>NC_138870.1:67351788-68064288 GCF_965194805.1 Balaenoptera borealis | reverse complement strand
AATTAAAAAAATAAAGTGTGTTGAAAGAATGAAGGGAAGAAGGAACAAATGACAACTTAGTTCCAAGAATCCTAGGGAAACTGTGAAGTGTTAGAATCTGTTTGAATTTTTGCTATCTTTGATCCAAAGGTGTTTTGGTGAGCATATATTTCAGTTTGGCAATTTTTATTTGCTTTTTGATGGTTTTTCCTATTTTCCATCACACCACTGTCTACTGGTTTTAGCCACGTCTTAATATTTGAGAAGTTATTTATCATCTCTGTGCCTCAGTTCCCCTTTATGCAAAATGCAGATGATAATATTTACATCAAAATGTTATTAGATAAGATATGATAATACAATGCATATGAAGAGCTAATATGTAACTGAAATAAGCAATTACAATATTAGTTATCTTTCCAGCCTTCTCTCTTGCCCTTGCTCATTTTTAATCTCAGTAAGAATGCTAAGAGAATGAGGTTATAAATCACTTTTTTTAATGTTTTATTTTTCCCTCCTTTAAACACAAACAAATTCCAAGAGAGAGGTATTTTCCTTAATAAAGTGTCTTTTACTTGATAGAGCACAGCATTAACATTTTATAATTTACTTTTAATGCTATTCCCAGAGCATTTGTCATTCATGTTGATTATTTTTGGCTAATTATTAACTAAAAATCTTCACAGATATGCTCTAAAAAAGGAACATAAACTGAAGACTGAATGTGAGAACAAATGTACCAATAAACCCTGAAATTTTCTTTTAATCATGACACGTCTTTTGAGAAAGAAGTATTTCCTTTAAGAAATAATATAAAGACATAAAAAAATCATAAAAGTTAAACAAGAGATGGATAGAAACAGCAAGAAGGAGAGGAGAATTCACCATGAATTACCTAATTTAATGTGTTAGACGCAACCGTCAGAGACTGCCCATCAGGTCCAGTAAAGCTCAAGCAGGCTGGCAAGGAGATATTTCCAATTCTAACCCTAGATAACAACTCTGCATTATTCACATTGTGCAGCACCCTGTCTTAGGTGAAAGGCTTGACTCTCATGCTTGGGTCTCCTTCTGTCTGGAAGGCTACTCCAATTTGGTGTCTTCAGGGACATCTCATTTAAATGTTTGTATTCCCCAGGATACTATCCTCAGGTTAGTTCTTACAGAAGAGTCTTTACATGTTGTGTAGTTAATCTCATCTACTCATATTATTTCATCTATCATCTAAACACCAACAGTTCCCAAATCTGGAAATACAAACTTCCTCTCCTGAGCTACAGATCCACAAATAATACTGCTAATGGGCTATCTTCATCTGGAGGATTCCCAGGCATCTAGTACTGAATTCATGCCTTTCCTCTACAAATCTGTTCCTCCTCACAATTTTCCAAATCATATATCTTAAAGTCATCCTTGATTATTCTTTTCACTCACCATCCACAGATTTTTTTCACCAAATCCTGTAGTTTTAAATTACTTTTCATTCTGTTTTCCTCACTCCATTTCCTCTGTCCTTCTTTTCTTGTCCAGTTTTACTCTTATAGTTTCCTGTCTCCTTACTTAATTTTGCACCCCCAGGACTTCTCTAAAACTATTCTCTACAATGCACCCATACTGATCCTGTAAAACAGAAATCTGTATCCCGACACTGCTTTAATTCCACAATTGGCACCCCACTGCCCTTACCATGAAACCCACACTCCATAACATGTTATAAGTCTGCCTCCTGATCTGGCCTCATCTCTCAGCCTTTTCTCCTTTAAAGTTTTGACCAAGGATTCCAGAACTACTTGCTTTTTCCTGCAGGAAGCTACCTTTTCTATTATTCTAACTTCTATTACCATTTCCTTTTCATGTTCCGCTTCAATTATTTTCAAAATTAAGCTCTGATGCTATCTTATTTGGGAGATATTTCTCCTAATGCCTTGTCCGTTCTCCTTTTATGTTTTGAGTTCGTTTTCACTGTATTTTAAACCAATATATTATTATCAACTTAACCTCGTTTATATACATCATCTATACCCTGACGATAAATACAATAATAACCATGGTGACAATACTTTATTTACATTTATTGAACACTTACTATGCGTCAGGCAATGTTTTAAGTTCTTTAGGCATATTTTCTAATTTAGTCCTCACAAAATCTCTGTACACTGGGTAGTATTATCAATCTTTATTTTACAGATGTGGACACTGAAACGCAAACAAGTTAAGTAAGCTGCCTAACAGAGCTGAGATTAAAATTCAAAGTCTGGTTCCAAAACCTATATTCTTAACCATGCTCTATACTGTCTTTTGTAGAAGGTAAGACATGCCTTACCGATTTGACATCTATCAAATAGAATGTTGGTCCAGTAATGACAGCAGGTTCACTCCAGCTGATGTTGATGCTAAAAGGTGATGTTGCTACTACATACACATTTTCAGGAGGACCATCTGGAGCTATGAAAATAGAAAATAATCAGTTACCTTGCTACATTTAAGCTAGTATTTGCCACAATACGATAATAGAAAAGACCGTAAAAAAGGATAATCATGATGAATTAATTATACATAAATTTATAGTTCACAGCGTGCTAAAAGGCATTGGCAAATCAAACGATGTAATTACTTTCAAAATAATTACTATGCATAAAGAACTTCCATATGAGAAATTAATGGTCATAAATACATGATTTTTAAACTTGAAATAACAGTTTGAAAAGAAAGCATTACTATTGCTAAAATAAATCTTTTTGAACAAATCAATATTTTATTTTAAAATAGGTTAACAATGTTGTTTTAGGAAAACTTGCAGAAACTAAACATTTGACTACAGAAAAGTGGAACTGGTTCAAGTGAATTATATTTAAAACGTATTGTCTTACAAATGTATCAATAAATTGGGTTGGTTTATTGTTTTCACTGAGGGGGTAGCATAGGAAATAGGTTATACAACTGATCTTATTATTACAAATGTAAACATTTCCTGAGTTCATTATGATTCCAAACAAATTCTTTAATTTGTCTTACTTTTATTATTGTTGTCTTTCCTCAAGAGTGCAAAACAAGAAATAATATTTTAAGGAACTGACTGATGAAAACCTGTGTTGAAATTTCAATTTGTGAAACTACTAGGAATTAGAAGAGTTTTCAGTATGTTAAGAAGGATTTAGTCACAGTTACTTTGACATAGACATTGACCTAGAAACACTGTTTACACATCCCTGTCCTAGCACGGCCCCTCATCATTTCCAGGGATATTAAATATTGGGAGATGAATATTTCCCAGCATTTCTGATTTTTAAATCCACATGAACAAACATTACTGAACAATATCATTCCTTAGATCCTGAGAAGGGGTAAACAAGAAGAGAAAATATTCATTTCCTCAAATTTATAACAGCAACAAGTTGTATGATCTTGGTCAGACAATAAAATTTCTGGACCTCAGTTTCCTCTTCATATGCATATTTCACAGTGTTTTAGAAAGAACTGCGAACACAAAATGTGTGAAAGTAGCCCATTAGTTTAGTGTTTGGCCCTTTTTGTAAATTAATACAAAATATTATAACAAAGGGCAAAGTAAAGATAAGAACTAATTAGAAATACAAATAATCTACTATGAGAGGGCAAAGACAAAGTGGTGAGTACAGTTGGGCGGGGAGTCAAGGTAAAGTTGCAGAGAGGAGCTGGGGATTGAATAGACTTTGAAACATGAGAAGGATTTCAATAATCAAAAGGGCAAGTTTGGGGGCACTTCTTTGCTAAGAAGGTCATAAGCAAAGCCACAAAGATATAAACAATGGGATCCACAGGCAGAATATTATTTCTGCAGAACGGCTTTCTTATGCTTATTAATCTTATGCTTATGCTTATTATTTTATAATTGAAAAATATAACTCTAGGAAGGGTTCCACACACTTCACCAGACTGTCCAAGGAATGCATGGTACAAAAAAAAAATCAGAATCCCTAAATTTAAGGAATAGAGATATCACAGAAAGACCAGCATTAATGGAGGGATAGGGTAGGGAACAAGCCTCAAGCAGTCATTTGGGAACTAAGTTAGGGAGCACTCGATTATCTTTAAACAATGGGATGCCACTGAAAGTTCTGAAAAGGGAAGTATTTTTCTAATGATTTAGGAAGAAATCTGATGCAGCTATGAAAAAGATATGTGCTCTGAAGCAATGAGTCCAGATAGGCTATTTCCAAAAAGCCAGGTGAGATCTGATGAGACCCAAAAGTAGAAGAGTGACAGTAGGTAGAGATAGGAGGAGATGAATCCCAGAGCCCTTAGAAAATCTAATAAAAAGTACTTAAGGGCAGATGAGATGTGAAATAGAGAATGTAGTAAAAGCTAACTCATGTATTAATACTGGGAGAATATTGCTAGAATTCACAACAACAGCACGTTCAGGAACAGACACTAGTTTTGGTAGGGATAAGACTATGGTAGGAGATGATAAATTTGGTCTGTACTCATTAAGTCTGAGATACTCACAAGGATTCAGATGCCTGCCTGGCAATTGGAAAGATGAGCCTAGAACCAGGGAGACAGGACCAAGATGGAGGAGGGTTTTAAAAAAATTTTCAGATAATTCCTTACAAATTGGGATAGTATAATATGGCAAGTATATCTGGTTCAAGTGAGTCACAGGCTCTGAAGAAAGACAAAAGTTTTATTTCAACACCAGGTAGCTGTTTAAGATGCTAATAGTAGTAACAATCTTTGAACTATGAATGAGTTATTGGTACTTAGAACATTTCCAAGAGAGATGATATTATATGTTCTGGAATTTGGGAGCCCAGCTCAGCCCATAAAAGTATTTTTTAATAGTAGCATTGAAATAATTTAAAGAAGTACTCAAATGTTACTATAGAGGACTCTAGGAAATATGTATAAGAAAGTTTCTGTGGGAAAATGCTTTTGGGGTGACAAACATATCCTTCCTACTTGTACCTTTTCTGAACTTTGTGCAATACTCTGAACATTGACTCAGAGATCCAGTCTATATGGCATCCAGGGGAGAGAGTGAGGGGGGGGGATGCTCCTGGATTCAGAGGTGTGATAAGCTGAGAGGTGTTAATAATAATGACAGAATTAGGCACATGATTTCTCTGGTGACTAATGTAGAGAGATCATGGAATCTCAGCACTTAAACATACCCTGCATGTCCTGAGATCTTCAGTCTTATTCTAACTTTAGGATCCTAGATTTAGGAAAACTGCCTCAAATTGTAGCATAATTCATTTAGATAACTGTACACATAACAAATGAGAGCTATAGGAGGTCTCCTGCCACCAGCATAATTGTTTTTGGATGCCCTCACAGAATAATGCACTCCATATTCAAAAGTGGCAACTCTCTTTCCTTCCCAAGCTGGATATTCCTTAGAAATAAGGAGTGCATAGGCTTCAGGATTAGGTACACCATTACTGATCATCATTATATACTTTCCTCATGGAGAAATCGCTCTGAAAAATGTAAGATGTTTTGTGGGTTTCAATGGCCTGTCTCCTGCCTTTGACTCTGTAAAAGGGGATGGGCTAGAAGCTAAGTAAAGCTTTATTAAGGTGGCTATTGATTAATATTTTAATTATTTATCCTTTATTAATATTTTTGCAAAACCTGCCTTCTAGCTCTGTATGGACCATTGTGGAGAGGAAGAATTTTCTGACAGGCTGCACGTTTCAAGTGGTATGAGACAGGAAAATATTTTAGCCTACCTTTTCCTTTATTTCTACCAAAATGTTCTGTTGGCTTTTAGGTGAAATTTATGCATTTATCCAACCAATATTTATTGAGCATCTTCTATGTGCCAGGGACTGGGAAGACACCAAGCTTATAGAAGTGATCAAGGTAGCTGTGGACCTATCCATATAGAGCTTCTAGTATGTACCCACTCTTCTTCACTCAGCAACTGTTTATTGAACACCTACTCAAGGCAGGCATTTTTGAGGTGCTGGGAATACAGAAGAAAACCAAAGATACAAAGATCATGGAACCACTATTTCAGTGGAGGGAGACAAATAATATATAAGTATATTATAAAAATTTATATAAATTAATATATAACATACAAATAAATGATATACTATGTTAGGAAGTGATATGTACCATGACAAAAAAATGAAGCAGGGTAATTGGGATGGGAATGTGGATAAGAGTTACTATTTTAAAAAATATGGTGGTCAGGCTATGCCTCTCTAAACAGGTGACATTTAAACAAAGATTTGAAGGAGGTGTGGGAGCATGGGAATGTTTGAAGAAGGAGTGTCACAGGGGGGAGAATGGCCAGTGCAAAGGCCCTGAGACAGGACTGTGCCTGGTGTGTTCTAGGAATAACAGGGACTCCAGTGAGGCTGGAGCCAAGTAAGTCAGAATGTGAGTCAGACAGGAAATGAGGCCAGATTGTGTAGGGCCTTTAATGCCATGGCTAAGGTCTTTTAAGAACTGCTGTCATAGACAAAAAAGACAAATGCCATCGTTTAATAAACTAATATAATGAATTAGAAGGAGCCTCTATAGATTTTGGTGCTTGGTATCTAACTCATACCAAGAAGATGGGCCAAAATTCATTATATCAAAAGAGGACAGATTATCTCCAGAATGTTATTCTTATACCTCTGTAACATATACAAACTCGATGGCTGTCGGGATTACACTTTTAAACCTAACTCATTCTAGCAGGCAGGCAAGGTGGTGCATTACTGTTGCCCAGATAACATGGACAGCTTACTGAGAATTTTCTGTGATAAGAAAGCCGATGAGATTTTTCTGTGACTAGGTTGATGGTAGCTTGTTTTTACAAATATTTTCTGGAAATATTCTTCTATGTCTGTGTCTTCTCTGCTCTGTAGTCTGGATCTTTGGGGGTCTCAAATGAGGACAGATCCAAAACCATTTCCCAAGGAAAACCTCAGCTAGTCTTGCAAACATGTCTGTAGACCAGCTCAGAAAGCAGTATGATGCCTTGCTTCAAATTCTCGTCTTTCAGAGTAAAATGTCAACCCTGCAATCATTCCTTTAATACCAGCAATCAAAGCCCTCATCAGGGAGTGTCTGCTACCCCAAGCAGAGCTGACAGAAAAATGACGTTCAAAGATCATTCATGGTACATACTAACCACTTGAACTACTAAATATTTTAAGTTCTATGCACTAATCAATCATTATAAAAAGGCAAAGTATTTAGCCCCTCGCTGAGCTGTGCTTTAACTCTTGAACTTTCCTTAAGTGTTTTTTTTCTTTCTTTTTTAAGAAACAATCACTCTTAATAACATTTGCATTTTCCAGTATACTTGATAAAATTGCCTGTTTTGTTATGCAAGTGTTCCCATGTTAAATCCTTTATGAAATATTTCTCTTAGAACATATTATATTAATCTATATTCTTGAAGAATTATAATATGATGGAATAAGAAGTCCTAAATTTGAAATAAAAAAAGTAAACACATACCTAACTAAACTGATATGAATATATTATATGCACATAATATATAACTGAATATATATTTCATCTGTGTAGAGCAATGAAAGATAAACATTTGATTAACTCATGGATATTTTAAGAGAAATATTTAGAACACCAAATGCTCAAAGTATACTATAAAATAGTATCTAATTATTTTAATACTGTCCAAATATTATAGTGTACTTTTAAGCAAATAACATTTTCAAGTTTCTTTTATGCAATTTTCTCTTGGAATTTATCAAAATTCCAAAAATGCATAATAAAATAATTCAGTATTATTTTTTTCTTTTATTCCAGTGTGTAGTAAACTATTATTAGAGTTACATAAGGGGGGATACAAAATTACAATTATGAATGTCAACAATCAAAATAAAGGAAGCTTAAAGCAGTAAAGGTATGGGGAATTGAAAATATGCCAGTTTAAAAGCTTAGTAATATATAAGCATCTTTGGGAGACTTTGTTTGTCTCTCCATAAACTGTCACATTCTGATTTAGGATTGTTTGTGAAATGAATCTAGTCAGTAGTAGGCCAAGATATCACTATACCCTTTCTCTTATAAATCACAGCAATTTACTCAGTAGGAATGATCTATCCTTATTCTCTCATTCCCCATAATCCAATCACTTCCTCTCATAAGCACTTTTCCCCTGGTTTTCGCAATAATGCATTTTCTGTAACTAACAACCATCATTTCCTGATTATCATGCTTCTATCCTTGCAGAGGAATGTGGGTCTTATGTGGGTCAGGGTCATCTTTCCCATCCATCTGTGTCCCCATGCTAAGTGTGTTAGCTGAAAGGTGAGTCTGGATAGACCATCATTATGCCTAGTACATATAAAAGTTTGAATGCCCCCAAGTCTATGACACTTTGATTAAGAACCATCAAATTTTGGTGTGTCTAATACTATACTTTCAGAATAAGCACATTCAAAGAGTTATTAGAAACTCTGCCTTCTGCAGATCCCTGTAAATTTTATTTAATGATGAAAAATGTTGTAGAAAATACTCTGGTTTTTAGTGCATGCTGTAGTGACCTTCCTAAAGAATACACATAAATAAATAAATGACTTGACAGCAACTCACAAGACAAAAAACCTTGAGCTCTGTACACATGTATGATTTAGATTGTCTGCACATCTATTTGAATTTAAGTTCATTTCAAGTTTATTTAAAGGTCCTTCCCCCTTCAGGGTATTTTAGTTTCAGGATTTGGTACACTGGACCATCAGATTCCTATCTACTGTCATCACTAAATGAAGGACTCCCATTCTTTCTCAGCTTATACAAGTATTAACAGCCTCTAGGACTGTGAGTTGCCTTAGATTCACCATACCTGAAGGAATTTGCTTTAAGTTTTAGATGTCTCTCAGGACTAAACAAAATCTAATTGGCTGGGTGGTTTGGGTGGATTCCTTACATCTTAAACAATTCAGGGCATCAAGGGCCCTGAAGAAGTTCAGCAATTAGATTGACCATATTGATGGAGGCCAAGAGCATCTCAGGACACATCCCACTGGTTACAATACTGCACTAACTGGCTATCCTTCACTGGTGTTGAATGTTTCCCTAGAGCCCAGTGATTTCACTGCCCAGCATGAGATACTACTGTTGGTGTATGAAATATTTCCTACCCTTTTACAAGATTTTAATTTTGTTTTACAGTTAGATTTCCCAACAGCAAGATAGTAGCACAAAGGGCAAATATTACAAGCATAAGAATCTGACCTATTAGACTGTTTGATGAGTACTGAGAATGATTCATGGATGCCCACAGTATTAGACTTCATTGTATGACCATTTTCTTTGATGCTGAATGAGTAATTTTCTGAGTCATTTCAGGTTAGCTTAGGTGGAAAAAAATACAAAATACCAAAAAACTCTCACTTCCAATATTAGCCATGCCAGGTAAGAATGAAAATATTCTCATATTAGTTCCACTGCTTTTAGGATCAGATAATACAACTTTCTCTAGAATAGCATTATGTTCATAAAACAACTTTCTACAACAGTGGTTCTCAAAAATGTGGTCTTCAAACCAGCAGCATCAATATTACCTGGGAAGTTGTTAGAAAAGCAAATTCTGAGATCACACCCCTGACTTACTGAATCAGAAGACCTGGGTAGGGCCTAGCACTCCGTGTTTTAACAAGCCCTCCTGATGATTCTAATGCTCGTGGTACAAGTTTAAGAGCCACTGCTCTGTAACATCAACGTACTATTGGAAAAAGCAGTGGCACTGCTCTTCAGATCAGGTACCAATGATTAGAACTATTGGTAACAAGGTTAGAAAGGGGGATTACTGTTTCTGTGAAGACTGGGAATGTAGTTAGTGGTGGAGGGCTTGGGAGCTGGTGATAAACATGGAAACTTGTATCCAGCTAACAGACACTCCACACACTGGTCTCCATGTGCCTTTCATGTATTTTAATTCTGAATAAACGATGAAGAGGTTTCTCCCTACCATCACTTCCTCTCATTCCCAAAGTTTCTAGAGTAATAACAGGTCATCATGTTCCATAAGAACATAAGAACATCATCATTTCTATGGTACCTTGAAGCTATGTGTAGGAGCAACCTGGAATAATTCAGATAAGGCCATCACCATAACAAAGTGTTAGGGCTGGGATAAACGTTGCTACTTCATTCTCCCATGCATTGTATGCAGGTATAATCAGGGTAAAATAACTATCAAGGGTATAATTAAAGAGAAGAGAAACTAAAAGTGTAGTTAGAGGTTATGTGTGTTAGGGCAAGTCCCATTTAATTTGTTTGGGAATGGAGATGGTTGGATCATGTACCAGAAGCTTGTACAATATCTCCAGGTCTTTCTTAGTCTCAGTTTTCAAAGCTAATAATGCCACATACTGATTATCCTTTAAATTTTCTTTAACTGTTTGGTTTTCACTGCTTTGCTGAAAAAGACATTCCACTTGTTCATGCAAATGGGGATTTCTAATTATTTTAATTTATATTCCGGAAAACTTGCTTAACAACCTGGCAAAAGTTTTTTGTTTTTGGTTTTTTTTGAAATTAAATATAGAGTTCACCTAATCAAACTTACAAGCTTTTGCACAGCAAAGGAAACTGTAAACAAAACAAAAAGATAACCTACAGAATGGGAGAAAATATTTGCAAATGATGCGACTGACAAGGGCTTAATTTCCAAAACATACAAACAGCTTATACAACTCAACAACAAAAAAACAACCCAATTGAAAAATGGGCAGAAGATCTATATAGACATTTCTCCAAAGAAGAAATACAAATGGCCAACAGGCACATGAAAAGATGCTCAACATCACTAATTATTAGAGAAATGCAAATCGAAACTACAGTGAGGTACCACCTCACACCAGTCAGAATGGCCATCCTTAAAAGCTCTACAAATAACAAATGCTGGAGAGGATGTGGAGAAAAGGGAAACTTCCTACACTGTTAGTGGGAATGTAAGTTGTTACAGCAACTGTGGAAAACAGTATGGAGTTTCCTCAGGAAACAAAAAACAGAATTACCATATGATCCAGCACTCCCACTCCTGGCATATATCCAGACAAAACTCTAATTCAAAAAGATACCTGCACCCTTATGTTCACAGCAGCACTGTTCACAACAGCCAAGACATGGGAACAACCTAAATGTCCACTGACAGATGAATAGATAAAGAAGATGTGGTACATATATACAATGGAATACTACTCAGACATAAAAAAGAATGAAATAATGCCATTTGCAGCAACACGGATGCAAGTAGAGATTATCATACTAAGTTAACTAAATCATAAATAAAGACAAATACCATATGATATCACTTATATATGGAATCTAAAATATGACACAAATGAACCTATCTATGAAACAGAAGCAGACTCATGGACATAGAGAATAGACTTGTAACCACAAGCCAAGGGGGAGGGGGTTGGGGGAGGGACTGAGTGGGAGGTTGGGGTTATAAGCTATTATATATGGAATGGATAAACAACAAGGCCCTACTGTATAGCACAGAGAACTATATTCAATATCCTATGATAAATCATAATGGAAAAGAATATAAAAAAAGAATGTATATACAACTGAATCACTTTGCTGTACAGCAGAAATTAACACAATGTTGTAAACCAACTATACTTCAATAAAAAATTTTTTAAAAAATAGAGTTGAATGCTTTTAAATAGTTTAATTTTACATGCATTCTGTTATTTCCTTTAAATTAGGGTTTCACCTATCTTCTCTTTGTATACTATTTAGCACCCTTCCATCTCTTAGTACTTTCATACCACCATGAGGCTTTGCCCAAGTCTTTGTCAAGATCTAAGAGCACAGGCTCTAACCTAGAAATGATTGAGGTTCATGAATGAATCAATGTGTGTAAAGTTCTTAGAATAGTACCAGCACATAATAAACACCTGATAAGCTTAGCTATTTCTGTCATTATTCTTAACTATCCAGCCAAGGAGTCTCAGCTTAGGTACTGGGCCCAACCAAAAAGTGCCCTCAACTACCAGACATAGCAATCCTATGGTTTTTTCAGAAATGGGAGTTTTCCATAGTCAAATCAGAGTTCTCCCTTCTTCCTTAATAAATGCAGAAGAAAACAGAGCTGAAAATTTGTTGGCCTAGGGCCTAATACTGAGGCAGGCCTGAACTGAGGTTAATGACCAGAAATCACAAAGAATTAAACGTACTTCACACTTCTTTCTGAACCAAGAGAAAGAAGATTCTCAGAAAAGTCACAATCAATTCAATTCAACATGAGATTTGAAGTTTGAGATGAGAAAGTGGGAGAATTCATTGAATTTTTAAAAGATAAAATACAGCTAGCTATTATTGGGAGAAAGATTTTTTCTTCTTTTATCCTTTTAATAACCAGGCTTTCTAGAGGCATACTTATGTCTTTTCATGCACCTTGAATAGTTCATCTCACAAAAATCCAAATAAACTGAAAGAAACCCTGATAAGGGCAATAAAAGCATATAAGAAAAAAAAACCCCAGGCTTTCTATAATATTGATGATTTAAAAAATAATATAGTGATCATTCTTATCCTTTGATTTTTAGTGATTTTGCTGAAAAACACATTCTACGTGCTTATGTACTAGGATTTCAAAATATTTTTATTTATATTATGGAAAGCTGTTTAATAACCTGCCAAAAGCTCTTTTAAGTTAAGTATACAGTTGAATGCTTTAATAAACAATTTTACATGCTTACTATTATCTTTAAATTATGATTTCATGCAAATAACCTCTCTTTGTAATCATACTTAGCAACCCAAATTTATACATTGGTCTCCTTTGTTTTCTTCATGGACTATCAATCACAGTTTATTATCTCAGTTAATCATTTCGATACTGTTAAAGCTTCAATCCACTCTGAAATAGGCATTTATTATTTTCTTTCATTGTTTGAAATCCTCCTCAATTTATTATGAGCATATTTCTTTTCTATATGCAGTAATTCATACTTATGTTAATTAATGAAAAAGAAAAAGAATCAACAATATAAAATAGACTGGGCCTTTCTCACCTTCCGAGATGGCCCACACTCTGTCTGTGGAGTGTGTTTCTCTCTAAATAAATCCACTTCTTACCTATCACTTTGTCTCTCACTGAATTCTTTCTGCGATGCGACATCAAGAACCTGAGCTCCATTAAGTCCTGAGACCAGCTAGACCAACTCCTGCTCATTGTCAACACCGTTGGGGACATCTTCTGTGCCGTTTCTTTGCGACAACTTTTTGGGCACTAACACCTGGTTGGGAGGCTACCTTGGAAGTGATAGCATCTAAAATCAAACTAAGGCCCCCACCCAGGTGGAAGATGGTAACTTCAGGCAGAGTGTGATTCCTGGAGCAACACACTGTTACCTCACCACCAACCAATCAGAAGAAAATCTGCACACAGTGGAAGATAAAGGACTCTGACCCCCCCTCCCCAAATGATTAACTGCGATTAACTTCCCCTTCTCCCTTTAAAAACTTTCATGGTCAAGCAGAATCTTGGGAGTGGTTCTTGGATATGAGTCTGCCTTCTCCCCAGGTTGCTGTTCTCCTGAATAAAGCAATCTTTCCTTTCCAACCAACCAACCAATAAATAAATACATAAATACATAAATACATAAAATAAAATAAACTGGTTTTGTGAAATAAAAGAAGCTGAACATGTCAAACATGAATGGAAACTGACCAGGAGAATTTTAATTTTGACAATCACCATGCAAATATTTGAAAGACAAGCTATAGTCAGAAAGAAAATCTGAAGAAAATTTGTATGAACATTTTTGCAATATGGAGAATTTTGACATTGAAATACTTTCCAATTAAAGTCAAATGTCTTCCTTGAGTCCAAATGCCATATTCATTCAGTCTTAGACATTGAATAGGCATGAAGAGTAGAAACATACATAAGACATGATCACCTGTCATCTCTGCCTGTAAGGAGCTCAACAAGAGAGAGAGATAAACAATTATGATGTAATACGTTCAGTATTTAGAAACAATTTTTGGAAGGTGGGAGTGGAAAGAGGAATTTATAGAAGGCTTTGCAAAGGAGGTATTTGGTCTCCTTTGCAAAGAAGAGGCAGTTGGTCTCCAAAAGAGGACAGAAAGGACAGTAAGAAAGAACAGTAAGAAAGAACACACATACTTTGCTCCTTCTCTGGAGCACAAAGGAGAAAGAGCAAAGTACGTGTGGGGAATATAAACAAAAATCATAAGTAACCATATAGAGCATACTAAAAATGTAATTTTTACACAACAGGAAAATAGAAAACTATCAGATTTTAAGCAGAGGAATAATAGATAGGTGTATTCAAAAACTAGGTTCAGGTGGAGGGTAGAGAAAATGGGAACAGAAAGACCATTTAGATATCTTTTGTAATAATCTAGGAGACGTCTGAATTTAGGAAGCCTTAACAGAGAAACATAAACAAATTCAAGAAATATTTAGAAGGGAAAGTCAGTAGGAGCTAGGTATGGACTTGGGGGTGGGAAAGGCTAAAAAGAATTAAGAATGATTCCTAGATTGCTGGCTTGAGCAATCAGACGAACAATGGTACAATACACTGAAACAGGGAACACACAGGTAGGAGGAGGCTTGCAGTGGGGCAGGAACAGTGGTAATACGGGGTTTGAGATGTCTGTGGAAACCTAAGTGGTCATACCAGTAACTTCAATCTACAGGTCTAGAAGAGAGAGAGATGTCGTCTTGAATTACACATTTGGGAGTCTTAGGCAACTAACTTAGAAGACTTTCAACAGCATATAATTAATTTTGCAGAAGTACAACCATCATGTCTAGAATAAATTATATTCACTTCCTTTACTGGCACCAGGATAGAGCCTATTCTAAAAACCCACTGCCACCAAATGGGCTTCCTCATGTCATGAATTATATTTTCCTATTTATTTATGGCTAACATCTCTTCTTATCATTATATAATTGCTTCTTTATAGAAAGGAGAATATCTACCTCTGTTATGATAGCATTCACCACATTATAAGTGCATTATACCATTTAGAATATATGAAGAAAAATAATTGAATATATAGTAACTCATCAACAATGTCTCATTTTTAAAAATGTTATGGAGTGCTTTGCCCTCTATTTGGTTTTTCTTCTTTTTAAATCATAAAGTTGCATTCCTTGGAAGCTTCTTTGATGAGGCATGTTTTGCTGAATTTTTTTTAACCTAACAGATGTTTGGGTAGTTAAAATTCCTCATGAGTATGGTATCCCGTGGTTTTCACAACCTAAGTGTTACCCCAGGAATTTTCCTTTCTTGCTGTCTTCCAGTCCTGGTGGTCTATAGGAGATGCACATTATGAGAGCCCCATTTCACTCCATACTAAATTTCACACCCACACTCTTTTAAAGTTGTACATTCCCTCAGCATTATAAGTACCTATTGTGCACCACAGAGATATTTAACAGCTTCCATTCTGCATTCCTCCCCCCCACACAACTCAAATTGCTTTTGAGTATAAGGATAATCAGAAAAATAAGAGATGAGTAAAATAAGCTATAAGACTTTAATGTTTCAAGTTAAATATTTCTGCCATTTGTAATTTCTGTGCTTATGTTTGTATCTCTGCACACTTAGCATGAAGTAGAGAGTAATGGCTATTATACAGATGATTTAAGCAGAAAAACAATTTGGTTTCAATTATCTAGATCAGAGTATGTGGGAGAAAGAAATGTTAGCTTGAGTTGGCCGAATGTTGTTTCTTTTATTCACTCCAGTGTACAGTGGCAGATCTAGATTCAGAAAGTAACCCAATGTAATTCTCAGCTTGCATTCCAACTTTGCTCCCCGCATCTTCAATTTGAGTGCTCTTCTTTATGAGCTCAGAGGGAGCTAATACAACATATTTTCTTATTCTACAAGTCATTTTAGAACATCTTATAATATTTATTATTCCAACTGGGTGGTCTTCTTATTTGAGCTATTCAAATGTTGAATAATCTGACCTCAGACTAGCTATCAATTGCTAGCTCCTTATCAAAGAAACTCCAGGTTTTGATAAGAAGTTCTGGGAATAAGTGCTTGGGCACAACTTGATGCTATTAGAGTAACATGCACAAATCTGAAATAGTGATTTTATACTAAGTTATATTGTTGTTTAGTGTTTTCCATAATTCAGAGGAATCATTCATTTTCATTGTTTTATTTTCTTATATTATAAAACAACATAACACTTTTTTGGAATCAATGACATAAAAAATCTTATTAAATTTCTTCATCCAGATTACTTTTTATGTTTGCAAAATGTCTGTAATGCTTTTCATCTTTGGTATGTAGAATCAACATCTAAGCATTACTTGCTTTTAATCTTAAAAACATTACTACTCTTCAAGATTTTTGTGCTTGACTGTTCTTATTTCTCATATTCTTATACAATATGTTAGTAGTTCACTATATATATTGTCTTGCAATAATATATGTAGTGTCTTTCTGTCTTTCATATCAAATGCCACCTCAGAGTATCTCTCCTTGGCTTAATAAATAAAACTTTTTAACCATACATTTATGAAATTCAAATATATTTATCATTAGAAAAATGTCCCCTTCATTTCTGAGACTAAATGAAGAGTGACCAACTCATTCTCATAACTTTCAAAATTAATTTATTATTACCATCCCCATATGAATACTCAGCTGAAAAGCTAATAAGTTTGAGAATGCCAAGAAAAATAATAAGTCTGTTGTCACAAATTCTGAAATATATAAATCTTTTCACTTTTCTCTCTTAATCACAGTGGTAGAAAGGCAACTTTCCATGTATCCCCTTTTCTATCTTATTGATAAAGAACAGAGTAGAAAATTAGTCCTTAAGGATAAAGAACAATAAAAGGGACTAGAAGTAGCATAGAAAATCTACTTAACTACTGATAAATTTTTTTCACACCCAAGTACTCTCTGATGGAGAAATCAAATTGTGGCAGTGAGATACCAGACCGAGAGAGAAGAAAAGTACCAGATAAAAGTCAAACTGGTACTCCATACGAAGGCACTCTTTCAATTAGTCATCAAGTAAAGATCTGGGAGGTGGGGTGAAAAAGAAGCCAAGATTATCCTCTCCATTCCATCAAGAACTAACAAATCAACCAACTAACCACCGATGGCAAAGGAACACATCCTAATAAAACTAGAAAAATAATGCTACTTATTTTTTAAAAAGCTCACACAGATTGTGAAATATTTGAAATATTCTACCATTATTCTTTTAAACCAGAATAAGCAAAGTGGAGTAGTAGGGAATTGAAAATGACCAAACCCTAGTGAGTGGGTCATAGACCTTAAAGTGGGGTCGGAAGTGGAGGGACTCGGTGGGGGAAGCAATGACATTCAAGTGGAAAAACTCCCAAATTTTCAGAATAAGAATGGAGGATTCTTTAAAAATCCAACTTCCCAGTTTCATTTACCAGCTTTTGAATTGGTCAGGTTATATGTTGTTTTATGCTAATTGAACATCTTCCACCATCCTGTCTAGAGTACTTGAGGAAATGATACATTTGGAAATTCTAATTCCTGGCTCACTGTAGCAGGCAGAAGCAGCTACTGTCCGAGTGAGAGGCTCATGAGGAGTAGGATGGGAACCCTTAGTGGCAGCAGATGCACAGGCATATGGTCTACTTTAATCAAAGGTAACAAATTAGCTGCCCACAGACCAGATGTGGGCTACTGACATGTTTGGTTTGAAAAACTAAATGTTCTTAAATTTTAAAAACTTGTTACAGCAAGAAATTAAGTATTTTCACATTAAAAAATCTAACTTTCCTATTTCTTTGAAAACATCCTAAGTCCTAATAGCATGACTTCTCTATAAGACAGTAATCAGAAAGAGGTGAGTAGTGGTTGCCCCTGTAGACAGCGTGTTCTGTTAATCTGCCAAGGTTTCCACCACTCTCAATCGCCTTACATCAGCCTGCTTCATTCATTATGGTACCTGACTGATGTCTTCAGGTAACTTCGAGTTGTCCCTGGGACTTTAACACGTATTCATTCATTCAGTGTCCCATTTTTCTATCACTTGTAATTTTGGTTATTCTTACTAGCTGAAGCAACTAAAATTCTGAACTTTACCTATGTTCTAATCTCTAAGCATCTGTTTCTTTCTGTTTTCTAGTCAATTAGATTATCATAGTTATTTCTTCTCAAAGTTAACAGGCTCAAAATAACCATAATTACTGACTAAATGCAACCTGGATTTGATTTTTCCATATTTTCCTTTCCTTTGTTATGGCACTATCATCCTCTCTATCCCCTGCACTGGAAAACAGTTCATTCTGCCTCCCCCATTTTAGCTTATTTAATCAAGTTTAACTCGTTCAGGAAATATTTATGGAGTGCCTACTGTTGCCAGGCACCATTCTAGGCAATAAGGAAACAACAATGGTCAAGACACCTTCTAAAAATAAGCAAATACATATAAATAAAAAATGATCAGGTAATTATAAATTTTCATTAAGATAAGATGATATTCTAGAAAAAAAATGCATGGCTCTTTTAGATTGGGTGGTCAGGGAAATTCATGCTTAGCAGGAATCATTCAAGTAGAAGTATACATTATAAAAAGCTGCTCATGCAAAGATAGACGTGGAAAAACATTTCAATCCAAACGAACAGGGCCAAGTTCTAGTACTTTAGTGTGTTCAAACAACACAAAAAATATCCAGTATGAGTGGAGGATAATGGTAAGTGGGAAAATGATTATGGATGAGGTTAGAGTGTTAGGTAAGAGCCAAGTCACATAGGGCTTTGTTAATCATGTTAAGAAATTTAAATTTTATTCCAAGAGCAATGGAAATTCACTGAAAGGCTTTAAACAAGGAAGTGACATCATCTGATTTACATTTAAAAAGATCAGCATGAAAGCTAAGGAGGTCAGGTTAACACAGTGGTAGCAGTAATGAAGGATAGGACTAATATGCTGGTAATGCAAATGGAGGGATGTGTTTAGATAGCATGGTTGAAATAAATCATTGGCAGAGTAGAAGAGGAAAAGAACACTGCCTAAATTTTCATTTTCTGCATTTGGACGATGAGAAGGCTTAGTGTTTAGACCACGTTAATTGTGAGAGGATATTAGACACACCTGCCCAATGATGTCAGTTCATCAGGTAAATATACTGATTGGGTTCCAGGGAGCAATCAGAACTGGAAATAGATACTTGAGAATAATCACTATATAAGTAGACTTTAAAGCCGTAGGACAGGATAAGGTCACTTAAGGTAAGATCTCATAGGGGTTGTGTGTTGATAAAGAAAAGGGCCAATGAAAAAGAAAAAAAAAAAAAAAAAAAAAGAAAAGGGCCAAGTATGTTATCTCTGAACACTCCAACACTTAGATTTAAAAAATGAGAGAGACAGAGAGGGAATAAGCAAAAGAGACTGAGAAAGAGCTATCAGGGAGGTAAGAGAAAAACCAGAAGAGCAGATCTCACAGAAATCAAGAGCCCAAGAGCCACAAAGAAGAGAGGTTGGACAACTGTGTTGAAGGCTGAGTTGTCTGGATTCTGTCTCAAATGTTGAAATGCATTAACAAACATTCATTGAACATTTACTATACAAACATTATGCCAGGTAGTCCGGGGAATAGTAACAAGATACACATCTGGCAACCTAAAAAATAAAGCCTCTAGATCAAAGTTTATTTCACTATTTATAAAGGTCCACAACAGCATCTATTTATCACTGAAACTCTATGTGTGTGTGTGTAAGCCTAAAGTCACTGAAAACGTGGTAAAGCCTGGCATAAAAGCAGCAGAGCTTCCAGATACGAGGGGGAAATGTAGGCATAGACAAAGGGTACTTGATGGCTATCAGTATAGCCTAATGACAGACCACTTAGAGGATCATAATGCTTTTTGTTGCAATATAAGACTCTAGGACCTTGGTACAACTCTGGGAGTTTGAGAAAAGCCTTAATAATGACTGAAATTGAATTTCCCATAGGGATTCAATTAAGAAAAAATAAATGCTATTATGGTTAATGATGTTGTTTAAGCAATTATGGTAACCAGTTAATTTTGAAATATAAAACTAAAGTTACAAGAGCAATCTTTACCTATATTTTGAATGATTTCTATGGAAAAACATTTAGAGAGCTTTTTCTTGAATGCAAAAGTATATATACACATACAGAACAATACTTACGACCAGGCAGGGTTTGTGTAGATATCCAATTTGAAGCATCGCCATAGCCGGCATTGGTGCTGGCAGCCACTTGGAATCTATACCATCTAAATTTCTTTAAATCATATACTGTCTCTTCAGTTAGGTCAGCTTCGTAGAGGTATTGAATTTTTTGATATTCAACACATTCTTCAGATTCCCATTCTTTGCATTTTTGAGCCCGAAGTTGAGTGGTAATCTTATAATTTTGGAAGTAGCCAAAGATAGTGTCAGGTCTCATCCACGTCAATGTTGCACTAGTTGACTGAACATTAGAAAAAGCAATATTTGTGGGAGTGCTGGGAACTAAAAGTTGAAGGGAAAAAAAAATGGAAAACAATTGGAATTACCAAACATTGTGTGAACAGGAGGGAGAAATGGGATTTACAAATATTTCTTTACTATGCACGTAGTGGTGATCTCTTATTACAACTGCCCTTAGATTAATATCCCCACATTTAATAAGCAGAAACTTAAGGTGATGCTTCACAGAGCAATGGTTCAAAGGGTTAGGGGACAAAACAACTGTGATGTTTTTATTCCTAATTTTGCTCCCCAATTCACTCACAAGTTACTTATAAAAACTTACTTTGGTTCCTTATATAAGCACTGGTACAAAGAAAAATTGCATGCTCATATAATCCTATGTACTTTCCAAGGAATGGTCTGAGTTTTTAATATTCAGTTCCCGAGAAAGACGTTCTTATATTTAAATGACTAGATAGACACAAACGCATCTTATATATAGTAGATGTTGATTATAAAATAATTTAAATAAACAAGATTATTAAATGAACTAATAATGTATACAATTAGTTAATTTTTATTTTATCTTGCACATATTTAAAATTAGTATAACCCTTTCTAGAACATCATCAAGCACACTGACATTAATATACAGAATAAGGTATCTGTATATCACCTACAATCACATGGTCCTACTTGGAGTCATTTATTAGATTTCATATTAACCACTGGTTTCCTATATTCATACCGTGTGTCAGGCTCTGAGGCTGGTGTTAGGAAATCAAGATACATAGGCTTATGTCTTGTTTTCAAGAAACAGTCACTTATTAGACAAGTATAATAATATAAGTGTGTTATGCTTAGAAATATAAAAGAACAATGAATTAAGTGACATGGGCACTTTTTTCATGCCTGTCCTTGTATATGTGCAAGGACCTCTTCTCAGAAGGCTGAGATAGGGAGACTGATAACAATGACTTGTATGAAAATTACACAATTCATAAAAACTATATGTTAATATGTGCAGTAAAGATAAGAAAATTAATAAATGAGTTAGAAAATTCATTCGTAAAAAAGTCATTCATTCCTAAACATATCATATTAATTCAGATTTCAATAAATACCTAATGAGCATCTAATTTATGCCAAGTACTACTGTAGGTACTGGGAATACAATGAACAAAATAGACAAAAGTCCCTACCCTGGTGTAATTTACATTCCAGAGGTTTATATACAACACAAGTATAAATAAGTATTATATACAGTATTTTGGATGATGATTAGTGTTATGGAAAAACATAAAAAAAGGGAAAAAGGAGAAAGAGTTCCAAGGATAATGAAATTTTAAACTGAGTAGTCAGAAAGAAAGCCTGACTGATTAGGAGACATGAAGTTCCTGATGAAGGTGGGGAAACTAACCACGTGACTATTTGGAGGAAGAACATTCCCAGCAGAGGGAAATGCATGATTACAGGCCCTATGATGGAATCATGCCTGGTATATTTGAAGAATAAAAAAGAGGCCAGCGTGGCTAGTAGGAGGTGAGGTCTGAGAAGAAACACTGAAGGCTTGATTATATACGACATTGTAGAACTTTAAGACTTTCACTTGAGCAGAGGAGTTACAGGCTCTGAAGTATGTTTTCACTCTAGCTACTGTGTTGAGACTAGACAAGGGAGAGAAGGATGAAAACAGGGAGAGTAATTAGTAGGCTATTGCAACGTCAACACAAGAGATCAGGATGGCGTGGAGCAGGACTGCAGCAGCAGAAATGAAAGCAAGTATTCAGATTCTGAATATAATTTGCAGGAGAGCCAACAGGATTTGCTGCTGTGTGACATGTCAGGTATAAGAGAAAGAAAGGAGTAGAAGAAAGGTTTAAGGTCTTTGGGTTGAGCAAACAGAAAGATGAAGTCACTTAACCAAGAAGGGGATGACTGTGAAAGAAGTAAGCTTTGGAAAGTAAGATTAAGAATTTATTTTGAGCATGTTAACTTCGAAATGCCTATCAGATACCCAGAAGGAGATGTCAAATAATAGATGGATGCATGAGTCTGGAGTTCTGTAGGGAGATCTGGACTTGAGTTAAAAATCTGGATTTCCTCTTAATTTTTTACTGAACTATCTACAGACCTATTGCTTGTAAATTTGCCTAAACCTGGAAAAGAAGAGAAAGTCTAATGCAATGGAAAACAAGTAGTAAATTACTTAAAGCCATGTGATCAGATTCAATTACTCTGCTTTCAAATACTAATATTTATCATCAAATCTTACTGTATATAATTGAACAGTAACCTTTAAAAAGGTAGCTCTACAAACAGAACACTTTTAATATGACTTACAACACACTATCTTTAGTTATGCATAAGAGCAATGAGAGAAAAAGTTATTTTAAGGAACAATTACCTTTATAGAGGAAGAAGTTTTAGAATTGACTAAAAAGTAGAATTTCCATAATTTATTGAAATCCCTCAGCCACTAAGTTTGAATTCAGACCTCTTGGAGATAAGACACATTTTCAAAATATTCTAACACAAAACAGAGAAATATGACTGACTTGGGGGTTCAGGAAAAGTGTTAAGAGAAAAGGTTGCATGTGAGAGGAGATTTCACTAATTGTAAAGGTAGAGATTCAAGAAGAGGGGGGTAATGTGATCTAAGTCAGGTTTATAGCTTATAATTGACACTGGCAATAACAAAGAGAAATAGTCTGAGGACATACTATAGCACAGGATTATAGATAGCTTCTCAGGCAATGGAAAGCTATCAAGGTGACAGAATAAGATGTTCAGTAGTACATTTTATCAAGTCCAGTCTGATAACTGCAAACAGGAAAAGGGACAAATTCATAGAACATTTGATTTGTTCAGCAAGGAAGAAATAAAGTGATAGCAATAGGAAAGAGGTGAATTTTTAGATCTATTTTGGTGGTAGAATCCATAGAACAGGCAAATGAATCAGAAGATCACAGAATCAGAATTTGAAGGAAACTTAGAGATGATCTTGGTCAACCTGTCTTGTTATGTCTGACCCTTATGGAGCCAGATGTCCCCCAAGAATTTTGGTACCTACACCTTCTTCCAGTTTTTCAACCAAACACTGATAGGTGCTGATGCAAAAAAAAAAAATTTGCAGCTGTAATTAAGAATCCAAATCAGTTTACTTTAAAATACGGAGAGATAATCCAGTGGGCCTGATTTTATAACGAGTCCTTTAAAAGCAGAGAGTTTTCTTTGGGTAGTTACAAAAGAGGAAGTTAAGTATTCTAAGCAAGAGATTAGATTCAATGTACAAACATTTCTCCACTGCTGGCTTTGAAGAAGGAAGGGGCCACCAGGACATCTCTAGGAGCTGAGGACAGCCCTTGGCTAAAAGCCAACCAGGAATTGGGGATCTCAGTCCTACAACTGTAAGAAACTGAATTCTGCTGCAACCATGTGAGCTTGGACGAGGACCTGTACTCCACATGAGAACACAGCCCATGGATAACTTGATTTGACCTTGTGAGATTCTGAGTAGAGAATCCAGGCACAGCATACCCAGATGCTGACCTACAGAGCTGTGCTCTAATAAATGGGTGTTGTTTTAAGTCACTAAGTTTGTGATAACTCATGACACAGCAATAGAAAACTAATACAACTTCACTCTACCAAATGACCAATCTCTACTTATCTAGCCTGTTCTTAAATATACAGAGCAAAATCTTGAGGGGCTTTATTTTAAAATTGATTTCCAGATAGCTCTATTAGTTTGTATAGCCTTCATTATTTTTAACAGATATCTACCTTCCTATAAATCCTAATTCTACACTGAACACCCACCTCGAATAGTCCTAGTCCAATTTTCCTCTCCACTTTACTCCAACATTTATACCAAAGAACTAGAAAGGTTTTTATTCTGCATTCATATCAATAAAAAAGATTGAGTAATTACTCCAAAATATATGTTTATTTATATATTATATACATATATGAATGCCAACCTACATATTAGATTATGTCTCTGAAGGTCTAGATTAATTCTTGGAACAAAATAGGCATTTAATAAATATTTTTGAAAGTAGGAACAAATGAATAAGAGGGTATAACAGGAGACTTGATTTAGACAGATGGTCAGGAAAGGTTTTCCTGATGAATTATAATTTAATCAGAGATCTGACAGATAAGATGTAACTTCCCAGGGGAAAAGCATCAGGGTGTTAAGACTCTGAGGAAGAGAACATGGCACATTGGAAACACGTAAAGGCTGCTACATCCACAAGGGAATGAAGAGGAAGATAGAAAGTTGGCGATGTAGGCCAGAATCAGATAATGTTGAGCCTTGCAGTCTGGATTCAAGATTTTTAGTTTTATCCTAATGCAGTGGGAATACTTGATAAGTTTTATATTGGCTTTTTATTTGCATTAAAACCATAGACAAGGGCTTCCCTGGTGGCGCAGTGGTTAAGAATCCACCTGCCAACGCAGGGGACACAGGTTCGATCCCCGGTCCGGGAAGATCCCACATGCCGCAGAGCAACTAAGCCCGTGCGCACAACTACCGAGCCTGCGCTCTAGAGCCCGCGAGTCACAACTACTGAGCCCACGTGCCACAATTACTGAAGCCCGTGCTCCTAGAGCCCGTGCTCCGCGACAAGAGAAGCCACCACAGTGAGAAGCCCGCGCACCGCAACAAAGAGTAGCCCCCACTGGCCGCAACTAGAGAAAGCCTGCGTACGCAGCAATGAAGACACAACGCAGCCAAAAATAAATAAATAAAACCATAGACTCTGCTCTTCCCCATGAGAGCAAGGGACTGTGGTCCAGACATTTCCCTTTCTTTCCAGTCCATCACTAACTACCCCTTTCATGTTTCAATTTCCTTTACCTAGGGTTTACTAAGCAACTAAAAGTGGAAAGAAAAAAGGATGCATTAGCTATTCAATGAACTGGAGAAGGCAGAGGAGGCTACCCTTTCCCCATATTTCATCAGGAGGGATGACTAGATGCCCATGGCTCTCTGACCAACTTTTTTTGTGCCCTCCAGTGTTTAGATTTCAGGAAAGAAAACTAATGGCAAAGTTTGTTGCACAGTAAAAAATTTTCAGCAGATTAACATCGGTCCACAGACTACACTATTCTCCAAATAAGTGTTACAGAGAAGAAAAGGTTGAAATAGGACAGTACTTTAACTTGACAAAGAAACAAGATCCATACAAGAGTTATTTTTAACCTGGCTAAAGGAAGGGTAACAATAATTGCAATTGCTTTCCATGTGACAAGCACAGGGATAGACCTTGCACGAGACACCCAGAGTCTGGCACATATGGGCACTCAGTAAGTGTTGACTAGGTGAATAAATCATGGTTCATGAAATAGTCCTTTGGTTTTCATGCAATACAAAATTTTGTCCACATTTTTCACTCAAATGTATTTATAAAGATGAACCAGAAATAAATCTAATCTGAGGCCAATATGTATAACTTGTAGACAATATTTTTTAACAAGGCTACTTCAGACGCATACACAAATGACCAGCAGTAGGTAGGCCTCATTTATATCCAGCATCTTCTCTTTTGATGAACCGTGTGTTGAACTAGACTATTTCAAGGCAACTGCCCTATTGAATTACAGATACAAAAAGGATTACACTCATTTTAGCATGGAGAATCAGATTTCCATTCTTTAAGAATGACTAAAAACCTCAAACTTTTTCTATCCACAGATGGTACTCATTTGAACACATCATTCCATGCTTCCTGGAATAATCATGCAGCTTGTTTAGATTTTCTAAACATGACTGAACTGTGATGAAGCGATCAACATTCTCTGCCAAGGTATTCCGTAAATTACATTTTTATTCATAAATTATTCTTACCGGCGAAATACTTTCATCATGGTTGTATTGAAAGTCTGTAGATCTATACAAGTAAAAATTTGTTACACTTTAAAGGCATGTCAGTTTTTAGTGATTATTTAGCATATTCCACTTAGAAGATGAAAATGTGTATAAAATGTAATTATTCTCTAAACTTCTGAATATCAATTATAAGAAGTTGCCAACCTCTTATGATAGGATGGTAGTTTGTACTGACTTCTCACTGACCTGGTTAAGTATACTAACGTGGAAGACCAAGTTTCCTTAAATCTTTAGTCATGATTATATACATTTATCTTCAGGCACAGATATACTCTTTTAAGCAAAACAGGTGTCTGAAAAATTTATGAATACTTATAAAACTTACAAAAGTATCAACACAATCTTTCCTAGTTTATTAAGAATATTTTTCTCTCTACTAATTTTAAACAAACTACGGAACACAAGGTACAAATATATGATCTGAACATACACAAACAAAAGTACAGTTTACTAACACTAACATAATATGGATCAATATAAACATAGAAATGCCTGAAAAGTCGGGTGCAAAGAAGATTTTGCAAACCAGATATACATTTTGCACTAATCTGAATTTAATCAATATCATTTACTAGACATTCAGATTGAGTGGTATTGGCAAGTTATAAGTCTTAGGGTATTAAGCCCTTCTTCATACATATATAAAAGTAATTTAGCTAATAGAAACTATCACAAATAGGTGATGCCAGGAGGAAGGCTCAATGGAAGGAGAAGATCTGGGAGCTACAACTTGAACAACTGATGATTAGTACAGGTGAGGAAGAAATAATGTTTTAAGGAGATTCATATAGGGAGAGATATATAAATGGCAACAAGATGTTTGTCATGGGCTGGAAAGTATAACAGACTGGAGAAAAGAAAGTCTAGGGAAGTCATAAGAAAAAAGTTGTGGGCGGTGTGATATCAAGTGTGGTGTTACTGAAGGGCACTGAACGTTTGAGAGATGAATTTAGATGACTACTGCAGAACACAGAGAACAACCGACAGATTCACTGGTAAAGTATAAACTTAAAGAAAATCCTGAGCCTCCATATGGCTAGTCATTAGGAAATGGTAAACGTGATAGAAACTGGTTAGATACTGTACATAGGCAGTACAATGTAGACTACAGTGATAAAGAATAATTAGGAATAGAGCTAAAAGGCCAAAGAATATTGGCAAAAATGTGATGATTTATTGGGCAGAGAAAAATATAGGAGTAAAGAAATGGAATCAACACAGCAATTAGGTTAATAGATCAAATGTACATTGTACACATCCTAGAAGTAGGCTATGATTTGGCTCTGACATTACAGAAGATAATACAAAGGAAAAAATTAAGACTGTAAATCTCTGTGACCATAAATAAAGACAAATTAAATGAGCAAGGAACATGAAATAAACTCTGGTATTGAGATCAAAGGTAGATTTCTCCCCCAGAAAAGCACATAAACAATACCATGTAATTTAATAAACAGCGTCCTCAAAAACATCCTTACATAGTAAATACTAAGTATGTTTAACTTGGCTCTTTCTTATAATGTCTCTCAATATGGGTGGGTGGAATAATTATCAAACACATTTTTGTAAAACTATTTCTTTATAAGTTCTAAATATTCAGTTCCGGTATACTTCTCTCTGTCAGTCTGGCTTAATTCAGAGATAGATTTTGGAGTAGCTGAAGCAAAATTTACCAAAATAGGCTACATAAACATGATTTTAGGTGATACTACAAAGCTGAGAATCTGGAATGACACACTTCTTAGTATGCCAAATTAAGTCATTTAAAAATATTCCATTTGCATGAAAAAGACCTGAGAAAGTATCTATAAACAGGACTAAGGTTTTCTAAAATAATTTTTAAGTGTCTGTCACAGTGCATGTATAGATGGACAATTGGGGACTCAAAATTCTATGGACCACAGCTATAATAATACTAGTTATTAAACCAAAAATTATTGAAACTAACTTATTTATAAAAATATCTCAGTAAAACTTTTGCGGAAAATGTCACTTTTTCTTGGAGAACTCAACAAGGAAAATGATGATACATATTCTATTTGGAGACAAAGTGAGTTGATTTGTTTTATAGAGTCATTAGTTTGACAGCTCTATTTAGCAAGTCATCTCCTGAGAATACCTATCAAAAATGACAACTTTGTTTTGAAATAGTTCATCACAAGCGGTTCTTAGGGGAATAATTATATAGCAGAATTAATCATCTATTAAGACCACTCCTATAACACCTGGAGATTAAATTGAACCATTGACATTGATGAAGCAATGAGAAAGATATACGGGTTAGTGATAATGTGCTTGAGGATGGATATGAGTAAATAAAATGCTAGTTTCATATCTTGTTAGCATGAATAAATAGAGCTGTTTTGGGAGAAGCTTAGGTTAGAGTAAGAGGCAGGGAAAAACAATTTGGGATAAATATGTATACATAAGCTTTGAAACCATAAGAGTGAATGAACATATAAGGGGGTGGTATTTATAGTATCAGAAAAGCAGACGATAAAAAAAAAAAAACAAAAAACTGAGTCTCTGTCAAGTCAATAGTTAATCCAGGGTAAATTATCAATAGAATAGGAAAAAGAGATCATAAAAAACTCACATAAACCAATAATGTTCAGCACACATCGGTACTTAAGAAATATTTGTTTAACTAATGAATAAATGAACAAACTAATGGATGGATACATGGATGCATGGATGAATGCATGGATTTCAAGAAGAAAATATCACCAATGCCATCACCAATGTTGACTGATGAACAAGTGTCACCAATGCTGATTATAATCAAATGCTGCTTAAAACCATTCTTTTCTAAAAACTGGCTGTACAGAAAACCTTGATAGAGTAAAGTATACAAAAGGAGTCCTGGATGTAAGTTTGGGGAAAGCTCTACAGGACAGAACAATTTGGATTTTTCAAGGATTCCATGAGAGAAAGAGAGAGAGAGAGAGAGAGAAAGAGAAAGAGAAAGAGAAAGAGAAAGAGACAGAATACAAGGAAAGAAGGAAAGATGTAAGCAGAAACAATCAATAGAGGAGAAAGGATCAAAGGATAGAGACTGGAGGCACTGTGAAATAATGTAGCCAGTAGAAAAATTCCAGATTGCCAAAATATTTTTAAGAACAAAAATACTGTTTAATTTAAAGTCATGTATATTATTGCAGTGTAAACCCTTCCTCTATGCACTCACAAAATGTTTGGTAAGGCTATTATACATAAAAGTGCACAGTGTGATTAGAATTGTCAAAATCGTGCAAAAAAATTTTGCTGCAGTAGTCAAAAATTTATGTAAAAATATTCCATTATCCAAACCTAATAAGTCTGAGGGATCTGTTCTGATGATGCCAGAATAGCTTGTGTCACACTAATCCTTCTGCAGATAACAGCTATAAACTCTGTGGGGGAGGGAGGGACAGCTTCTGGCTTGTGGTGTCAGGGAAAGGGATGCAGGATTGCCAGAGCAGTTCAAAAAGGAAGAAGCCACAAAGGGGTTAGACCCAAATTACAGTTCTAAATTCCCTGAAAATCCTTGGCCAATCTCATAATTGTGGAAGTATGAAGGACATGCCAAGAAGCAAAGTGGAAGGCAACAGATGAAAAACTTACTAGAAATTTTAGTTGCTTCCCAATGCAGAGGAGATAAAATTCAGAATTTGAATCCCACCAAAGTAAGGAATTGGTAAACAGCAGGCCTCATTTTAAAATCCCAAAAGGGCCATACACTTACTATGCTCTATGTCCCAGGATTAAGGAATTCTCTCTACAAATAAAGTTGAAACCAAAATCACACATTCACAAAACTATAATTCAGTAATTTAATGGCCTATTCGAATAAAAAGCCAACACCCTTCAAAAGAAGATACCAAAATCCAGAGTTTCTGCACAATGTCACAAACAATATCCAATATAAGTTTAAAAATTTCTAGGCAGGCAGGAAAATTACTATTGACGGGAAAATGTGACTTGTAGTCAGGAGGAAAAAGTGTTCAATAGAAAGAGATCACAGGATAACACAGGTGTACGAATTAGTAGGAAACTAATTTAAAGAAGCCATTAGAAATATTTTATTTGACTTAATAGAAAACAAAGCAAATGGGGAATTTCAGCAGAGAAATGGAAGTAAGGAAACAGAACTAAAGGGAAATTCTAGAACTTAGAAGTATAATACCTGACATGATATTGGATTTGTTTAACACCAGATTAAAGATGGCAGAATACAGTCAATGAACATTATGTCACATCAATAGAACTCCAATCTACAGAACAAAGGAAGAAATGTGAAAAAATTTAATAAAGCCTCAGTCACTTAAGAGGTATGGAATTAGAGTCCCAGAAGAAAAGAAGATGGCAGAAAAATAATTTAAAAAATAATGGCCCAAAATATCTCAAATTTTAGAAAAATATTCATTTACCAATACAAAAAAACTAAATGAACCCACAGCAAAATAAATGCAACAAAAACCACACTAGCCATATTATTGTAAAACTGCTTAAAAGTAAAGATAAAGAAAAAAAAAAACTTGAAAAGTGTCCCCCAAATAACATTTCATACACAAGAGCTAATGATAAAAATGGTGGTTGACATCTCATCAGAAATAATGAGTACTAGAAGACAAAGGAATTACATCTTTAAAGAGAAAAATATTGGGTGGGAGAACTATCAACCCAGAATTTTATATCCACAGAAAAAGACCCTCAAAAGTGAAAACAAAATAAATCTATTTCCAAATAAATAAAATCTGAGAGAATTTGATGCTAGCATACCTGCACTAGGAGAAATTCTAAAGCGAGTTCTTTAGTTGAAAGGGAAATATTAGCTGTAACTCATAACTACTGGAATAGAAGAACACCAATAATGGTAATTATATGGGAAATACATGGTCTTTTCTTAATTTATGTAAATGTCTACTGGCTCTGTAAGTAAAAATAGTACCATAAATTGTGGGGTTTACAATGTAAACATATGTAAATCATTTAAAATATATAGATGTCAAATGTATGACAAAATATATGGAACTGTACTTTTGCAAAGTTCATATATTTTATGTGAAGTTGTAGAATATCAATTTAAATACAATAAGCTAAGGAATTACATTGTAATCCCTTGAGCAACCACTAAAAATAATGACAAGGAAGTATAGATAAAAATCCTATAAAGAAATTAAAACAGAAAGCTAAAACCATCCAATTAACCCAAAGGAAGGCAATAAAGAAAGAACAGAGGAACTAAAAAAGAGCTAGAAAACAAATAGCAAATAGAACTAAACTCAACTAACTTAATAATGACTTTAAACATAAATAGATTAAATGCTCCATTTAGAAGACAGAGATTGTCAAGTAAGATAAAAATAAAAGACCCAATTATATGCTGCCCACAAGAGACATAATTTGTCCACCAGACACACAGAGTAAATATGATACAAATAATTCAGAAGTAAAGATAGAAAAAAACCATACAAAGCAAACAGTAAACTAAAGAGCATGTGCCTATATTAATACCAGATTAAAGAATCTTTAAGACAAGGAGTGATCTAAAGATAAAAGAGACAGTTTATAATGATTAAGGATCAGTTAGGAAGTTATAACAATTATAACTATGTATGTGTTTAATAAAAAACTTTGAAGTACATGAACCAAATACTGACAGACTTGAAGAAATAGACAAATCCACAGTATATTTGGATATTTTAATATTTCCTTATCAATAATATATCGAATAATTTTTGCTGAAAAGTGGTAAGAAGACAGATTTGCAAAACATTATCACACTGAACTAATACATAGAACATTATGGACAACAACTGAAGAATAGACATTATTTCAAGTGTGCATGGAAGAATATTCAACAAGATAAATTATATGCTGAGCCATAGAAACTGTCCCAACTAATTTTTAAAAATTAAGTGTTACAGACATATTCTCTAAGAATAATGGCAATAAATGAAAAATTGATGACATGTGCATATCTAGAAAAGTCCCAAATATTAGAAATTAAATATATTTGTAAATAACCATGGCTCAAAGAAGAAATTTCAAAGGAAATTAGAGAATATTTTTATCAAAAGTAAAAAGTCAAAATTTGTGATATATAATTATTAGGAGATTTATAGCTGTAAATGATTATATTTGAAAAGAAGAAAGGCTTAAAATCATTATGTAAAGTAAAATAAACTAGCTACAAAAAGATAAATACTGCAAGATCTCACTTATGTGTGGACTCTAAAAAAGTCAAACTCATGGAAACAGAATAGAACAGTGATTGCCAGGGGCCGGGGGAGTGGAGGGGAGATAATGGGATGTTTGTCAAAGGGTACAACTTTCAGTTATATGAATAAGTTATATGAAAAAGCTAATGCACAGCATGGTGACTATAGTTAATAATGATGTATCAGTATTACATACTTGAAATTTGTTAAGAGAGTAGATCTTAAGTGTTCTCACCACACACACACAAAAGGTAAATATGTGAGGTGATGGATAGGTTAATTAGCTTGATTGGAGGAGTCATTTCACAATGTATACATATATCAAAGCACTGCACTGTATACCTTAAATATATGCAATGTTTATTCGTGAATCATACCTCAATAAAGCTGGGGAAAAAAGACAGAAAGAAAAAATATTATGATCTATATCTTCACCATAAAAATACAGAAAAAAAGAGCATATTAAAAGCAGAATATTTAGAAGGCAGAAAATAATAAAGATCAGGACTCAGTGAAATAGAAAACAGATAAATAAAAGAGAATATTAACAAATTCAAAAATTAGTTCTTCAGAAAAATTAATAAAATTTGTAAACACTTGTCAAGCCATATATAAAAGTATAGTGCATCTGATAAAGTGTGGTCTATCCCAGGAAGGTAAATTTCACTTAATATTAAAAAAGCTAATCATATAATATACCACAATAACAGAATAAAAGAAAAAAGCATACGATCATGGGCATTTACAGACATCGTACAGCACACATCGTACAAAATTGTGAAGGATGGATGCTTCCCCTTTTGATTGGGAACAATGCAAGGATGTCTGCTTTTACTACTTCTATTTAATGTAGTACCAGAGAGTCTAGCCAGTGCAATACGGTAAGGGAAAAAAGTCAAAGGGTTTAGAAAGAAAGAGATAAAAATTACCCTAATTGTAGATGAAATGACATTTTTAAATGTAGAAAATTCTAAAGCAATATATAACAAAAACCTTCTGGGACTAATAAGCAAATTTAGCAGTTGTAGGATACAATACCAATAAACAAAATCAACTGTATTTCTAGATTCTACATCAAACAACTGGTGACTAAAATTAAAATTTCAAATAACATATAATGTTAAATAGGAATAATTTTAACAAAAGACATGTAAAATTCATTTGCTGAAAACTACAAAGCACTGCCAAAAGAAATTAGAGTCTAAAAATGGAGACATATACCATGTTCATGGATCAGATAACTCAATATTAAGATGGCATTTCTCCCTAAATGCATGAATAGATTAAATGCAATTTCAATGAAAATGCCACAAGGTTTTTTGGTAAAAATCAACAAGATGATTCTAATAAAATTTATATGGAAATACAAAGAACTAAAATAGCTAAAACAACCTTGAAAAGAACACATTTGTAGAACCTACATTACCTGATTTCAAGACTTGTTATAAAACTGTAGTAATCAACACAGTGTGGTATTCATAAAGGTAGACAAATCAATGGAAGAGAATATATTCCAGAAAGAGATTCAAGTGCATAGGGTCAATTGATTTTTGACAAAGCTACCAAGGTAATTCAGTAGGGAAAAGGAAAGTCTTTTAAAAAGTTTTGGAAAAATTGAATGAATATATTAAAAAGGAACTTTATATCATATCTCATACTATATACATACACAAAATTTGAGATGAATTATGGATATAAATATAAAAGCTAAAACTGTAAAATTTCTAGAATAAAAGACAGGATAATATCTTCATGATCTTGAAGTAGACAATATTTCTTAGGACACAAAATGTACTAATGTGAAATTTAAAATTGCTAATTTGGATTTCATCAAAATTAAAATAATCTGCTCATCCAAAGGTACCATTAAGGAAATAGAAAATCAAGCCATTGACTAAGAGATAATATTTGTTATACACACATGTTATAAAGGACTTGTATTCAAAATATATAAAGAGTTCCTATAACTCAACACCAAAAAGAAAAGCAACTCAATATAAAATGGGCTAAAGACTTGAACGGAAACCTGTCAAAAATAATAGAACAATCCTCACGTTGCATGTTCTAATATGCTTGAATTTCTGTTTTTACGGTTTAATTAAATAACATCTGTCTGCCCAAAATAGGGGTTAAACTTTGTTACCTTTATATATAAACTATGAGTTCTTGTATAAAGTACTTCACTGCTAGCTCTCCTGTCCACAAAATTTCTACCGACAAGGACCTACTGTATAGCACAGGAAACTCTACTCAATATTCTGTACAACCTAATCGGGAAAAGAATTTTAAAAAGAATAGATACATGTATATGTATAACTGAATCACTTTGTCGTACACCTGAAACTAACACAAACAACATTGTTAATCAATTGTACTCCAATATCAAATAAAAAGTTTAAAACAAATAAAAAATGATTTGGTTTCTCACACACACACCCCCCCACACACACCCACACACACACAGATGTACATCATAATCAGAGACCAATAATGTCATTTCTTTTGAAACCTATCATTGATTGGTCACTGTGCATCTGTTATTTAGTTCATGCACAGGCAGCAAAGTGTGTAGTTATATGGCCTCCTTATCTCCCATGTGCATATGTCACGTGCCCATATGCATGTTCAAAGCTAATCCAAACTTTGCCAAGTCATAGAAAAGATGCTCTCTCTATATCATAAGCTAAACAGTGAGGAAAAGAAAGTAACCACTCTTGATATGTTTTTAATAAAGTGAAAGCTTTCATTCTCAGTTATTTCTAATGTTTTAAATTACAGTGTACTAAATATTGTTTTTGTTGCTTTTTCATTTCCTATATATTTATAACTGACAGTAAGAGAGTTTTTAATGTAGTGACAAAAAACTTTGAAGGTTATGGAACAATCATTTTCCCTATTGATTATTAAGGTTGCTTTGCACACATTTTACAGACAGCTTTACAGTCATTTTTATGGTCCCACACTATCAGGTAAAGCAAAGACTGTCTTTATATGAATTATCAATAACCATGTTAAAGGATTTAACATCATTAGTCATCACTGAAATGAAAATTAAACTTACAATAAGATAGAAGTTCTTTTATACCAGCTAGACTGTCTAAAATTAAAAAAGACTGATAATACCAAATTCTGCTGATACCGAGAAGTAATTAGAACTCTCATACAATGCTGTTGGGTGAGTATTTAAAATAGAACAACCACTTGAAAATCATCAGTTTCTTGAATAGTTAAACATGCATCCGGACTATGACCCAGCAAGTCCACAAAAAAGTTTTATACAAAAATATCTATAACAGTTTTATTCATAACACTTAGTTTGGAACAATCCATATGTCCATCAAAAGAAAACAGACATACAAACAATGGGATATTAAAATGGTGGAAAATGACTCAATAATAAAAAGAACAAATTACTGAAACCCTCAACAACATGAGCTTCACAATTATGTTGAAAGAAATAGACCAGATATAAAAGAGTACATATAGCTCAAGAACAACTGAAACTAATCTATGTTGATTGAAATCAGGATAGTGGTTGCCTTGGGGAGTGGGTGTCCAAGGGAACTTTCTGTGGAAGATGGAAATATTCTATATGTTGCTGAGTGGTGGTTACATGGCTGTATACATGTGTGGAAACTCATTTAATTGTATAATTAAGTTCGGTGCATCTCACTGTATATAAAATAATTTCCCATAATTAGAAAATGTTAAAAAAATGAAAAGAAAAAGGCTTTCCCATTAAATCGTAACAATATTCAAAATGTTATACATTTATATAGAAAATTAAAATACTAGATACTAATACTTTCTAGCTAATATTTTATAAATCTAGACATTATGGAAAAAATCATGAGCTTTATTATATTTCTCATGTATCCATACTAGAAAAGAAGCCTTATAGATTAGTCCAAGTACGTCAACAACTACTTTCAATTCTCTTTTGGTAACTGTTCAATCTTCAGGCAAATTTTCTAATAGTACTTGTAAGAAGAGCATTCTATCCAGCTTCTAGGAAGTATGTCTCACACAGTTAATAATTTCTCTGTAATAACATCCTAAATACAAAGTTAGTTTTAAATTTCAGGCTAAACTTTAAAAATGTTAGACTGTCATACATAGCAAATATTAATGTAGTTACATTTTAAAAATTACTAACAATGTTGGCTTTTTAAAAATCCTATCTAAAGTAGGCTAATTTAATTAGTAATAAATGTCAGAAAATTGGGCTACTGTTTTTTAACATATCCTTTAATTGGTATAGATTTCATTATTGTGATCCATATGGAATTACATTTATTATCTTTCTAACACTGCAAATTGCCTTTAAAGTAGTAATTCTTCATAATAAGGTATCCAGGCACCGAACTAATGGGTGAATCAAGGATGCAGTGAATAGGAGGTGGTGAATATTCAAATTACAATAACATTAATATACTAAGAAATGTTACTTTATTTGAATTCTAAAAGTGGCTGCTATTTATGCATGTCTTATATTTATAAAATAGATTCCTCCAAAAGTTTTCTTATATACCATGAAACTTGTAATATTTTGAGATGAATGATAATTTGCACAACCTACTATTTGTTTAAAGCCTTTTCTTTGTATTCATATTACATTTTTTAATTGTCTAAATTAACGTAATATTGTTAATGAAATTTTGCTATCATTAAAACTCATTTATTCTACATTTCAGAGTTTTTCCACCATTAGTAAATGTTTTTCCCTGAAGCTTATAATCTCATAGAAACAAGGAGCACATTTCTGAAGCTTTCAAGTCATATGGCTACCAGAAAGAAAGAAAGAAGAGGGGCTTTTGCATGCACACACACATGCATAATTTACTTACAAAGGGAAGTAAAAGAGAATAAGAAAAAAATGAGGTGAAATGGAGGAGGAGGTTGATATGTAAAGGCTGTTATGAAAAGTATCAACTACAGCTGCATAGGACAGGAATGGAAAATAGGGTAATAAGATATGCCCCAGTTCCTAAATAAGTTAATAAAAATGTTGCTTGAAGAACAGCTGGCTTTAGCTGGAGCTGGGATGAAGAAAAGAGTGGTTGCCTGGAGTCCACTTAATGAAAGGTATTAGAGCATCAGTGGGGTCAAGGAGAATTATGCAGAGTAACTCAGGTTCATTATTTTACAAAAGGAATTGCATTTAAAAGGACTTTTAAATTTATAATTTGATACCTAAGACAGAAATTCATAATAGCAAACATTACACTTTTGGAACTGATCCAGGATAAAAAACGTGATATGTGACTAGAAAGTATAAAATTTCCCAGAATGGCTTCAGTATTTTACAGATCTTACTATATGAACTCATAGTATTTTTAGTATTATAGGTTAAGCACATATTTGATAATAGAAATTTAGTTTTCCTAAATTTTAAAACCATATTTGGACAAAAGTATGTATATACTCAGAACATATACATCCCTGTACAAATTAATGAAATTCATATGATGAACCTGAATTTCCCCACTCCATAATGACTATTTAGATATTGTGAAATAATGAGAAAAACATTTTAATTCCAATAAACACAAATGATCGGTTGAATTTCTAATGTAAGGAAAGTATCATAATACGGTAGAAAGAGTTCTGGATTAGTAAGAGTTCTGCTAATAATTAGTTAAAGCACACTCTCAGCAGACACTAAACCTCTGTGCTTCATTTTCCATGCTTGCAAAATGAAATGGCTGAATGGGGTTATCTTTGAAATCCAATAAAGATCTAAAATTATATAATTCTAAATTTTAAAAGCACAAGAATATAATTTTGTTTCATCATAGTCTTACCAGTAGTCTCTGGCAGAGTACTTCATATGTATTAAATAACTTAATCTTGAATATATGGATTTAAAAGGGTACCACACATGATATTAAGCATATCCCCACAAATGAACTTCAGGCTTTGAAGATGGAGTAGATATATATTCCCAGTTCCCTCCACTGAGTACAACTAAAACCTTGGACATTAAATATGAAACAAACGTAAGAAGACTCTGAAAGGTGGTGAGAAGGCAAAGCAACTAGGGAACTCACGACCCAGGGAACAATACAGTGGTGAGCTCCCTGGCTTTTCTTTTTGCCTTGTATATCCCCAAGGCCAGCAATCTCCAAATGCCAACCAGCTCAGACTAAAAAAGCCTCAGAAAAAGCCTCCTCCCTCTAACAGAAAAAAAAACAGTGCAGCCTAGCAAGACAGAAAACTTTTAGACAATAACAACTCTACCCAAAAACTACAGAAAAAAGCTGTGGTCGCACTCCCTCCCATGACGACAAAGGTCAAATGAAGAACCTAGTCTTCTGCCTTTACTAGGCGGTAGTGAGGTACCTCAACCATCCTTAATAGAGTGAGGTAAAATAGGGAGCCAGAACTTTCACCCTTTCCAGAGGTAGTAAGTCCCCTCCACCGTGTCAGTGGAGAATATGTAGGAAGAATATGAGGCACTCCTATCCTTCTTAGTGGAAGCCTGGTGGGCAGCCCTCTTTCTCACGCTCACCCAGCATCCTCCCCTTGGGTGTCAGCAGAGGCCAAGTGGGGAATTTGGATTTCTACATACATCTGGCGGTAATGGAGAGGTGCCCTCCTTTTCTCTACCAGAGTGCTATCAAAGGAAACCATCACACATTTAATATGCTTAATAGTTATAGGACTAGTCAAATCATCTATTTCATATTAGCTGAGCTGTGGTCATTGTGATTTTAAAGAGTAAGTTTGTATATTAACGCATATATGTGGAATCTAGAAAAATGGTACAGATGAACCTATTTGCAGGGCAGGCATAGAGACGCAGATGAAGAGAACGGACATGTGGACACAGGGGGGCAAGGGGAGGGTGGGACAAATCAGGAGATTAGGGCTGACATATATACACTACCATGTGTAAAATAGATAGCTAGTGGGAACCTGCTGTATAGCACAGGGAGCTCAGCTTGATGCTCTGTGATGACCTAGATGGGTGGGATGGGAGCGGGGTGGGAGGGAGATCCAAGAGGGAGGGAATATATGTATACATATAGCTGATTCACTTCATTGTACAGCAGAAACTAATACAACATTGTAAAGCAACTGTACTCCAATAAAAAAAAGAGTAAGTTCATTTCATCTAAGGTAAAATTGTTAATATTATTCCCTTATTATCCTTTTGATGTCTGCAGTGATTTCATTTCTAAATATTGGTAATTTGTGACTTCTTTTTTTTCTTTGTTGGGCTCGCTAGACGTTTGTCAATTTCATCTTTTTGAAGAACCAGTTTTGTTTAATTGATTTTTCCTACTGTTATTCTGTTTTCAATTTCACTGATTTCTGTTCTTATTTTTATTATTCACTTCCTTCACTATATCTTCCTTTTCTTTTTCTAGACTCTAGTGGAGGGGAGAACCTTAGATTATAGATCTGAGACTTTTACAATGTGTGTATTTAATGCTATAAATTTCCCTCTCTTCACTGCTTTAACTGTGTTTCACACATTTCGATATATCGTATTTTCATCTCATATCAATTCAACACACTTTAGTTTACCATATTTCTTTATTTCTCTTGAGACTTCCTTTTTGACAAATGTATTATTTACAAGTACCACTTCTTGCAACTGATTCGATATACATTTCAGCTCCAACTTTGCATCCTGAGAACACTTAAACATAATTTTAAAACTCCCCAAAAAGAGATCTCCATGCCTCAATAGTTTCACTGGAGAACTCAACCAAATGTTTAAAGAAGAATTAACACCAATTCTACACAATCTCTTCCAGAAATTAGAAGAGATTCGTATTATAAAGCTAGTATTCTCTGATACTGAAACTACACAAAGACAGTGAGACTCATCAATAAGAAAAGAAAGAGGGCTCAAATCAACAAAATTAGAAATGAAAAAGGACAAGTTACAACGGACATAGAAATAAAAGGATCATGAGAGACTACTACAAGCAACTATATGCCAATAAAATGGACAACCTAGAAGAAATGGACAAATTCTTAGAAAGGTACAATTTCTTGTACCAAGACTGAATCAGGAAGAAATAGAAAATATGAACAGACCAATCACAAGTACTGAAATTGAAACTGTGATTTAAAAAACTCCCAACAAAAGTCCAGGACCAGATGGCTTCACTGGTGAATTCTATCAAACATTTAGACTTCTCTAAAGTTAACACTTTAGAGACTTCTCTTAGTTAACACCTATCCTTCTGAAACTATTCCAAAAAATTGCAGAGGAAGGAACACTCCCAAACTCATTCTATAAGGCCACCATCACCCTGATACCAAAACTAGACAAAGACAGTGAAAAAAAACCTCCGCAAAACTACAGACCAATATCCCTCACGAATATAGATGCAATAATCTTTAACAAACTACTAGCAAATAGAAATCAGTAATAAGTAAAAAGAAGTACACCATGATCAAGTGGGGTTGATTCCAGAGACCAAAGGTTTGTTCAGTATTAGAAAATCAATCCATTTAATCCACCATATTAACAAGCCAAAAAAGAGAATTACATGAACTTATCAATCAGTACAAAAAAATTTATATAACATTCTTAACATGACAATATTACAGAAAATGGAGAGCAAATTAGTGGTTATCAGAGGGTTAAGATGAGCAGAAGTACAAGGAGAGTGGGCAGGAGTTGGGTGTGGCCATAAAAAGGCAACATGAGAAATTATTCTCATTGAAATATTCTCTATATTGATTGCATTGATATAAATATGGTGGTTGTGATACTGCACTGTAGTCTTACAAGATGTTCCCATTGGAGGGAACTAGATAAAGGGAGCACAGGATTTCCCTATATTATTTCTTATATATACACATGACTCTATAACTATCTCAAAATAAAAAGTTTTATTAAAAAGATTTACCACAGAAGACATGCCTTTCTTAGATATTTTACCACATAATTGTCTAAACATAATTTTGTGGCTGAAAGTTTCTACTTCAGGCACCCAAAGTATGCATACTGAGTGTTCACTGTGTCTCTATCACTCTCCTAGGCCTGTATATTGATTGACTGATTCATTCATTCTTTAATAATATATTTATTGAGTGTCACTGTATGCCAGATGCGTTCCTGGACACTGAAAATAAGGGTGAACTGCACAAAGGAAAATCCCTATTCTCATGGAGCATGCATTGTAATGAGGACAGATCCACAGATAATGATAATATAACAGAGAAAAGTAAAGCAAGAAAGAGGCATAGAAAATTCTAGCTGGGAGGGGTTTTAATCATAAATAAGTTAGATCCTCTTTGAAGAGGTGGTATTTGAGGCTAAATTTCAAAAGATGAAGGAAGAGACACATACATTACTAGGGAAGAGAATGCTGGGTTGAAAAAGGACCTTACGGACCATTAAAATGACCGTGGATTTTATTCTTTATGATTTGGGAGATTCAGTAAATTTGTAATGAACAAATCCTTCTCCATCTGAAGAGATTACTGCAGGGTTTTAGGAAAATGGCCAAAAAAAATCACTGTTTTCAGAGTCAATTTATGTTGCTTCCTACTCTAAATTTAGCAGAGTTCCCAATTTTCCATAAAATTGTATTCAAATTTCTGCTACAACTATACAAAGCAGAGTAAGGTCCACGTGAGTTATTCGATCTCACCTCCTATACTCTTTTCAATACAACACCCTCTAGTCAGGCTTTCTTCTCAGCCTTGACCCCTTGTATTACATTCCTTTGTGCTACTATGTGTTTTCCCTTGCTGTGTCTTGGAATTTCTATTTACTCCCCTCTATCTATCTCACCATTTTCATGAATAGAGATGGGGTCACAGAGTGGCTTACCATAAGTGCTTTAGCATACCCATAATCTTCAGGTCTACCTAACCTCTGCCATCTAAGATTGCTCAAATAAAAAGAAGAATGTTCTTTGATATGTACAACTGACATTTTCTCATAGCATATTGAGGAACAACAAAAAAGAATATTTAGTAAACTTAGCTATTTTATTGATCTATATCAGGTAAATCTAAGTAAACATTAGTATACCTGACTATGAAATTCAAGTTCCAATACCATATCATCATCTTCTAATTAGGTTACTGAGTCTAAACTTCTATAAAGCAATTCCAAAGCTATCAATAAGCAACATCCAGTTCCTATTCCACCTCTTCAATACGGCCTTCCATAAAATGTATTTCTCCCGAATTCCTATTTGATTCAATCTTCAATCCACACAACTGACATATTTATGTAGGTTTGTGTTTAATTGCTTTATATTTATTAGATACGTCTTTACAATAATGGTGGAGTTATTTGGACCTGCAGAGCCGAGATCACCAATGCCATTTGGGATTCAAACTTGAGTCTTGAACCCCAAACACAAAGCCTGGGCTCAGTAAGCATTACATGAGTATATACTGGTCAAATGTCCACCATACCACAAGTATAAAGGATACTTTTCACCTGATGTTCACTCTTAAGGAAAGTATTATATTTAATAATTAAGTCTGTAGGGAATATATTTTATAAAGCATTTGAACTTCAATTAAAGTAGCAATGCTAATAGCTATTTCTCTCTGATCCATGACAGGCAACTATAATGGCTTTTGTGCTTTCTACAATTACTGACTGGTAAGTAGAATGTGCCAATTCACTTGCTTAAGAACAAACAGGATCACACAATTTTCCTGCATGTTTGACTTCTCATCTCGACTGAGGAGAGCAATGTCACTGGCATGCAGACAAAGGAAAAAGTAAACTTCTTTTGAATTAGCACATTAATTTGCAACCTTGAGAAAACTTTTACCATCCACATCCACTCTATTAAATGGTACTTAAGAATGGTCTAAATTCTTATAAATGGTATATCTTATTTTTTTAAAAAAGCTGGTAAATGGAAGTTAGATTTTGTCCTAATCACAGTTCGCCCAGTAATCTCTACACTGCTCACAGAGGTCCACAAAATAGGGATCCAAATAAAGTACATAACAAATACATTTCTTAAATAATTCTTAGGGGAATGGCAGTCATGGCTTTGTAGAAGAGGCTTGAGAGTTTACATATATGCTATTAAACAGTACACAGTTATTTGAAAGAAGCAAGAGTAGAAGGGGAAAAAAAACAGGGATATTAAACACACTCCCATTCAGTGCTGATCCATTAATATATTTGCAAGCTCAGTGGACTTCCAGTGGGTCCATCTAGGTGCCTAATACCTCCTATTGAACAAAAAGCTAATAAAGAAATCACTGCTGAAAAGAACACCCCTAAAAACCACAACTGCGTATTTTACTTTCCCTCAATTAAGTTTTGGGTGTCCAAGGGATATAGCTTATTTTCCTCTTTTGATTCTAAATTACTGAACTTGGAAGAGCTTTGAATAAATCCAAACTGTAAAATTATCTTCCAGAAAAAAAGAACAAATTTTCAAACTCAATTTTAAATCACCATATTTACTAAGATTTGAAAATAATATGGAGAAGTGCATGAATTTTGAACTAATTTGAGATTTTAAAAGTTAAGTCTTGTTTGAACTTGCTATAATATTTTTATTGGTACATATAATATACTTGGACAGAAAATGCTATTAAAATTACCAGGTTTGGGGGCCTTCATCTGTATTTGCCCTATTCTGACGTGTTTGACTGTGACAATGGAACCAGTTTAGACACTGAACACTAATCTCCTCATAAATTCAATCATAAATTCAATCATCCATGATGCATGTTTAACTGTGCCCAATATGACCAAGTTTACACTGAGAAAAATACCCAATAATCCCTGGAAGGAATGTTAAGGTCAGGCACTAGGCAGTAAGGGAGTGAGCCAAATTTGATTTTACTTCATGTCAAAAGTAAGTACAGAGTCAGTGACTCAGAGCTGACTTTACACTGTGACTAATCTTAGACCACCATAAATTAGAAGTTTGCAACAGCTATAAAACTGCTTCCATTCTGAACAATGAATCTCCAGTTCTTACTAATGTCTTACCAACAAACAATTCATGTGAACCCAGATAAAAGCAAATTATTTACCTAATAAAAATTGTAATCATAAATACAATTACATGCTAGATCTGAAAATTAATTTTAAAGATAAACAAATTATTTAAATATTTTTAAAGCAGCAGTTAATACTCATGTTTCATATGAATGACTCTCCTTAATTGAAAAAACTTTTACATTTGCCTGGGAGAAAATATCTATAATTTTGCCTGATGGAAGTGTGGAAATAATACATTGCAGTGGAGTAACACCCTTATGAAAAATTATGAATTTCATGAGAAAACAATTCATTTCTTTCTTTTACAAAAATTTGAGTGCCTAGAATGCCCAAGGCTCTTTGCTACGAACTGTGAGTAAAACAAAGACAAATAAGACATAGCCCCACAAGCAAAGAGTATACAGTGGAATAGAATGGTTCTCAAATTTCAGCACTGTCTCACCTCACATACCTTGTTTAAAGGAAGATTTGTGAGTTTTATTTTCCGAACTCTGATTCCACAGGTCTAGAGTAGGGCCTCGGGGATGTACCTTTTGATGCAGGGAGAGTCAGCAGTCCAAACTTTGAGCAACATTTGTCTTCAGTAGTAAGGGAGCACATAATACATGGTACAATATGCCTAACACCTTCCTAATTCATTGGTTTAGAATTCCTTCAGTCTCCATTCATGCAATCTTTTAATCCTGACTTAAAATCTAATTCAAATCCTTAGTTAAAGGATTTTTTTTTTTTTTTTAACAAAGACCTGTCCTTAAGTTCAGGGGCCTCTACATCAAGTGTATATACTTTGATTATGCGTCTCTGTTCTACTAATTGAACTTCTGCTTCATTCCTGTGACGAAGCAGTCACCTTGAGTACCAGTGGAATCAGTAATAATGAGTCCTCTGCCTTGTTCTCTGAGTTCTGAACCTCTCATTTATCTCAGAATTACTGTCCTGTCTTTCATTGCCAGTTCTCTAGGACTCAGCTCCCGTCCAATGATCAAGATCATTTCACCTGGTACTAGACCACCCTGATGCAGACCACCTGCCTGCATTTGAACATATTTCCTTCTCTCAGACTCTGTATAGCAATGGTCTGCTGCCCACCCACTGGGGAAACACCTGCTACCCCTTTCTGGACCTCTCTGACACTGTTTGCCTGTCCTCACTGCTACGTATCACCTGCCATCAAAACTCCTGGGTAATCTAGTCCAGTAATTCAGAAAATTTACAGAGAATCATCAGAGAGATGCTTAAAACTACAGATCCTTGGGCTTCATCTCTTGAGGCTATGATTCAGCCAAGTCTAGGGTGAAGTCTAGGAATCTGTAGTTTTAATGCTTAGCATGTCATTGAAGACTTAAACACACACACTCACACACATACACACACACACACTTAAGCTGGGCTTTTAAGAACAAATACAATTTTGTGTGACGTAGAAAGGGAGCAGGACAATCTGATGGTGAAAAGTATTGAGTACGTTTAAAGAAGAGAATCTAATCAATTATTAGCCCATAGCAAGTGCTTAATAAATGTCTTTTGAAATGAATACATGAAATCTAATGTGCTGAATAAATAAAGTTTGGCTACAGGTATCAGTTATATGAAGAGATGCAGTGGAGGAACAAAAGAATGAAAAGCTAGACAGAAGTCATGTCTAACTGGTGATGAATTCTGGGGTATATTTTGTACACGATGAGAATAAGTAAAACATTTGGAGTATTCTGGGCCATCTCTTATACATAGCACCTTTCATTATCACCTCTATGCTTCAGATACCTAAATCTCCATGTCTACTTCTTACTCCTCAGGTAATAAAATTCAACAGCCAACACATAAATGCTCTAAATTGTATGTTAGAGCCAATTCAATCAAAATAAGCGGGTGGAAAGATGGTGCTGACAGGCAGGCTGAATGAGTATGGGTGATAAGGCCCCTTTGGGTATTATTACAGGAAGCAACAAGTCTGATATAAAATGGGGGCAGTCAAGTTGAAGAAGGGGCAAATTGCAGAGCCATGGCAGAGACTGAATTGATAAGTTCTGATTATATGTAGGAGAGATGGGAGGAAGAATCACATAAGAATATGAGGCTTGATCCCCAACTGATAAAGAACAGGTATAGAAAAGTGAGGAAGAGAAGGAGAATTCATGTTACATAAATTCCATTTTGAATATGTTTAGGGTTGATATACCAACCAGGTCCTCAGCTGAAATTTTTTAACAATTTGTGTGGCTGTTGGTGTGTTTGTGTGCAAGAGACAGAGAAAGAAGATAAAATGCAGGAGAAAGTAGATTAAATTGATGGAGTTATGTTCTAGAGGAAACACGAGTTTGAAACAAAAATGAGCAGTTAGATTCCTGAAAAGAGGAAGACAATGACATTCCCAAGGGAGGCTATCTTGAGAGCATAAATAAAGATATCGGCAAATTTTGAAGGAAGGCAAATCAATTATCTTTGATGCTATTAGTAAAATGAATAATAACATCAAAGATGGATGATAGTGGGGGTAGACCATGTTCAGAGTAAGAGCAGAATTTTCCTATGGAAAATTGATTAAGTGTAAACAGGAATGTATAGTAGATTGTGGAGCAATTGGGAGAGTTAGAGAATAGCTGAACAAGATAGAACCATTTACATTTTCTCCAGCACTATTCATCAGCCAGCATCTAGTGAAAACAAACAGTGGGGTCCTTTCAGAGTTGGGAATCTCCTGGAAGATGAGTTACAGTGACATGCCTTGCGATGTAAGGAGCAAGAGATAGTTGCTGTTGAAACGCGTCCATTCCAGATGAATAGGTAAGACACTGAAGTCTCAAGAAATGTTGCCTTGAAAGGATGAGAAGAAAAAAGATGCTGAAATCAGAAGGTACACCATGTCTTGAAGTTCTGTGGTTTATAGCCTCAAAGATAGAAAAGTAGAGTAAAATTGGGTGATTCTGATTTCAAAAGGAGGAAAGGGTTAAAAGATATTTCAAAGATAAGGATCGAGAGGTGCCAGAGGTAAACAATTATGTCAGTACCTACAGTCCCCACTAAGGAGGAGCTCCAGTGAAGTGGTGTTATTGGGAAGGAATCAGGTTTTCATTTATATGAAGAGGTACAATAATAGAGAAGGTAGAAGATGAAAGAGATTCTGACATAGGGTGGATCACTGTTAGGGAGAGTAAGAGTTTTCCTCTTTAAAGACTAGAGCTTAGTGACCTAGATATTTTTATTCCAATAATACAAAAGGTGAAGGCTGGTATAAAGAGAAGGAAGTAGATGAAAGTGAGTCTGACACTGCAACTTTGGAATTCAGGGAAGCATCGTGAATGCCATAAATCAATTTAAAAAAAGATATATACGTGTGTGTGTGTATATATATGTTACATATTCATTCCCTATTTTAAATTACAATAAAGCATAATTCAGTAAGTTTGGTGTTTGTATAATAAGAAATAGATACTTGTAAAAACACAATGAAGCAGATTTTCTCTTTTTTCCTCCTTTCAGCCTCCCATTGCTATGGAGGTGGTTCAATGTACCACACAGCTGGTCCTCAGGTAACATGTGGGATAAAAAAGTATGTGTTATATTTTTTAATATTTCTTTTAAAGTTTTAGACAAATGTGTTATCAAGATTACAAAGGTTATTGACAAACGTAGGACACAGTCCAGGAACAGTTTTGTGTTTCAGGTTAGTTCTCTCTTTCAGGTAAATCACCTGCTTCGCATCAGTTACCTGTTTCACGTTAGTTACCTGTTTCGGGTAGCGTGCTCATGTTGCATGCGCTTTCATCACCTTCACCAGCTGAGGTGGATGCTCTTATTTTAAAGACATACGAGGTATTGGCGAGAAGTTTCATGAAAGTATACATGTGATCTTGGGGAGAGATTTTTGTAGCATTCCTTTCAACTGTTATCATATAATGTGTAATTATTCCATTTGCCTTTTTGGGTGGATCCCACTTCACTAAAGCTGACTGCCAGCTAGTTGCCATACACTGTACGTTCTGTACAACATCTGGAACTTAAGAGATAAGCAAATGCCCAAAGTTAAAATTTATACATATGTAGTAGATAAATGATTTCATTATGCGATTGCTAGACATAGTCATGTTTAGGAGTAGAGACAGAATAAAAATTTAACATACCAACCTTTCAATGTGTGCTCAAAAAATTCTTAACATGGGCTGAATCAAATGGCAGTTGGCCCATTTTCTATGTTACCATATTAATCCTTACAATACTGAATCCATCACTGAATATTCTCCTAGGCCCAAGCAGCAATCACATCCTCAAACCCTCAGTAGCAACTATGTAGGCAGCCTCAGGCTCAGGCAGTGGTTGAAGCCTGCCCTCTTTATCTCTCAGTGGGAAGGAGCAGTCTTAGCCATACTTTATGATGGAACTTTTTAATGCAAAACGTAGATGTAGGTGCCTCACTGAAGTGGGTACTTCTCAGGGAAATGTCTGATTATATTATGTCCCCTAATGTTAGCATAGTTTTTTTTGTCACACTAAAAAGAGGAAGCTATAAAGAAAATTTGCATATAGTCAATTTGTGGATTACAAACAGCAAGCAGTGAAAAAAAAACAACTTGTCATTGTGCAAAACATAGTTATTTAAAGAATATTTAAGTAATCTTTGACTTGCCTACAGTTCTCTCCTGTGGCGTAAATTTCTATCTTTACAAACGCTTCTTCCTCTGTAAGATAAAGGCATCAAAACTAAAGGAGAATAACTTAGGGGTGGGTGTGGCATTTAAAATGAAAGAAAAGACAATTCCTCAGCTGATCCAGGGCTCTGGCAGTTAAATATGGTTAACTATTTGCTTTCTTATTTTCAAAAACATATACTAATACCAATAAATGAAAAAGAGACAGCTGATAATTTACTTAAGTTTAGATTATAAACCTGGATTTTGTGAACATCTATTTCACTGGCTCTCCAAACTTAAAAACAATTAATTAGCTAGCTGATAACACTTCAAGTTGAGAATTTTATTTAACCAATCAGGGCATAGGATTTTGTGGAATTATTTTATTTTACTGGTAAAAAAAAAAAAATGTATTGGTTTACATAATACTGTCTACAAGATTAGCCTTGATTTTTATCAATCTAATATGTGTGTAAATAGTTAAAATGTTTTTTTCTTTATGGGTTTAGCCTTTTTCTATAGTATCATTCAGTTATGATATGCAATTCCTACAGTCACGTCCAGTTTGCACTAGAGGTCAGAGGCTGACGTTCCAGTTCAGTTTCTTCACTAATTTTCTCAGCCCTTTTCATCTAATCTGCCTGAATCATGGCTTCTTCATCTGAAGTATGGGAACAGGGGCAACTGTAATGTTTTTTCTAGTATTTGTGTGTCCAGCTCTAATAAGCGCTTCATATGGATCTTTTCAAATATTTTTCCCAACGACCTTCTGGGTGGCTACTGCTAATGTGTGTTTCTTTTCAGTTAAAGATACAGAGGCTCAGAGGAGGCACGTGCCTTTGCCGGGGTTATACAACTAGCAAGTCGCAGAGCTTGGATTCCAATCCGGACACTGACTGCAGAGCATGAACTCTTATCCACTATAAATATTATTTACTTAGCCTGTCTTACAGGCATGCCATGAAAATAGTATCAGGTATTCATAAATTAATGTAAAATGGTTAATTTATCAGTGAGCGGTCTCCAATTTCAATTTAGAGATTCACTAAAACAAGAAGAAATGCACCCAGAGGTATAGGGAAGAAATGACTAGAACAGGATCTTGCGCTTATTCAATAATCATTGACAAAAAAAAAAAAAAGAGTGAAGAAGAGTTGCCTTTAAAAATATGGTCCAGTTGAGAGAAGGAAAAGTATTAAATCATTAAATCAGTTATAAATTAAAACTATTCAGTACACAGTGGAGTTATGACATGTAGGTGATGCACAGGTAAGTTGTTTAATTAGAGCAATGGTATTTCAGTCTTCATAGTCCCCTCCACATGTCACAAATGGACTATGGGAAAGTAAAAGCTCACATACTGACTAGTGCTCTTCAAATGTCACAACACATCTTCTTTAAAAAATTACAGATTTTTTTTCACGAAAATATAAATCAACCTGTTAAAAGTGATTAGTGGTTCATTTCCCCTTTTTTTCCCAGCTGTCTCAGATGGTACTAAGAAGTAGGTAATTTTTACATATATCTAGAAGCCTACTTTGTGTTCCTAAACTAGTCTTTTATTTCAGCTTCCTCAGTTCAAAGTGAAACACCATGTGTAAATATATATCTATTTGATTGCAGACAAGACAACCCAGCCTATCCTTAAAGCTCTGAAATTCAACTTCCCTTTGAATGAACAATTAAATATTGATAGTTAGTCACATAAACTGAGAAAGGAAAGGGAAAAGTGTTAAAATACAAAATCAAACATTTTAGGATCCAAAAACCATGTCTAACCTGATTCTTGGGTTGTGAATTTTACTACGTTACTAAATTGATTGCCATTTCCAACTTTAGTAAAGGCAGATATGCTGATAGAATAGGTGCTGACGGGTTCCAGTCCAACAAGTTTGGCTTCAGTTTGAAAACCTGAAATATTCTGAAAAGCAGAAATAAAATTCGTTGTCACAATGCATCATCAAAAAACTTATTTATAACTGGAAGAAATATTTAATACATCAAAATTATGTCTGCTGTGTTTAACCTATGATTTAGTAAGCACAGGTTTTTTTATTTTTTATTTTTTATTTTTTTAATTAATTAATTAATTTTACTTATTTATTTTTGGCTGTGTTGGGTCTTTGTTTCTGTGCGAGGGCTTTCTCTAGTTGCAGCGAGCGGGGGCCACTCCTCATCGCGGTGCGCAGGCCTCTCACTATCGCGGCCTCTCTTGTTGCGGAGCACAGGCTCCAGACGCGCAGGCTCAGTACCTGTAGCTCACGGGCCCAGTTGCTCCGTGGCATGTGGGATCTTCCCAGACCAGGGCTCGAACCCGTGTCCCCTGCATTAGCAAGCAGACTCTCAACCACTGCGCCACCAGGGAAGCCCAGCACAGGTATTTTTTTATTAAAAATTTAAAAATTAAACATTTTTTGTGTGTGCCCCAGGGTGTGCTCAGCTGATAAAGCAAGGATGAACTGGACACCCTCTCAGCCCTGAAGAATCTCATAATTGCCATTTGTTTTTAAAGCTGAAGTGTTTTCTTTTCATTTTGTCTCCCTGATGTTTACTTGGAATTACATACTGATTACTTCCTTAAAATTTGCTAAAATTAAAGTCCTCAATTGAAATCCAACTTAAGAGCAGTCAGTGGTACTTGATTTTTCTTGAATTCATCTAAATTCATTTTTTAATTCTCAGTAGCATTCTGTGTAAATTAATTTATTCATCAGCTATTGTATGCTAGGCACTGTGAATACAGCAGTGAATGAAACAGAACCTCTGCTCCTATGAAGCTTAAACTATGAGTTTTCCCAGATAACTCCTAAATTTCTAATTTTATGCAATCTCTTAGGAAAATGAAAAAAAAGAAGAAAACAGTTATCACAGTTGTTCAAAAGAGGATATTCTTTCTCATAGAAAATTTTACCATCAAATATAAAGCCTTCATTCAAAGAGAATTGTCCTAATAGAAAGAGTACTTAAGATTAATAGTTCCCTATGGAAAAAGAAGACAATCTCCTATGTAGTATAATTTTAAGAATATTGCATTATATCTAATCCAAAATATAAACTACTTTCACTTATATATTAAACATTTCAGTGGCAGAAATTTAGCAAGAATACTAATGCTCAGGGCACTCACAGTTAGAATCATATTTTAAATTAATCTCTTGCAAGTCATTGACATACTTTATGAACTCACTGTATTACACTGTTTCCTTTCATTCTTTCACAATTACTATTTACCAAGCACACTGTTAGATAACCAGGAGATTATAAAGATATATAAGACATGGTCCCTGTCATCAAGGAATTGTTATATTAATTAGAGAAATCTACCAACAACTGCATGCTAAGAAGAAATTAAACACAAGCAGGTAAATTTTGACTTGGGTTAGGAAGAGTGAGTAAGTACCCAGAGAAATGACTGAACTCAGGAGATTATAATAAATAGTGTCAGTAGTTTATTGGATAGTGGACAGACTGACAAAGTAAGTTGTAAGATGGAGACATGAGTAAGGAATATTTCTAAACGTAACAGAACGTTTTTACTGAATAAAAAATTTCTTTCAGTATGTGTGAGTGACCTGAGTTACCAGCAGACCTGGGTCTTATTTATCTCCAAATGGATTAAACTGGATTGACTGAGATGGCAGGAACATTTGGAGTGGTCCTGGAATTATTATGCCTCCACAAACTCACATATAATCTGAAAGAATAAAAAAGAAAAGAAAAGAAACTAATAGTTGGGACATAGAGGTAGCTGAAAACATAGAAAGGAAAACAGGACAACACACTCAAAGAGAAAGCCACACAGAGGGAGGAAAGCAGATAAAGAAAACTAGATGTTGAGAAAGGAAGAAAGATGGCATGAAGATACATTTAAAGGAATGTGAAAGAAAATAAGGTTATGAAAATTCACGGAAGACAAAATAGATGTAAAAGGGAATAACTAAAAGTAGTAGATTTTAAAGGAAAACTACTCCTTCCACCCCAAAAAGGATATATTTAATACTTTATGGTATAAAAATTATATTTTTGCTACTAGTGAAATTTCAATGGTAGCATTTCTATTGAGAAAACAGATGTCTAAAACTCTTAGAATATAACTTACCCTCAAAGGTAGAGGAGTACTGTCATTTTAGGCTTAGTGCTATTACAATGCTGAATGGAATTTGTTCTTTTTTTAAAACCATATACAAAAACAACAATAGCTACCGTGTTTATCATATGCTGGGGATTGTTCTAAATGCTTTATATAGATTTTCCCTTACAATCTTCACTTTTTAGTGGATGTATCTTTATAGCTCCCATTTTGCACTTGAGGAAACTGAGTCATAAGAAGTTAAGCAACTGCCCTAAGGCAGAACAATAAGTCTCAAAGTCAGGCTTCTAACCAGATAATTTGATGCCAGAGTCCTTAATTCATGACTCTGCTAACGGTGTTGATAGTAGAGATCTCTGTTCTGAGGAAAAGATCACACATACACATCCACACTTCAATATACATACATGTTTATCCTAGGAATGATCACATTCCTAGGATAATAAAGATTATTATCTTTAAAATATAGAAATATAGAAAATGATTCCTTTTCCCCATTTGATACCTATTTACCAGTGGTCCATACAGACAAAGCACATTAAAAAAAATGGAAAATGTTAAGATTAGACTAGAAATAGATACTAGAGGGCTAGAGACTCAGCACCATTAATGGAATTTCACACTGCTGGGAAACAGATTCCACATTTATGAAGAAATACAATTTGAATTCTACTCAGCCTATCAGATTTTAGAGTAATATCTTGATTTCCAAAAAGAAAATCATTATTCCTTATGACATAAACTTACGTACTGCTTCTGATTTTTACTATTCCCTTTTCAAGCTACACATGCTATAAAAATGATTTACCATCAGTAATAAATTATAATGCATATAATATTGGGGACAATGTTTATGCAAAGTTTTTGCACTCTCCTTGCTGCAACTAAAGAGCATTCTAGTACTTCATTTGCCTTTGGAAAAAAAATAAGAACACTTTCTCAAATAAATGCTAGTTAATTACAACATATTTTGGCAATTAAATGCTAGAAATCATATAGGTATATTTGAGACCCTTTGTTACATCAGTTCTTTGGGTATTTTTCATTGATTCTGAAGCCTAAAAATGGAGGAGTGAAAGGGCATTTAGCATTGAAACTAATTAGCATTGAAAGAAAAAGAATAATGATATATTTTAAAAGACCAATTAGTGTGGGATTACATGTTATCTGGAAAGGTTAACAGAAGTCCAGTATAAACACTTTTCTGAACAAGTTAAAAACATTCACTTGGTACTTCTTTTAACAACAAATACAATAGTCCCCCCCTTATTCACAGTTTCATTTTCCACGGTTTCAGTTACCCACAGTCAACCATGGTCCCAAGATATTAGATGGAAAATTCCAGAAATAAACAATTCCTAAATTTTAAATTGTGAGCTGGTCTGAGCTGCATTATGAAATCTCGAGTTGTCCTGCTCCATCTTGCCCAGGGTATCAATCCACCCTTTGTCCAGCATTTCCCATCCATTAGTCAGTAGCCTTTTTGGTTATCAGATCGACTGTCAGATAGCGCAGTGCTTTTGTTCAAGTCACCCTTATTTTACTTAGTAATGGCCCCAAAGTACAAGAGTAGTGATGCTGGCAATTCAGAGATGCCAAAGAGAAGCCATAAAGCGCTTCCTTTAAGTGAAAAGATGAAAAAAGTTCTCAATAAGGAAAGAAAAAATAATCGTATGCTGAGGCTGCTAAGATCTTCGGTAAAAATGAAGCTTCTGTGACATTCTATGAAATTGGGAAGAAGGGAAAAAAAATGTACAAGTTTTGCTGTTGTACCTCAAACTGTAAAAGTTATTGCCATAGTATGTGATAAGTGCTTAGTTAAGACAGAAAAGGCATTAAATTTGTACAAGAAGATGTTTTGAGAGAGAGAAAGAGGGACCACATTCATATAACTCTTATTACGGTTTGTTATAATTTTTCTATTTTGTTATTAGTTACGGTTGTTAATCTCTTACTGTGCCTTATTTATAAATTAAACTTTAGAAATTAAACTTTATGTATAAGAAAAAACACAGTACATATCGGTTCAGTACTATTCACGGTTTCAGGCATCCACTGGGGGTCTTGGAATGTATCCCCTGTGGGTAAGGGGGATGAATGTAGAAATATATTACCCTTAAGACAATAACAGGTTTTAAATAGTCTGAAAAAATTTACTGTATACTTTCCAGCATTAACAAAATGGTGCAATTACTTCCTAACTTATAGCTATCTAGAAGTTACAAATTCTAAATAAAACGCTATATGAAGTACTCCACTTCCATAGTTGACAAACGTTTGCTGTGTTTTCTGCAAGCATCTTTAAGTTGTAGGAAACCAAAAAGATTTTTTAAAAAGATGGTCCTTGTGTTACTTAAAGCAGTCCATTTTCCCCCTGCATGTCAATACTTTAATTGACTTTCTAAATTTTTGAAATAAATATATAGTGTTATCATCAACCTACCTTATAAAATATAGTATCAGTTTCATGTTCATGAATTTTTAAACTATATACTTTAACAATACCGCCTGGAACAGGACTCGGGCTCCATTTCAGCCATACAAGGTCTGAAGTGTAGTTGACTAAAGTCAAATTTTGAGGAGGTGCTAAAGGCACTGCAGGAAAACACATTATAAAACTTATATTCATAACATTTTTTAGCAGAAAAATATCATCGTGACTCTAGCTTCTTGAAGACACTAGTTAAGAAAGATTTATAAACTGATCATATTTTAATTTCAGAAATAAGGAGCATAAGTAATCATGCTTTTGTACTTGGAACTCAGTAGTTCCAAAGTAGCTTCAAACAGAACACTCTGTTCTGAAGCTCAAATTTTAAAAAAATGTTCAGCAAAGCAGATGAATAGTTGTCAGGCTGTTACAAACAGACAATCAAATATCCTTTCATTTTCCATGCTGTTCCTTAAAAAGAGAGAGCAAGTGCTGCAACAGTGAAATCATTGGAAGAAATATGGATTCTGGCTTACCTGACTCATCTGTGTAAAAGAAAAGAACACTGGAAGGACCCAGTCCTTTTATAGTTCTTGCAGCAGCAAAAAAACTATATAATGTAAATGGTGAAAGCTCGTCCAGTATTACATAGTTATCAGAAGTAACAAAAGAATAATTCTCACTTGGTCCTTGTAAAATTAAATCATAACTTATTATTGCACCATTTGGTTTTACTGGGGGATCCCATGATAAGAGAACTGAGGTAGAGGAAAGGTTTTTAAAAGTGTTGATTATTGGTGAAGTTTCTGGGACTATAAAAGAAAAAAAGAATATTAAATGAAACAAAAGTGATTAGCATCAAGAAGAAGAGGCTTTAATAATAATGGGACTTCATTTTTATCAACAGGTAGTTATTTTAAGAAACTTAGAGCTTACTGTGTTTATTGAAAGGCTAATTACTTAAGAACAAACAGAATCTATGTAGTGATAAGAATAATGTTTTCTATCAGAAAGCAATATAAATAAGAGAACACCAACAATCTGCTTAATAGGCAATAAAAGGGTCCAGCCTACCATCTTCTTCAGTTTTGATGTGTAGTTGGGCAGTATAGGTATCAGAGAATCCCTTTTCTGTTGATGGAGTGATTTTTAATATATAATCAGTATATTTTTCCAGATTATCAAAATACATGCTTCTCTCATATGTAACTAGAGGTGGTCTCACGTGGCGAGGAGTTTGCTGTGAGCTCAGAGAAACATAGTAGAAGACTAGACCGTTTGGTTGAGACGGAGGGCCCCAGCTTACATTTATTGCAGTTGACGAAATGGACTTGTAAGTCAGGTTTCCAACAACTCCTTCAGGTACTATGACAGGTAATGTGCAAAATATAAAAATCATCAGTCACCCTAAATAAAATATAAGTAAATTCACAAACCGGAGGATAATTGTTGAAATGGCATCTACTACATCACCTGCTCTTACATTATTTAAATCCACATGTGGTAACATCATCTACTACAAAATATCTTCTAAATAATTATATTAAAATTATATTAAAATCATTCAAAATAAACCCTGTCATCTTTAATATGTGTGAGAACTGTTTTATACAATATTTTCTTGGCTTTTCCTTCCTACAAGATGGAGATTATGAGTCTGTGTATGAGATTATGAGTATGCACACATGTATGTGTGCATGTATACTCAGATATTTAAATATTTTGATAATGTATATTATCTAAACAATATTTTTAGTTTCTTTCTTCTAAAGATTATCCTTATTGTACATATGAAGTCACCCACGACCTCTCACTGGGAACAGTGCACAGTAAGTGTTTATTATTCATGGTGCTATAATAATAACTGATAAAACGTTATAGGTTGGTGAAAATCTTGGGAGAGATGTGCATTTAAAGAATGCCTGAAATGATACTGACCACAAATTGCACTAAACATTTTTGCTAAAGACTCCCCAAACTTGTATTTCCACATATCATATCTACTCTGCTGATCAATGAGTAAACAATTTAAAAGATTGTTCCAACAACAGGGAGAACATTCATTCCTCATACTTAAAGTATCTGTCAAATTTATAATCTTCAAATAATAAACATGGAATTCTACTCTCAGCAGAAATTTAGGTCAGTATCATTTCTCAGTAAGAGGACTAATCTTTTAAAAATAAATGGACCATAGAAACAACCACAAGAAGAAACAGACAATGATCCACGTATCATCGTATTCTTGAAACTGAAACCTAAAAAACAGCAAGAGCTTCAGTCATTATAGTTTCTGAATACTCAACACAAACAGGATTCTGCAGAAGCCACAAATGAGAAACTTCCAGAGTTAAAAAAAAGATATTTTGGACATATTAGTCACAAACACAGTAAGAACAAAGATGCTGCATAAAATCCTTTGTGGGTTCAAAGACTGAAAAGGAAACAAGTTGCTAGAGAGAAAAAAATGTCATTTCTAGAGCGAATGGATATTAAGTATTGGAAAATCCATCCACATACGCAACGGTTTTTTTCATGCCCATAACCGATGGCTGTGACATCTTTCGAAGCAATGAAAGTGACAGAATTTTTATAAATGGATGGTAGCAGTTTCCAGGAATAGAAAAGGCTGTTACTATTGTAATAGGTTTATAGCTATATTAAATGCATTTTCAAACTTTTATGACTGGTTAAATGTGCCTAAATAAAACACAGATTTTATTACCAATACATACAAATAGAAAAAGATTCTGAAATAATTATAAAGTTTTAATTTAATCCTATTAAACATTAATGAATGCTTTTCATTTACATACTGTCTTGATCTGTGTATACTTGAACTATGTCACTGCTTTTATTCCCATTTCCAACTGAAGTACTTGCTGTTACCCAAAATGTATAGTAGCTGAATACTGCCAGTTTATCTATTATTGCAGATACGGTCATATTGTCAAAGTCATTGGTTACTTCATGGAGTGTAAAATTCTGAAAAATAAACATATCGTTTTAATTGTTCAGAATATATTTTTAGTATACATGAGCATTTCAAAGTAATTATTATTCATGGATTGGTTGCCTCAGTATTTTAATATGTTAATTTTTGAGGAAAATAAACAAAGAACTTTTTTATTGCAATAATTAAACTGGAAATATGTTTGTACTAAAAGAGGAATCGATGGTAGCAGTTTTATTAAATCAACATACAGAGTAGCAAAAACTCCAAGCTTGGCCGCAGTGAGGAAGGTCTAGTGGTGAACTGGAAATGCTACAATGTGCTGACCAGTGTCAGTTTCCCTTATGAAACATTCAAGTATTTTTCAAAACATTGACTATATATTTTTAAACAAGTTTGGGAGTATTATAAAAATTTTAAGTTTTTTCTTCCTGTTAACAATGGAGGAATTATAAAAGTGTTCACCTCTTTATATGAACTCAAATGGTTATTATTCATCTTTCATAGACCCTCTTTTTTTCTACAATCATGTAGAGAAATGGGAAGACAGTTGGATACACTCTCATATGTGCTGAGTAAGAGAAATTTTAAAATTCTCTTGCCTGACTCTAGTTATATTTGTCCCAAGGCATTTTTTGATAATTAAGGAATTACAATCATCCCTTCCTTGACCAAATTTTAAACACAAAACACAAAGTCAAAATCAATTCTAAAATAAAGGAAAACAGACTTTTAAAAAAGTCATGTAGGTAATTAAATATGAATTAAGTATGAATAATTTTATAATATTGCCTACTTATACTGAGAAATCTGAATCTTTCCAATCTGCACAAAGCCCTTAGAGTCCAAAGACCTGCATTCAATTCTCGCAATAGCTCTGGATAAATCATCTGATCACAAAGCTTCTCCAACTGTAAAATGGGAATAATCATTTCCACTTCACAGAGGGCTTTGCAGGATTAGATAATATAAAGCATATAAAACAATACCATCTCCGGCACACAATAAAAAACCGATAATTAGTAAAAAGTTCATTAAAATTAGTAACATAGGATAATCAATTTGACTAAAATTTATAGTTATCGTGGTTCTGCAATGTATCAACAAACTAAATTCAGCAAATTTTTGTGGTTCTTTCCCAGTATAGGGAGTGGGGGAGAGTGTCAGAAAAGATCTATTTTACTTTTGTGGTGACTTATTTAGGAACAGACAAGTTAAAACATATTTAATCTCACACAAAATATGATCTGTGAACTTTAATATCTTCCAACACATCTACTTTACACATGGCATAACTGGCTTACATAAATTCTCTCTTAAAATATTAATAGAGCTTTTTGATTTTTCTTTGCTATAAAATTTATTCCAACTACCTATGACCTACCTTGATGACAATATTAAGTAACAAATTATTTTTAATCACCCAGAAGTTATTCATGCTGAGTGTGAGTAAACATGCACAGACATGTAACAAATTTAGAATTACACCAATTATCCAGATGATTATTCCATTCATCTATTTATTTTTGGAAAAAATGTCTTGTGGCTCAAATTATCTAATTAAGGTTTATTCTTTGTGTATAGGAATACAGTCAGAAGGTATTTAGTAAAAACTTCTCAAATTTGATTAATCAACCAGTACTCATTTAACACTTTTTAATAAAAGACACTATGTCAGGCAAACTGAGGAGACATAAGTGGGTAAATGTTAAAATGTAGAAGAGTTAATACACTATACAAAACACAATATACCACAATTGGAGGAGGGACAAGGTGTATTGCCAAGTAGTAGCAAAGAGATTAAATTGCACAAAGTCAGAAGAAGGAAAGATCACAACAAACTCAAGTGCTCCAAAATTATAACTAAGTACTGAAAATAATGTTGATCTGTTATAAGAATTTTATGTTCTATGATTAAACCATTTATTGAGCATTATCATACTGTACCAGAGGACGTCAGGGGATGGAAAGACAAGCGTCACACACAACTCTTTTCTTCATGTTATTTGCTATGGGATGAGGGAGCTAAGATAAGTAGCAGATACCAGGAATAGAAAGCAGAATATGATGTGCCATGCATGAGATATGCTACAAAGTTCTATGGGAAGAAGAAAGAGAAGGAAGAAAACAGCTATACATCTATTCTGCTATATAATTTTCATTTTGAGGATTTCTTCTATTCTACCAATCCAAAATAGAAAATTAGGTAGTGAAGATTTTTATGCTATATTTAACATTAACTTCAGAAATAAATTAAAGCACGGATGAACTTCAAGGAATATAAGAAATGTTTTAACATCATTAGCCTGTGTGCCCTCTTGCAGCTGTCACACTTAAAAGCACTCTTAAGATAATTTAATAAAAGATTACATTTTCTAAGATAGATGAATTGCAAATGGTATCATTATACTCAGGTTTGAATAAGAAGGTTCATAAAATCGTGTTGAAATCATAGTTAAACATTTACACTCGATTACCTAGATGTGGACAAAGAGAACCAAAATTGAATCAGAGACAAGCCATAAAGTAAACTGTACAGAGGCAAAACCTTTGCTAAGATTCAGAACTACTGAATTTTGAATACTGAATATTGGTTAAATGCATGAAAAATATCTGCAATTTGAATGGCCTCTATGACATAATGACTCCTTATTAAATTTACAAACACATTGTGGTAAAAAAAAAATAAATTGCACACTGATCCCCATTCTTCCCCAAATACAGCAGAACAAAAAGGAACAGCAAAAATTGCTTGATGTACAGAGTTAAACAAACAAACAGATCCTCTTTTCTTATGCAGTCCCACTCTGAGAGGGCCTTGAGCAGAATATAAAAATAGAACCAACCTCTGGACTGTCTTTTACTCACTGCTGAGGAAGGCCTAAGACAGCTTGCAAAGTTCTGCTCTGACCTTATTCATTAGCCTAAACTGTACTAAAGCAAGTCATACTTTAGTCCCAGAGATTTCTGCTCACAAGAACTAACTCTAGTGGCTACACATGGGTTGTTAATCACAAATGGAATTAGGCAACTTAGAATTAATAAGACTTATCTTTGTCCTCCTTCTGCTTAAAAGGATGCAAACACTTAATAATGGTCAGAGTCATAAGCAACATGCAGTCAACAGTTCCTATCAGTAAGGTACATATTCTGTAAATTGCAGTATTTCTTCTAAATTAGTGTTTTCCAAGTTATATTCCAACTCTCCCCATTCCTGATTCAATCACAACCAGTCCAGGTTTAATCTTTTCATCTACTAGAGTTCTGTGAAATAGTTAGTTTGGAGAAATAAAGGAATTTGGCTGAAAAATTAAAACTATTTCTCTAAATGAAATGCACTTTAGCTATTTTTATAACTGTTATTGTTCATATCTCAGAAAGTGTCCATTGGCAAAGTGTGCGACTCTATAACCTTGCATACCTCAAGTTAAATAAGCACATTTTAATAGTTTCATTACATCTGATACGAAGTAATGATGATGATGATGATAAGCCCTCCTGCTAAAAACTGAAAACATTTTTAGAATCAAAGAAAAACACACAAACGCATCCAAACATGAAAACTATTTATATTATATACAAACGAAAAGAAATTTTTTTTAGCTGAGAAATAATTGAGGGTAAATGAAACCATTAACTCTCTAGTGAACACTTCTTGGAGAAGAGGCATTCAGGGCCATATTTATATACAGAATTTTTAAAAGGTGGCAGCTACATTGTTGGTAACACATTGGAAGCTGATAGAGAAACGTGTGTGTTTGAGTATATGTGTGCATGCAGAGACAGTTTAAAATGTATTTATTTCTCCACCACATTTTTCTATGTCAATGGCAGTTCTATAAAATGTCTACACAAAATTCTAAATGTTAAGATAAGCAACTTTTTCTACCATGCCAAGTCTTTATCAACAGAGCTGAAGGATGTAAGTAAAGAAGCAGGAGAAAACTCAGGTCTTACCTGCACAAAAGTACCTGAAGTATTTCTGTAATAAACAGAATAATATTGTATAATCCCATTAGGTTTTGAAGGAGGCGTCCAAAAAAGAAGTACTGATGAAGAACTGAGGTTTGCATAATGAACATCTTTGGGAGGATCACTTGGTGCTAGAAAACAAATGATCAAACAAAAAACTGTACTTGTGTCCCTAAAAAATGTGTGGAATGTTCTAAATGTTACCTGCCTTTGATTAGTTATGATAATTGCTTAAAAACTAAGAATAATATCTAATTAGAAATCAGAAATGAAATCCATAAGGCTCATTGGGCCATCCCCATAACACTCTACCATAGCAATACCTAAGCAGAGACAGACGGATTTCTTACTCATAAAACACTATCCCAGTTCTAAAACATGCCTACTGCCCTAGATTTGAAAACAACATTATGACAAGTTTCCGATATAGAATGCATAATATGAAATTCTAATTTAACTTGCAATTTTGAAATTGAATAATAGAGGACAAAGGCAGAGAGCTGACTTCATGCGTTTTACTTTGTTTCATTTAAAAACGCACTAAATGCTTACTAAGTGTTGAGTTCTGTGCTGAGTGCATTTACAAATATAAATTCATTTAATCCTCATAAGGACCCTGTGAGGTAGGTAACATATCGTTTCCATAATACAGATGGGAAATTGAGGCACAGAGAGATTAACTAATTTTCCCAACATCACATAGCTAGAGAGTGACTGAAAAGCAATTTTGCATGTAACTGTGACAGATACTAGGTTTAATAAGACATATTTATATTTAACACATTTTTTTTCTGAGTAGGATATTCTCTTACTTGGCCTACATCCATAAGAACTCACCTCCTTCAGGTGTTCGAAAGTTAATGATATTGCTTCTCGTTTTCCCACCACCAAATCGGGTGCTAGCTGTTACATAAGCACTATATTCAACATTATAGTCCAAATCTGAAAACTCTAATGATGTTTCAGTTACATTAATGTTCTTTAATGATGATCTATCCCTAAGAGGAAAAAAAAGGATTATCTGCACCACTGACCTTTAAATTAAACGTTACAGATACATTTTGAGTACATTAAAAATAAGCAACATTTATGCACAGATATTAATCCGGATTAATGGGATAAAGATGCTACTTATCCAGAAATGCTGAAAAGAACGAATTTCAGAATAATTCAGTGAGTAAATTCTTTTGTTTTCAAGTATATTCAGTAATTCAATCAAGTGTTAATAGGATGTTCATATTAAGAGTTTGCTTGGACTGATTTTAATGGCTCTCTAGGAATTCTGTGTGTTCAAATTACAGCATTCTTTTTCGTACCAATGTTTTAGTTGTTCAAATATGTGTTCTTTGAAGTGTTGGCAAAATCTAATTTATACCATATATTTATCAAACACATTTTACATATATTGTACAAAAGTACAGACCAATTTACTTCAGACCAATTCAAATCAATTTCAAATGATAAATACCTGAATAGTAATATCTAAAATAATGAGTATGGGTTATCCTTTATTTATGTAATTAGAAACAAGATTTAAAATAATGTATGTATAACATAACAGGAAAGCAAAAAGTAGAGCTCACATCTCTCACTCAATTAAAATCTGAAATGTATCTAAAATATCACTTCAGAAAAGAAAGTAAATATTGACTTAAACTCTCCAAGTAAGTACCAAAATGCCAGGAGAGGGGGAAAATGTCTAAAGAGCAAACTGTCGCTAAGTGATACAGCACTACAATTAATTTCAGTCATGTTGATTCAGTTTCCATAGAATTGGGTATAGATTAGAATCTAAAGAATGAATATGTATATAATGGTACTGAAAACTATGCATTTTAAAAAGAAATTTTGATTTTTAAGAGCAATAAAATTAATTATTAAAGAATTTAGATAAGAAAATACGATTAATATCACAGAAAAGATACATATCTCATGTAATCTCATTTTTTTCTTCTTTAGAAGCACAAGGCACCCAAGAGGTAAATGGATATTCCCTCTGAACATAAAATGCATTTGCTTTACCACTGAAATATTTGAATCCTTGAATCATTAAGGGGAATAACAGATTTTAAGTGAATTAAGGATATCCACAAAGAGATACATTTCAGCCATGGTTTTACCATTACAAGAGCATCAATTCACTCCAAATATAAGTATGGCTATCTGAAAAATAGCTGGAAAGCTTACCATAGTGAGAAATATGGATTCAGAGTATGAGATTAGAGACAGGCAGGATTAGCCAGGCTATTCAGTAATTTGAAAGAGTTTCATCAGACATCCTTTTTCAGAAGCCATAGGGAGAACTGAGTTCTCTCTTTGACCTCGCTGAGACTATAGGCGAGAACCTTTTAAAACTCTTAATGCTGTGGCAATTAGGCTATTAGTCTGAAAAAGATGCCTTGTCATAGAAACTTTACCCAACTGCATACTCCTGTCATTGTTCACAGGTCATTAGAACACTACAGTATAGCTAGTCCAATTCAGATCTCTAAAGCTATGAAATTAGCTAAAGCAACCTAATTGCATTATATCTGTCTCAAAACTTTCTTTTCAAGCATATTTTTAATAATATCTGCTGCCTTGCATGACTACTTTCTTACCCTGATCTTCACAGCAAAATAGTGCAGATAAGGATCTGCCTACAATAAGAAAAACCCCAATTATGTTCCATAGATAACACAGAATCAAGGCAATTACCTGGAAAATGCAGGTCAAACATAAATTTTGTCTTAAATATCTGGATATTTCAGTAAAAAGAAGATAGTCTTTATAAATTATCTGAATAACAAATTCAATAGTCCACCTCAGCATACATAGGTATAGTTTCCACATCTACTCCAGTTTATCTCCAGGGACAAAACAGTGCTAACAAAAATTTTTCATATACTGATATGTCTTGTCTGTTTGGCGTTTGTAGTTTAGAGTTGTGGCTGATATTTTAATAACTATGGTAGAAAAATATCTGAGCACAGATAAACTTCAATTGAAGCTTCAACTTCTGGTACAAGTTCAGAATGTATCTTGGGTACATAAGAGATGGTCTGCCATAAAACTGAGAACCCAGAAGTAGGAAAAGGAAAGAGAAGTGACGCTGTTCCCAAGGATCCGACTCCACCCTCCTTGCTCTTATGCTGCTGCCAGATTGGCGGAAACACACAGAAACCTCTGGGCTGAGACCTGAGCTCTCTGCTCTCTGAAGAGCCATTTCATGAGCAATCCTACAGTTTCTCCCATGCATGAGAAACCCAGCTGTGACGCTGTAATCAGTTGTTACTCCCGGTTTTAGCTGGTTTAGTGTAACAATGTCTGTTTTGTTCTTATTAGTTTAAAAATATTATAATAGGATTATGATGTGTTCCACTACAGCGTTTTATTTCCATTTATAAAAGTATATGTTCTATATCTTGATTTTTCTCATGTTAATAACAATAATCTATACCATTATTTTCTTTTTAGTTGCCTAATTTGGATACAGCATATTTCTTCAGCCTTCCCTCTATAAATTAACATTTAGGTTGTTTCTCTCCTTTTTTCTCTTATTACTATCAGTGATGCAGTAATCATTCTTACTCAACTATCTTTCCATAACAATACTTTTATTTCTGCATGTTTAATTCCCAATAGTGTGACTGAGTCAAACGGTTTTATAAAATTTTTATTTTAATGATAATTAATAAATCATTATTATCTGGAGTCACAGCAAGTGTGCAAACTTTCACCACTTGTCTGGATATTAATTTTCTTAATTTCTGCAAATTTAATTAACCAGAAACATTTATTTAATTTGCACATCTCTGACCATGAGTAAAACAGATTCTCTTCTTATTGGTCATTTGCAGTCCAATTTTTGGAATAACTTATTCATACATTTTCTTTGATATACTTTATTTTAGTCTTTTAAATGGAATACAGTATATGTCGGGGAGTTAAGGAGGCATTGTTCTTTTAGATAGTGCTCCAAATTGAAAAAGATAGATACCTTCCCCACTCCTTCTGTATTTAGTAATGATATGTATACAATCAATATTCAACAAAATTCAGCAAAATGCTTTGAGCACCTATTTTATGTCAGGAACTATTAAGTGAGTAAGAGACAGGCCTTACCCTCAAAATAGAGAGACAAAGGAGTAAATAATTATAAAACAATTCATTAATAACAGTGTGATCCCCTTAAGGACAGTAATTTTTCCCCAGTGGCTAAAAGCAAAGAAAAAGAGAAAGGATGAGTGAGGAAATTAATTGTGACCAAAGAGTAGAAAAGGAGAATAAAGCACAGCCCTCAGAGATGCAGGAAACTGTTCACTAGAAAGCAAGTTTGTGAGGTTTGAGAGTAGAATAGGGAGTTGAGGAGGGAAGAGGAAGAGAGAAGGCCCACCTGACAGAGCAGGTCTAACTCTTACACATCCAAAGTCATAAACTGTGTGGAAATGGAAGGACCATAAATGTCACACAATACTTAACCTATAAAGTAGATAACTTAGAAAATCAGCCAAACCTCCCACGCAGTGCAGATTTTCAAACTGAGGAAAAAATAAAACTCGGGGAGTCTTCAATGCTATCATTTTACTGATTTAACTTATAAACTCATTAGAACATTTTTAAAGCCTTTTTGAATTTGAGAAATCAAAAGAATTTGAATGACTTTGAAATTATTCTGAATAAATATAAGATGGAGTTTTTCTATTTGTCTACACTCATTGGTAACATCAAGAAAACATATTGGGATGAAATTAATGGAGTCTTTAAGATGAAGTTATTTCCTAGTTAATTTATACTTCTTTTCAAAAGACAGACCACATTTTGACATCTAGGGCATAAAGGAAATTCTAGAGCTTAAGAGCAGTTTCTTTGCTCTGCTTTACCAATTCCTTTGCTCATTTCTTATCACATCAAGACTATGCTAAGCAACAACTGCCTAAGAGGAACCATGAATATCAAAACCATATGGAAAGACTTAAACAAAATTCCCCATTTCCCTAACTGTGAACTTGAATGGTTTCCTAGACAAGGTATGAGACTCTTTGAAAGGTCATGGTCTCAATTCTAATATTCATCATTTGATATTTTGTTCTATGTGGGCAATCTAGCCTGATGATACACCCATTCCTGTACATTCCTATGAATTTATTTTAAAAAGTTTAATCTGCTATTATCTAAATATTCTACACTAATCCTTTCACTCACTAAATACCACTCCCCAAAATAAAGAATTTCAACATGCATTTACTTGACTCTATCAAATCATTTTCTCTCTCACATGACCCAGCAACTTCACTAATTTTCCCACTCCAATGACACTGGTCTTCTATGTTGCAATTACGCTAGAATATTTACTCTTCATAGATGGATTGAATCAGTAGGTTAATAATTACGTATCAAAGAACCCCAAACTAGCATAAATAGCTGCATATTCTATGATCCTAAAGCTTTACTAGAATCTCAGAGAAAGTCTGAGTCGAAGTAGGGTATTCATTTATTGTTACTCTTATTCCTGTTGTCATCATTTGGTTGGTTGGTTGATTTCATTTGATTTGGTTTGACTTTGCTTTGCTTGTTTGCATTTAGCAGAAAAGACACATTTATAAGATTAGAGGAGAAAGCCACTGTGGAGAATGAGGTTGAAGCTCACTTATACACTTATAAACCATCCTCTTGAAGCCAACATAGGAATTAGGGTCCAGAGACAGGAGGAGGGACTGTACTTAAGCTGGAGGAGAAAGATTTCATCCCCTGAGGACAGACACAATCCCTTAGGCCAAAATAAAGCATTTGAATTTTATTCCAAGGGTAATGGAAAGTCCTTTGAATGTTTTCTCCTGGGTGTAATCTTTGGGTGAGTGATGAAAATAAAATTTAAAAATCCCATTCAATACTGAGATTCATTCTTCTCTCTCTCTAGATAGACACAGAGAGAGAGAGAGAGAGTGAGAGAGAGCCTTATTCAAGCCTCAAGTCTCCATGTATCTGGCCTGCCCACCCCTCCAGTTTCATCCCTTTCCACTTTCCTCCTGTGCCATTATACTCAAGACACAGGGCCATCTTGCTGTTGCCCACACCAAGCTTCTTGCTGTTAACCACACTTAATGAAATTATTTGAGTTCCTATATCCAGTTAGTAGACCCCTGGACTTTTCAGCTAAATATGTCATTATTTTGCTTAAGCCAATTTAGGTTGGGTGCAATCATTCGAAACTAAAAGAATCTTGACTAACACCTATTTCCATTATTTAATAGTTTCTCATATGCCTTGATCCTGAGTATTTCCACCATCATCATCACTCCTTGCTGAACAAGCTTCCTTTGTCCATTTACCATTGAAACTGTGAGGACCAGTAATTCAACTGGTTTACACATAAAACAGTATGATCATGCTCTCATAAGGGATAAAGTCCATGAACTAATGCAGACCAATATCAAGCCAGTGATTTTCTTTTGGTAGAAATATGCCATATGAGTTGACGCACTAAGCTTAATTTATTATAACTCCATTAGTCTTTAATCACAAATGCTGTTATCAAACTAAGACTTCCCCAATCCTATAAGCATACTGTTGAGTTTTTAGAACAAAGGGCAATTATAACACTTATTCCTAGTGATTTGGGGAAAGCATGATTTGAGAGTAATACAGATCTGGTTATGATCCTAGCTCTGTCATCTTCTAGTTCTGTAACCTTAATCAACTCCTTAACCTCATCAAGACTTAATTTCCACAACTATAAAATGGTGATAATATTCTTCACTTTAAGGTTTTGTCATGAAAAACAAGTAAGAAACCAAACACAGCATTTGTCCCAAAATGTTAACTACTCCACTATCCCTCTTGAGTCCTTTTCTTTAGCTCTCCAAGATGTTTTGTTCTCCAATCACAATCTTTCCTAGCTTTGTACATTTCACAAATGGGATGAGAAGACCCCTGAAATTGAAGGTATAAAAACTCAAGATCCACAAAGGCAAAGTAAATGACTAAAATGATTGAATTTAAAACAGAGTGTGGTGGGAACTGAGGTAAACTGCAAAGCAAATGCTCCACCTGAAGACCACCTCTATTTAATTCCTGCTGATTTATTTTCATGGGGAATATGGCAAAAGAATTCTGATTTTTGTAAGAAACAAAGGAAGTTGAAGTTTCACTAGATATCTACTCACTATACTGACAGAATTCTATTCAGAATTTATTAACAGTTTGCTGGTCCAGCAAAGCATGGATGGCCTACCAATAGCCTGCTTGTCGCCTCGGTACCCAAGCTTCATCCAAGTCATTCATGAAAATGATTAGCAAAAAAAGAGCTGAGAGAGAGTTCTTAATATCCCACTAGAAACCTCAGGTTAAATGATCGAAAGCACCCTTACACTCAACCACTCCATCCACCTGTGTTTGTATCTCCCACCATCCTAATCCTGCCCCACTATTTCATGTCTACAATGTTACTTATCAACTTCTTGACACAGTTCATTCATGCTGCCTCCAAGCCTTCATATACTGTTCCCACTGAGGTGTTCTCCTGACTTATCAATCTGCCTTTACCAACTTCATTCCAAATGGGAGGTAAACTCAGGAAATTTGAAATAGCCCCCTTCCCATTCTGATTATTGATCTATATCATATGTTCAAACCATTAGGTAGTTTTAATAGAGTGAAAATCTTTTAGAAAAGTGGAAGAAATAGGATTAAGCATATCTTTTTAGCACAATGAAAGCCATTTCCAAAGGTAAGCTTTTATGCTACAGGGGAAATCATTAATAAAATGCTGCAGTAAAACTGTTTTGACTTCCTAATATATTGCTCAGCAAGTATTTTTAAATTATCTCACATGGGAATATTTTATCTCTAATTAGTCTACAATCATTTTAAGGTTTTATATATTTTTTATCTCCCCACAGAGTTTAATAAACATTTCTCAGACTGACTGATTCAAAGTTACTTCTCATGACAACTACTAAGAAGACCAAGAAACGTTTAAAAGCCAAGGTTTGTATATAAGCTAGAATTTTCAGCATCACTTTCATTCCACAGTCTTTTAGCTACATCTTTTGGGCCATTTATTTAAAAGTTTTATAAACAAGGAAGAAAACTACTGTTAAATTTTACTGACATTATAAATTGCTAAACAAATCCAAGTTGAATTCAACTATAAAATAAATAAATAAGTTGTATAATCAGTTTACTAGAATACCACACCTCAATCCAAAGTGTATGAAAAGAATAAGCTTAGAGGGCTCTAGTAGAAATTCATTTATTTAATGGTGTTGCCCTAGGAATGAAAGGATGGCTTCTCATTTGAAACCATATAAACATAATTTACCAGTATTACTGAGGAAAAAGTGCTACTTAGATGACAAAAGTTATTTCACAAAGCAAACTTTAAAAGAAAACATTATTTTAAAATGCAATGTGTCAGGACTTCCCTGGTGGCACAGTGGTTAAGAATCCGCCTGCCAATGCAGGGGACACGGGTTTGAGCCCTGGTCCGGGAAGATCCCACATGCCACGGAGCAACTAAGCCCGTGTGCCACAACTACTGAGCCTGCGCTCTGGAGCCTGCGAGCCACAGCTACTGAGCCCACACGCCACAACTACTGAAGCCTGCGCGCCTAGAGCCCATGCTCCGCAACAAGAGAAGCCACTGCAATGAGAAGCCCGCACACTGCAATAAAGAGTAGCCCCACTCACAGCAACTAGAGAAAGCTTGCAAGCAGCAACAAAGACCCAACACAGCCATAAATAAATAAATAAATAAATTTATATAAAACGCAATGGGGGGCTTCCCTGGTGGCGCAGTGGTTGAGAATCTGCCTGCCAATGCAGGGGACACAGGTTCGAGCCCTGGTCTGGGAAGATCCCACATGCCACGGAGCGACTGGGCCCGTGAGCCACAATTACTGAGCCTGCACGTCTGGAGCCTGCGCTCCGCAACAAGAGAGGCCGCGATAGTGAGAGGCCCGCACACCGCGATGAAGAGTGGCCCCCACTTGCCGCAACTAGAGAAAGCCCTCGCACAGAAACGAAGACCCAACACAAGCCATAAATAAATAAATAAATAAAATTTAAATAAATAAATAAATAAATAAATAAAAATTAAAAAAAAAACGCAATGGGTTAAAGAAGATTTCTGAACACGCCATCTACAAATCAAATGTGATTCACACAGCAGTGGTTATAAAGTGATTGCACAGTAACCCTCATGAGCTATTTTGTAAAGAAATACTCATGACAAAGGGAGGAGTCACCAGTATAACAAATATAACAGGTAACCTGTAATTTGAAGACATACTGAAAACAGCAAATATCCAAAGATGTTGTTTTTAAAAGAAGTTGGTAGTTATCGAAAGAACTAAAATAATGGAAATTGAGAACTGTGAGAGAAATATGGACCCCTGAAACAGGAACTCTGCTAATAAAGATAGCCACCACTTATACAGTATTTTAAGAGAACAACACAGATAATTTAGTGGCAGTGCCATGACTCAAACCTATGTCTCTCTGACTCAGAATGCATGTCCATTATATGGTGATACATGCCTCCTATTCTCTCCAGTAAAACTGATACGGCAAGAGTTCAAAAAAAGCATTAGTGATTAGTGACAGTGATACGAAAGAACCTAGAATTATGACTATCCCTTTAACTACAGTGGTTCCAACAGGTATCTTAGGGAAGAAGACGCTAGAAATTTAAAAATATCTCTGTATATACTCCATTACCATTTATATATTTCAGTCTATTATAGATAATATTCTTGAACATGTTAAGGTGTTTTTCCTTTTTTGTTTTTTCTTTATAAGACCTAATTCTATTCAATTGAAGGTATTCATTGTCTGTAAAAGCATCACTACTCCTATGCCAGAAATGAAAAGCTAGTAAGTCTATATTAAGTTTTTAACTCTTAAAATATATTCTTCATTCATTCATCCATTCAACAAATATCTAGCTTCAATTATGAGCCAGGTAGTTTTCTGTTCCAGATACAGCAATTAACAAACCAGATCTTGAAGCAGATAGTATCTCAATCTCTGTCTCTCGCTCTCTCTCTCTTCTCTCGCCCTCTCCCTCCCTATGTGTGTGTGTGTGTGTGTGTGTGTGTGTGTGTGTGTGTGTGTAAGATAAAGCCAAGTTCTACTGAGGAAAAAGTGTTTTTTACATTGTCTTTCCACATCAAGAGTCAATCCTGCATGATTTTAGACCGTAAAGTTTTATAATGTCATGGTATAGAAAGGAAGAAGTATATGCAAAAAGAAAGCTTTCAACAGTCAAGAAAAAGTTTTGCTCCACTAAGAAAAGGTGAGAGAAAGAACAGGACAAAGCCTTCAGACAGGAGTGTCCTAGGATCTTAAGTTGACGGTAGTGTGGTGAAAACAAATAGGTTTGTGAAGGAAATACCAGCGTAGAGCTCCTTCTTCTCAGGATGGAAAGGAAAATGGCAAACCTCTTAGAAAATCTCTGTCTTCCATATGGCATTACTTATGTATAGTAAGTAATTATGTCCAGTAATTACTTATGTCCCCGTAAGATCTAAGGGCTCTTCTAGCAGACCATCCAGAGCTAGGGAACAGTGTGGAAGTCACCTTCCCAGTCCTGCACACTACAGATTGGTTCAGAGAAAATGACCAAGAGCATCTAGCTACCTGAGGGTTGAGACAGACATGCTGAGAGAGCCAGGGCACTAGAATAAGCCTGAGGCTGGATCAAGGCTAAAACAGAAAATAAAAACCTTGAAACTAGAAGCTATGATGGGAGATGGGTCCCAGGATGATTCCCAAAAGCCAGGTGAGAAGAGCTACCATATCCCAGACTTGTGATCCCCTCATCCTACTTTCAGTGAGCTCTCCCTGTATCTATAATCCATCTTAGAAAGAGAGACAGAAAAGGGATATCAGAGGAGAGAAAGCCCACTATTGGGGAGTTGAACCCACACAGCATGATCGCTTTGTGATAACTGCGTACAGAGTCATGACACTGTTCTCACAAGTGTAGGGCTGGAACCCCAGCCAGAAAAGTCTTGATTCTCATTTTCATTAATTTTTTTCACTTTCAATTTTATTTCTAACTTAGCAAAATGGTGTCAAAAATCTCAGAGTTATCACCCTTTGATTCAAAAATCTAGAAGTCAAGATTGGTTCAAAATGGTGGAGTAGAAGGATGTGTGTTCACTCCCCCTTGCTCTCACTCCCTCTTTTGAGAACACCGGAATCACAACTAACTGCTAAACACTCATCAATAGGAAGACGCTGGAACTCACCAAAAAAGATACCCCACATGCAAAGACAAAGGAGAAGCCGCAATGAGACGGTAGGAGGGGTGCTATCACAATAAAATCAAATCCCATAACTGCTGGGTGGGTGACTCACAAACTGGAGAACACTTATACCACAGGAGTCCACCCAGAGGGGTGAAGGTTCTGAGCCACACGTCAGGCTTCCCAACCTGGGGACCTGGCAACGGGAGGAGGAATTCCTAGAGAATCAGACTTTGAAGGCTAGTGGGATTTGATTGCAGGACTTCGGCAGGACTGGGGAAAACAGAGACTCCACTCTTGGAGGGCACACACAAAGTAGTGTGTGCATTGGGAACCAGGAGAAGGAGCAGTGACCCCATAGGAGACTGAACCAGACCTACCTGCTAGTGTTGGAGGGTCTCCTGCAGAGGCAGGTGGCAGCTGTGGCTCACCAAGGGACAAGGACACTGGCAGCAGAAGTTCTGGGAAGTACTCCTTGGCGTGAGCCCTCCCAGAGTCCGCCATTAGCCCCACCAAAGAGCCCAGGTAGGCTCCAGTGTTGGGTCACCTCAGGTCAAACAACCAACAGGGAGGGAACCCAGCCCCACCCATCAGCAGACAAGCGGATTAAAGTTTTACTGAGCTCTGCCCACCAGAGCAACAGTCAGCTCTACCCACCACCAGTCCCTCCCATCAGGAAACTTCCACAAGCCTCTTAGATAGCCTCATCCACCAGAGGGCAGACAGCAGAAGCAAGAAGAACTACAATCCTGCAGCCTGTGGAACAAAAATCACATTCACAGAAAGATAGACAAGATGAAAAGGCAGAGGGCTATATACCAGATGAAGGAACAAGATAAAACCCCAGAAAAACAACTAAATGAAGTGGAGATAGGCAACCTTCCAGAAAAAGAACTCAGAATAATGATAGTGAAGATGATCCAGGACCTCGGAAAAAGAATGGCGGCAAACATTGAGAAGATGCAAGAACTGTTTAACAAAGACCTAGAAGAATTAAAGAACAAACAGAGATGAACAATACAATAACTGAAATGAAAAATACACTAGAAGGAACCAATAGCAGAATAACTAAGGTAGAAGAACGGATAAGTGACCTGGAAGACAGAATGGTGGAATTCACTGCTGTGGAACAGAATAAAGAAAAAGAATGAAAAGAAATGAAGACCTCTGGGACAACATTAAACGCAACAACATTCACGTTATAGGGGTCCCAGAAGGAGAAGAAAAAGAGAAAGGACCTGAAAAAATATTTGAAGAGATTGTAGTCGAAAACTTCCCTAACATGGGAAAGGAAATAGCCACCCAAGTCCAGGAAGCTCAGAGAGTCCCATACAGGATAAACCAAAGGAGAAACATGCCGAGACACATAGTAATCAAACTGGCAAAAATTAAAGACAAAGAAAAATTATTGAAAGCAGCAAGGGAAAAACGACAAATAACATACAAGGGAACTCCCATAAGGTTAACAGCTGATTTCTCAGCAGAAACTCTACAGGTCAGAAGGGAGTGGCATGATATACTCAAAGTGATGAAAGGGAAGAAACTACAACCAAGATTACTCTACCCTGGCAAGGATCTCATTCAGATTTGATGGAGAAATCAAAAGCCTTACAGACAAGCAAAAGCTAAGAGAATTCAGCACCACCAACCCAGCTCTACAACAAATGCTAAAGGAACTTCTCTAAGTGGGAAACACAAGAGAAGAAAAGGACCTACAAAAACAAACCCCCCCCAAAATTAAGAAAATGGTATTAGGAACATACATATCAATAATTACCTTAAACGTGAATGCATTAAATGCTCCAACCAAAAGACACAGGCTCGCTGAATGGATACAAAAACAAGACCCATGTATATGCTGTCTACAAGAGACCCACTTCAGACCTAGGGACACATACAGACTGAAAGTGAGGCGATGGAAAAAGATAATCCATGCAAATGGAAATCAAAAGAGAGCTGGAGTAGCAATACTCATATCAGATAAAACAGACTGTAAAATAAAGAATGTTACAAGAGACAAGGAAGGACACTACGTAATGATCAAAGGATCAATCCAAGAAGAAGATATAACAATTATAAATATATATGCACCCAACATAGGAGCACCTCGATACATAAGGCAACTGCTAACAGCTCTAAAAGAGGAAATCAACAGTAACACAATAATAGTGGGGGACTTTAACACCTCACTTACACCAATGGACAGATCATCCAAACAGAAAATTAATAAGGAAACACAAGCTTTAAATGACACAACAGACCAGATAGATTTAATTGATATTTATAGGACATTCCATCCAAAAACAGCAGAATACACTTTCTTCTCAAGTGTGCACGGAACACTCTCCAGGATAGATCACATCTTGAGTCACAAATCAAGCCTCAGTAAATTTAAGAAACCTGAAATTATATCAAGCATCTTTTCTGACCACAGCGCTATGAGATTAGAAATGAATTACAGGGAAAAAAATGTAAAAAACACAAACACATAGAGGCTAAACAATACGTTACTAAATAACCAAGAGATCACAGAAGACATCAAAGAGGAAATCAAAAAATACCTAGAGACAAATGACAATGAAAACACGATGATCCAAAACCTATGGGATGCAGCAAAAGCAGTTCTAAGAGGGAAGTTTATAGCTATACAAGCCTACCTCAAGAAACAAGAAACATCTCAAATAAACAATCTAAAGGAAGTAGAGAAAGAAGAACAAACAAAATCCAAAGTTAGCAGAAAGAAAGAAATCATAAAGATCAGAGCAGAAAGAAATGGAATAGAAACAAAGAAAACAATAGCAAAGATCAATAAAACTAAAAGCTGGTTCTTTGAGAAGTTAAACAAAATTGATAAACCATTAGCCAGACTCATCAAGAAAAAGAGGAAGAGGACTCAAATCAATAAAATTAGAAATGAAAAAGGAGAAGTTACAACAGACACCACAGAAATACAAAGCATCCTAAGAGACTACTACAAGCAACTCTATGCCAATAAAATGGACAACCTGGAAGAAATGGACAAATTCTTAGAAAGGTATAACCTTCCAAGACTGAACCAGGAAGAAACAGAAAATATGAACAGACCCATCACAAGTAATGAAATTGAAACTGTGATTAAAAATCTTCCAACAAACAAAAGTCCAGGACCAGATGGCTTCACAGGTGAATTCTATCAAACATTTAGAGAAGAGCTAACACCCATCCTTCTCAAACTCTTCCAAAAAACTGCAGAGGAAGGAACACTCCCAAACTCATTCTATGAGGCCACCATCACCCTGATACCAAAACCAGACAAAGATACTACAAAAAAAGAAAATTACAGACCAGTATCCCTGATGAATATAGATGCAAAAATCCTCAACAAAATACTAGCAAACAGAATCCAACAACACATTAAAAGGATCATACACCATGATCAAGTGGGATTTATCTCAGAGATGCAAGGACTCTTCAATATACGCAAATCAATCAATGTGATATACCATATTAACAAACTGAAGACAAAAAAACATATGATCATCTCAATAGATGCAGAAAATGCTTTTGACAAAATTCAACATCCATTTATGATAAAAACTCTCCAGAAAGTGGGCATAGAGGGAACCTACTTCAACATAATAAAGGCCATATACGACAAACCCACAGCAAACATCATTCTCAATGGTGAGAAACTGAAAGCATTTCCTCTAAGATCAGGAATGAGACAAGGATGTCCACTCTCACCACTGTTATTCAACACAGTTTTGGAAGTCCTGGCCCCGGCAATCAGAGAAGAAAAAGAAATAAAAGGAATACAAATTGGAAAAGAAGAAGTAAAACTGTCACTGTTTGCAGATGACATGATACTATACAAAGAGAATCCTAAAGATGCCACCAGAAAACTACTAGAGCTAATCAATGAATTTGGTAAAGCTGCAGGATACAAAATTAATGCACAGAAATCTCTTGCATTCCTATACACTAATGATGAAAAATCTGAAAGAGAAATTAAGGAAACACTCCCATTTACCATTGCAACAAAAAGAATAAAATACCTAGGAATAAATCTACCTAGGGAGATAAAAGACCTGTATGCAGAAAACTATAAGACACTGATTAAAGTAATTAAAGATGATGCCAACAGATGGAGAGATATACCATGTTCTTGGATTGGAAGAATCAACATTGTGAAAATGACTATACTACCCAAAGCAATCTACAGATTCAATGCAATCCCTATCAAATTACCAATGGAATTTTTTACAGAACTAGAACAAAAAATCTTAAAATTTGTATGGAGACACAAAAGACCCCGAATAGCCAAAGCAGTCTTGAGGGAAAAAAACAGAGCTGGAGGAATCAGACTCCCTGACTTCAGACTATACCAGAAAGCTACAGTAATCAAGACAATATGGTACTGGCACAAAAACAGAAATATAGATCAATGGAACAGGACAGAAAGCCCAGAGATAAACCCACGACCTATGGTCAACTAATCTATGATAAAGGAGGCAAGGATATACAATGGAGAAAAGACAGTCTCTTCAATAAGTGGTGCTGGGAAAACTGGACAGCTACGTGTAAAAGAATGAAATTAGAACACTCCCTAACACCATACACAAAAATAAACTGAAAATGGATTAGAGACCTAAATGTAAGACTGGGCGCTATAAAACCCTTAGGGGAAAACACAGGAAGAACACTTTGACATAAATCACAGCAAGATCTTTTTTGATCCACCTCCTAAAGTAATGGAAATAAAAATAAACTAATGGGACCTAATGAAACTTAAAAGCTTTTGCACAGCAAAGGAAACCATAAACAAGACCAAAAGACAACCCTCAGAATGGGAGAAAATATTTGCAAATGAATCATCGGACAAAGGATTAATCTCCAAAATATATAAACAGCTCATGCAGCTCAATATTAAAAAAGCAAACAACCCAATCCAAAAATGGGCAGAAGACCTAAATAGACATTTCTCTAAAGAAGACATACAGATGGCCAAGAAGCACATGAAAAGCTGCTCAACATCACTAATTATCAGAGAAATGCAAATCAAAACTACAATGAGGTATCACCTCACAGTGGTTAGAATGGGCATCATCAGAAAAGCTACAAACAACAAATGCTGGAGAGGGTGTGGAGAAAAGGGAACCCTCTTGCACTGTTGGTGGGAATGTAAATTGATACAGCCATTATGGAGAACAGTATGGAGGTTCCTCAAAAAACTAAAAATAGAATTAGCATATGACCCAGCAATCCCACTACTGAACATATACCCTGAGAAAACCATAATTCAAAAAGAGTCGTGTACCAAAATGTTCACTGCAGCACTATTTACAACAGCCAGGTCATGGAAGCAACCTAAATGCCCATCGACAGATGAATGGATAAAGAAGATGTGGTACATATATACAATGGAATATTACTCAGCCATAAAAAGGAACAAAATTGGGTCATTTGTAGGGATGGGGATGCATCTATAGACTGCAATACAGAGTGAAGTAAGTCAAAGAGAAAAACAAATATCGTATATTAACGCATATATGTGGAACCTAGAAAATGATACAGATGATCCGGTTTGCAGAGCAGAAGTTGAGACACAGATGTAGAGAACAAACGTATGGACACCAAGTGGGGAAAGCGGCGGGGGGGTGGGGGTGGGGGTGGTGATGTGATGAATTGGGAGATTGGGATTGACATGTATACACTGATGTGTATAAAATGGATGACTAATAAGAAAATAAATAAATAAACATTAAAAAGAAAGAAAAAGAAAAATCTAGAAGTCATCATTGATTCCAATGATTTCTTTCTCTTTTTTTTTTCATTCTCACAGCCAATCCATTCACCAAATCCTATCAACTCTTCTTCCTAAATGTTATAAAAAGCTGCCCACTTCTTTCCTTCATCCCAGCACATCCATGGCCCAGACTCCTAATCTCCTACCTAGTAACCCTGTTAACACTTTTGTCTCCTGCAATTCATTCTCCATAAAGTATCCAAGGTGCTTGAAATTCTCTAGTAAGTCCCATTACAACTGAAATGAAAATGAAATCCTTACGGTGGCTTAGCTCCTGACCTTTGTTGGCCTCCTACCCTCCAGGATAACTCTCCTCTGTCTCTCTCTCCGGCAACACTGACCTCCTCCATGGTCTTCAAAACGACAAGTGTGTCCTATGTAGTTGATGTTCCCTCCTCTTGCAGATCTTCTCTTGACAAGAAGCTCCTTCTTGGCATTCAGACCACAACTCAATGCCACTTCTTCAAAGAGGACTTCCAAAGCACTCTATGAAAAGTAGCCCTCTTTCCCCCGATTTCCCCTCATTTTTAAATTTCTGGGTATATAATCCACTTATCTCTTTAGAATATGAGCTCCTTGAGGGCAGGGGCCTTGTTCACAGGTACATAGATACTCTATCAATATTACTGAATGAAGGAATGAAAAACTGAATCGATAAATGAATGAGTAGGGTAATAGAGGGGAATGGTTACCTTCTTCTCACTGCTTCTCTTCCCACTAACATCCCTCATGTCACTCCCAATTTTGCCAAAGAGTAAGCAAAATGACTAGGAATCAGGCAACGAAGAATACAGGACATGTCCTAAGGAGCAGCATGCAAAGGGTATAAACAGGTATTGGGGGGGGGGGAATCTTAATTTAGGAAAGAGAAGAATAGACTTTTTAAAAACACCATAGCCTCTTACTCAATGATGGACCTTCCAAGTGAGGAATACAAAAGTAAGAAATGCCTGTGTTCTATAAAGCATTATGTAAATTGTATTTTCTGAGTTGAAATATTTAAAATACACTAGGAAATATGTTAGTGAGTGGTGAATCCTTTTACAAGGATTTATATTAGATCAAAGTGAGCATTTTTATCTATTGAGCTTTCATGAAGCAATACAGCCACGTTGTTAATTGATGAGAAGCACTATAGGATTACATCCTTTTCATGATTGACTCATAAATAGGCAATTAGGGTAAAGGTGATAAGTAAAAAATAAATATACTGCTTACATTTCAATGGAAAATTGACCTTAAATAATAGATTTCTGGAGAAATATCTTTTTAGTTAAATTTTAGTTAAATTATTCTGCTCAAGCAAACTTAAAGAGACAGTGGCATAGAGAATATTGGAGTAAAACTGAATGCCTTTGTATTCACTTGTATTCACATAAGCTGACCAGTCCATGACTCTGAAGAGCAGAATTTTAGTGTAATTGCACATAATACACATTTTTTTGTTTTGGTTACAAAAATCATTATCTATGCTTGGACCTCTACATAATATAGGAAAAAGTTGTTTCTTAATAAAGGCATATTAACTAGCCTATTAATAATCAGATTCCTAATGTACCTTCACAATCTGAAATTTAAAAACTGCATTCCTATTATGTTACAGATTAATACTTGTTCTCAGAACTATTTCCAAAAAAGAAAAAAATTCTTACCAGACATAAACTGTGTAATAGAGGATAATTCCATTTGGCTCCAGGGGTGGTTGCCATGACAACTGTACCGTGACACCAGACAACTGTTTTACAGAGAAGTCTTGTGGGGGAGAATCAGGAGCTGAAAAGTTAGAATATATGATAATGCATTTTATTAAACATATATAAGAAAAAGTTAAAATAGAAATGCACAAAATTTTTATTATGAACTTTCTGGTAAATGAATCAGGTACAGTGACTTTCTCCATGGGCTTGAGAGACTGTTTACTTTCAAAATGAGATGATAAAAGAAGATTTTGCATGGTGGTGTTAGAACATCTGTTTCTGTGATTCAATGGAAAAAAATATTTCATGAGAAAAAAAGAACAAGGGCTATGTCATTGTGATTTACCTACTGTTCAAGTACATCTTGGTAAATTATCATCCTCTAACAAAAATAAAACTATTGGTTGGGGTGAATAAATATACAATAAAAGAGCTCCACAAACAATAAAAAGAGATGGGAAAAAAACACACATCCAAGAAGTGGGAAAGTGATAAGTATAACATTGTGAGAGCAATTAAAATGACGGACCTCACAAATGAAAACTACACTCCTCAATTTCAGTAGTGTCATTAAACTGCAAAATAATATCAAAATCTGTTCACTGAGTCTTCAAAATTGAATGGGTTACAAAGGAAATGCCAATGTAGCACATAAACAAGAATATAGACATTTTAGGGTCTACTTCTAATTGTGCTATAATAGTGTAAGGATTTAAATATTTTAGCCATTCTGAATTGAATAAACACTAAAAAAATTACTGTAAACTAATTAGCAAGTTTATATTTCCACTTAGATAAAACATTTAGAATGGCACTTCTCAGCTCCTGTATAAGAGCATAGTAATGTCTTAGAATATTAACACAATTTTTTTGCATGTAAAAGGGTATAAATTACTACAATTTTGATCATTGTTTTAGTTATGCATGGAAAGTGAACTCATAGCTAATAGAAATTCTGAGAATTTATTCAGATCTTTGAACAATGTTATAGATTAGTATTTGTGCAAATCAGTTTTTCCAATAATTTGGAGAAAATGCTGCCTATTATATTTTCTTTCTGATTTTCTGAGTAATCTCCACTATAGTGTACACATACATGTGTGTGTTTTCATTATTTTGGTAACAACAGTTTTTTTTAATAAATTTATTGAGCAGAGAAAAGCTTTATGAGATGAGTTCTATAGAATAACAGTGACAGCTAATTTATATTTTCAGTTGGTATTCTCACTGGCACTATAATAAAAATGCTAACAAATATTGATTATCGCAAGAATCCATAAGAAAATCCATCTCATTTGGAGATGTCTGTTTCCCAAGATATGAATTACCTCTAACCAAGAACTCTCTTTCATCTGTCAAAACAAAAACCTAGAATATTTTTTTTCTGAATATCATTGCCAAACTTAACTTTTGTTTATTATTGGAAAAAAAGGATTTTAGTCAAAACTAGTACTGATATAGAATATTATATGTTGTAACTAAGCATTTTTCTTCTATAATATGCTTTAAGATGTTTATGTGGAATATCAGTTCTTGGTGTTTTATATTTAATCTTCAATACATTCTTGGGTATTTTTTTATGTAAAACATTTTATTGCTAAATAAATATAATTAACATGTCTTTTAAAATAAAATACTGAATATCTACTACAGCAGACTAAGTTTCAACCATTTTAGCATTTGTTAAAATAACCTTTGTATTCAGAATTGCAGTTTTAAAAAATGAAATGGGAAAAATTAGATTAAATAAATGCAATATCTTTTGCAATCTATCCAAGTCATCAAGACAGAGCACATGAGGATAGATAAGGGTCTTCGTAAGGCTCTTACTCACTCTGTTTGGCATGATCTTTCCTATCCCTCACCCTCCCTCTACTCGTCTGTCTTCAGGTCACAGTTTAAACATAACTTAATCAGCTACATTTTCCTGGATGCTTCAGAGTAGCTAAAGTTCCTTGTTTTTGGTCCTGGTGAACACGTAAACCAGTAATTAGAATAATAAAAATTACTTGTCTACACATTTGTCAAATTTAGATCTCTTCTGCTGAACTTCAAGCTCCATGAAGGCAAGGAGCTCCTACTACCCAATAAAGCAAAGCTTCTCAGGCCTTTATCCATTCTAGATTTGCTATAATTTTTCTAAAAGAGGTCCTGTTCTTCACCCTATTCCTTAGCAATTATATCAATAACTGGGCCAAGGACTTAGATGGAAGTTTACCACGACTCTGCATTTTTAACAGCCCAGGTAATTTGAATGCATAATATAATTTGAAACTATTGACTTGAGTGGTAATAAACTCTGCCTGTTCAAAATATATGTTCACTACTGGTCTAGGGTCCTTCATATAAAACCTCAGATTCTTACTATAGGGACTATTTCATTAGATTGGAAATAAAGAGGGTACTATGTCTATTAGGGCATTGCTAAAATGATTTAATACACCTTTCTTAGACATTACCTAAGAGAGAAGGAGAGCTAACCTTCTTCCCTAGCCTTTAGCCATTGTCTCTTTGGGAGAACTTTTTTATTTGGTTAATTTTCACTTTGAGAGCAAGAAGAATCTATGAAAAAAATGAAAATTTGGACAGGTGAGTTTTGCTGAAGAAACAAGCATGGAAAGTAGAGGCAATCACTAAGGAAGACTAACCCATGAGAAGACTTAGAAACTGGGGCAACCCGTTCTAAGTTTCTAGAACTGGGGGTAGAAACTAAGATCTACCAGTTTCTGACCCTGGTAGATCACCTTACCAGGATGCTTTGGTGAAGTATTTTGGTGGAGAGGAAAACACAGAGCGACCTGAAATGGGGGGAGAGGGCTTCTGAAGACTTTATTACTTGGAGTAAAGTAAGAAGAATGCAGAGAAAAGCCTTTCTTCTTCTAGAAGAACGTAACATACATTTTGTCCTGGTGAATGACTAGAATCTGAACCACAGAGTGCAGTGTATTGTGAAGTTGGGGAAACCTGAGAGGGTGAAAAAAGATATTCTACAAACACATGTTACATCCAGACCTACCCCTCTTCGCAATGGGACTTTCTTTTACAGAAGAAAAAAAACATTCTCAAAATACCCAATGTAAAAAACATAAAATGTAAATCCAAATCCCAAATATATCTCTCAAAAGTAATTTTCTTAGCATGATATATGCCTATAACTTGGTGAAGGAGTATTGTAAAGTGGGCTCAGTAGTAAAGTTGATTTTATTCAGGTTAGGAAAATGTAGGCTTAAATATTCAATATGAAGGCTATTAACATTCAGGAATAGCATCTTGGCAAATTACGTAGAGAAACCTGGAAAATAGCCTGAAGTCATTAGCAAGCTAATCCTAATAACAATAAAAAATGTTGCAGGTTGATATAACAGAATCTACTACAAAACTTATGTAAATGTCTATTCTTATGAATGTTAAAGTTGAAAAACACAGTCATAACATAAACTGATTGATGTTCAAACTATTCGCACCAAAATTTTAGCCTTAAAAATTCCCATGGAAAAAAATATTACTGATTTTTTTTTTACAGAGCATGGATGAAAAAATTCCCATGGAAAAAAATATTACTGATTTCTTTTTTACAGAGCATGGATGACTTCAGAATTTTAAAAAATGCATTTTATATCTGATTTTACTGAACATAAATCTGACTTTGCAAGCTTCTTTTAAATCATGACAATGAAATCTCTGTATAAAGCTGGTGCAGCACACAAGTGCTACCCAAGGCTGGAGAATTCTTATATTATATCTTCATTCTGTATACATGTTTTTTGAAATGTGATGGATTCAAAATATATCACTATTCACTGCTATATTTACCATCTTCTTCAGTCAGCACACTTATGGGTGCACTCCGAACTCCTTCACCTTTGAGTGTACTAGCTGACACCTCAATTATATATTGCGTATACTTCTTCAGTCCTAAATAGAAATAAAATAGATAAGACTTACAAAATGTCCCTTAATTATATGCAAGAAGCAAACTATGAAATGTCTCTTAACACTCTTTCAAAAGTAAAAACTAAATGAAAATGTAGTTCTTGGAATAGTAACTACTATTTTGAAGACAAAATATTAAAAAATGTGGGAAAGAACTGACTTAGAGTAGTCTTTCATATGACCTGCCATAAACTTCTAGTTTTTTTACCAGAACGCCAGAATTGTCACACCCTGTATAAAGCTAATCACACTTAACATTTCTAATATAACAACAAACTAATATTTTGTGGCCACTCTGTCAATATAAATGTAAATATCCAATATTATATATATTTTTACCTTTAATGTTCTGGGTCAAAGAGGTTGTATTTATAATTCTTTCCTCACTTCCATTACTTTTCTTGAGATAAATTGTATATTTTTGTATAATTCCATTGGGACTGTTTGGGGGAAGAAATGATAGCTCAATCTCTCCAGCGGAAATGTTTTTGTAAGTAATATTTTCTGGTGCACTATCAGGCACTGAAAAAAACAAAAATATACATGCATAAAACAATTCCACCCTAATAGTGCATTTTGCCGAAGTTTTCGCTCCAGTGGATAAGGATAGGTATACATGAACATTCATTAGAGTGCAATTATAATAAACATCCTAAATGCAGTAAAATATGGGTAAATTATAGCACTTACAACTGTATAAGATGAATTTCATTTCAAAGAAAATTCATACTACAACTCTACAGACTAATGTTTATAGGATGCTATTTTTATTAAAATACCTGAGACTATATTAAACTGTCTTACATTGCAGTACATGCAGATAAAGTGGTCCCTTGGTGTCTGCAGTGAATTGGACCCTCACCCCCACCCCCTTCATGGATACCAAAATTCAAGGATGCTCAAGTCTTATATAAAATGGCATAGTATTTGTGTATAGCCCATGGACATTTTCCTGTATACTTTAAATCATCTCTAGTTTACTTATAATACCTAATACAATATAAATGCTATGTAAATAATTGTGAATACAATGGAAATGCTATGTAAATAGTTGCCTGCCAGCATGCAGTAAATTCAAGTTTTGCTTTTTGGAACTTGCTGCAATTTTTTTTCAAATATTTTCAACCCACAGTTGGTTGAATCTGTGGATACAGGGTCCACAGATACAAAGGGCTAACTGTACAAGAAGGAGGACTGAAAAACACTTAAAAATTGATTCTGCCTTTCATTAATAATGATAATAATACATAAATGATTAATAGATTAGTTTTGATATACAACAAGATCTATGACAAGACAAGGATCCTCTCCTAGATATAAGGTTGCATATAATAACCTGGTAACAAAACAGTCTACTAAGCATACAGGATATCAATAAATAAAACACTAGTTTTCTGTATCTACTAATGTTCTTATTATATTGAATGTAATGGTCACAAAATGGTTTTCTACATATATTCAAATACTAATACTACATGTGGGATTCCAATTCTGCCAAAATACTGGAATAGATAAACACTAAATTGAATGACTATTATAATTAAAAGAAGTAAAACTCTGCATAAAATTAACATTTTTCTTGTCACGTAAGGAATTGCAGAGCTGACAAGGGAGTTAGAAATTTCTGGTGGTCCAAAAACAAATGCAAAAAAAACAAACAAAATAAAATCAATCAAACAAACAAAAAACAAAGTAAAAACAAGAATCCTGAGATGGAAGCTGGTACTAAAGCCTGCTCTGCCTTGGAGGGTACTGGTCAATCCTGGTGACTTTGAGTTTCTGTATTAACAGCTGTGTAGAGTGCCAGAAAAAGAGTATAAAACCTTGGGCCAGAAGAAGGATAAAGGATACCCCTGCATCAAGAATTGGAACCCCAAAAGAATGCAATTTCAACTAGGGCCATGATATTGGCCATCTCTGGGGGCACCTTGAATTCTTCTGCAGAGTACCACAGAACTCAATGTGAGTGGTAACTCCTAGGCTTGTGCAATGTGGTGTATTCACTCTCAAGGACTAGGGGGTGAGAAGTAAGCCCACCGTGCAAAAGAGGCCAGAAAAGTAACTTGTTTCCTCTTGCCACTCCTCTGGATGAAGAGGTGGAATAGAAAGAAAAATTACACGTTTTTGGAACTGTAAGCCTATCCCTATGAGCATATGTGGCCTAAATACATGCTACCCATATAGCCTGAAAAGACCTCTACTTCAGAATATAAATTAAAATGAATTTGAGTTGCCATTACTCAAAAGCAACTAGCAGAAGCAAACACACATTTTCTTGGAAGAAACTCAACTTCAACTCAGTCTACATAAATTTCCCACAGATGAAGTTTCAAGGAATATGAACTCACTGATAAAAGTCACAAAACACACAGGCAAATCAGGCACCAATAGTTAAAGCCAGCAAAGAAAAAGGAAAACACACACACACACACAGCAATCAGACTTCAAAAGACTTTAGACACTGAAGTTATCAAAGAATAAAAATACAAATGTTTAATATATCTCAAGAAATCAAACATTTGAAAGTATGAGCAAAGAATTCTTTAGATAATAATAAATAATGTAAATAACTAAGCAGACTTGAAAGAGAACCATATAGGACTTGTAGAATAGAAAAATAATAACTAAAATTAAAATTCTCTTGATGCACAAAAAAGCAGATTAGATATAGTGAAAATTTTAGCAAAAAAAATTTACAGTATTGAATAAATTATCAAAAAGTAACTCAGAGAAAGAAAATGTAGAGAATATAAAATGGCAGTTAAGAGACATAAAGGATATACTAAGGGGGTCTAAGAAAGTAGAGAAAATGAAGAAGAAGAAATATTTGAAGGGATAATGGCTGGGACTGATCAAAATTGTTGAAAGATATCAAGCTTCAGAACAAGGAATCCCAATAAATCTCAAGCAAAATTTTCTTTAAAAAATCATATTTAGGGGCTTCCCTGTTGGGGCAGTGGTTAAGAATCCACTTGCCAATGCAGGGGACACGGGTTCGAGTCCTGGTCCAGGAAGATCCCATGTGCCGCGAAGCAACTAAGCCCATGCACCACAACTACTGAGCCTGCGCTCTAGAGCTCGTGAGCCACAACTACTGGGCCCGCGTGCTACAACTACTGAAGCCCACGTGCCTAGAGCCTGTGCTCCACAGCAAGAGAAGCCACCGCAATGAGAAGCCCGCGAACCGCAACGAAGAGTAGCCCCCGCTCACTGCAACTAGAGAAAGCCTGTGTGCAGCAACGAGGACCCAATGCAGCCAAAAATAAATAAATAAAATAAATAAATTTTAAAAACTCATATTTAGACACATCATTGTGAAAGTACAGAATACCAAAGAAGAGAAGATCTTAACAACACCAGGAAGAAAACAGATCATCTACATAGGAATGACAATTAGACAGAAAAGTGACCTCAGTTGAAAAACTAATGGAATTCTAAACCCAGAAAAATTAACAATAGCAAAATAAAAGCATATTCAGACAATCAAAAACAGAGAGAAAGCCATCAATGCAACCTCAACAGATGAAACTGTAAACAATGCACTTTAAGCAGAAAAATATTTGCTGGAGATGAAAGATCACAGTTGGAAAGATACTGGTTTAAAATTGCCTTCATAGAACAGTAACAATAATGACTAACTTGACAGTTAAACAACATAAACTAAATATGTGCATATTTTTGCCATTATAGAGCCCTGATATAAGTCCTTTCCTTTCAAAAGAAAGAATAGAACCTTTTTTACTGGTAGTGTAAATACAATGGATATAAAAAATGCTACTAATAAATATAGTAGAGAAAATTCAAAAGCCTTAAAAATGTAGAAACAGTACCCCCTCACCCTCACTGTTACCTGTCTATGAAGTGCATTGCATCTAAAGCAGACTTAAGAGGAAAAACTGAGATAAGAATGTTAATATTTCTAAAACTTTGGGAAGAACTGTAATTCAATACATAACTTGATATAATAATATATAGCAATATAATCCTACTATCCCTTCCCAAAGACTCAAAATCTTCTCTACTATCTTTCCAAGCCAAACCATTAAATTGAGAAAAATCCTCAACAACTACTCTGAATGCTTTCTTAGCCTTCTGGCTCTAAGTGAAATCTTGGAACTGCTTGAGAACACTACAACTCAGCACTCTTGGGTAACAGATAGCTATTTGTTTTTCTCTCATCATTCCTATAACCATAGGGCCTGGAAGTCAAGTATTCATGCTTTTCTTTGCCATATCCAGATCTATTCTTCTTCTTCCTGAAAAACTCGAGGTGTTACCCCTCCTTTAAGACAATCACCTAGTGGTACTCTTCCACTTCTCCACACATCTTAAAAAGTTTATCACCTGTATGACTGACTTCCTCTCTACCACTCTCAGAGATGTCAACATTGATGGAAATGATCTGTGCTATTCCGTGGACTCTGTATTCTTCGAGCTCCATAATTTCAATAATCTTTTCCTCCACCTCACTTTAACCATTAGCTTTCATGGCAACACCTGAGGGCTTGTCATTACCAATAACTGTCAGTATTCCTCTCTTTGGCAAACACCTATCCTTCCAGCTGACTGACCCTTGTATGTCCAATCCAACAAGTCTTTGACCCTAATCAAATCTTCACTGTCCATCACCTCCCTTATGTCCTCATCTCCCTACTTACTCAGGTCAGAGTCTACAGCCTATCACTAAAATCACTCCCTAGCAATCTCCAGAAACTCCTTTTTCTATCTTACTTTTCTTGCAAGATTCCAACTTAGGTTAAACTGAACTCAGGGCTAGTTCTACATCTGCAATATAACAGCTAAAAATGTCTGAATAAAATACCACTCCATGCTCACTAGTCTTACTTTAATTTATAACCTCAAATCTCAAATCAATCTTTTCCACTGCTTGGCAGCCTATCTATTTTTTAGTTAATTCAGTCTCCTCTGTTATGTATGTTTTCACCATATTCTCTCTCCACAAACATCCACTATCTCCTCCCCCTCCTTATTCGAAGCTGATAAACTTGCTTCTAATTTCATTGAGAAAATAAAAACCTTCAGAAGAGGACTACATACGTTCCTACCACCCCTCTTCCTTTAACTGTCTTCTCTCCTTACTCCTTTCTAAAACCTAGCCCACTTCAGCACTAGATTCCACTCCATCTACCTAGTCAGACTTTAGACTTGACATTCTTTCCTCTGTTGTATTTTTAGTTTTTCTCTCTTCACTGAATTATTTCTATCATTGTATACATGTAAACACACATCAGCTATTGCTCCATTCTATCCTCCACTTTATATCAACATTCCTCAAAATTTGCCTTTCCTCATTTTCTCCACTTTCTTGTCTATCATGCTCTCTTAAGTCCCACTTCAATTAGGCATTTCCCCCCATTTTTAACCATGAAACCTACTGTCATGGAGTCATCGGTGAACTCCATCTTGCCAAACCACGAATCAACTGCATGCCCTCATCTTAGTTCACTGTCAGCAGCATTTGACATAGGAAATAAATTGCTTCTCCTTTAAAATATCTATTCATTTGACTTCCAAGACATGACCTTCTCCTGATTTTCCTCCTACCTGACTGGCTCCTCCTTGACTTCCCAAAGTCTCCATGTCCTGTTGCTCGAGGACATAGTTGTATGCTTCTTTTCATCTTTATCTACACTCACCCTGATGTAGTGTACCTCATCCCTTGACTTTGAATACCAGAGATGTGATGATGCCTTTAAATTGTATATTCAACCCTGGATCCTTTCCCTGAGTTTTAAACTTATATGGCCAATTGCTTTCATGATAGGCACTTGACTATTTCAAACATGTTCAAAACATGGACTTCTGAATTTTTCAACCTGACCTCTTCCGCAGACTTCCTCATCTCAGTAAATGGCACCTCATTCACCAAGATACTCAGACCAAAAACCTAATAATAAATCTTGAGTTTCCTCTTTATTCCCACATCCAATATATTCAGCAGCAATCTTCTAAAATTGCAAATCATATCATGTTCTTGTCTCATAATTCTCTAATAGCTTCACATGAAAATTAAACACTAAACATCTTAGTATGGCACCTAAGAACTGGCATTATCCACCTCTGCCTGCCTCTCTCCCTCCTCATCTGCTAATCCTATCCCCATAGCTCATACTGCTCAAATGACAGAAATGTTCTTCTTTTCCTCAAACACATAAAGTGCCTTCCCACTTCAGGAACTTGGTAATTGCTATTCCTCTTTCTGGAACACTTTTCTTCCTTATCCTCATCTAATTAAATCTCATACATTATTAATATCTCTAGGTAAATATAACCTCAGAGAGGCCTTTTCTCAGTCTTCTATCTCAAATAGCCTGCTCACTATTCTATAGCTCTCTCTTTTCTTTCCCCGATATTTTTTCTTCAAGGAATTTGCCAGTACAAAAAATCATAAATATTATCTGTTTACTGGTTTATGTTCTGTGACCCTTCTAGAATGTTAAGTTCCAGGAAGATAGAAATTTTGCCTTATTTACTGCTGTAACTACAGCGCCTAGTTCAGTGGTAGCACGTGATATGGAATCCATAAAAATCTGTTCAGTGAATGAATAAATATGCTCAAAATGATACAGAATATATTTAAAACAAGAAAGAAATTTACAGCTAAGGAAAATAAGTAAGACTGAATTGAAGAGCTCTTTAATTGCAAGAAAAAAGGAATTAGTGATGCTGTGCTTGAATTTTATAACTCAGTATAACTTCCGATTTTGAAAAATTCTCATTGGAATTTGCTAAATCGTCCCTCTGGAGTTAACTGCCTTCCACCAGTAGTCAGGATACAAATATGCATCCCTGACCCCAGGCTGATATCCTTTGCATTTTTATTCTTTTATCCTTAGGGGATAACCAATGCTGGATCTTCAGGGAAAAATAAAGCAAGACAGACTTAATGACAGTGATTTTGGAGAGTAATGATTCACTTAAAGTTTTCTGAAATAGCATGGTGTTTCCAATTGTAGAAGTACCACGTAAAATAGACAACTCATGAATAAAAATTATTATAACAGTTGGAATAAGCTGGATCTATTAAAAAAATTTTAAAAAATAATTTAGGTCATGAAGATCCTAAAATAGAAAGTGGTAAGTTACCTTGAGTATGCCAAAAGATTGTTGTTTGGCATACATAGTTATATAGAGAAAGTAATAAATGCCATTCATTAACATGAATAAATGTATACAGTCCTACACAGAGCTTTGACCAACATCTAAGTTACTATCCATTAGTGGTTGTTGCCCCAAATCAGACTTATTCAAGGCATTCGGTTAAAGGCTTTACTGTAAAGAAGGTTATGTCTTAAAAAAGAAAAGAAAATATACATATATAGATCATCAAAGGGTAATTTGTATGGGAACTTAATGTTCTTCATGTGGTTATTGTGCCCTAAGTATGAGAAAATATAAGCTAATCTCAAGTTTGTTTATCAACTGCACATTCTATACTTAAAACTTACATAAACACACATTCAATCCACACACACACACACACACACACACACACACACACACACGAGAGCAACCTTACATTGATCTTTCCTGCTTGAACACAAGAGTATTTTACTTCCAAGCATTAGTAAAATAATCAAGATAAAACATCTGAACAAATAACGTACTCCTATTTGGAATTAGCAGCATTAACACATTACTGAGTTAGCATAGCTCTCAATTTCTCATGAAACAATATTGAAAAGTGGGATCTTGTTTTTTATAGTAAGAGTAGAGGGTGTATTTATTATATTTAATAAGAATATTGAGCCCTGGGAACAAACAGATAGTTGCTCCTGAGCACATCCTGCTTCAAATGACACCTTGAGACTGCTTAAAATTATAGCTTCCTCTTTCACAAAAAGAACTCAACTCAGTGGTTCAACTGTAGCAAACATGATCTAGGAAAAGTCATTAATGTAGATTCCATTGCCTATGAAACACCCAGTAATTTATATTAACTTTAGGAGGGTGGAAATTCATTTCCTTTTACAGAGCTAATATAGCCCAGTAAGGGTTGGTATACTGTAAATTATTTGCTGAATATTTGTTGAAAGGATGAACTTCTCAGACCTCAGTTTTTCATTAGGAATGAAGATAATAATACCTTATTGCTTTATTCTGGAATTAAATAGGCAATTTTTGTGAAAGCCAATAGAAGAGCCCACAATGGTATGTTGCAGGTACTTAAAATATGCTTCATTCCTTGACATGGTGTAAAATGAAACCAGGTAGAGTAGATATTTTTCTCAAAAGTACTTATTTTAAGTACAATATTTATAAAAGTAATAAAGCATGTCAATATATATAAGATCAATTAAATGGCACTATAATGGATAACTTATGATAATAAAAAATGCTCTTTTCATTACACTCTTATTCCTGCCATTACAACTATTGTCATCCTCTATGGTCAATTTTATTAATTTCTGTGACCAGTCTCAAGAGGATACTTTTGCTCAAAGGTAAACTACTTTACTAGATTCCTAGTTCCTCAAGGTCAGGGACAAGGCCTCACCTATAGCATCTGTCTGAATCATAAGAAATTGTTGATATTTGGCCAATTATGACATATAGGAATAGCAACTCCATATGGTTCAGCCAGTATCTAGGCAATAAATATTTACTTTTTACAATGCAGGGATAAAACAGTAACTTTACGTAGTTGGCCTAAAAGTGATGCTGCAATATATGACTATAAACATAATATAAACAGTGCACTAAGATCATCAGGCAAATGTCTTGCTTTGTGCTATTTGCTCTTGCATCACTGAAACACAATTAATTCTTTGCTTGCATTATTTCCTTTATATGGGATACATCCCCTGGCCACCCAACAACCTCTATAATGTCCATTCCATCGACTCCTTAAGACTCAGGTCAAACGCTACCTTCTCTGTAAGGCTTCTCCAGGCATGTCCTTTCTGTGCTCAGACTCTGCACCTCTGTCTATACACATACCTCAAGAATGTATATAGACTGTAACAGCTTCATCAAAGAATATATTCCCAAAATAATCAAATTATTTTTATTTAAAATATATTTAAAGAAACCTTATTTTTCTCTATTTTAAAAAAGAGTTTATGTTATCCAACTTTGAGATGGCTTATGTACTGGGTTAACATAACTGATACTACAATTTCTAAATAAAAACAAGTTTAATTACCAAAAAAAAGAATGTAGGGACTTCCCTCGTGGGGCAGTGGTTAAGAATCTGCCTGACAATGCAAGGGACACGGGTTCGGGTCCTGGTCCAGGAAGATCCCACATGCCGCGGAGCAACTAGGCCCATGCGCCACAATTACTGTCTGCGCTCTAGAGTCCATGAACCACAACTACTGAGCCCATGCGCTACAACTACTAAAGGCCACGCGCCTAGAGCCTGTGCTCCACAACAAGAGAAGCCACTGCAATGAGAAGCCCACGCACCACAACAAAGAGTAGCCCCTGCTCGCCACAACTACAGAAAGCCCGCGCGCAGCAACAAAGACCCAACGCAGCCAAAAATTAAATAAATAAATAAATTTATTTTTAAAAAAAGAATGTATGTAGTTATATGTATGTGTCTATACACACACGTACATATATATGTATAGAATTTATATACATAGTCTCTATACATCTATATACATCTATCTATAGATATACACCTACATTCAGCTTTACATATATGTACATCTATACATATATATGTATAAATATAGATACATCTACATCTATAGATAGAGGTATATGGATGTATAGAGAATGTATATAGATTATACATAGTATAGGAGTCTACTCTTATGAACGTGTCTCTGCTATTACCTAATTTGAAAGCAACCAAATTTATAGGTACACTGAAAAGACCTTTGATTTCTCAAGGTATTTCATTTGAAAAAAAATCACTGATTTTTATTCTGGAGTTCCCTTATATGTAAATCAGACTTAAAAAATTTGCGCAGCAAGTCTTTTCCCGCACTTTACCGGAAAGAGTATATAAATTCCTGGATTATACAAAACAGAATGACAGACTTTAGGTTATGTAAAATATAAACAATATGGCAATCATCAGCCATGTTTACTTCCTTACTATGTATTAAACAAACAAAAACTTACCAGTCTCAGAAGTCCTTACAGAGAGTAAAGAAGATAACTGATTGCCATGACCAAATCTGGTATATGACCTTACAGAAATGTTATAGAGGGTGTAAGGTTTTAAGTCTCTTAAAATTATGTTTGTTGTTGAGGTGTTCTTCATGAATAAGGCATCTATATTTTTATAGAGCACTTCATAAGCAACAATAATCCCACTGGGTTTCTCAGGTGGTGACCACTTCAAACTTATTTCACTAGCAGTAACATCAATAACTTCAACATCTTGAGGTGATGATTCTGGTTCTGTAGGGAAAAAAACCAAAACTTTAAATACATGTTATTTTTTCATGCTTATTACTTCAGACACTAAAGGCAGCATGAGGTAGATGGCAATAAGCATGCAACACCATTTGTTTCTTTTTATTAAAACTGCACCCGATACTCTTACCATCTTCTGGAGTTCTCACAAAGATGTCATTTGCTTCGGACAAAGAACTTTCTCCAACACTGGTTGAGGCAGCCACTCTCATTTTATATTTTGTATATTTCTTTAACCCTATAAGGACAACAGGCAATTTGTTTAAAGTCCTTAAAATAATATTCTTGTATTAGTGCCATTTAACACAGGACTAGTGAAAATAACTTATTCGGGAGACTGGTTCTCTAAATCAGCCTCCTTATAATCCCAATCTCCCAAACTTCCTTGAGATGAGAGCCTTTCCATCTTGATGACGTTTTAGTTTTTTCCTAAAATATTAAGGCAATCATCTGAGGCTGAAGAAATCATTTTTGGCACACTGCAAGGAGTACAGTTGATTTGGCACAAACACCGTGTCAGCTCAATTACTTCAGCTGATTGTCACATACAATCAGTCAAGCCATCAATACTGAGTTATTTTGATGTACCAGGCATAAAATCCCCTAGGTTAAGAGTATATTCTTAGGATACCTGTTATCTGATGACTTTATTTGCAGACAAATATAGTTAAAGGAAAACACATCTAATCAAGTAATTTCTGCAAGTATTTTTCAAGATATCCATGGGAGCATAGCACAACAAAATCTGGAATGATGCAACACGTGCCCTGCTGTGTTTAACGGCATAGAGAGATGTGTATTTTCCATCAGAAAAAGAATGTCGAAACAAAACTTTGTTCTACCTGTTATGAGAAAGCTGTTATCTATAGTAGTCATCTGGAATGCTCTGTTTGTATCCAGTTCCATTGCATAAATTGTATAATGAGTTATTTTTCCATTAGGATATTCTGGAGGATCCCAATATAACAAAATAGATGAAGAACTAATATTTTTATAGTTTATAACTTGAATGGAGCTTGGCACTTGAGAAGAAGAGTGAACAATTAATATGAATGAAAAGAAAAGTATTACAGTGTACAAGAGAAATATTTGCAGGTAATTATTTCAAAGGAAATACATTCTTACCTTGCTCACGTGTCCTAACATTGAGAACCGTTGGTGGTCCTTCTCCCATGATGGTGAAAGCAGATACACTAATCATGTGCTCAGTGAAAGGTACAAGTCTCCTGATAACGTAAGACAGCTGTTCAGCAGCAATGTCAGCGATATACTGGTTCCTTGAAGTTCCTATTTGAAATCAGTTTTTAAAAAATGTTTGGCTTTGTGATCAAGATCATTCTTGCTCACACAGTGAAATTTGAAACCCAATTTCACATTATTCATTAATCTCTCCATGTAATCCTTTATATGAAAGGTAGATATATAATTAATAATAAATATGCCAAATATACCCCAACAATATACATAAATAGTTTGTGATCATAATATAGTTTTGCTAGTTGTTATACACTATCCCAGAACAAGAGATTAGTGTTTTGAGAAAATATAACTTTCTAAAAAAGACAGGCTAGGAGTTTTTTCTGAGAAGACCATTAGGCAATAATATCAAATTTAAATATTATAAGTCAATGCTGTGTTATAATTTGAAAATCATAGAAATAAGGTTTTATTTGGACTCAAAATTCACCACACATTTGCTAAATCCATTAGTGATTTAAAGCAAGCATGCTTATAAAACTGCCACATAAATATGTCTGGACAAGGATTTCAGAAAATGTTAGTTTTTTTAGTTTTTTAGAACTTGCGCTTACAATGTTAATTAGCATTTAGGCCAAACAAAGTATTTAAGGAAACATCTACATCAGAAATCATGGGCCTCTTAATTTTTAGTGTCTTCTAAAATTTAAGTCTTCTTTGCTCAGGAAAAACAGATCAATGAATGAAATAAACATATATAAAATGCAATGTGATACTTCTGCCTAATTCCATCATCAACAAAATAATATAACACTTTTAATTTGGAAACAAATCAGAGAAAAAACAGTAAGAAAAAATTTTTTTCTCACTTAGCATTTTAGAAAAACCAGAGAGATCAATTTAGATTTGTGTCTTCTAACCAAGTATTTTTAATTCGCTATATATGACATTCTCTTTTTAGAGACAATAAGATCCATTGACCCTGAAGAGCAAGTGTATACACTAATGACATCACCACATCATTGGGGTCACCTACACCTGTTTATCACCCCATGCACTAGAGTTGTAACTTTCTGACCTATTTACCTTCAGTGACATTTGAAAACCTATTAGTCAAAAACTGCAGAGAGTGTGAGGCCTGTAAATGATTTGAAGATATGTTAATCCCTTCCCATCACACCTGCTTTGGCAACTGTAATAACTGATTGTCTATGCAGCTTGGCTAGAGACTCTAGGGTGCTACTTTCTCTCCGAGGAAGGTCAGATGGGTTAGGAGGGGCCAGCTCCTGCCTGTGTGGCATTTCCATTTGCTGTATGAGGTTATCCGACAGTTAAAGAAGAAAAAATCTGACTCCAGCACATGGACCATTAATAATTGGGTTGAACTCCCAGCTAAGGTTCATATCTGTGCTAGCTAGTACTGGTGGTTTAAATACATTTCACAGAACAACAACAACAAAAATGTACCTACCAACTGTTGAAGCTCTGCTCCTCACAGGAAAGTTATTATGTGGACGACTGTTATACATAGCTGAAGCAATCGAGTACAGGTCAGAAGACATCTCTGCTGAACCCTCAAATAATCCTGCCATTGACTCTACTATGTTCACAGTTTCTGGAGCCATGGGGTCTTTTATATACTGCAATTGAAAATAGATATTTACAAAGACTGCTCGTGACAGTTAAGTTTAATAATGGCTTCACTCAAGGACTAGTTTCAAAACCTAGTAATTCTGGAATCATGTTTTTTTTTAAATAATATTATTTCCATGACTGCTGTCTCTTTCACATTCCAAGATTTCATTCTGAAGCTACTAAAATCCTGCATCATTGTACCCATTGTGATCAATTCCGTATCTTAAGAGACCAATACTGTATTGTGGGAAAAAGGAGAGAATTCATTTCTGACTTAAGTTAGCTTCTTTATGGTAAAATTAGACATCCTCATGCAAAGGTTTCATGACTAAAATATTTTAACTGCTCACCTCCCAAAAATAAGTGTTCTAGGCTTACTGCTTTATTAATATGTGTTTTGCTTTGCCATCTATATGTCCTCATTTGTATACGAGGTGTGAGCAGCCTGCATGCCTGGGTAGATACACGTCACTAATAATCGTTTAATCTGTCATCGAGAGAAGTTACAGACATGAACAAAATTACATGGCAATAATTTTCAGAGTTCAAGGCAGACCTATCCAAGGCTCTGGATTTAAGGAATATTTTGGGTAACTGTGATTGTTCCTAGATGCCATAGTGTATCTCACAAGTGTCGAGTTCACCAAAGTGGCAAATAATGAAGTGAAAACAAAATATCAGGAGCAGATTACAGATATACACGGTAGAGTTTTATGTTGGGACAACAAGAGGACTCTCTCCTTTCTTTCCCACATAGCATAACGGATTAAAAGAGAATGAGAAAATTTGAATATGGTCTAGGTTTCAGATGGTACCAAGACAATAACAGTAATTGTGTCAATTGTGGTAATGGAATTATTGAATAAATTAAAATGTCCATGTTTTGTAGGAATCCATACTTAGGCACGTAAGACCAAAAAGATATGAAGTCTGGAATTTATTTCAAAATAGCCGGCATCAACAGCAACAACAACGAGAGACAGCTGGGGCAAGAATGGCAGCATGATGCTAATTACTGAATCCAGGTGATGGGTTAATGGGGACACATTTTATAATACTCTTTTTTTCTCCATTTATACCAGTTCAAAATTTTCCAAAATGAAATAGTTTGGGGAAAAAAAGAAACTGTTGCAAGAACTACTCTCTTTTTGTCAATTCCTTTTCAAGTTCAGTTTCAAAACTCACTCCAAACCCTTTTTTTAAAAAAAGAAAATTATTCTATTCCTTCTCAATTCCCTGCTCTCGTACCCTCAGAATTTGTAATTAATTCATAGTATAGGTTTTATTTATTTATAAAATTTTGGTACACCTGTGTTTTAATTATCTTACATGTTTTGGGATTGTGTTTACTCCGAGAGCCAAAAACGGGCTTTTAATTCCTTATTAACATAAAGCACTTAGTATTGTTAAAAAAGTAGTAGAACTCAGGAAAAATATCGGGATGGCAAGAAATTTTAAGGCAGTTTACTTATTTAACTAGCTACAAAGACAGCTCATTTAAATATTAACTTTTCTGAAAAATAAAAAAATGGAGAAAAGATGCAAGGATATCTCTAGTTCTCCAAATGATATTTATAAAATAAAATTATCTAAATCTTGTTACATCTTTAGCCAGAAAAGTATTGTGATAAAAAGTAGGGAGACACCAATAAGATTTACTCTAAGAATATTGTGATAAAGCACTCTGGATAAGGAACCCTATATGGAACAAACTAAAGCTCTTCCATCTTTCAAGGCACACTTCAGCTCTCTCTTCACTGGGAAATCAGAGAAGGCATGAATCACAAACACATAATTCAGAGATGCTCTGGTAGTCCAGTCAATAGTTTAATGCCTGAACCACACAGCTGTTTCCACTATCAATCAGCCACCCTTTGAGAATCCAGTGTACAAAGCACTATAAAGGGTACGACGGGGTAATACAAAGAATTTCCCCTGAACTATGATTTTGCATTAAATCTCTCATATTTTATACCAATGTCAGATAAGCTTTTGAGAGTTAAACCATCGTACCCTATCAATTAACTAAGTTAAGCATCTCTGTTGACAAACTGCTGTTTCAGCCTAAGAGCTGACCTGAGTTAATTCTATCTGAATTTTCCCAAATTCATTGGAAAGACCCTCCCTAACTACAAATGATTTGAACATTGGTTTTGTAAAAACCCAGAATGTTACTAATTATCACCAAGTGTGCCATATTGTGAATATTTCCCACACTTTGCCTCTCTAAAAAGGTATTAAGTATTAGGTTTTTCAAAGGATGAAAAAGAAATAATTTTAAGAGCAAAAATGATGGGAAAGAACCAGAACTTAAGAGAGTAATGAGAAGGGGCTGAGAAGTAGGAGTGGAAATGAGGGATACAGAAGGGAATAAAGGCCCATCACAACTCCCAAAAGCTTGGACTCATTGAGTTAGCCCAGCATCCTCAACCTCAGCAGTAATAACATTCTGTGTTGGATAATTTTTTGTTATAGGGAGCTGTCCCGGGCATTGTAGGAAGTTTAGCAGCATCCCTGGTCCCTACCCACTAGAAGCATCTTCCCAGCAGTGACAGTGAAAGCTGTCTTCAGAGATTGCCAAATGTCTCCTGGAGAGCAAAAGTGCCCCTGGTTGAGGACAACTGACTTAGGGGATGTCACAATTCATCAACATGAAAAGCTTCTCATATGCTACTTAGGAATCTTCAGAATTTATGTGACAGAATTAGAAGTCTTCAGAGTTAAGTTCCTAATCCACCTGAATAAACCAACCTGAGTCTACATGTAACAGTCTTCATCATAACTAATGTGATTTAAAAAAAAAAACATGAAAAAAACTCTAGTACATCTATCAACTTCCACTCACTAGAAGTCTGCTCAATTGAATTAATGAAAATTTTGACTTATTCTTAAGAAATGCTTCTCTATTTTATTATAAACTATAACATGATTTGTACTATTATCAACCAGTGGTAAAAAGAAGTTTACAATTAGCATATGTTTGGAAACCTTCTAATGGATACTATATCATTCTGCACATTATTTGGGTGATAAATCCTTAAGACTTGATTCTATTTATGTTCCTAATAATCAATGAAGTAAACTTGTCTCAAGCATTCCTTAACTACCTTCAAGTCGTGTCCTCAGCCTCAATCTGAAGCAACTGTCCAAGCATTTAGCTGGCTTTCTTCTCATACTCATCACTGACAAACACTGATATACTTGAGAAATAGGTTGGATGAAAGGATGTATCTATACAAATCTCAGAAATTTGTAACACTACATAGCAAAGCAGTGTCTTTGGGGATAAAATGTCCCAGGGTTCGAGTAGAATAACAAGTACAGGATGAGATTTTAGTGTGAAATTCAGCTAGAGAGCAATCCATGGAGAGATGACTTCAGGGATTTTCTAACTTTTGTCTCGGCAGAATGAGTCTCCCAAAGAAATTAATTTTATTCTTTGCATTGACAGAAGTAGAAAGTTTACACAAAAGGAGAAAATAATTCTGCTCAATTTGGCTCTAGTCAAACTACATATGGAATATTGTGTTCAGCTGAGAAAGAGGCTCATTGACAAATTGGAAAATATACACAGAAGAGTTATCAATAATATGAAGGATCTGGAAACCATGACTGATGAGAAACTGAGGATGTTAAGCCTTAGGGAAGCCATGACCATTATCTTCAAATGATAAAAAGTTAAATCACTGTGTACTGTTATTACTACTGCAGAGACTAACATTTAAAGCTACTCTGTGTCAAGTACAGTGCTAAATACTTTTTCCCATGTGATATCACTTCATTATAACCTAAAGGGAAAGATATTATTATCTCCATTTTACAGTCATCTGTTCAAGTTCACAAAGCTAGTCATAGCAGAGGTGGGATTGGAACACATTTTCCTGGTTGCAAATCCCAAACTCAAAGTCATTATAAGCTACTGTGTGGGTCTATAGAGGAGAGATGGGACAAACTGCTAAACATTAGTGGACGAATATTTCAGTCCAAAACAGTTAAAGAACAGGGTAGTTTCTTATTTATCTATGTATATTCTGGACCTATCACAGTGCCTAGAACTTTATAGTTACCTAATAAATGCATGTCTGAGACCATAAGGAAGCATGGTTTAAAGCTTATAGAACAGGAGCTGCTTTTGTAGTAGTTGATACCCTATTGTCAGAGTTGATCAAATATTTTACCAGAGACTGGATTCCCAATCATTTATTAGGTATGTTATAGATGACATTCATATATAAGCTTGGAAGTTGAAATAACAGTCCTCAAACCCTGAGATTAAATTTTCTAATGTATTTCTTCAAATATGTTTTTAAATATCGAGAGTAAAATCTTATATGTGTTTCAGCATGCTTAAATAACCTCTGTTTATTAAGAAACAAACAACTCATGAGAGGTCACTGGAAAAAATTTCAATAAGGATGATGAGATCAGGTCAAGCCTAGCATAGGATGATTATATTTTAATACTTTTTTTAAAGTGTCATCATCATGATATATGCACATGGCTAAAAATGCAAGAGGTGATGAAGGATTTACAATGGAAATACTTCCCTGTCTGTACTTTTCCAGTGGCAAGTCTTACACTCCAGAAGCAACACTTTTTTTTTGAGATGTTGAAATCAATCGTTTATTTTAATTGAGATATAACTGACATATAACATCATATTACTTTCAAGTGTACAACATAATGATTCAATATTTGTATATTTGTTGGAAGCAACACCTTTAATCATTTCTGTTTTCAGTTCTTATGGCGTTACTTCTAAAATCACTAGATAGCATGCTTATACTGCTCTGTTAAGGCTCACTTACTTTAGACAGTATCAACTGACTTTCTGCTATGACAGGAAAGCTAGATTACTTAAATAGATGCATATTCCCATTCCCAGTCCATTCTCATTTTTTATTTAGTTACTTTTTTAGTTTAAGTAATATACTTAAATCTGGAAGGATTATTCTCATAGACACGTGAAACACAAAACAGTGGAGAGACTACAGTGGATAGCCTCTCTCGTGATCCCTCCACTATCCCTACCTCCTGTTGTTCATGCTTTTGTATAATCCCTTCCTCTTGGGTGGGAACTGTGGTTTGCATCTAACCCATGGAATAAGGTGAAGGTCATGCGATGTCACTCTCACAGTTATATTATACAGACTCTCCTCGCTGGCTTGATGAGGTAAATGGCCACGTTGGGAAAGTTTTGTAGCAAGAAAATGTGGGGGATCCCCATGAGCTAGAGCTAAGGGTAGTCTCTAGTCAAAGGGCCAGCAAGAATCCAAGGCCCTCAGTACGACAATCAAAAGGAAATGAAATCTGCCAAAATTCTACATGAGCCTAGAAGTAGATTCTTCCCCAGTCAAGGCTCCAGATGAGAACACAGGACAGTAAGCCACTTAATTGCAGCTGTATGAGACCCTAAGTAGGGAACCCATCTAAGCTGTCTGGATTCCTGACCTACAGAAATTGTAAGATGATAAATGTGAGTTGTTTTAAGCTTGTGGCAAATTGTTATACAACAATGGAAAACTAACATAGTAAGCTAACAAAAATAGTCCAGGCAAGAGACTATTCAATCCTGAGCTGGGGTGGGGACACAGGAATGGAAATATAGAGGTATGAAGGTCACACTGTGGAGGCAGAAATAACTGGCCTTAACATTGAGTGGCTATTAAATGCTAAGTATAACCAAAGTCAGAGATAATTCCAAGGTTTCAAGCCCTCATGAAGAGAGGATAATGGTACCATTAACCAAAAAGAGAGACATCAGGCATATAAAAATGCCATGAAAGCCTTCCAAATGCTTAGACAATGACCTTCAGATCGGAGATCTGTGGTGTGCCCAGTCCAAGGGGTTAGGAATTCTAAGCCTGTTATTTAGTATCTGGGTTTCAAGTCAGCCTCTCTCCAGGCCTTGTTCTTGACCACTAAAACTATTAATTGCCTTTACAGACTTTCTTCTTGTGTCCTGTGGGAAACTTTATATGCCCCCATCACTGTCCCAGAACCTCTGTCTAGTACCTCTTCTTCATTCCAACTTCACCTCCTCCTTCCAATCAAGAACCAAGTCCTGTTATCCCAAAAAGGATGCTTGTTTTGTTTTGTTCTGTTTTATGAGTTTAAATGTGATGAGCCCTGGCAGAACTTCACCACAAATGATTTGAATTAGGGATGCAGAGTGTCAGAGAGAAAAATCATCACGGAAAACAAGGCAAAAGAGTCATGAAAATAGGAAGCAGTGATTGAAACTGTGCGGTTATCAAAAAAAAAAGTGTAATGACATGGCTGAAAACAGAACTCTCTGCAATACCCTTATAATGAGGAAGTTAGAAAATTGAAAAGAGCTTTTTTATTTTATTCATTTTTCATTGCACAAGGTCAAAATTTTTGCATAGTCACAGTATATGAAAGTGGAGCAAGTATTAGGGAGAAAATGGTTGTATCAAAAGCTGGAGAGTAGGAGGCAAACGAATGGATTTTGGAGGAGACAGGGAAGATGAGGACAGCTAAAACTATATTACCACCTTATCTGACACTTAGGAGGCCACTGGTGACTTCTAACAAGATTTCAAGGATTTAAACAATTCTTGAGACAGGGTGTGGAGGCTATACTCTGAGAAGTTGAAGAGTGAATAGAAGAGTCCTTATCCTACATCAAGGTCAAGGAAGAGGATAATAAATGAATACACTAAGCCAGAGGTTTTATCTGTTATCTCCTTTATTCCTCATCATATAAGGTGGGTATATAAGCTCTGCTTTAAAAATAAGGGCAGCAAGTCTCCAAAAGTTGAATTGACCAAGGTCATAGATCTAGAAAAGGGCAGAGGCCGGTCTAGGACCCTGGTTCATTTGGATTTAGAGCCTCTGCCATGTGTCTCCCCACATCAACCTCTTGAAAGGTGAACGCAAACACCAATCACATGGGGAAGCAGAAATATCAATAAAGCGCCTGATCTAATGAAGAAAGATACAATCACAGAAATAAAGAGAAGTATAATGTCTCCTTTTATTGAGACCTAAGAAAACTAATATTGAGTCCCAATGAGGGTGAAAGGTCCAGTGCCATGATTAACAATTACAACAGGTCACAATTATTTAGCACCAAACTTACCATATGCCAGGTATAGTTCTAAGCTCTTTACACACATTAATCCACTAAACCTTCATTAACAATCCTGTGTTATAGGAACTCTTATAGTCCCTATCTTAGAGAAGAGGAAACTGAAGTTCAGAGAGGTCAAGCCTACTTTCTCAAGGTTAAACCATCACTACGGGCAAAACCAAGGTTTAAACCCAAGCATATTTTCTCCTAGGCCCAAGCACCTAACCTCTCTGCTGTACAGCCCAGTAAGTGACCAAATTAGGATATAAGCCCAGATTTGTACAGTACCAAAGCTCATGTTCTCTCTACTATGTCACAGAGACTGCAGATCATATAGATATAGGCAGAATCACAAAGAAGTCATTCCAGAATCTCTTAGTTTCAAGAGAAAAAGAGGTGTGGCTTGCCATTCAGTAGATGTCATTACAAGTGAGAGACCTGTCACCCAGTCCTAAAATAGTGAAGTATCTAATTTAAGGCCTTCTCAGCAGGAGCAGAGGATTAAGCTTTTGCCCTCTGCCTGAGTTGTCAACTAAAGTATCAGAGAAATCATAACTCAACATTTTTGCACAGAGGAATGGAGTCAACATTGGATTAAAATTTAACCCTGGGCCAGAGATGTCAAACCACTTGGAGTAATAAGTCCTGGGTGGCCAGAATGCATTAAGCACATAGTGAGGTCAACTTTCAGGTAGGTGTCAGAAATGGAGGAGAGCTGGGACTAGAAATAGAATAGATAATATATGTGGAGATAGGAAAAAACAGTGATTCTGGACCAAAGGAGTGGAACCTAATTACTGAATAACCATCAGGTAGTACCTCCAAGGTACAGAGATTGCTACACTCACTGGTCCCAAGTATATTTAATTTTTGTGAGCCCCAGGAGCCACCAATATCTGGATACAACTAGTCTGCAGCCTTAGAGGGAACTCCCAGGTGAACAGCTGGCTGGATGAGGTGAATGAAGACAGTGAAGGAAAATCACTGCTTCCAAACAGAAACAAAGGGGGAAAAAAGACTCCTGGTGTGAACAGAAACAAACATCGTCCTCTTATTTTATATCTATGAAATGATTTCATCTCTTTTATTTATTTGATTTCTTAAATCAAATGTATATTGTTTGTTTGTTTTTATATGAGGCAGCTTTGAGAAATTTGGCTTCCTAAGTAGGTCAAATCATTTGTCAACAACAGCTACTAAAATTACTGTGCCTTCCTTTGGCAACTATTCCAAATTACAAGCACAACCTTAGAAGGAGTACTTAAATCATAACAGGAGTTTCCAAACAATTCATTAACTTAATTACCATAATAATATTCACTTATGGAAGTACCTTTAGTCCCGCTTAATTGCTCAATTAACATTTTTCATTGCTGAAAAAGAATAATAGCATTTAATAATATATGTCCTAAAATGAAATATGATGAGCTAGATTATCGACATAGCCTAAATTTACTTCATTTTGTACTTTGAAGCTCATCAAATATTTTACGTTTGCATGTTGGCAAATCTTCCAAGTTATCAGGGTCAAAACCAAGTAGAAAGGGCTCACCAAGATTAAGAAATTAAAGTGCAATACCTCATCTTTTCCTGTGAGCAGAGTATTTTCCAATGTTACTCCTGTCTCAGAAACTAATACTTTCACTCGATATTGGTTAATGATTCCATTTGGTTGTTGTGGTTTCTTCCAAGTAATGCTTATTTCTGTGGCTTCTACTTCTGCAACTTGCAAATCAAATACTGTACCTGGAACTAAAAAAAGAGAATAAGAAAAGGGAAATTTAAAAATACATTCTCAAATTTTTTAAAATTCCCTTAATTCTTAGTTCACGATTGAAGATATATAAGCAATTCTATTAGAAAACAGACTAAAACAATTTGCTAATTTATTAATAATTAAATTTGCATCTGATCGTTTAAAATATACAGATATTTAAAGTTAAATTTCTACACGTTGTTCTCAAAATGTACACAAGAAACAGAATAACATGGAATAATTTTCCCAAATCAAAATGTCACAACATTTGTTCGAAACAAATTAATTAATAAAAATAACTTCCCAGGGAAAGTTGTTGATGACTGATGAATGCCCAGTAGAAATCCTGAAGACTTTACAAAAATTACAACATACCAAAAGATAATATCCAGAATACCGTGAATGAAATTACATGTAGTTGGTAAAAATCAATTAGGCAAATTTTAATTCATTACATTAAATTGTTTGAAGAGTTGATTGATATTTTCCTGCTGATTTTACAAATTAATTATGTGAATCTCAAATTTCAGATGCCCTCACTCTTTGCAATAGTAAAGAAAAAGAGAAAAACTGACAATTGGTTTAAGATAAAGCAAGAAGTACTTAAATTCTAGTTAGAAAGTCATCAAGTGGTAATCATTTTGTAATGTATAAAAGTATAAAATCACTAAATAAATAAATGAATAAATGAATGAATGTATCTATGTATGTCACCAAAAGCAAACTCTAGGAAACCTCCCAGGGCCACAGGAGTAATGAACCAAGAGTAAACCTGCTCTGGCCACTTGTCCACTTTCTGTCTATAGTTCACTGTATGACTATAAATAACCAATTCACCCCTCCACCTTTAGTTTCCCTATCTATAAAATGGGTGTGATTAAAACTTTCCTATCACTATACAAAGTTAGGAACAAATTCAAAAGACTTTATAATATGTTGGTTCAAGAAAGAGAAAATGAGATGTAAAAATATTGTCCTTTATGATTAGGACGTGGTCACACATTAAATTCATTTCCCTAATTTCCCTGTTTCCCTAAGCTGAGATATTTCACAGTAGTACAGGTTTATCAAATTCCAGTTAGAAGAAAGACATATTAGGGGTATAATACAAATGAAGAATGACTCTGTTCTCCTTTAAGATAATAAAAAGGAATTGAAAATTAATGTCACAACTCCTATAAATATTATTATAATTAATGAACCTAATTATGCTTAAGTTAACCATGTAGTAAGCTCCTGTAACCATGTAGTATTTTATCCAGTAGATTAAGAGTTGGGTTTTTTTTTTTTTTTGTCTCTATGAAGTAATCAGTAAAAAAAAAAAATCTCCCTGGATATTATAACAATGTAAATATTTCTTAATGTTTGTTGACTAGTTAATGGCTAGATGGATGAATTCTGGACTAAGAGCATATCTGATTACTGCAGTCAAATTTCCAGTGTCCAGTATGGGTAAAACCTGTGCTCAAAACTGAAATAAACATAACATGGGTATACCTATAATTTGCCAATTATTTGCATCTCCTTTTCTAAAAACATTTTGGTATATCTCTATATAGAAGGATAACTCTTTAGATTGATTTCCCCAAAGGTGTTCTAATCTGAAGGAAAAATAGTTTGACCTTTGAAAGACTGAGGAAGAGTTCTAGGCTAGAACCCTACAATCACTGATTGATTCATTCATCATTCAACAGACTGAGGACTCATCATACAGTCACTGTTCTAGGCGCTTGAGGATAGAGGAAGGAATAAAACAGATAAAATCCTTTGCATAGGTCACCTCTTACATGTTTTATTTCATTAACATACACTGTTGCTAAAGCTTATGTTTCTATCATCATATATGTCAATATACATTTTTCAAGAGTAGAGGACCTTTCTAATTAACCATGTAGTATGAGAACAACACAGCTATTTAAATAGCAAAACTCCAATTCCACCTTTCTTTGACATTTTATTTTGGGGGCGCTATGTAGACAAACTCTCAGTATTGCATAACATAAATCAAAGAAGAGACCTGGCACTTTTCCATCTAATTTGAACTCATGTAGAATCTTAACTGAAAAAGCCAGTTTAATAACTACATTGATCAGAATAGTCAGATAACTAAACCCTGCCTACTATAAAGTAAGTGAAATGGTCAGTCCCATGTGATATAACATAATAATGTAGTAGGATACCAAACATTACCCAGTACAGCAGTATATTTAAAATGTACTGTCTCTTATTCTGTTAGCCAAACCTAAAAATAGTAGCAGACACTGTTTCTCTATCTTTTGATTTATACTTTTCAATATAACTTAGTAAGTATTGCCCCCATGACACTAATGCCTAAAGTTACAATCCAACTTTAAGTGGTTCTATGTTACCCTAAAAATGTACCCCAAACTTGTGAAGAATGATTCTAAGGCTGTCTCTTTTTTTTATGAAAGAAGAAAAAGCTTAGGGGATAAAGGAAATGGAGTAGACAGCATTGTATCTTGTCTTTAGAAAGATACTTGATATGTTACACCACAAATTCTTACGGGGAAACCAGAGAAGTGTGGATTAGATCAAACTTCTTTAATATTGATACCAAATTAACTAAAGAAAATCAAACACACAAAGCAATTATTCATGGTTCAGCATCAATTCTGAAGGTGTTGTCCATGGGGATGACCTAAGAATCATTCTCAAGTCAATACATCTATAAATTTTACTAAGAAATGGGAAACAGAGTACACATATGATTGGTAAAAATATATTCCAAATGATTTGGAGTTTGCAAATGAAAAATTCTTAGAAAAAAATAAAATGGAGACAAATGGCACTGGGGTAGAGAAAATACATTAAAATAAGTCTGCCATTATCTAGCAAATTAGACTTCCATTAGAAGTGACTTTTGCAAAAATCTACTGAAAAATAAAAGTCATGGAGAATCGTGAAAAACACAAAGTTCAGAGTTTCTCAGTGATCTCCCTACAAAGATGTTGCTACTATTTGCAGAAAGTAGCAAATTGAAACTACTAAGGACAAATGTCTTCACTTCCATAGTTTATTTATGGGGGAATAAATATGGATTTCAATACTTTGTTTGCTTTTAAGAAATGATGTTAACCTCCTTAAAAGATACTTGACACTAGTGGCAGGGAAGTTTTAGGGGATATTGAAGCAACAGAATTTACTTAAGTTTCTTTAATCCCGATACAAATAATAAGAAAATTCTGTTGCTTATGTTATATTCAGCAGATTACCTCATTTTGGAATAGGCAACTATGATGTTTTATAACATTAGAGATTATTAAATTATCATTTTTTCCCAAAACCATCTCTTCTTCATGCCTACGTAGAAATCTGCTCAGTAAAATATTAACGGATATGTAGAAACATTATGAAATACATAGGATAACTGCTTTAACAACATCATGTTGATTTTCTTTGATAATCAAAGTAGACCATGGACCATATGATTCTCAGTATTAGAGAAATCAGCCCCATTAAAATGTGATAGCACATATTTTCTATAAGAAAGCAATTCAATATTTTTCTATGAATATCTGGAGATTTGTTAGAACCTCAGTTGTTTTAAAGTATATTAATTTAAAAGCTGGTCCTAATTAATTTTTTAAATAGACTATAGACTACTTTTAAATATGGAGAAAAAAATAAATTGAGTAACTTTAATTAGAATACAAAGAACCCTGTTGTATTAATGAATAAAAAGAATAATCTAAAACTAAGGTATAAATTTTAATTGAAAGTATATAGTTCTAATGAGTTATTAGATTGTTCTCATATAGTCTAAAGATTCCTTTATGGCAAAGTTTTAATTAGTGGGACCAGGATTAATTAGTGTTGTCAGAGTCTACATTCACTGCATTTGCCCCAGCATTCCACTGAAACTCCCTGAGAACTCCATGGAGAAGCAGGCATGCAGAGGTAAGAACTGTGCCACACCTGCCCTTAGAGAAACCCACCTGTTGCCAGTGGGTTCTCCTGAAAGCCACCTGGATGTGGTCTACATGGTGAGTAGTTCAGGAGGCAGTAGGATAAAACTCAGGATACACTGCTCATTACACAGGGCAAGTAGAGCCATCTATTCAAAATAACTTGGTGTGAAAAATAACCCATGTGAAATATGTTGAACAATGTCCTTAAAATTCTACTTATTATTTTGTCAATAAAAAGTACAGATATAAAGAAAGGGAAATAAATGCTTAAACGATATCCCAAATAAACAAAATGGCACTGTATGTGGCAATGTATTATCTATTTCCCTATTTTGGTCAGATGCTGTAGGCCAAGAATGATGACAATAAAACAATAATCTTAAATTGTGGATTCAGTTTAGGAGCACCAAAATCGGCTTGGCTTGAAAGAAGACTGAATTTATTTAATTGCATAACATGAGAATAGAAATTGGTCAGTTGGGTTGGTTGAGAAAAGACCAAATTCAAGGGCTCTAAGTCTGACGAAGGCCAGATTGCTCTGTGGTATTTGACAACCATCCATAAATCTGTCTAGATTTCTTGAAAATGCTTAAGAGCAGGTTTAGGTGGAGGTGGGAGAAATTTCAGGTCTAATGGAGAAGACATACAATGCTAAGACTCTTCTGATAGAAATACAATGGAAAAAGTTTTGATATGAAAAAATGAGAACATTTTGTTAATGAGCGTACCTCTCTTTTTTAACCTGTGTATTGAAACTGTATACACATTAGAATTTTCATTTGAAATCGATGTAACATAATTTTTACGTTCTTTCAATAGCAAAATATTATCAAGGGTTGTTCTTTGAAATGGGGGAGAAGTACAAAATTCCCTAATAGTTGCTGCCCTCTCATGGTGAAACACTTGAATGATTTATCTGATGAAGGTATGCCCAGCCTCATGTGTATGCACGTGCGTGTGTGCACACTGTGTACTTAATTCACAAGTTACTGTATGTTAGCTATCACACAAACAAAATCTGAAAACTTTTCAAGTGTTAGTGTGACTGTAAAAAAATTATTGTATTCTCCTAAATAATTACAATATCTAAATAGAAATGAAGGCATTGAGCAAGTTTGGTGTGGGCCCAGAAAACAGGTTGTGAAATGGCACGGTAACATTTTTTTAAACACTACAGTTTGCCTTAGACTGTGACGTTTAATATATACAAATAAAAAATTTCTTCAGGAGAAACTTTTTAAAATAATTTCAGTATATTCTGGTAAATTTATATTATGCACCTTCCAGAAATCCTCACTTCCTTAGAATATTCTTTTGATTATAAACATACTTTGTTATAGGTATTGTGGGATACATGGATTTCTCTGAACGTTATTCTGTGGGAAGATAGAGTCAACATTAAATAATGTGGTTTAAACCATGTTAAATGTGTTCATTTGTTTAAGTATTCTTGAGATTTTGCCAGTACTATTCATTGTGAATTATGCAGGCTGATACTGCATGTAATGTTTCCTATGATGTTTACTTGATCTTTGGTCCCTCTTATTATGAAGCATGCTATGGGTTTAGTGTTCTAAGGAACACATGTTCAGAATGTACTAGGTAGTAATCTGATAAGGAAATAACATGAATTAGGTAAATATCAACGAAATAGCTTCTAATACAATGTTTAACCGATGCAAGAAAATTCTCATTAACACACTAGAGGAGGCGTTCTTACCTCCTGGAGGAGTGAACACTGAAATATTTGACCTGGGTCCAATCCCTGCACTGGTTTCAGCCGCAACACACACGTCATACTTTGTAAATGGTGTTAGATTAGCGAATGCAAACTTAAGGTCTTTTGTGCTATTATCCAAAATCTGACCTGCAAAAAGCAAAAGATAATTGTGGATTATTTACTCCTCAAGCATGTAATCATTCTTACATTTAAGTATAGAGCAATTAAAGTGTTAACATATGCACTAACATTCACTATTACAATTTTAAAAGTGAATATAGGGCTTCCCTGGTGGTGCAGTGGTTGAGAATCTGCCTGCCAATGCTGGGGACATGGGTTCGAGCCCTGGTCTGGGAAGATCCCACATGCCGCGGAGCAACTAGGCCCGTGAGCCACAACTACTGAGCCTGCGCGTCTGGAGCCTGTGCTCCGCAACAAGAGAGGCCGCGACAGTAAAAGGCCCGCGCACCGCGATGAAGAGTGGCCCCCGCTTGCCGCAACTAGAGAAAGCCCTCGCACAGAAACGAAGACCCAACACAGCCAAAAATAAATTAAAAAAAAAAAAAAAAGTGAATATATCTTAAACATTTAGCTTAGTATCACACTGGTGTCAATTTATTTAAAATGGAAAAAAAATGAAAATCTTGCAGTACTTAAAATTACTTTTATATAAAGCCCTATTGAACCATAGTGTTATTTTTTGACATAGTTAAAATGAACACATCAGGGTTTTTTTTTTTTTAATTATTATTTATTTATTATTTTTTTTTTTTGGCTGTGTTGGGTCTTCGTTTCTGTGTGAGGGCTTCCTCTAGTTGCGGCAAGTGGGGACCACTCTTCATCGCGGTGCGCGGGCCTCTCACTATCGCGGCCTCTCTTGTTGCGGAGCACAGGCTCCAGACGCGCAGGCTCAGTAGTTGTGGCTCACGGGCCCAGTTGCTCCACGGCATGTGGGATCTTCCCAGACCAGGGCTCAAACCTGTGTCCCCTGCATTAGCAGGCAGATTCTCAACCACTGCACCACCAGGGAAGCCCACACATTAGATTTTACCAATATAAAAACAGTGACAGTGTTTGATACTCAAATTCATTCAATTAAAATGCTAAATATTCTCACTATCTTCTATAAAAAGATATATTTAGAAAATTTCTGTAGCTTAGCTTCTGAGCAAAATTTCTTAACTGGGCCATCATCAAAATTCCTTAAATCCTCAACTTTATCTCCGAATAGTCTTTTCCCCTTCTTGCTCTAACTGAAACCTAGCTCTCCCCTGAGACCACTGCTTCTGTTCCCTACAGCCACCCTGAGTGGTGGTGACTGATTTTTCCCCGCAGCCCTCAAGCGACTAGGCGGGCAGGTGTGGCATGTGTTCTCCTTGCTCCTCTTCGCTCTTAGACAATTCTAGCTCCTCCTTAGAAAAGCCCACAGCTTCAGCTCTCATGCAATCGGTGACATCCACTGACTCTCATTGTTGTAGTGATCTGTGGACCCCAGGGTCACTCACTCTCATTCTGGATGGTTTAGCTCCTGCTTCAATGGCATTTTCTTCAATGCTACCATCTTAATTTGTGGTGATTTCAATATCCTTAGAGATCATCCTTAAACTACTTCAAGCTCTCCTTAAATAATCTAGTCCTCCACCTGATCTCAGCCACTCCCTCACAGTCATAACAGACATCGCTATTACCAATAACTGCAAATCCTAAATTATCTCAATTTCATGCAGCTGTCTCTGACCACACTTCCTGTCTCCTGATCACTACTCTAGAAGCCAGAACCAACAATTCTTCGGGACCTCCAATCCATTGATCTTACCACCTACTTTATTTTGTTTGGTTCCTCACCACTTGATGTCTACTCTTTATCCAGCCTCAGTGTCACTGTCAGTAATAAACACTGCCTTACATAAGCCCTCTCTTGTTGAAGGGAACTGGAGAAAAACACAAATCCACTCTGACTGGTATCACTTTATTCATTACCGCACTTCAAATGAGCCCTAAATGGTACTCAGCACCTTACTTAACTTCAGTAGTACAGTCACTCTCTACTCTTCTAGATGAATATTTACACTTTTTCTTCCCAGTTGATTAACTGGAAAAATTAATCATTCAGAAGACATGTGCCACATACTCCCACCAACGCAAGTACCTATTTACAGCATCTGCACCCACAGACTCTGCCTTATAACCTGTTACAATGGATAAACCATCTGGATTCTTATCTCAAACCAATCCCTACATTTGAGCAAAAGATCTCATTTTCTGCCTACACAAAGATATCTTTCCAATAATTCCTGCCGTTCTTATATCATCAACATATCCTTTTTTTAATTTATTCCCATCAGCAAACAAACATGCTTTGTTTGTTCCCTCTGAAAAGAAAACCTGTCGATGCTGCTTACCCCTCACCCCCACTACCCACTTCCATTCACTGCTTCACTTTGCAGCAGAACTCAAGAGTCGTCCATTACCCACTGCTCCAATTCTCTTCTCCCATTCTCTCTTCAGTCTACTCCAAGCAGGCATTTACCCCACATACTCCATCATAACTGCTCTCGATAAGATCGCTAATGACTTCCAGGTTGCTAAATTCGATAGTTACTAAATACATTCTCTTGACTTACCAGCCTCACAGATACAAGAGTACTTTGTCAAAATTTTGTAAAATAGTACCGATAGAAAAGGTATGTTTGGGTATCCATGTGTGTCTATGTATTGAGGAGGGAGGGGGAAAAACAGACTACCATATCTTTAGGCCTGCAAATATTTCAGAATTTTAGGAGCATAAGGTACTCAGGGATGAGAAATAAAGTTTACTCATGTGTTTCATGATAGATTCCTAGAAGTTCCCAAATGAATAATTTGGATATTTGTCGATTTTTCCACTCTTCCAAATAAATGATAATATGTGAGTTTATGTTATTTCATTACTATCTGAAATAAACTTATTTCATAGAACCATAGAATGCAGATTATGAAAGAATTGTAGAGTTTACTTAATTAACTTATACTAATATAGTATTTGAACCTCTTAAAATATTCGACAAGTCGATGTCCAGCTCCTCCTTGTTCATAAAGATGGTGAACTCGCTACATTATGAAGTTGCCCATATTACTTTTAGAGAGCCCAATTATTAGAAATAGTCTCTTTCTTCTAAGCAGAAATCTGATTTAATATAACCGAAGCCCATTGTTCTTCATATATTTGCAATCAGAGTAAGTCAAGGTCCTCCTGTTCAAATATGTGAAGACATGTATCTCCTCTAATACTTCTCTTCTTGAGGGGTTATCCTTTGTTCTTTCAGCTCCTTGTCATGAAATATGGAACATGGACAATGTTTTACCCTCCTTATACTTATTTATGATTTTAAACAAAAAGTTCAAAGAGCCTCACTTCCTTATTACTTTTTTACTGTTTGCTTCAACTACAGGGTCTTTTAAAAACAGTTAAATACTTTTTAAAAGTTTGATCACAGTAACATATTTTATATAATTCTTACTCCAAAAGGTAAACACAAAACTAAGACTTACCTGATGGTCCATATAATTCAACTCTGTAACTAAATTTTCCTGTAACTGTAGTTGGTGGGTCCCATGAAACTGAAAAGGACTTCCCTGTAATGTTACCTGTTACAAAGTTTTGTGGTGGTCCTTCAGGCACTAAAATGATTACAGAAAAAAATGAATAAATAATAGATATATATTTAAAATTTAAAAGCACCTTATTAAATACACAAAATAAAACACAGAATCAGAGAAAAAATAAAAGGTCACACAGTAAAGTGTTTGTTTTTTCAACCTACAAAAAGAAAAGATAGGCTATAATTGAAGAATTTGAATAAGTGGTGGACCATTAGATAAACTCCTTATTTGCAACAATTACTATTTTTACTTAATGCTGTATATGATTGCACAGGGTGTTTTATTCCTATATAGCTCATTGTACACTTACATTGTCTTGAAGCATTTATACGTATTGCATTCAACAAGCACTGGGCATCTGGCTTGATAAAAGCTCTCCCTCTGGTGTACACAGGTGGAAGGGGCAAAGAAATAACTCAACCTTCAGAATCTGTTGGCAGTGATTTTACTTTTTATATCAATATCTGTATTTGGCTCTGAGAGGAAATTTATAACCTATATTCTAATGTAACATTGGTAACATATAAAAATAATAATGCTATTTAAAAATAGTCTTTTTCACAGATGTTTCTATATTTAAAAAAAAAAACTTTCTTTTAATTGAAATGAAACATTCCAAATATTTTTTAAAACAAAGTTCTTGTCTACCAAATTTCACTTTGTGTGACCTTCATGAAATTCTTTCTTTCTTTTTTTGTATGAAAAGAAGTAAGGACTATGGAAGAGGAAATGGTCTGATTCAAAGATGTTTAATTCAAGAAAAATCTTCAAATTTACATGTACTTAAATGACACCTATGTAATCAGAAAAAAATACTATGCTTAAGTGAAATTACCCTACAAGTAATAATTTCCAGTAGCCTTAAAAATCATCAATCTAACTGAATTTCTGATACTATATATTTAGTATGGCATTATGTAGTATGTTTAGATGTGTCTGTCTATATATATATATGTGTATATATGGATGCTAACATATTATAATTAAATATATAAATACCATACCTAGAAATATGTACTCTTAGAATTTAGTAGTAATAATAATATCTAATCATACTCATTTAGTACTAACACCATCTCCATAAGGAAGATACTATTACTGTCTCCATTTTTCACAAAAGGAAACTGAAATACAAAGAGGATACAGGTAGGTATTTTTTAACTACTGTTTTTATCTGATGCTGAATGTTAATCGCATGATATTTCTGCTACTGCAGGTGTTATCTCCACATCTGGCAATAGCAATATCAGTGAGAGAAGTCATCTACACATGACTATAGAAGATGAAGGACAGGATGATTACGAAAAATTGCTGGGGTCACAGAATGATAAAAGCTGATCTTAAGATCAAGGCTATTAGCTCAGGAGTCTCTTCTCTCAAATCTCCTTTCTCATTTTAGATGCTTATGTAAAAGAGTATTGGAATTGAAGATGCTCCAGAAGGGATACCTATTATCTGTTATTAGGGCAAAAAAAGTTACTGAAAGGGAAGGAAGGTTTTAACAAAAATATCTACATGAAAAAAATGAAAGGTTAGTCTATGAATAATTTAACTTCTTTTCCTACCAAAAAAAAAAAAAGAAAGAAAGAAACCATACCTGATTCTGGTGTTCTGACAATCGTACTATCAATATAACCTGCTTCAGTTGTAACAGCAGAAACTTCAAAAAGATACGTCGTATAAGGTTGCAAATGTGTCACTACAAAACTGATAGGTTCTTTCCACACAGAGCTAATCTTCCTCCCGGGCAACATGCTCGATGGGTAGGTGGTACGTGATGGAGGTGTCACCCTCCCGAGGGTTGGAGAAGGGCTGGTTGTACTCCATAAAAAGGATTCATTATTCTCCTAGTGAAAAAAATAAACATCAGTGGGAAAATAATGTGGTATCACTTGATGGCAATGATAAGGGTAATTCATTTTTTCTTTATACTACAAATATTATTCTTAATTTGTGTGTGTATGTGTATGATTGGGTAAGAGTTTAACAGATTCACTTACCCATTATAGCTACAGACAAATCTGCTAGATTTTAATTATACCCACTTACTGTCTAAAGTTATTCCATCAATACCATTGTCCACAGTTTTAGAACAGAATGTATTTACTGCATTCTTTACACCTTAATCTTTCTTATAAGTAGGATTTCATGTGGCTTTGAATAAAGGTATAACTATAGCAAAATCATTTTAAGAATTTTAAAAATTCATATTAAAAGTGCAAGAGCCAAAGAGATGAAATGTTTTCCCTATTGTGAAATTTCAAACATAATGTCGCTTTCTTACCGTTATGATCATTTTTTCTGCAACAGTATTCAAAAGACAAAACTCATAGAACATGTATTTGTGTGTATATGGGCACATGTGTATATGTGTTTATGTGTATTAGATATCTAAATTAAAAAAAAATTTTGTGACTTCTACAACTTAAAGCATTTAAAAGAAAAGTAATTTTGGTTGTTTTCTCATCAATAATATCACAAAGATAACCAATATTAACTTTAAAAAAGCATTATTAGAGACTTGGGGCAAGATGCCGGAAGAGTAAGACGCGGAGATCACCTTCCTTCCCACAGATACAGTAGAAATACATCTACACGTGGAACTGCTCCTACAGAACACCCACTGAACGCTGGCAGAAGACGTCAGACCTCCCAAAAGCTTTATTTTATTTTATTTTATCCTCTTTCTTTCTATTTTTTTCTCCCTTTTATTCTGAGCCGTGTGGATGAAAGGCTCTTGGTGCTCCAGCCAGGCATCAGGGCTGTGCCTCTGAGGTGGGAGAGCCAACTTCAGGACACTGGTCCACAAGAGACCTCCCAGCTCCACGTAATATCAAACGGCGAAAATCTCTCAGAGGTCTCCATCTCAACATCAAGACCCAGCTTCACTCAACGACCAGCAAGCTACAGTGCTGGACACCCTATGCCAAACAACTAGCAAGACACGAACACAGCCCCATCCATTAGCAGAGAGGCTGCCTAAAATCATAATAAGGCCACAGACACCCCAAAACACACCACCAGATGTGGACGTGCCCACCAGAAAGACCAGATCCAACCTCATCCACCAGAACACACGCACTAGTCCCCTCCACCAGGAAGCCTACACAACCCACTGAACCAACCTTAGACACTGGGGACAGATACCAAAAACAATGGGAACTACGAACCTGCAGCCTGTGAAAAGGAGACCCCAAACACAGTAAGATAAGCAAAATGAGAAGACAAAAAAACACACAGCAGGTGAAGGAGTAGGGTCAAAACACACCAGACCTAACAAATGAAGAGGAAATAGGCAGTCTACCTGAAAAAGAATTCAGAATAATGATAGTAAAGATGATCCAAAATCTTGGAAATAGAATAGACAAAATGCAAGAAACATTTAACAAGGATGTAGAAGAACTAAAGAGAAACCAAGCAACGATGAAAAACACAATAAATGAAATTAAAAATACTCTAGATGGGATCAATAGCAGAATAACTGAGGCAGAAGAAAGGATAAGTGACCTGGAAGATAAAATGGTGGAAATAACTACTGCAGAGCAGGATAAAGAAAAAAGAATGAAAAGAACTGAGGACAGTCTCAGAGACCTCTGGGACAACATTAAACGCACCAACATTCGAATTATAGGGGTCCCAGAAGAAGAAGAGAAAAAGAAAGGGACTGAGAAAATATTTGAAGAGATTATAGTTGAAAACTTCCCTAATATGGGAAAGGAAATAGTTAATCAAGTCCTGGAAGCACAGAGAGTCCCATACAGGATAAATCCAAGGAGAAACACGCCAAGACACATATTAATCAAACTATCAAAAATTAAATATAAAGAAAACATATTAAAAGCAGCAAGGGAAAAACAACAAATAACACACAAGGGAATCCCCATAAGGTTAACAGCTGATCTTTCAGCAGAAACTCTGCAAGCCAGAAGGGAGTGGCAGGATATACTTAAAGTCATGAAGGAGAAAAACCTACAACCAAGGTTACTCTACCCAGCAAGGATCTAATTCAGATTTGATGGAGAAATTAAAACCTTTACAGACATGCAAAAGCTGAGAGAGTTCAGCACCACCAAACCAGCTTTACAACAAATGCTAAAGGAACTTCTCTAGGCAAGAAACACAAGAGAAGGAAAACACCTACAATAACAAACACAAAATATTTAAGAAAATGGGAATAGGAACATACATATCAATAATTACCTTAAATGTAAATGGATTAAATGCTCCCACCAAAAGACACAGACTGGCTGAATGGATACAAAAACAAGACCCATATATATGCTGTCTACAAGAGACCCACTTCAGACCTAGAGACACATACAGACTGAAAGTGAGGGGATGGAAAAAGATATTCCATGCAAATGGAAATCAAAAGAAAGCTGGAGTAGCAATTTTCATATCAGACAAAATAGACTTTAAAATAAAGACTATTATAAGAGACAAAGAAGGATACTATATAATGATCAAGGGATCGATCCAAGAGGAAGGTATAACAATTGTAAATATTTATGCACCCAACATAGGAGCACCTCAATACATAAGGCAAATACTAACAGCCATAAAAGGGGAAGTCGACAGTAACACACTCATAGTAGGGGACTTTAACACCCCACTTTCACCAATGGACAGATCATCCAAAATGAAAATAAATAAGGAAACACAAGCTTTAAATGATACATTAAACAAGATGGATTTAATTGATATTTATAGGACATTCCACCCAAAAACAACAGAATACACATTTTTCTCAAGTGCTCATGGAACATTCTCCAGGATAGATCATATCTTGGGTCACAAATCAAGCCTTGGTAAATTTAAGAAAATTGAAATCGTATCAAGTATCTTTTCCGACCACAACGCTATGAGACTAGATATCAATTACAGGAAAAGACCTGTAAAAAATACAAACACATGGAGGCTACACAATACACTACTTAATAACGAAGTGATCACTGAAGAAATCAAAGGGGAAATCAAAAAATACTTAGAAACAAATGACAATGGAGACACGACGACCCAAAACCTATGGGATGCAGCAAAAGCTGTTCTAAGAGGGAAGTTTATAGCAATACAAGCCTACCTCAAGAAACAGGAAACATCTCGAATAAACAACCTAACATTGTACCTAAAGCAACTAGAGAAAAGAAGAGCAAAAAACCCCAAAGCTAGCAGAAGGAAAGAAATCATAAAGATCAGATCAGAAATAAATGAAAAAGAAATGAAGGAAACAATAGCAAAAATCAATGAAACTAAAAGCTGGTTCTTCGAGAAGATAAACAAAATTGATAAACCATTAGCCAGACTCATCAAGAGAAAAAGGGAGAAGACTCAAATCAATAGAATTAGAAATGAAAAAGGAGAAGTAACCACTGACACTGCAGAAATACAAACGATCATGAGAGATTACTACAAGCAACTCTATGCCAATAAAATGGACAACTTGGAAGAAATGGACAGATTCTTAGAAATGCACAACCTACCGAGACTGAACCAGGAAGAAATAGAAAATATGAACAGACCAATCACAAGCACTGAAATTGAAACTGTGATTAAAAATCTTCCAACAAACAAAAGCCCAGGACCAGATGGCTTCACTGGCGAATTCTATCAAGCACTTAGAGAAGAGCTAACACCTATCCTTCTCAAACTCTTCCAAAATATTGCAGAGGGAGGAACACTCCCCAACTCATTCTACAAGGCCACCATCACCCTGACACCAAAACCAGACAAAGATGTCACAAAGAAAGAAAACTACAGGCCAATATCACTGATGAACATAGATGCAAAAATCCTCAACAAAATACTAGCAAACAGAATCCAACAGCACATTAAAAGGATTATACACCATGATCAAGTGGGGTTTATTCCAGGAATGCAAGGATTCTTCAATATACACAAATCAATCAACGTGATACATCATATTAACAAATTGAAGGAGAAAAACCATATGATCATCTCAATAGATGCAGAGAAAGCTTTCGACAAAATTTAACACCCATTTATGATAAAAGCCCTGCAGAAAGTAGGCATAGAGGGAACTTTTCTCAACATAATAAAGGCCATATATGACAAACCCACAGCCAACATTGTCCTCAATGGTGAAAAACTGAAACCATTTCCACTAAGATCAGGAACAAGACAAGGTTGCCCACTCTCACCACTATTATTCAACATAGTTTTGGAAGTGTTAGCCACAGCAATCAGAGAAGACAAAGAAATAAAAGGAATCCAAATCGGAAAAGAAGAAGTAAAGCTGTCACTGTTTGCAGATGACATGATACTATACATAGAGAATCCTAAAACTGCCACCAGAAAACTACTAGAGCTAATCAATGAATTTGGTAAAGTAGCAGGATACAAAATTAATGCACAGAAATCTCTTGCATTCCTATATACTAATGATGAAAACTCTGAAAGTGAAATTAAGAAAACACTCCCGTTTACCACTGCAACAAAAAGAATAAAATATCTAGGAATAAACCTACCTAAGGAGACAAAAGACCTGTATGCAGAAAATTATAGGACACTGATGAAAGAAATTAAAGATGATACAAATAGATGGAGAGATATACCATGTTCTTGGATTGGAAGAATCAACATTGTGAAAATGACTATACTACCCAAAGCAATCTACAGATTCAATGCAATCCCTATCAAACTACCACTGGCATTTTTCACAGAACTAGAACAAAAAATTTCACAATTTGTATGGAGACACAAAAGACCCCAAATAGCCAAAGCAATCTTGAGAACGAAAAATGGAGCTGGAGGACTCAGGCTCCCTGACTTCAGACTATATTACAAAGCTACAGTAATCAAGACAGTTTGGTACTGGCACAAAAACAGAAATATAGATCAATGGAACAGGATAGAAAGCCCAGAGATAAACCCACGCACATATGGTCACCTTATCTTTGATAAAGGAGGCAAGCATATACAGTGGAGAAAAGACAGCCTCTTCAATAAGTGGTGCTGGGAAAATTGGACAGGAACATGTAAAAGTATGAAATTAGAACACTCCCTGACACCATACACAAAAATAAACTCAAAATGGATTAAAGACCTAAGTGTAAAGCCAGACACTATCAAACTCTTAGAGGAAAACATAGGCCGAACACTCTATGACATAAATCGCAGCAAGATCCTTTTTGACCCAGCTCCTAGAGAAATGGAAATAAAAACACAAATAAACAAATGGGACCTAATGAAACTTAAAAGCTTTTGCACAGCAAAGGAAACCATAAGCAAGACCAAAAGACAACCCTCAGAATGGGAGAAAATATTTGCAAATGAAGCAACTGACAAAGGATTAATCTCCAAGATTTACAAGCAGCTCATGCAGCTCAATAACAAAAAAACAAACAACCCAATCCAAAAATGGGCAGAAGACCTAAATAGACATTTCTCCAAAGAAGATATACAGATGGCCAACAGACACATGAAAGAATGCTCAACATCCTTAATCATTAGAGAAATGCAAATCAAAACTACAGTGAGGTATCATCTCACACCGGTCAGAAAGACCATCATCAAAAAATCTAGAAACAATAAATGCTGGAGAGGGTGTGGAGGAAAGGGAACCCTCTTGCACTGTTGGTGGGAATGTAGATTGATACAGCCACTATGGAGAACAGTATGGAGGTTCCTTAAAAAACTAAAAATAGAACTACCATACGACCCAGCAATCCCACTACTGGGCATATACCCTGAGAAAACCATAATTCAAAAAGAGTCATGTAGCAAAATGTTCATTGCAGCTCTATTTACAATAGCCAGGACATGGAAGCAACCTAAGTGTCCATCATCGGATGAATGGATAAAGAAGATGTGGCACATATATACAATGGAATATTACTCAGCCATAAAAAGAAATGAAATGGAGGTATTTGTAATGAGGTGGATGGAGTTAGAGTCTGTCATGCAGAGTGAAGTAAGTCAGAAAGAGAAAAACAAATACAGTATGCTAACACATATATATGGAATCTAAGGAAAAAAAAAAAAAAGGTCATGAAGAACCTAGTGGCAAGATGGGAATAAAGACACAGACCTACTAAAGAATGGACTTGGGGATATGGGGAGGGGGAGGAGTGAGATGTGACAGGGTGAGAGAGTGTCATGGACATATATACACTACCAAATGTAAAATAGATAGCTAGTGGGAAGCAGCCACATAGCACGGAGATCAGCTCGGTGCTTTGTGACCACCTAGAGGGGTGGGATAGGGAGGGTGGGAGGGAGGGAGCTGCAAGAGGGAAGAGATATGGGAACATATGTATATGTATAACTGATTCACTTTGTTATAAAGCAGAAACTAACACACCATTGTAAAGCAATTATACTTCAATAAAGATGTTATAAAAAATAAAAATAAAAATAAAAAAGAAATCTAAAAAAAAAAAAAAAAGCTTTATTACAGTACTTCCAGGGATTTCCCATCTATGACTAGAGTAGTAACAAACTCTTCACTAAAGATATACACAACAAAAACAATCTACTTCCACAAACTTAACCTTGACTATTCCCCTCCCCTCCTCTCCTGTCACACGGAAGTATTATCTTTTTTCCAGTGATATCCTACGATTTCCTACTTCAGGGCTTATAAAGTGTCCTCTACCTCCACATAATCTCCACCTATCGTTACTCCAAGGCCTATCACAAATGCCATGCCTATCATGTAGTCTTTCCAGAGCTCCCTAAGTGATCTGACATCTCATTGCTGAATTCTCAAACCTTTCTCTTACTCTGCCTTGACTACAGCCAATTGTATATCATATGATACTATAAGTAATCAAATAGCTAAGAATCATTTTGGTAAAATGGAAATTTTACCAAAACTTCAAGATGTAATTTACCTAAAATTTTTGAGACATAGAAGATGTTTCATGATACTTACAATACATTCTGGCAATCTCCCGGTCAAAATGTCCTCTACTCTGATTGAAACATCTTCCACTACTATCCCACTTCTGGCATGTTTGACGCTAATCTTGAAGCTGGTAATTTTGCCATTTGGTTGCCGAGGTAAATACCAAATCAGGCTTACTGCTGAATAGTTAAAGGCTTCGACTGTGAGATTCACCACTTTTCCTGGAGCTGGGGAAGTGAGAGGGATTGAAGGAGAGGAAAAACATTGTTATAAAACTTAGAATGGCATTTATATAACTTTGGGATGTTACATTTCCCATGTTATATGAAATTAAATGTATAATACATTGTATAAAATCTACTTGGGTAATACTTTTTGAAATATATACTTGGGTATACTTTTTGAATTGACTTTTGCCTAAAATAAAGAACTGGAAATTGGGCCCATAGAGTTGTGTTTAAGAGGCACATAAGATTTAGTTCAGGATTATTTGGCCAATACATCCATCAATAAACTATTTCAAATAAGTCTGAAAAAATATTCAGTCAATAGTTGTTTGTGGTTATAGAAATTTGAATAATGAATATCTTACTTTCTGAAATACTTTGGAATTACATAAATTCCTTAGATAATGAAGAAGTGGCAAATTCAAACAATTATACAACCATGTGCACCAAAAAGCACATTTCTAGAATGTATGTAAATATTTAGTGTCTAATATAAAATGGATACCACCCAATTGATTGTGGTTATTATATTTTGACTTTCATATACCCTCAAAATCAACTTTCATCAGAATTCATGATACTTTGTTATTAATTATTAATAATCTGCATAATAATAAGCTATATACTATCTTAGTTGGAATGAGATAAACATGAGGCCAGAGTGAAGAAAAATGATACTTATTAATTCAAGGTTAATTATGCAAAATTGACCAAGTAGAGTAAATAATCAAGGTCCTTTAGAATACAGAACAACCATGACAAGTCACTATTGAAAGAAATAAAAACAAAACAAGATGTTTGGGGTAAAACAATATAAATGATAGTAGAAGTGCCTAGTATTGAGAAATCAAATAACCAGAGTTTAGGTATACATTGTAGAGAAGAATACCAAAATGTGATTTGTAAATGAAAGCCATATAAAGTATATAAGAAAGTTAGGTCCTGGGCAGGAGAGCTGTATGTGAATGGGTAAGAGAGCTGTATGTGAATTATATGAGTTAAACAGAAATTAAGAAACTTAACAACAGCTGCATTTTAATTGAAAAAAGTAAAATACAACAATTTGGGAAGATGATTAATCATTAATAATGGATGTCATAATGGATAGAAATTTTTTTCTTCAAGAGAAACTGATCAATGGAATTAAAGCTTAAGAAGGACAATGACAATATGAAAACTCTCTGATACTAAAGATTTAGCACCAAAATTTCTTTTGAGTGGATAAAATATAATAAAGCAAAAAGTTTGTTAAATACGTGATGCTATGGAATTACAAGAATCAAAGCTTTTATCATTAATCTTAATCATTGTTTTAAATTCCTTATTTATCTAAAGTATGCAAATTTTATAAGAATGCCTGAAATATATATATCAATAACAGACTGCATACAAGCTGGCACATTTCCAAATCGGCCTTAACAACAATCATGAGGAACTGCCCAAGTGTAGAGAAATTTGAATTTACAAGGTAACCAAACCTTTATTATATACCAAAACATGATTTCAAAATATCTTTTAAAGTACACAAAATATCTTAGATAAAAATTAATTAAATCTGTTAAACAACATTTAGTGAAAAAGAGGTTATTTTTATTAACTTAAAATTACACTATTTTTGCCTCAGTAAAATCTGTATGTTTTCCTTTTGTGACTTCGTGGTGTCTGAAGACTAATTCTGGCTCTTTTCTGTAGCTGACAGGTCTTCCCCTACTTTAAATATTCTAGTTTCTACTTCTGGATTTTTAGGTACCGAAATCCCATCATCTTTTGATTTTTGTAGTGAATTTATCCATCTTGGTCCAAGTAAAGATCTGACACTAAAGCACCAAAAAATTCTGTTTATAAATCACTTCACCTTTCAGATAAGTCTTCCACACACTTTGAGGGCATAGCTAAACAAGTGACTTGCGTAAATATATAAGTATGTGAAACTAATTAAAACTTTTTGAAGTGTATACTATACAAAACATACATTTTCTTGAGCCAGAAAAAAAAAAAACCCTTTCTAAATCAAATATAGACACTTCTAAAAGAATCTTCTACATTTCTAAGAATCCATCAAGTTAAAAATGAAGGTACAAGAGATATTTCTAATATTTTAAAGCTAAAATTCTACATTTGTCTGAAACAATGCTGTGTGAGAAGTAAGAAAGTTGAGATTTTTGTGCTTGTGGATGTGATATCAGCTCAGTATGGTATAATGGGTTAACTTTATACTTTAGGAGTATTTTTATTCATGGAGAAAGAAATTATTTCTGATTTAATAATAATAAATGCAATTTATTTATTCCACAGAAATTTTCCTTAAATTTAGTTCTGTGTAGCATAAATAATAAAAAGGAGTCCTTGGGGGAAAACTTGGACATAACTGATCTAACTAAATTTAGGTTTATATTTTTACCACTTAACATTTTTTTTAAAAAAAAGATAAGGCAAGACTGATTATGTGATTATGTAATTTCCCCAAGAAAACACAGCAAGTCAGAAACAGAGTGAAACTTCTGTTCCGGTATTATTTTCACGCCATCCTAGAGTGTTAGTCTGTCCCAATCATAATTTGCCAAGAGAGCAAATAACTCCAGAAATTATGTCAGTTAGTAGAGTATAAAATATATAAAGTTCAAAATACTGTCAAGTTGAAATCATAATCTGCATGTACCAGGCTTTATCAGAAGCTGTATCAAGATGAGAGTTTTAAAAAAAGAACAAACTATTTGGTAAGTCATTAAAAAATTATTCCAGTTATTTTCCCTGAAGCTAAAAACATAAGTAATAAATTTTTCTTTTATATCCTAGTGAACATTTAATTTAAAATAATAATTTTCTCAATTTTTAGTTGTGCTAATAATCTGAATGTCAGTAGGGTCAATATCAATAGGAAAAAGACCTCATGAATCATTAATTTCTAATTTTAAATAAACTCTAGAATTTTCTCTTAATTCTTTCTATGGCATAGAGCATGTATTCACATGCTTCTCTTGATGGCGTCTCAAATAAAAACTGGGCCATAAAGCTTGGCACATGTTTCTTTTAACACTATAATTGCATAATCCCCTCTAGATATACAGGGCCCATTTCAATGTATCCCTTTGGCAGTGAACCACTGGATATTTTTATCTTTATCTGTATCTTTATACAGAACATTTATAGTTGCACAAAATTACAGAAATTGTTTTTATAGCACTTCTCACCAATCTAGTATATTACTTAGTAATTCATTTATTTATCTTAGCCCACTAGAATATAAGCTCCACAGAAAAGATTTGCTATTGATTGGAGATGCCATTCTTTGTGCCATTTTTCTATTTATTGGTTCTGACTGTTTGCTATTATAAACAGCTGAATTACTAAATAAATAAAATTACCTCCATTCCAAAACAACTTATTTTTATCACAAAGCTTATGTTCTACTAGGCTAATACATACAATAAAAAGTAGGCAAGTAAATGTGTTACATGTCAGGCTTGTCCAATGGAGAAAAATAAATCTGTTGGAAATAAAGATGGACAGAAGGAAATAGGGGCTATTTTAGAAGGTGTAGTCAGGAAAAGTAAAGTGAGATCTGGATCAACTGGGGAGAGAGTTCTACAGATATTTAGTGAAAGAGTATTCCAGGCAGAGGGAATAGCAAGAGAAAAGACCCTAAGATGGAAGATCAGTATGGCTGGAGTAGACAGAGGGAGAGGAGAAAGGTAAGAGATGAAGTCAGAGGGGAAAGGGCATACAGAGCACTGTAGCTCATGGGAAGGACTTAGGTTCTTGCTCTGAATAAGACAGGAGCCATCTTAGGAGGAGAGAAGTAACATAGTCTAGCTTCTGTTTCAAAAGATTATGTGGCTCTTGTCGGTAGAGTAAACTATAGGCAGGTAAGCTGGAAACAGGAAAACCAGTGAGGAGACTTTCGATTGTTCAGGGGAGAAATGATAATGGATTACATAGGATGATTAACAATAGAGGTGAGATTCAGGATATATTTTGATATAATGTTGGCAGGGTTTGTTGATAGATTAGAGTGTACTATGAGAGAGACGAATCAGGATGATATCACATTTTTCCTCTCAGCCATTGGGAGAATGGAGGTAGCTTAAGTTGGTTTGGTAATGATTGCATGTTATGGAATAATATGATAACCATTATAATCTGTATTTCCAAAAGTCTAATGTCATAATAATACTTATGATTTGATGTTAAGAGGAAAAGGCAGGCTATAAACTTACATAAATGGCACAAGCCTACTTTTACTAATATATAGTCACAAAGACATATATTCATAGGAAAAAAAAGATCAGCCAGAAATGGACCAAAAGGGTAACAGCATTTTTTATATAACAGGGCCATGGATAACTTTTATTTAGGGTTTTTTTAATTTCTGCTTTTTTCAAAGTTTTCTAAGATAACACTTAGTGTTTTTATAATCAGAAAGAACAATATACATTTTAATGAGTGAATTTACTATCCAAGAAGACTCTAAAAGTAATTGAATGGCCATGCTGTTGAAAATTTTATGCATTTTAGTGCCGGATTTTGTTTATATCCCTATTTATTTTCAATGACAAAAACTCATAATGAAGTTAATTCAGAATAAATGATTTAGGAAAATTACCACTTTCTGCAGTTTGGAAGAGAAATGGGTCACTAAACACTCCAATGCCAGCACTGTTTTCAGCAGCAACCTAGAATAGACCAAAAGAATTACATTCAAGCTTTATACTCTCTAATTAAACAGAATCTGAAATAATAAAACTTTGATTTGTCCAGAAGATAAATGATAAAGATCTGACTGTCAGTAGGTTCAATATCAATAAGAAAAATAAATCATATAAATACACATAAAAATGAAAAGAGATTATAAAATTTGTTCAAGTTTTAAAAGCCCAGATAGGCAATGAGGCCAAGACTCAGATGATCATTCTTCAGTCACTTGCTGCAAAGGCTTGACCTGGTGGGATAAAGCTCCTTCACTTTTAAAATGAATGAATATTTTAATACTAACTATTTACAAAATAATTACCTTGATTTCATATGTTGTTCCAGGATTAAGATTAGTAAGAAGAACTTCCAGACTGTCTGGCTTTGCTCTAACTTGTGTATACGCTGCTTGCATCCATGGACAAACTTCCTTATATTTTACAATGTAAGATATAATCCTTCCATTCGGATTAGGTGGTGTATTCCAAGACAGAAGAATCCCAGCAGATCCGACTCTTTCCCCTGCTAGGAAGACTGGAGGCCCTGGTTCTATTTTTTTTTGAAAAAATTCATGTTGTTATAAGATCAAACAACTATTGTATTTTCACAATCATATGTAAGAAAAATATCTACAAATTGTAGACTTCTGAAGTTCCCAAAGACTAACGGTCTCCTAAGTGTAAGTTTATCCTTCCTAGAGCTTTGCTACCACAAGAAAAAAAAAAGATTAAATGCTTTGGGGAATACCAAAAATAGTCTTTTATAAGAATGTAAAAAACGGAATGCTACTAAGTACTACAAGCCAAATATACTTTTAATGCCAAATCATTTTTTAAAAAAATTTACTTGATGCAAGGCTTATACACAAAGACTAAGAAAACAGGAACCAGTCTTACAAACTGAATAACTCTTTCAGAGCAACTATAGTGAGTTTATTTTCATGGCTTTGTATTATTTAAATGTTACCATTAACAGTGTTTCTGATCCATTTCACAAACAAGTATAGAAAGATTATCTTTGCTCTTTGAAAGTAATGGAAGATAACCAGTAGAACGCAGGTTCTAAACAGATCACTTCCTTAAGCTTCCATTTTGCTTTAATTACTAAACTGTCCTCATGCATACAGTGCACATATCGCCAATGTAAATATTTCCATCCAACAGATTTATAATGGTTCCAAATACTTTGTAAAAAAAAAAAAAAAAGGAAAACATATACTTACTTGTCACATTCGTTGTCACTGTTCTACTAACAGGTAAGCTGTATGTTGTAGCAGAAATGGAAGAGATGGTTACATCATACCGCGTACCAGGAACAGCATTAGAAACATCACCCTGGAACACCAAAAGCAAGTGATTGTGTTAAAATTCTGAAAAGCAAGAAAGTTAAAACCATAAATCTATCACAATCAATAAAATAAAGTAACACTTCACTACATAACTCTGCACTATTTAAGATATCACAATGTTTCTTATCACTGTAAAATATAAATTTGTTATATCACATAACTATTTACCAAATAACAGATAACAAAAACTTAACAAAACATACTGCATTATCAAAGACTAAATCAGTATTTCTATCTATCCTAGTTCATTGTCACAAGAAACAACTATTTAAGAGTCTTAAGAAAATTACAGTCCATTGCTTAGCCCTGGTATTTAAGGGTGTGTACAAAATACCTGTGTCTCTGAAGTTCCAATAAAAAGTAAAAGAAAAATCATAAGAAAATCCATCATTATTACATTTTTCAGGCAGTGGAATCACATTGATGGCTCTAGAGAGAAATGTTGCCTGCATTAATGATTTAAAGACAGATCCTCCTGGCAAGTGCACAGTTAATAAGCGTGGATTACTCAATAGCTCTGCCCTTTCATTGTTAAACTATTCATGAACCCTTGGATCGGTGGCTGTAGGTTCAGGGTAGACTTAAAAAAAGAGACACAGACGTTACTAAGGTAACAGTCCACCAATGCTGAAACTTAAACTCATCAATTCGGCATCCGTGTTTTTGTCTTCATCTTATGCTTTTAAAAAGTCTCAAAGGAGTAAGTTTTCATGGTGGATGAGTTTCATAAAGAACTTTCCTATTTGGACCAAATATACATACAAGTTAGTTTGGCAAGTACGATAATGAAAACTATACCTGATATTCTCCACCTCCAAGATCTTTGATAGTAACAAAGCCACTGTCAGGAACAAGATCCACGTGAAACCCGTCCACATGGCCAGAAGGTAGGCTCCAGTGCAGAGAAAAGGAATGTGCAGAAATATTGAAGGCTTTAAGTTTCTCAGGTTTTTCCGGTTCTGATATTGAAAAACAGAGGTTTAAAATAGTTATTCTCCTAAACCTTCAAAGAAAAAAGGAAAATCAATAGTCTAAGGGCCAGGTTTCAAAATAACCAAATTGTCAGAAAGTATCAGATCCTTTAGATTATCTCTAGCTCTATGTAGGTGTTAGGCATGTATATCTTTAAAAATACCTAGTTTCTAAGCTTAATTATCAAAAGTGATACATCAATTCATGTATCTATTTCTGGGATATTCCTTACCTACTGAAACCTTTTGGTTGACCAGACTGTTTTTTTTAAAGCTTATGCTCTAATTGAAAAACTGAATCATTTTAAAGATAAGTACAAACTACTATCCAATTACCTGGATATTTATCAAACAGAAATAAATATCCAAAAAATATCAAAATCTGCCAAAATTTCATATTGGAAATGGAAAAAAGATAGTTTTTAAAGTAGTAAGTGTCCTAGCCATTTCAACCATATTTTTTCTACCTTTGCTTCCACTGTTTCCAAAGTTTTGTTTATGCTGCCTGTACCTGCTTGAAGGGCGTTTTCTATGTAAAGTTCTTTGGATTGATTGCCAATGAGTCAGATTCGCACTCTTCTTTAGTGCAGATTCCAAACAATATACAGGGAGGGAGAGAGATTATGAAGCCAAGCATGCAAAAAACATCCTGATACAGATCCAATCTAACACTATTTCCAAAATAAAGTAGTCTGGAATTAGTCACTGAACTCCATTTATCATTTTAAACACTCCCACCCCCCGACACCAGAGATGATTTGGAAATTGATATATTAAAAAAAAATAAAGTGTACATTTCCTAACAAAACTGATAGGGCACATTGCATAAAATAGATATCTTAACAGGTCAGTTTCCTAGTATTTTTTGGGGGGGATATACTTTTAGAATGGTTTTCCTTATCTCCTTTGAAAAATTCCTTTAATGCTTATAATACAACTGTCTCCCTAGTGGCCAAAGCTAATATTGATCAATTAATTTTCACATGACATCCTCAAAGAGACATTCTCTTGGCATCATCTCCAAGTTGTCCATGCAGTGAGCACTACACTTTTATAATACCTCTTTAGAAATGCTGCAAACCTAAGGCGAAAGATCAGAGAAATACCCCGTTTGTGATGGGTAGAATTTCTTTGTTGTACATAGCTGCTGGCATTTTTCCTGGATAATTCTGCACACAGACCTATGTCTTCTGTATTTTCAGGCTTGAGAAAAAAGAGCTTGATTCTCCTCGCCAGCCCACTTTAAAATGCACAAAAGTCTAACATGACAGAAGTCCGACCACTACTCACACTTACTGGTTTATGTAAGGGCTGATACTATTTCTTCAAGAGTCCTAAAAGGTAACTAACATTTATGACGTCTTAGGCAAGGAACTAGAAAAAGAGCTGGGATGAGACTTTGGAAGAAAAATGAAGACAGAAGTGAAGGGCTGTTTACTGAGATGGTGGTGAGATAGGATGTAGTTTCCTAGACTGTGGCTTAAGATGACACACTGAAGAACCCTTGGCCAAGGATGAAGTGTGTCTCACCAAGAGGAGGAAGAATATATTTGTCTGGAAATTTGCCAATCTGATAAAAAGGGAAGGCCTGGAAACTTCAGGACAGTTTGGTAAAGACCTTTCAAAGCAGAGTGAATAGAAGCCCTGGAAATGGACAGAATTTAAAGTGACTGAGAAAACCAGCCTGGGTTGTGGGATCATTTAAGGAAAAAAAAAGCCATGAAGAACCTAGTGGCAAGAAGGGAATAAAGACACAGACCTACTAGAGAATGGACTTGAGGATATGGGGAGGGGGTGGGGTGAGATGTGACAGGGTGAGAGAGTGTCATGGACATATATACACTACCAAATGTAAAATAGATAGCTAGTGGGAAGCAGCCACATAGCACGGAGATCAGCTCGGTGTTTTGTGACCACCTAGAGGGGTGGGATGGGGAGGGTGGGAGGGAGGGAGATGCAAGAGGGAAGAGATATGGGAACATATTGTATATGTATAACTGATTAACTTTGTTATAAAGCAGAAGCTAACACACCATTGTAAGGCAATTATACTTCAATAAAGATGTTTAAAAAAAAAAAAAAAGAAAGAAGAACAGTCTGATGATAATGTAGGCCACAATAAACATTTTAGATTTTTTTCCCCTAAATGCAATGGAAAACATTGAAAAATTTTAAGCAGAAAAACAATCTGACTTTTTTTTTAATTTTAAAAGATTACTCTAGAATATGGGCTATGAATTGGACAGAAGCAAAAGTGGCAGCACGAGGCCAATTAGTAGGATATTGCGGTAGTCTGAGCAGAGAGGAGGGAGGCTTGCCCTCAGGAAAAGGTAGTAGAGATGAAGTAATGCTTAAGACCTTGTGAAAGAGTGTAGCTTCCTGAATATGAACTGGAAGATTCAATTAACTGAAACAGATTCCATAATAAGTACATGATTTGCACTCCATGGAATTTAATCTCTCAAAAGGTAGGAAAATATGAAGCAAAAATATCACTCTCAATCTAATTGTTACTAACCAACAAAAATCAGATCATGAGGTGGATTTTGAGTTCCAAAAGAAAAAATATCACATAATGTTCAATTTAATTAGGGCTAGCAAGAGGAATTCTAGGCCTAGTCAGTTTTTTTAGACCAGAATTTTCCAAAAATTAATCCTTAGTACCCTAAATCCCTAGAATTGAATAGATGTCCTGTGATCAAACCATTTTGTTAAATAATTCCTTTTCTAAGTTAAACATCTTCTTTTATTGCAGGGTAACTCAGAGCCCTAAATAGGCTCAAGTATGAGTCTTGTGATTCATACTTAAGCAACACTGATAAAAATACAATGTAAGCCACATTAAACAAGTAAAAAGAAACATGTAAAATTAATTTAATATATTTTATCTAACACAACATATCAAAAACATCATTTCACACATAATCAATATGAAATTATTAATGAGATAATAATATCACTTTTTTTTCATACTAAGTCTTTGAAATGCCATGTGTCTTTGGCACTTAGAGCACATCTGAATTTGGACTAGTCCTGTTTCAAGGCTCAACAGTCACGTGTTGCTAATCACTGTCTACTGGACAGTGCAGCTCTAAAGCATCTCTCAACTTTTCTTCTTGGCATTTCAGTGAATGTACTTCAACTGCATTTCGAGAAACTGAGAAAAAAAATGGAAGCATGATCCTATGATGTCTATACAGGAAAAGAGCTCAAAAGAGTTAAAAGGACCTCACATACAAAGTTCTGATACAAACTATGGTGGATTAACCTTTGAGACAGAGAGTAAGAAGAGATTCAAAATGGAAAAGCAAGCTTCTTAGGGAGTTCCTCAGTAGATTCTGATTCTTAAAAGAGTGTGTACAAAATGAGACCAAAATGTTACATCCTTCAGAATACCCACAAAAGAGTCAAACAAACCTATCAGAACAGTATCAAGGAAACAAAGCCTACAATGGACAGATATTTTAAAATAAAATGTGAAGACTTAGAAGTCCCATCACCATTATTATTAACTTTTATTTATAATTCATATGTACCAACACTGTATATGATATGCTTTCAATATCATGTTTAAGACTTTTCATGATTTATCACAAGTTGGGCATAATATATGTTCTGACCGAGGAGATACCAGACATGTAGAATATTAAGAAGTAACTCATATCAAGTTTATGATACACTATGCACTGCACTAAGCTTTTTCACTCATTGTTTTATGTAACAGCTGTAACAAATCATAAGGAGACACTATGATTATTGTCATTTAAAAATGAGAAAACTGGGGCTTCCCTGGTGGCGCAGTGGTTGAGAATCTGCCTGCCGGTGCAGGGGACACGGGTTCGAGCCCTGGTCTGGGAGGATCCCACGTGCCATGGAGCGACTGGGCCCGTGGGCCACAATTGCTGAGCCTGCGCGTCTGGAGCCTGTGCTCCCCAACAAGAGAGGCCGCGATGGTGGGAGGCCCGCGCACCGCGATGAAGAGTGGACCCCACTTGCCACAACTGGAGGAAGCCCTCGCACAGAAACGAAGACCCAACACAACCATAAATTAATTAATAAAAAAAAAAAAAAAAAAATGAGAAAACTGAGGAACAAAGAATTTAAGTAACTTCACCAAGGTCTCAAAGCAAATAGGTAAATAGTAGAGCCAGGATTTGGATCCAGGAGCAATAGCTTCAGAGCTCAAGGTTTAATCACCTTGATAACTTTGCGTCCCTCTAACCTTCACAAAGTGGCTTATGAATAATAGCACATCGAAAAATACTAAATGTATTAACATTTTAGAAAGGATTCAAGCATTAATAGGATGATCTATAATTTTTCTTTAAAGTCTAAGATTATTAGTTGAAGTGACCTCCAATTTAATTTTAGGGGACTCCATCCAAATATGTCCTATGTCAAGGCAACATTTATTTATCAAGTTCTTGTAGCTTCCTCACACTTTGGAAATGGGCTAGGTATAGTAAAATAAACATCTTCTAGTAAGTCAGCATCATATTAGGTGCCACAAGTGTCTAAAAAATCAATTTTTAGTAAGGCATTGGTCACAGGTCCTATAACTGGATAACTAGGTTCAAATCCTAGCTTTGCCACATAAATTAAGAATTTAGGCAAAACTCTTAACCTCTCTATTTCTCTCTGGCCTCATCAACCTGAAGATAATAATCCTCCTATCCCACACACTGTTGTGGGAATAAAATAAGTTAACACATGTAAAGTGCTTAGAAGAGTGGTTTGAACATAGCAAAATCTTAATAAATGCAAGCTATAACTAAAGCTATTGTTCATTCTGCTGTCTTTCCCTATAAATCCTGGCCATCTCTTAGTAAAACCATGCATTACTGCTATTTCATTTCTTAGCTTTAGCTCCCTCCTCATATCCACTCAGTGCTCTGCCCAGCATCGCTCCATGATCACCACTCTCTCCTTTATAAAAAGTAGGGCAGTAAAACCTCTTTCTGCTCCAGAGGTCCATCAGAAAACCTAGATTACCACCCTTTCCCATTTCCTCTTATCAGCTCACCTCCCAAATCACAGCTCTCCATTACCTACCTCTAATCTCTCAAAACCATCAGCTAAACCACACGATCCAACCAGAACATCAAGTTACTGCTATTTCATAAAGTGCTCTCTTCTTTAACTAAAATGACCATTGATATTCGATATCTTCCATGAACCTTTCCTGATATTGGCATTACCTTGCTCACTTCTTCCTCTGATCAAAATCTAAGTGAGCGAATCCTGTCACTCACACTAACCCCACTGTCTCCTTGACTTGTGCATAAGCAAAACATCTTATTTATCACATCTTTTTTCAACCTTTGTTCAGTGGACTATTTGATTTTTCTATCCAACCATACAGATCGGTGCTTACCATACATCTGTTGTGATTTTTGCCAACTTATGGCAATTTCTGGACTTCTGGGGATTTCTAGAAAAAAATTTGATTGTCACAATTAAGAGGATCCTACTGGTATCTAGTAGGTAGAGGTCAGGGATGCTGCTGAACATCCTAAAATGTACAGATCCCCACAAGATGGAATCACCCAGCCCAAAATGGCAATAGTACTGAGGTTAAGAAACCTTGCCATAGACTAAAACTTCTACAGTGAGTCCAGTTTTAATGTGTTTGATTGTATACTTTACCTACTGCAAAATCCTGAAGAAAAAGACATTCATCATTTAACGCACATGCTTTTTAAGAAATAAAGATGTGTCTTATACATTGATATATAATATAAAAATAAAGTGTAATAGAGTGTTTAAGAGCCATAAGGAATCTCAGAGATCATCGACTCTAAGTTTACTAAGTAACTTGCCCAATAGTACTCAGCTAGCAAGCGTCAAATCCAGGAGTAAAGTTGGTGTATGACTTCTAAACTCTGCTTGCTTTGCATGATCACATATATATATACCACGTTTAGGAGAACAATAGTATGTAAGACACATAGAATAATGGCCTCCCAAGATTTCCACATTCTAAACCTTGGAACCTGTGAAAATGTTACATTACAATGGCAAAAGGGACTTTGCAGATGGAATTAAGATTATGAACCTTAAAACAGGAAGAGCAACCTAGATTATCCAGGTGGATCCAATCTAATCACAAGGCCCTTAAAAGAGAAGAGAAAGAGGAGTCTGAAGTAATGGGGAAAAAAGGAAAAAGAGAGTTGAATCATGAGTGCAAGACAACCCTCCTTTGTTGTCTTTGAAGACAGAGGAAGAAGATCACAAGCCAAGGAATGAGACGTTCTCTAGAAGGGGATCAGATCTCAGCTGACAGCCAGCAAGGAAATTGTGACCTCAGTCCTACAGCCACAAGGAACAGAATTCTGCAATGACCTGAATGATCAAAGAGCCTACAGAAAGGAACACAGCCCTCCCAATATCTTGATTTTAGCCTGATGGGAACCATGTCATATCAGACTTATGACCTACAGAACTCTGACACAATCAATTTGTGTTATTTTAAGCCACAAAGCTTGTGGCAATTTGTTACACCACCAATAAGAAACTAATACAGTATGACACCCACATAACAAATGTCTATAGACTGAGTTATCATCATATGTCTGCTTTGGGTTATCTGTCAGATCCATAGCCTTAAAGATCATTTAAGAGGAATCTCATTAATTATTACTGCAATCTTGTTCTCTTTTGAAAAAATTTAAATATTAATAGGTTTCACAACTTCATTCGGATATAAAAGTGATGCTTTAAGTTATTCAGAATAGGATTTTGTTCTCTTCTCATATAAAAACAATAAAATCTTGCAATGTTGAATTGCTTACAGTTCCACAAATACACCATGTCATTTACACCTCCACAATTTTGCACAGACTGTTCCCTCTCTCTGTGAGTCCTCCTTTCCACACACCCCACATGCCCTCTAATCTGATTAGGAGACTCCTTATCCTTTTGCAGCCCCAGAGAGCCTTTTCCATCCATTCTATGAAGGTAATCATTCCCTTTTCTGTGCAACCACAATAATACTTAGATACTTCCATTGCTTCACCTATTAATTTGACTTACACTATATGTATTTCCATGCTTGTATCCTTTATTACTCTCCACACACCCTAAGAGCTTTTTCATGTGTATAGCACATAGTAGAATATCAAAGACAAAGAACAAGGTTTTAGGAGAATGGATGATCCCCAAATCAACCACCTAATTTCATTAGCTGGACCTCTCATCTGATGTGAAACTATGTATAGTATTAGCTACATTTATTGAGCACTGACTATGTGTCAGATACTATGTTATCCAATTTACATCTTACATATATTATCTCAAAAATCCTCAGAATATCCCAGTAAAATGAGTATTTTTACCCTCTGAAATATTCTATAGACTGTAAAATTTCAAATTTCAAAAAATGCATTGAAATTTTATCTTGAACAGTATAATATGCAATATAAATGTAAATTTTTTAAATATCAAAAAGAATTTGTATACCTGCAACAACTCTGATAAATGTGCCAGATCCTTCAACACTGCCGCTCACTCTATGTACTGTGATGTTATATGTTCTACCAGGAGTCAGATCTGTAACTGTGTGCTCAGTCATCATTTCCCAAATAAGATATTCTTTTGCAAATGTTCTGTTTGATATATAAATCTTATAATGAGTGAAGTTAGTCTCTGTTGGATTCCACATTAAATTTGCAGAAGAAGTATTCACAGCTTTCAACGTTAAGCCACATATCCTGGATGGTTCTATTGAAAAAGTAAATATATGTAAATAAAAACTGCACACATATATGTAAAAATAAAGCAAACATAAATAGTATAATTTAAACATCTACATAATAATCCTTGAATTTATTCATGTACAATATAATGTCTTACATGTTCAGCTCTGCAAATAGAGAAATAGGCTATTATATATACAAGAGTTTTATTTTAAGTGACACATTAACATCCTCCCTAGTTCCCAAATATCTTTCCTTAATCAATCATTAATCACTTCCAATAGTCATTCCTTTAGAATTGTGCCTCCTGAGTGCTTGTAACCAGAAGTATCCTTATATGATACGTTATAGGTTCATTAGCTACCACCTAGCAGATAGCTAGATGTTGGTTGAAGATGAAACAGAATAAGTTAGAGAGGGTGTGAGGGCCAGAAGTAAGGACATTTTCAAATGTGGTTCTTTCAGCTACATCAAAGTATTCAGCATGCCTATATCCCTGCATTTTTAATCCATTCATCAGGTGAAGTAATATTGTTTCTTGCATTATCATTTGGTCTCCACCAAGAGGGGATCCTGTAAACATCATAAACTTTCACAAGACTTGTTGGTGACAAATACTATTACTCCACCCCACTCCAAAACATTATGAAACTGATTTACAATGAATTTACAACCATCAGGGAAGAAAAACTAGAAGTTCTCTGCTTATCAAACCCCCACCCCAACAGAAAATGAATTGCATTTATATCATTATGACATGGTATATATAATGTGTGTATATGTATACATATATTCCATATGTGATATACATGATATGTATGTACATACATATATATACATGTTTGCTTCAGATTAGAAAAAAAAACTCTATGTAGTTCCCAATACATTTAGACAAAGACTTTTTTAAGTTCACATATATCTTGAGAGTTCTCTTAATCATATTATGATCATCATCATTCCTTAATTATCAAGCTTTATGTTTAAAAATAGCTTTAATTATGCTGGGCCAAAATACTTTCAGTTCTTATAAAACTATAAAGCAAAAATTTTATTTATGATATTTCCTTACTTGTAGCCACTTTTTTCATTACAGATATGCTGTAATCTTTGCCTCTAACTGTCTTCACGTGGAACAGGTATTCCATACCCGGAGTCAAATTATTTACTTTGGCTTTGTTGCTATGAACGATTACTTTAAATAGTTTTTCCTTTCTAGATGTCATACAATAGGATATCTAGAGAAAGAGAGAGAGTAATGCATGTTTTTCATGATTTAAAAATGATTTATTTGTCATGAACTCGATACCAGTCACATCACATAAATTAATACTGCAAGGCAGAATTTGTGATCTGTCCTATCTTCACCAAGAAGTAATTTGGAGCTAGTTGAGGCTGAATAACTTAGTGAAGTTCACATAGTAATAAGTACAGTGGACTAACATAGTTCACATACTAAAAGACCAATGGTCTCCAAGTATTTCCAAATTTCATATATTTATGTATATATACACATGATTTATTTGTACATATGCATAATATAATAGATATGAATGGGACTTTACCTGTTGGTCACCTGAAAACAAAAACTGTTTTGTAAAATTTCAGGCATGCCCACTCCCCCAACTCCATATAAGCAGAAGACTAGAGGAAGTGAAAGCAGATATCACTGAAGTTCCCAGACTCTGACCTTGTGGAGAACACCAAGGCTTTCTCCTGGCTGCCTAAGCGATTGGAAAGAGGGTGCTTCTGCCCATAAACTGCACTCCAGCTAAATGAGGAAGGCCCCACGTGCATCACTATCATAAACGGAGGGGCCTGCTGGGGAGAATGACACATTCCAGGTGGAAGCAGACTTTTGGCTCATGTATCTGGTTGATCAGAGAAAAAGGAAATTGGGGAGAGCTGAGGAGCATTCTGCATACCCACCTTTGCCCTGACAAAGATGCCACAGTCTCCCATGGGTCAAGTATGACCAGAGAGAGTGATCAGGCTTGAACCATCTTACCAGTGCCCCACCCAAGAAGGCTGGCCCTCGTGCAAACACACCCAAGCAGCAAAAAGTAGTGGGATACAATGCCAGTGGAAAGAGCCGAGAGTAATTGGAAAAGACTGAGCTAGAGCTGGTCTGTCATTTCAAGGGTAGTGGGATAACCCCAAGCCCCTCCAGAGAACTCACATATATGCTTCAGGAGAGAGCCAGTATTTGGAGGGCTGCTAAACAGATGTCATTGGAAGCCAACCAGTGTTAGTCAAGGGCGTAGTAAAAAACAAACAAACAAACAAGACCAGCAAGAGAGAAAACAGCAAAAATAAACACCTGGAACAGAGGAGGCACTTTAATTTTTGTTGAATGAATGAATGGTGTCACATTCCATCTTTCATTATAACCATCTTTCATTATAGCCAATTATTCATCAAAGCTTTGAGACTTGGCATTGCCTTTAGAAATTTTCAGTGAACTGATCTGATAGTTCCAATACCTTGGGGATTTTTTAAGTCAGTAAAAGCTACTTATAACAATCTTTACTCTTCTTTACTCCATATTTCATGTTGTAAAAGAAAAGATACATCTAAATGAAAGTAATCGCATTAATTTTATAATTTAAATTACACTATGCTTTAAAAAACACTTGTTATGTGGTAAGAGTCAGAGAAACAAATTTCCTAGGCAAACATGTTTATCACTGTCTTGTGGGAAGAGTGTTTTGTTACTGAAGGAAGATAATCATGAGGTCTAGAAGCATATCATTGCTTATTGATTTATAAGGTGTCACTGGCAATTACCTTGCTTGTCTGGCATATGGGAATATAGGAATAGTGAATAGAATGCTGAGAACTTCTGGTATGAAATGGTAGGGAAAAGTACCATGTAGCAGAGGAAGAATATAATCTTAATGAAGTGCTAAATTCAGACATACAAAGAATCATAGTAAGGCATTAATGAAGGGTTAAAAGAAAAAGAAATTGACTGCAGTGATCTCATGATAAAATGATGTAAATTTTTAAAAATAAATTTGTAAAATAGAGATTTGTTTCCCCAACTATGTGGACTTCATACATCTAATAGAAATCAATTGAAGAAAACATAATTTGTGCTTTATTTCTACTTCTAAAGCATAGTTTGAAGACCTGGGATGATTAATTTTAAATGATTAGGAAAATGATCCCAATTGTGCAAGTACACTTTGCTAAGCAACCAGGATACTGTTGCTTAATTCATTAAAATTTAACAAATAATTTCATTGGTTGAGAAACACTAGAATAATCATTAGTGATACAATATAGTTAATAAACAATCTGAATCCAAAAGATTAATGTGATTTCTTAAAATAAGTTTTACTTAAGAAATACATAAATTACAGTCTCTGAAAAAAAATGTGTTCACATAAAAATAGTAAAAACGTAATTCTAGGGGAATATATTTTATCTGACAACAAATAAATTTATGGCCTCAGTTGACCCCAAGGAAAGATCATCTTTTTAGGCATTTGCCTTGAAATATAAGAATTAGGACAAACAGATAAGGGTAAAAAATGTGGATCTTTTACAATTAACATTATAAGTGCCTAGAATTTTCTCTAGAGAATACCTACACTAAATACAGGAATGAATTAAATCATTCTAGAAAGGCTGGAATTTTTCATGAATCATTTATTATTCAAGATGCCCCTATCATTGAATGACATTTACGAATGACAGATAGAACGCTCTCTCCTGACTGTGAACTTGCTCGTGTAGAATATCCTCTCCTCTTTTCCATGAGTCTGAACACTACCCATTCCTAAAAGTTCACCTCAAGTTCTACCCTTTGCTGGTAACTATATTCAGTATTGATATCCTCCCTCCATAATCACCCCAATCATATATGGGAACACTGTTATGCAAAGTTTTATTTATTTACCAAATACTGGGCTGGCCAAAAAGTTCGTTCCATAATATCTTATGGAAAAACCAGAAAGAACTTTTTGGCCAACCCAATATTTATTGAGCATCTATTACAGGGAAAGCATTATTATCGGTACTAGGTATTTTATGGTAAACAAGACAGGTAAGGCTTCTGATTATAGGGAACTTACATTCTAGTGGTGACGCCAAACAGCAAGCTACTCAATATTAACAAATGAATGAGATAACTCAGCTACATCACAGAGTGAATAGAAAGAGTGATTTTATTTAGATTAGGTAATCAAGGAAGGAGATGAGAATATAAAACAGAATGTTGCTCACCATTTAATTCTACAAGGATTAAGTCATTAGCCACTGCAGTTGCTGACTAACAGTACACCCTGAAAGGAATTTGGGATGTAAAACAGAATGAGGCACTCTGTGCTTTGGAAAAACAGGCCCCTCAGAAAGTTAGATGTATATCTCAGGAAGAATTTTAATGAACCCAGATTCTTACATTTTCCCATACACAGAAAAGCACTAAAATCATTATCTGTGTCTTATGACTAACATTAACCTCTTACTGAGATGTATGCTTGACTACACGTATTTCCTAGCCCCAAATCATATACATACTGGCTTCTCCCCTACCTCCGCAGAGCAGTTCACTCGACCTACTTGAGAGGCTATTTCCTAGGCTATAGTCCTCATTAAATTCCCTGAGTAAAACTGAAAGTCACAACTCTTACAATGTGCATTTTTCTTTTAGTTGACTAGATGATTCTTGAGCTGAGAACCCAATGATAGGAAAAAGTCGATCAAAACTAGTGGCAAGATATCCATGCAAAATGAATGTCAAGCACAAAAACCCTGCAATGGGGAAGTGCTTGCCATGCTAAAGGAACAGAAAAACAGCCCAATATGGTAGCAACATGGTAACCAAGCAGGCAGCATAATTAGATGAAGATCCAATCAGGTGAGCTCTTGGAGACCATGGCAAGGAGTTTAGACTTCATTTGAGGGCAATGGAAATCTAATGGAGGTTGTTAAACCAATGAGAGATACTATGTTTTTAACAGTGCTCTCTCGCTCTCTCTCTGTTTCTCTCTCCCTCTTTCTGGCTGTTGTGTGTGCAAAGTAGATTATATGGAAATCAAGAATGGAAACAGAGAAACCAGTTAGGATATGAGAGGCTATTGTCTGTCACCTAGGCTGCTGGTCTCCATAAGAAACGAGAGTAACTAGGACAAGGGTGGTGTAGGGGAGATGAAGAGAATTGGACACATTAATGATCCATTTCAGAGGTAGAAGTGACAGAACCAGGTGATGGATTGAGGAATGAAGGAATGGGAAGAATCAAAGATAACTGAGCAAGTGATTTCAGGACAGGGTCCTTTCCTGAGATGGGAGAGATTGGGAGGAGCTAGGGTGGAGTCACAAGGGACAGGGAGAGCCTTGAGCCATGGTAAGGAATCTTTCAAGCACAAGAATGACATTTTATTTACTTTTAAGAAAGAGCACTCTGATGGCTGTGTGGCAAGGGAGAGGGTAAGGAGGGATTCACATCAAAATTAACCTTCCTTCAACCTAAATGTCCATCAACAGATGAATAGATAAAGAAGATATGATACAGGTACACAATGGAACATTACTCAGCCATAAAAAAGAAAGAAATAATGCCATTTGCAGCAACATGGATGGACCTGTTATATTAAGTGAAGTCAGAGAAAGACAAATATCATATGATATTGCTTATACGTGGAATCTAAAAAAAATGATACAAATGAACTCATATACAAAACAGAAATAGGCCCACAGACATAGAAAGCAAATTTATGGTTACCAAAGGGGACAGGGTGGGGAGGAATAAATTAGGAGTTTGGGATTAACATATGCACACTACTATTTATAAAATAGATAACCAACAGGGACCTATCATATAGCACAGGGAACTATACTCAATATTTTTTAATAACTTGTAAGGGAGAAGAATCTGAAAACAAATACATATATGTATGTATAACTGAATCACTTTGCTAAACACCTGAAACTACTGCAACACTGTAAGTCAACCATACTTCAATTAAAAAATTAATTAATTTTTTAAAAATTTTAAAACACTAAGCTTCCTTGATTGTGAAATATGAACTGAGAAAACTAAAAAAAAGAAAACTACTAATTCATTCAGTCATCAAAATATTTACTGACTTCTGCTGTATGTCAGATACTGGTCTCAATAATGTAAAAAATGGTGACCAGAGCAGATAATAAAAGCCCTGTCCTCACAGAATTTGCATGCCAGAACACTTGTCAAACACATGATCTAACTGAATCCCCTAAACAATTCTACAGAATAATAATAATCTTCATTGACAGATGAGGAAACAGGACCAAAGAAGATCAAAATTTGCCCAAGGTCTCACAACAGAGGTGAAGTTAGGGTTCAAAGCAAGGAATTCCAGGGCTTTAATCCTTCCATTGCACCATACTGCCTACCACACCTTATAAAATCACAGGAAACTGAACACAGGCATGTATATCAAAGTTGCATCAAATTAGTGTTTTCATTTTCTTTGGATAAATATCCAGGAGAGAAATAGTAGATCATATGGCAGTTCTATTTTTAATTTTTTGAGGAATTTCCATACTTTTCCATAGTGGCTGCACCAATTTACATCCCCACCAACAGTACACAAGGGTTCCCTTTTCTCCACATCCTCATCAACACCTGTTATTTGTTCTCTTTTTGATAGCCATTCTGACAAGTATGAGGTGGTATCTAACCGTGGATTTGATTTGCATTTCCCTGATGATTAGTGATGCTAAGCATCTTTTCATGGGCCTTTTGGCCATCTGTATGTCCTCCTTGGAAAAATGCCTAAACAGGTCCTCTGTCCATGTTCTAAATGGATTGTTTGTTTTTTTGATATTGAGTTGTGTGAGTTATTAACATATTTCGGATATTAACCCCTTAGCAGATATATCATTTCAAATATCTTCTTCCATTCCATAGGTTGCCTTTCCATTTTGCTGATGGTTTCCTTTGCTGTGTAAAAACTTTTTAGTTTGATGTGGTCCCATTTGTTTATTTTTTGCTTTTGTTTTCCTTTCATGAGGAGTCAGATCCAAAAAATATTGCTAAGACCAGTGTCAAAGGGCACACTATGATTTTTTTCTGGAATTTTTATGGTTTCAGGTCTTACATTTAAGTTTTTAATCCATTGTGAGTTTTTCTTTGAATATAGTGTAAAAAAGTGGGCCAGTTTCACTCTTTAGCATGTAGCTGTCCAATTTTCCCAACACCATTTATTGAACAGACTGTCTGTTCCCCATTGTGTATTCTTGGCTCCTTTGCTGTAAATTAATTGACCATATAAATGAGGGTTGGGTCCTTTATTTCTTTCCACTGATCTGTGTTACTTTTTGTGCCAGTACCATACAGTTTTGACTACTATAGCTTTGTAGTATAGTTTGAAATCAGAGCGCATACAACTTCCAACTTTTCCTTTCTTTCTTAATACTGCTTTGGCTATTTATGGTCTTTTGTGGTTTCATTTATGTGAAAAATGCCACTGGTATTTTGATAGGCATTGCACTGAATCTATAGATTGCTTTGGGTAGTATGAACATTTTAACAATATAAATTCTTATCCATGAAAATGATATACCCTTCCATTTATTGGTGTCATTTTCATTTTCTTTCATCAGTGTCTTATAGTTTTCAGCACACAAGTCTTTTGCCTCCTTGGTTAAATTTATTCCTCAGTATGTATTTCAATCTTTTTGATACAATTGTAAATAAAATTTTCTTAATTTCTCTTTCTGAGAGATTATTAGTGTATAAAAATATCACAGATTTATGTATATTAATTTTGTATCCTGCAACTTTACTGAATTCATTGATTAATTCTAATAGTTTTTTGGTGGAATCATTAGGGTTTTCTATATATAATATCATGTCATCAGCAAATAGTGACAGTTTTACTTTTTTTCCAATCTGGATGCCTTTAATTTTGTTCATGTGTCCGACTTCTGTGGCTAGGACTTTCAATATTATGTTGAATAAAAGTGGTAGGAGTGGGCATCCTTGACTTGTTCCTGATCTTAGAGGAAATGCTTTCAGCTTTTCACTGTTGAGTATAATGTTAGCTGTGGGATTGTCAAATATGACCTTCATTATGTGAAGTTAAGTTCTCTCTATACACACTTTGTTGAGAGTTTTTATCATAAATGGATGTTGAATTTTGTCAAACGCTTTTTCTGCATCTACTGAGATGATCATACGATTTTTATCCTTCATTTTGTTATTGTGATGTATCACACTGATTGATTTGTGGATGTTGAACCATCTTGCAACACTGGGATATATCCCACTTGATTATGGTGTATGATCCTTTTAATGTATTGTTCAATTCAGTTTGCTAATATTCTGTTGAGGATTTTTGCATCTCTGTTCATCAGTGACAATGGCCTGTAATTTTCTTTTCTTGTAGTGTCTTTATCTGATTTTGGTATCTGGGTAATGCTGGCCTCCTAGAATGAGTTTGGAAGTATTCCTTCATCTCCAGTTTTTCAGGAATAGTTTGAAAAAAGTAGGTGCTAACTTTTCAAGTGTTTGGTAGAATTCATCGTGAAGCAGTCTGGTTCAGGACTTTTGTTTGTTAGGAGTTTTCTTATTACTGACTCAATTTCATTACTCATAATCAGTCTGTTCATATTTTCTATTTCTTCCTGATTTGGTCTTGGAAGATTGTGTGTTTCTAGGAATTTATCCATTTCTTCTAGGTTATTCAATTTGTTGATATATAGTTGTTCATAGTAATCTCTTACGATCCTCTATTTCTGTGTGGTTGATTGTAACTCTCCTCTTTCTTTCACTTCTGATTTTATTTATTTGGCCCTCTCTCTTTTTTTTCTTGATGAATGTAACTAAAGGTTTATCAAGTTCCTTTATCTTTTCAATGAACCAGTTTTTAGTATCACTGATCTTTTCTATTGGTTTTTTAGTCTCTATTTCACTTATTTCTGCTCTGATCTTTATTATTTCCTTCCTTCTACTAACTTTGGGTTTTGTTCTTCTTTTTCTAGCTCCTTTAGATATAAAGTTAGATTGTTTGAGATTTTTCTTGTTTCCTGATGTAGGCCTGTATTGCTATAAACATTCCTCTTAAAACTGCTTTTACTGAGTCCCGTAGATTTTGCATTGCTGTATTTCCATTATCATTTGTCTCCAGGTATTTTTAACTCTCCTCTTTGATTTTTTCATTGACCCACTGGTTGTTTAGTAGTATGTTACTTAACCTCCAGGTGTTTGTGTTTTTTCCAGTTTTCATCTTGTAACTGGCTTCTAGTTCTGTACTGTTGTGGTCAGAAAAGATGCTTGATGTGATCTGGATCTTCTTAAATTTGTTGACACTTGCCTTGTGGCCTAACATGTGATCTATCCTGGCGAATGTTCCTGTGTGAAAAGAATGTGTATTCTGTTCTTCTGGAGTAAAATGTTCTATATAGATTTATCTATTAAGTCCATCTGGTCTAATGTGTACTTAAAGGTCAATGTTCCCTTACTGACTTTCCATCTAGATGATCTATTCATTGTTGTAAGTGGGGTGTTAAAGTCTACTATTATTGTATTACTATCAATACGTCCCTTTATGTCTGTTAATATTTATGTATTTAGGTGCTCCTATATTGGCTGCATAGGTATTTACAAATGTTATATCGTCTTCTTGGATTGATCCCTTGATCATTATGTAATGTCCTTATTTGCTCCATTACAGTCTTTGTTTTAAAGTCTATTATGTCTGATATAAGCATTGCTACCCCAGATTTCTTTTCATTTTATATGCATGGAACATCTTTTTCCATCTCCTTAATTCCAGTCTGTGTGTGTCTTTAGATCGGAAGTAAGTCTCTTGTGGGCAGTATATACTTGGATCTTGGTTTTCTTTTTTAACCATTCAGCCACCCTTTGTCTTTTGATTGGAGCATTTAGTACATTTACATTTAAAGTAATTATTGATAGGGATATACTTACCGCCATTTTTTAAATTGTTTTATGGTTGTTTTTGTAAATTATTTTTGGTTTCTTTCTTCTTGTCTTGTTCTCTTCCCTTGTGATTTGATGAATTTCTTTAGTGTTATGTTTGTATTGCTTTCTTTTAATTTTCTGTGTATCTGTTATAGATTTTCAGTTTGTGGTTAGCACAATGTTCATACATAACAACTTATGCATATAACAGTCTATTTTAACTGGCTGAATGGATACAAAAACAAGACCCGTATATATGACATCTGCCAGAGACCCACTTCAGACCTCGGGATGCATAAAGACTGAAAGTGAGTGATGGAAAAAGAGATTCCATGCAAATGGAAATCAAAAGAAAGCTGGAGTAGCAATTCTCGTATCAGACAAAATAAACTTTAAAATAAAGACTATTACAAGAGACAAAGAAAGACACTACAAAATGATCAAGGGATCAATCCAAGAAGAAGATATAACAATTGTAAATATTTATGCACCCAACATAGGAGCACCTCAATACATAAGGCAAATGCTAACAGCCATAAAAGGGGAAAACGACAGGAACACACAATAGTAGGGGACTTTTTAACACCCCACTTTTACCAATGGACAGATATCCAAAATTAAAATAAATAAGGAAACACAAGCTTTAAATGACACATTAAACAAGATGGACTTAATTCATATTTATAGGACATTCCAACCAAAAACAACAGAATAAACTTTCTTCTCAAGTGCTCATGGAACACTCTCCAGGACAGATCATACCTTGGGTCATAAATCAAGCCTTGGTAAATTTAAGGAAACTGAAATTGTATCAAGTATCTTTTCTGACCACAACGCTATGACACTAGATATCAATTACAGGAAAAAAATCTGTAAAAAATACAAACACATGGAGGCTAAACAATACACCACTAAATAACCAAGAGACCATTGAAGAAATCAAAGAGGAAATCAAAAAATACCTAGAAACAAATGACAATGAAAACACAACAAACCAAAACCTATGGGATGCAGCAAATGCAGTTCTAAGAGGGAAGTTTATAGAAATACAATCCTACCTCAAGAAACAAGAAACATCTCAAATAAACAACCTAACCTTACACCTAAAGCAATTAGAGAAAGAACAAAAAACCCAAAGTTAGCAGAAGGAAAGAAATCATAAAGATCAGATCAGAAATAAATGAAAAAGAAATGAAGGAAACAATAGCAAAGATCAAAAAAACTAAAAGCTGGTTCTTTGAGAAGATAAAATTGATAAACCATTAGCCAGACTCATCAATAAAAAAAGGGAGAACACTCAAATCAATAGAATTAGAGATGAAAAAGGAGAAGTAACAACTGACACTGAAGAAATACAAAGGATCATGAGAGATTACTACAGGCAACTATATGCCAATAAAATGGACAACCTGGAAGAAATGGACAAATTCTTCGAAAAGCACAATCTTCTGAGACTGAACCAGGAAGAAATAGAAAATATAAAGAGACCAATCACAAGCACTGAAATTGAAACTGTGATTAAAAATCTTCCAACAAACAAAAGCCCAGGACCAGATGGCTTCACAGGCAAATTCTATCAAACATTAAGAGAAGAGCTAACACCTATTCTTCTCAAACACTTCCAAAATATAGCAGAGGGAAGAACACTCCCAAACTATTTCTATGAGGCCACCATCACCCTGATACCAAAACCAGACAAAGCTGTCATAAAAACAGAAAACTACAGGTCAATATCACTGATGAACATAGATGCAAAAATCCCCAGCAAAATACTAGCAAACAGACTCCAACAGCACATTAAAAGGATCATACACCATGATCAAGTGGGGTTTATCCCAGGAATGCAAGAATTCTTCAATATATGCAAATCAATCAACGTGATACACCATATTAACAAATTGAAGAATAAAAACCATATGACCATCTCAACAGATGCAGAAAAAGCTTTCGACAAAATTCAACACCCATTTATGATAAAAACCCTCCAGAAAGTAGGCACAGAGGGAACTTACCTCAACAGAATAAAGGCCATACATGACAAACCCACAGCCAACATCGTTCTCAATGGTGAAAAACTGAAACCATTTCCACTAAGATCAGGAACAAGACAAGGTTGCTCCCTCTCACCACTATTAATCAACACAGTTTTGGAAGTTTTAGCCACAGCAATCAGAGATGAAAAAGAAATAAAGGGAATCCAAATCGGAAAAGAAGAAGTAAAGCTGTCACTGTTTGCAGATGACATGATACTATACATAGAGAATCCTAAAGATGCTACCAGAAAACTACTAGAGCTAATCAATGAATTTGGTAAAGTACCAGGACACAAAATTTAATGCACAGAAATCTCTTGCATTCCTATACAATAATGATGAAAAATCTGAAAAAGAAATTAAGGAAACACTCCCACTTACCATGGCAACAAAAAGAATAAAATACCTAGGAATAAACCTACCTAAGGAGACAAAAGACCTGTATGCACAAAACTATAAGACACTGATGAAAGAAATTAAAGATGATACAAACAGATGGAGAGATATACCATGTTCTTGGATTGGAAGAATCAACATTGTGAAAATGACTATACTACCCAAAGCAATCTACAGATACAATGCAACCCCTATCAAACTACCAATGGCATTTTTCACAGAACTAGAACAAAAAATTTCACAATTTGTATGGAAACACAAATGACCCCGAATAGCCAAAGCAATCTTGAGAAAGAAAAACGGAGCTGGAGGAATCAGGCTCCCTGACTTCAGACTATACTACAAAGCTACAGTAATCAAGACAGTATGCTACTGGCACTAAAACAGAAATACAGATCAATGGAACAGGATAGAAAGCCCAGAGATAAACCCACGCACATATGGTCACCTTATCTTTGGTAAAGGAGGCAAGCATATACAATGGAGAAAAGACAGCCTCTACAATAAGTGGTTTTGGGAAAACTGGACAGCTACATGTAAAAGAATGAAATTAGAACTCTCCCTAACACCATACACAAAAATAAACTCAAAATGGATTAAAGACCTAAATGTAAGGCCAGACACTATCAAACTCTTAGAGGAAAACATAGGCAGAACACTCTATGACATACATCACAGCAAGATCCTTTTTGACCCACCTCCTAGAGAAATGGAAATAAAAACAAAAATAAACAAACGGGACCTAATGAAACTTAAAATCTTTTGCACAGCAGAGGAAACCATAAACCTTTCTCCCTCAGAATGGGAGAAAATATTTGCAAATGAAGCAACTGACAAAGGATTTATCTCCAAAATTTACAAGCAGCTCATGCCACTCAATGTCAAGAAAACAAACAACCTAATCCAAAAATGGGCAGAAGACCTAAATAGACATTTCTCAAAAGAAGATATACAGATTGCCAACAAACACATGAAAGGATGCTCAACATCACTAATCATCTGAGAAATGCAAATGAAATCTACAATGAGGTATCACCTCACACCAGTCAGAATGGCAATCATCAAAAAATCTACAAACAATGAATGCTGGAGAAGGTGTGGAGAAAAGGGAACCCTCTTGCACTGTTGGTGGGAATGTAAATTGATACAGCCACTATGGAGAACGGTATGGAGGTTCCTGAAAAAACTAAAAACAGAACTACCATACAACCCAGCAATCCCACTACTGGGCATATACCCTGAGAAAACCATAATTCAAAAAGAGTCTCGTACCACAGTGTTCATTGCAGCTCTATTTACAACAGCCAGGACATGGAAGCAACCTAAATGTCCATGACAGATGAATGGATAAAGAAGATGTGGCACATATATACAATGGAATATTACTCAGCCATAAAAAGAAACGAAATTGAGCTATTTGTAGTGAGGTGGATGGACCTAGAGTCTGCCCTACAGAGTGAAGTCAGTCAGAAAAACAAATACCATATGCTAACACATATATATGGAATCTAAAAAAAAAAAAATGGTTCTGAAGAACCTACGGGCAGGACAGGAATAAAGATGCAGATGTAGACAATGGACTTGAGGACATGGGGAGGGGGAAGGGTAAGCTGGGACAAAGTGAGAGAGTGGCATGGACATATATACACTACCAAATGTAAAACAGATAGCTAGTGGGAAGCAGCTGCATAGCACAGGGAGATCAGCTTGGTGCTTTGTGTCCACCTAGAGGGGTGGAATAGGGAGGAGATATGGGGATATATGTATATGTATAGCTGATTCACTCTGTTATAAAGCAGCAACTAACACAACGTTGTAAAGCAATTATACTCCAATAAAGATGTTAAAAAAAAAAAGTCTATTTTAAGTTGATGGTCACTTAAGTTTAGAGCATCCTAAAAGCGCATTTTATTACCTCCCCCAACAAGCACTTTACGCTTTTGACATAATTTTTTACATCTTTTTATTTTATGTATTGCTTAACTAAGTATTTTAGATATATTTTATTTCTTTTGTCATTAAACCTTCATAGTAGCTTTTACAGATAGTTGGTACACTACCTTTACTACACGTTTGCCTTTACCAGTGGAATTTTTTTTCATAATTTTCTTGTTTCTAGTTATGGCCTTTTCTTTTATGTTTAAAGAACTCCATTTAACAATTCTTGTAAGGCTGCTTTAGTGGTGATGAATTTCTTTAGCTTTTGCTTGTCTGGGATAGTTTTTATCTCTCCTTAAATTCTGATTAATAACCTTGCTGAGTAAAGCATTCATGGTTGTAAGTTTTTTCCTTTCAGCACTTTGAATATATCATGCCAGTCCCTTTTGGTCTGTAAAGTTTCTGCTAAAAAAAATCAGCTCAAAAGAGGGCTCCCTTGTACGTAACTACTTGTTTTCCTCTTGCTGCTTTTAAATTTCTCTCTTTAACTTTTGACATTTTAATTATAATGTGTCTTGGTGTGGATCTCTTTGGGTTCATCTTGTTTCAGAGTCCATGCTTCCTGGACTTGGATGTCTGTTTCCTTTACCGTGTTAAAATTTTTTTCAGCCATTATTTCTTCAAATAGGTCTACTAGAACTTTCTCTCTTTCTCCTACTGGGACCCCTTAAAATGCAAATATTGGTATACTTGGTGTTATCCTAGAGGTTCCTTAAACTATCCTCATTATTAAAAATTCTATGTTCTGATTGGGTGATTTCCACTACCCTGTCTTCCAGGTGCTGATCCATTCTTCCGTATGTGCTCCTCTAATGTGCTGTTGGTTCCCTCTAACATCTTTATTGGAGTATAATTGCTTTACAATGGTGTGTTAGTTTCTGCTTTATAACAAAGTGAATCAGCTGTACATATACATATATCCCCATATCTCCTTTCTCTTGCGTCTCTCTCCCACCCTCCCTACCCCACCCCTCTAGGTGGTCACAAAGCACTGAGCTGATCTCCCTGTGCTATGCGGTTGCTTCCCACTAGCTATCTATTTTACATTTGGTAGTGTATATATAAGTCCATGCCACTCTCTCACTTTGTCCCAGTTTACCCTTCCCCCTTCCCGTGTCCTCAAGTCCATTCTCTAGTAGGTCTGCGTCTTTACTCCCGTCTTGCCCCTAGGTTCTTCATGACAATTTTTTTTTTTTTTTTAGATTCCATATATATGTGTTAGCATATGGTATTTGTTTTTCTCTTTCTGACTGACTTCACTCTGTAGGGCAGACTCTAGGTCCATCCACCTCACTACAAATAACTCAATTTCATTTCTTTTTATGGCTGAGTAATATTCCATTGTATATATGTGCCACATCTTCTTTATCCATTCATCTGTTGATGGACACTTCGGTTGCTTCCATGTCCTGGCTATTGTAAACAGAGCTGCAATGAACATTGTGGTACGTGATTCTTTTTGAATTATGGTTTTCTCAGGGTATATGCCCAGTAGTGGGATTGCTGGGTCATATGGTAGTTCTATTTTTAGTTTTTTCAGGAACCTCCATACTGTTCTCCATAGTGGCTGTATCAATTTATATTCCCACCAACAGCGCAAGAGGGTTCCCTTTTCTCCACACCTTCTCCAGCATTCATTGTTTGTAGATTTTTTGATGATGGCCATTCTGACTGGTGTGAGGTGATACCTCATTGTAGTTTTGATTTGCATTTCTCTAATGATTAGTGATGTTGAGCATACCCCTCTAGGGGTATTTCAAATTTCAGTTATTGCATTCTTCAGTTCTGCCTGGTTCTTTTTTATATTTTCTACTTTTTTGTTCAAGCTATCACTGTATTCATCCATTCTTCTCCTTAGTTCAGTAAGCATCTTTATGACTATTACATTCAACTCTACTTGGTAAATCGTTCATCTCCATTTCATTTTATTCTTTTTCTGAGGTTGTGTCTTGTTCTTTTGTTTGGAAGGTTTTTCATTGTCTCCTAATTTTCCCTAACTCTCCGTGTTTGTTTCTATGTATAAGTTATATCAGCTAATCTCCCAGTCTTGAAAGAGTGGCTTTATTTAGAAGGTGTCCTGTGATGCCCAGTGGTGCAGTCCTCCTTGGTCACCAGAGCCAGGTGCCCCAGGAGTATGTCCCATGTGTGCTGTGTGTGCCCTCCTTTGGTGGTTGGGCTGTGCTTGCTGCAGGCCCACTGATGGGTGGGACTGGCCCCAGTGTGACCAGCTGTGAGGCCCAGCTGTGACTGTTGCAGGTATACTGGTATGCAGAACTGGCCCCCCCCAGAGTGGGAGCTGCTTTGGAGGGGCACTGGGCCAGCCAAGGCCACCTGCTGGGTGGGGTGGGCTAGGAGCTACTTTGGAAAATCTAGCCAGGGTGGGTGGCTGGGCAGGACTGGCCTTCGGGGAATACTGGGCAGGCACATGGTGTTGATTAGGCTGATTGAGAGTGATAGAAATGGTGCCTGCCAGCACCTGCCAGGTAGGTGGAAGGAGAGTTAAAAAAAAAAAAAAATTGCACCCGCCAGCACTTCTATTCCCAGAGGAAGCTCCACCAGATCCCTGCCCCTCCAGCACACACCCTAATACTAGTCAATGAATCTTCTTGTCTTATGACTTAGCTGCTTTTCAAGCTGCTTCCTCTGCACTGGGACAAGAGTCAGCGAGTTTGTGTGTGAGCCCTTCTAGAGCAGAGTCTTGATATCCCATGGCCCTCTGGCTCTCCCATACATAAGCCCCACTGGTTTTCAAAGCCAGATGTTATGGGGCTCTTCTACTCAGTGCAGGTCCCTCAGGCTGGGGAGCCCAACATGGGGCTCAGACCTCTCACTCCTCAGGGCGGACCTCTGTGGTTGTGATAGCCCTCCCACTTGTGGGTCACCACACTGGGGGTGTGGGTTCTCACTAGACTGCACCTCTGCCCCTCTTACCCGTCTCACTGTGGCCTATTCTTTATATCCTTGGTTGTAGAAAATGTGTTCTGCTAGTCTTTAGGTCATTCTAGAGACAGTTATTCCATATGTAGTTGTAGTTTTTGTGTGTTTATGGGAGGAGGTGAGCTCAGGATCTTCCTACTCCACCATCTGGATCCAGACTCTCTATAATCTCCCTATTTTAAAACCTGCTAATTAGCAAACTTAATTCCATCTGCTTCCCCTTTGCCATGTAATATAACATATTTCAGGTTCTGTGAATTAGGCTGTGGATCTTCGGAAGGCCATTATTCTGCCCACTACATCCCTCTTTGTCTTTAGTACCAGATACCTTACATAAGTGTGGATTCTTTTTATATCTATCATATAATGACTATTATCTTGTTTCTCTTATGAACTGTAATTGTTAAGAAGTTCATACTCAAATATAAAACCCAGATGTACTAATTAGTTCATTTCAAATGTCTGGTAATTTTACTGCCCTGGTTCCTTTTAGGCTGTATTGATTCTATAAACTATTAAATTTCATATTGTTTTTCATTTACAGGAAACACCTTTTGTTGTATCTGCTCAAATTCTAATGACTCTATAATCCCCATCACCCCCAGACCCATGGCCACCACTTTTACACAACATGGGGGCTACAATCACAGTTGACTGCAACTGGACTTGGTGTCTACAACACGGAATAATCACAGACCCTTCCTCGGGAATTCAGGGAGCATCTGTCTTTCTCTGAGGCTCATAATGCACCATTTGTGCTTAGAAGTTGTACATGGCATTTTTCCACTCACCACATGGATTGCTTAACAGAGAAAGTTGGTCATCAGGAAAAATAAATAAAAATAAACTACGGCTGATGAGCAGAAAGAAGTAGACGGTAAGAAAATAATCCATGGGGCCTCAGTAGCCTTAAACATATGGATTCCAGTTCTCCCCAACACCTTGTTATATTCTTTGCCTTGGTGTCCATGACGCACTCTTTCATTAATACAATAAATTTTTAGTTCTTAAACTATTTCAGGTTGTTTTCTGTTATTTACAACTAAAATGACCATCTCCTACCACTATGAAAGTATAGAAAACTCGTTTGCCCACGTAGAATACAAAGCAATAGTGCTATCCCCAGAAGTTAACTCTCTCTGTAAGCCACACAATGCAGGACGTAGGGTGTGTATAATATGTCCTCACATGACGCCAGGTCACATTATTAACAACAAAAGCAACAAAAACGTACGCATTTACTTCACAGACACAGTTGAAAAGCGGCCTCTCTGTACATCTTTATCTCCTACCCTCTGGGCTGCAAGTCTCCACTCTCAACTAAATCTGTAGAATGGAGTTGAAAGGGAGCCTGTGGCACATTACCTGTCTTTAACTTCTGGAATCTTCGTTGTCGCCAGTGCTGTCACAGAAGCACTATCTTCCAGCACCAGCATTCCTTTATTCAGGATTTTGTACTACATAAGCACGTGTCTATCTCCACTGAAAACCCGAACTCATTTAAAGTCAAGTACCAGCTTTTACTCAAATTTGAAAACCTCCCATGACAACTTTGTCTTTTAAAGCAACAAACAGAAAATTTACTTTGTAGGAAAACCTTACAGTAAAGGAGTGGTACCAAAATTTCTTAAACTATTAAGAAATGTAAAATGAAGGACAAAAAGGAGTGAAATAAAGCCCTCAATAAACATCAAGGTTGCATGATAGCAACTTTACCTGAAACCTTTCAAAGCCTCCTTGTGGGAGTTTCCAAGACAAATATATTGTGTGTTCTTCCTGCCCCAAAATCAGCAAATCTGATGGTGGGTCTGGATCTAGGGCAAGGAAATAAGACACGGGAATGAAAGCTTTGGAAAAAAAACCAAAACATTTCTATCATCATGTTACCTGTACTGGACTGATAAACTTGACTCTTACACTATGGAAGACAGACATGATACGTAGGCTTTTCTAGTCAGTTTTAGCACTATGTGATCTTGTGCAGGCTATTTACCTTAAGTCTCAGTCTCCTCATATCCACAATGCAATGGGGAAACAAATTTTCTAGAAAGCCTTTTTCCACAATAAAATTATATAAAGTATGGATTTTCATATTTATTTTTGTCATAGCAGAATTCAGTATGAAGTTATTACAAGTGAGATTTTTAACTTTGAATTTTATGCACTGCATACATTAAGAGATATATCCAGCCCCCTTCCTTAAGTTTCCAAACTCCTTTTCCCTTTAAATATTTTATCTAAGAAGGTTCTAGAAACTTATTTTTTCAATTCAGTAGCATGTCTCTATTTCTAATTTATATTTCAAACTGAAATGTAGCATTTCTTTCCTTAACTGGAAGAAATGCCATATTAAAATTTTATTGGAATAATCTCACATCTAATATTCAAATTCTGTATGAGATTTTTTGTGTCCTTACTTACTTATTGATTTAAGTCTATTAGAATTCAATCCAGTGGTAGATTTAAACCTGTGTCACTGATTCACAATCCTTTTTATTCTATTTTTCTTTGATGTATATTCCCTTTCAACTGGAATTAACTTACTATTTCCCCAGAGTCCCATAATATTTTAGCTTTATTTTTTACATTTATTAATATTCCATCTACTTCCAAATGGATTTGAGGTGGCTTGCAAAGAAAGAGAGGTACAAAAAAGACGAAAAATTATTAATATACAGCAGAAGACAAAAGTCAAATTGTAAAGTGGGAAGGGTGGGGGGAAAAAGTTGCCAGGTTTGTTTGGGAAAACACAGCCAAAGCAACAACCTCTTAAAATACAGAATGTAGGGACTTCTCTGGTGGCGCAGTGGTTAAGAATCCGCCTGCCAATGCAGGGGACAGAGGGTCGAGCCCTGGCCCAGGAAGATCCCACATGCCACGGAGCAACTAAGCCCGTGTGCCACAACTACTGAAGCCTGCACACCTAGAGCCTGTGCTCCACAACAAGAGAAGCCACCACAATGAGAAGCCCACGCACCGCAACGAAGAGTAGTCCCCGCTCACCACAACTAGAGAAAGCCCGAGCACAGCAACGAAGACCCAATGGAACCAAAAATAAATAAATAAATATAAAATAAAATAAAAAAATTTTTTAAAATACAGATTGTACTATTAAACCTAGGGTAGAAATGAGGAGCTTGAGGTCCAAATAGAATAATGATTTGTACAAAGCCATAGAGCTAAGAATGGGTAGTGTCAGTCCTTCCTATAGCATAGTGGCCTTTCCACCAAAGCAGAGTGGTTACAAGGACAGAATTTGATGTCAGGGAAATATGGGTTGAAATCTGTCATCCTGTACAAGCTACTGAAATTCTCTAAGCCTCAGTTTCCTCATTCGTAAAACAACATGCATCTCATCATGATTAGTAGAATGAATATCATGATTGAGAATTCAGGGACATAAAGCATAGAAAATGCTAGGCAAAGTGCCTGACAAAGAACAAGCGCTCAACGTGATGATGATGACAATGGCGATGATGCTGCTGACAATGATAATAACACAACCAAATCTAAGCAGCAATCCAAGACTCTTTCACTGATATAAGACATGAATTACCATTTTTTAAAAAAAGCCTTTTCTCATCTATTGCTGATGGTTCTTAGGATGGTCTTTATGAGAGGCAGCAGAGTGTCATATCAGTTTGAGAGTGAGATACCTGGGTTAAATCTTACCTTCAGCAATGAGTTATGAACACCTATGAGCCTTAACTTACATTTTAGATAACTCCGGGAGATTCAACACAGTAACTTAAGCACATAGTACCACTGCTGGTATATAATAATGCTCAAATTTTTTTAGTTTATTTTCCGGGAATTGATTTGACTGTTGCTGCATTTTACAGTGCTTTCCCATCCTCCACACTGCAAATCCTGAGAGGAAGCCTCCTCTCACACTGATAGGGCATGGGTACTTGAGCACACGTTCACGTGACTGTGACCCACAAGTGACAGGGCTCTTTGGAACATCTGTATATGTTCAGGGCAGGCATACGTGTAAGTGATGCTAATAAGGTCAGAAGAGGCAAACTGAACCCAAGAAATGCAACTGAAAAGACAGTGCCGGACTTCCATGGTGGTGCAGTGGTTAAGAATCCGCCTGCCAATGCAGGGAACACGGGTTCGAGCCCTGGTCCGGGGAGATCCCACATGCCGTGGAGCAACTAAGCCCGTGCGCCACAACTACTGAGCCTGCACTCTAGAGCCCTCAGGCCACAACTACTGAAGCCCACGTGCCTAGAGCCCGTGCTCCGCAACAAGAGAAGCCACCGCAATGAGAAGCCCGCACACCGCAACAAAGAGTAGCCCCCGCTCTCAGTAACTAGAGAAAGCCCACGCACAGCAGCAAAGACCCAATGCACCCAAAAATTAAATAAATGAATAAATAAATTTATTTAAGAAAAAGACAGTGCCATCTATTTTTCTAGTTCCAAAGTTTTGTTTTTCATAAAATGTTAACAGATATAGTCAAAATATTAGAAAAATATTGAGTATTTCAAGATGACAATACCTTAGGGTTTTAGAGTATTTTGCTCTTTTCACAAAGAGCTTTGCATTTGATTTTAGCAACAAGATTTTATACCTAGGCAGGAATAATTATTCTCATCGTTTAAGTGAGAACCTCATAGTTTTGCCCAAGGTCACATAGTCTTGCCCAAGGTCACAATAAATGATAGAGAAAGGAACATAATGCAGGCATTCTCCATGTAAATGAAGTGCTCCTTCTCTGCAAGCCATAATGTCATAAACCACTTCTATATTGATTGTTAACTAAACATTGGCTTTAAACACAACTACTTCCCTTATTTTCCCTTAACCCATGAAAAGTTAAATATAAAATGAACTTACAAGTGCTAACCATGAGGACAGTAGGATGGCTTCTCTTTAGTCCCTTGGTAGCTATAATGCTAATTAAAAAGTCAGTCCCTGGAGAAAGGCTGTTAAATGAGAATGTCCTACACATTAAAGAAAAATCACATATTAAGATATTGAGCTCAGAAACATTTGGAAAACTCCATCTTCTCACACTACTTGCAGAAAGAATTTTATATATAAGTTTTGGTTTTTTATTATCTATTATGGAAACAATTTGCTATGCTTACACACAAACAGTTATTGAGAAAGCATAGCTTCTTACGTGGAGAAATTTAAGTCAAGAAGTGTGTATGTCATACATACAAGCATGATGAAATCATGAATTAATTCATTACTATCTATTAGCATAAATAAATTGGTACTGTATATCAGATTTAGTTATTCTTATCACACTATAGTCCAAAAAGTTCTCTTGCAAAGTTTTCTAATTTCTATTTATACTAAACAACTAACATAGCTTTCTAACAACACATGTAAAATGTTCATCTTGTGTTCCATGTAACTTGATATGATTTCTTTTCAATATTTTCATACCTTTTTGTGGAAGGCAGGATTTCTTCTTTCATTAAGCTTTCACTGGATATTGAAATAATGTATCCATCCAGAAGACTTCTAGCTGAAGGCCAGCTAACGGTTACTGCATTTGAATTCCTACTGTGATTCAGAAATTCAACCGCACTTGGGGCTATATCATTTAAAACATACACGTAAAATAACATTTTCTACCGTACAAAGCACCTATTTTAAAACCACCCTGAAATACTCTCAGGATTTGTTTGACTCTTTGCAAACTCTGAGGGAAACCAAGACATTCCTTTTACTCTTCCTGGTAGATATGCAAAGTTAAAAGAGTGGGGGGAAAAAAACAAAAACAAAAACAAGAATCATTGTAAACTTTGAAACAGAGCCGATATGTACCCCAGCAGTGTTGTACTCAATATTTCCCCTGCCTCTATAATGTAGGAAGAAGTGATATCTTGGTCTTGTGTAATCACCAACCTCAGAAATATTTAATGATTTTTAGGACTCATTCTAATTAAATACCAAATAGTGACAAGGTTAATCAGCAGGAAAGTTAACTGCAATCTAAATATGAAATGCTTCCCTTATTTTCTGAAAAAAAATGTTAAAATAGTATAAAATATATATTTTGTTTCCCCTTTAAAATTCTCCCATGCATAAGAAAGGAACAAAATTGCCACAATATTCTCTCTCAATTCCATTCTGTGGTATTACAGTACAAGAATACCAGACATGACCAGTTTCTAAATACATAAATCAATGTTCCCATACCATCCATGTCAAGAATATCTAAAATAGTTACATTAGTAGAATAGTTGACAATTTTACTTCACCTACATTTGAAAACGTACACATTTTGCATACACCCTTCCCAATCATCCTTTATTTCATATGACTACCGTAGAATAAATCACCATCTGCCATTGGGAGTAAGTTGCTAACGCTGGGGAAATGGCACTTCATTGTCTGTTTAACTGAACAATGGAAAAACTAAATCACAAATGGAGACTCTGGCCAGAACCCAGACAGTTAGCAACTCTATTGTCTGGAAACAGACACACAAAAGAGATTGTGCTAATTCATACAAGGGGAAATAGAAAAAGAGACAAGAGGAAGTACTGCCTGCCCATTAAGAAAATTTGAGAAGAATGAACTATTAAATCTTCCCTATAAGAACCAAATGAATATTTGAACATTGAAACTTATATAATATGTCAATGGTACCTCAATCAATAAATAAATGACTTTTTAAAAAAAGAAAGTAATACATAAAACCAAAGCATTTTTATGGAATCCTTCTGATTACATTAACAATAAAATATTTTAGAAAATTGGAAATTTTAAAAAAATATTTGAACACTGAATAATACCTAAAGTGCTTACATAGGCTGTACCTGTCTGTATTTCTTTTATGTAGGGAGAACTGTCTTTAAAACCTTCTTTTTCAGTGCGAACTGAAAAGGTGTACACTGTGCCAGGATCCAGGTTAGAGAATGTTGCTGCTTCTTGAAATACCTTCTGGACCTATCGATCCAAAAGAATAACTTACCAAGTGTTCATTTAAGAAATGCTCCAAAATCAAACACAAGCAAAAAAAGGTTGGGGGTTATTTAGTTTCACTACTACCTAATATAAGAATGCAGCAATACTGGCTTCAGAATAAAAGTTATTCCTCTGAGAACCCCTTATAACGTACCATGAAAGCAGCAGCACAATTTATGCATGTGATTTCATAATGCTGAAAATTCCCATCAGCTCGATTCCAGAGAATTTCAATGGAAGAGTCTGTAACTTTGCCCTCATGGATATTTGACGGTGCTTTGAGACCTACCCAAAATACACGAAACACTTAAATTCCTCCTGCATGTTTTCTAACCGGGGATTTTTTTTTTTTTTTTTTTTTTTTTTTTACCCCTTTAAAGGGAATAAAAAGCACAGTGTAAAACAGGACAATAGTTCATTAATGAATTATATATCCTAATTAAAAATAGCTGTTTACACAAATGACAGCTTATAAAATATGATAATCAATTGCAATACTCAGAATCATTGTAAATACCATTACATGCAGCTAACTTTGATGTTGCAATAAAAACTACATAAGAGCAAATTCACAGGAGCAAATGTACAATATTCAAAGGAGGAAAAACGAATTAAAGCTTTCTGAAAATACTAGCATAAGCTGAAAAGACAACAGAGAGAGAAATATGAAGTCTACACAAAGAAGTAAAAGAATCCCTTTGTATCAAATATTGGCTGAAGTTAAAAACAAATTTTATCTGATGAGTTTTACTGTTTAGTTTTCCCAGTTTAAAGATCTCATCTAGCATAAAAGAAAACAATTATTTTAGAAGACCTGAAAAATGTCAGCTTTAGACAATCATCTCATATATTGGTATTTCTACTGATTGATATAATGATATTGATATAGATGATCAAGTATTACTCATTTTTAAAGACAAGAACTGTCAAATAGAATGCTGCCCACAATGATTCATAGTATAAGAAAGAGAGGCAGAGAACACAGATATAAAAAGTTACAAAAACTACAAGCAAAAGTAAAATAAACATAATACTGAGCTGATTATGAACAAGTTAAAATGCTATTGGAATAACGTGTTTTGTGACATCAATTTGAGATTATTTTGTGGAAAAAAATTGAGTTTAAACAGTAATGGAAGGATTACAATTTGGGGGAAGAACACTCGTAGTGGTATAATAACCTACGTGAAGATTTATAATCAGGAAGAGCAAATCATTAAGAACCTGGACATTTATTTATATTTATACTCAGAAACATGTTTTTAGGACACCACGTGATTTTTATACGGCATTTATTATTCTTTGTCATTTATTTCTACATCAAGTAGATGGATACCTTAGATAAATTTCAAGTATCCCAAAATTTCGAAATTAATATCTGTAGAATTTTTGAGTGACTTAAAGATAAATCAAAATCATGAATCTCAAAATGTAAGTATTGGTATGAACAAATATTAAACATATTAATTTAAAATATTCAAAGAGGTAAAGAAAATACAAGCTAGTTCTTTCCAGACAAATGGCAGCATGGAATGAGCAAACACACACTTAGATTATATGCTTTGAGAGACACTATCAGGGCCCCTAGACTCAAAAAATATGATCTAGATTTCATAATCTGCCTAAATATTACTCACATTCCTCACTCGAATAAAGTCATTGAAAATTCCGATTAATATGCAAGTATTTTTTTTCTGTTAATAGATAAGAAAAAATTCATGACTTACTAATTTTAAACAAGGTTAGCTCTATCTGCATACTTGGGCAATTAAAGATCAGGCTCAGTAATGAGGTTTTTGCAACTGTTTTAAAGGATATTTGAAAACAATTGCGTTAAAGTGAATGTAGACTACTAATTTGAAATGACACACAAAATCAAAATCAAGAAGCAACTTAGGTGCTCGCTTCGGCAGCACACAAACTAAAATTGGAACAATACAGAGAAGATTAGCATGGCCCCTGTGCAAGGATGACACGCAAATTTGTGAAGCATTCCATATTTTTAAGAAAATGGTAATAGGAACATACATATCAATAATTACCTTAAATGTAAATGGATTATATGCTCCAACCAAAAGACAGAGACTGGCTGAATGGATACAAAAACAAGACCCATGTATATGCTGTCTACAAGAGACCCACTTTAGACCTAGGGACACATACAGACTGAAAGTGAGGGGATGGAAAAAGATATTCCATGCAAATGGAAATCAAAAGAAAGCTGGAGTAGCTATACTCATATCAGATAAAATAGACTTTAAAATAAAGAATGTGACAAGAGAAAAGGAAGGACACTACATAATGATCAAGGGATCAATCCAAGAAGAAGATATAACAATTATAAACATACATGCACCCAACATAGGAGCACCTCAATACATAAGGCAACTGCTAACAGCCATAAAAGAGGAAATTGACAGTAACACAATAATAGTGGGGGACTTTAACACCTCACTTACACCAATGGACAGATCATCCAAAATGAAAATAAATAGGGAAACAGAAGGTTTAAATGACACAATACACCAGCTAGATTTAATTGATATTTATAGGACATTCCATCCAAAAACAGCAGATTACACTTTCTTCTCAAGTGCGCACGGAACATTCTCCAGGATAGATCACATCTTGGGTCACAAATCAAGCCTCAGTAAATTTAAGAAAATTGAAATCATATCAAGCATCTTTTCTGACCACAATGCTATGAGATTAGAAATGAATTACAAGGAAAAAAAACGTAAAAAAGACAAACACATGGAGGCTAAACAATACGTTACTAAATAACCAAGAGATCACTGAAGAAATCAAAGAGGAAATCAAAAAATACCTAGAGACAAATGACAATGAAAACACGACGACCCAAAATCTATGGGATGCAGCAAAAGCAGTTCTAAGAGGGAAGTTTATAGCTATACAAGCCTACCTCAAGAAACAAGAAACATCTCAAGTAAATAATCTAACCTTACACCTAAAGAAACTAGAGAAAGAAGAACAAACAAAACCCAAAGTTAGCAGAAGGAAAGAAATCATAAAGATCAGAGCAGAAATAAATGAAATAGACACAAAGAAAACAATAGCAAAGATCAATAAAACTAAAAGTTGGTTCTTTGAGAAGATAAACAAAATTGATAAGCCATTAGCCAGACTCATCAAGAAAAAGAGGGAGAGGACTCAAATCAATAAAATCAGAAATGAAAAAGGAGAAGTTACAACAGACACTGCAGAAATACAAAGCATCCTAAGAGACTACTACAAGCAACTTTATGCCAATAAAAAGGACAACCTGGAAGAAATGGACAAATTCTTAGAAAGGTATAACCTTCCAAGACTGAACCAGGAAGAAACAGAAAATATGAACAGACCAATCACAAGCAATGAAATTGAAACTGTGATTAAAAATCTTCCAACAAACAAAAGTCCAGGACCAGATGGCTTCACAGGTGAATTCTATCAAACATTTAGAGAACAGCTAACACCTATCCTTCTCAAACTCTTCCAAAAAATTGCAGAGGAAGGAACACTCCCAAACTCATTCTGTGAGGCCACCATCACCCTGATACCAAAACCAGACAAAGACACTACAAAAAAAGAAAATTACAGACCAATATCACTGATGAATATAGATGCAAAAATCCTCAACAAAATACTAGCAAACAGAATCCAACAACACATTAAAAGGATCATACACCACGATCAAGTGGGATTTATCCCAGGGATGCAAGGATTCTTCAATATATGCAAATCAATCAATGTGATACACCATCTTAACAAATTGAAGAATAAAAACCATATGATCATCTCAATAGATGCAGAAAAAGCTTTTGACAAAATTCAACACCCATTTATGATAAAAACTCTCCAGAAAGTGGGCATAGAGGGAACCTACCTCAACATAATAAAGGCCATTTACGACAAACCCACAGCAAACATCATTCTCAATGGTGAAAAACTGAAAGCATTTCCTCTAAGATCAGGAACGAGACAAGGATGTTCACTCTCACCACTATTATTCAACATAGTTCTGGAAGTCCTAGCCACGGCAATCAGAGAAGAAAAAGAAATAAAAGGAATACAAATTGGAAAAGAAGAAGTAAAACTGTCACTGTTTGCGGATGACATGATATTATACATAGAGAATCCTAAAATTGCCACCAGAAAACTGCTAGAGCTAATTAATGAATATGGTAAAGTTGCAGGATACAAAATTAATGCACAGAAATCTCTTGCATTCCTATACACTAATGACGAAAAATCTGAAAGAGAAATTATGGAAACACTCCCATTTACCACTGCAACAAAAAGAATAAAATACCTAGGGATAAACCTACCTAGGGAGACAAAAGACCTGTATGCAGAAAACTATAAGACACTGATGAAAGAAATTAAAGATGATACCAACAGATGGAAAGATATACCATGTTCTTGGATTGGAAAAATCAACATTGTGAAAATGACTATACTACCCAAAGCAATCTACAGATTTAATGCAATCCCTATCAAATTACCAATGGCATTTTTTACGGAACTAGAACAAATCATCTTAAAATTTGTATGGAGACACAAAAGACCCCGAATAGCCAAAGCAGTCTTGAGGGAAAAAAACGGAGCTGGAGGAATCAGACTCCCTGACTTCAGACTATACTACAAAGCTACAGTAATCAAGACAATATGGTAGTGGCACAAAAACAGAAACATAGGTCAATGGAACAAGATAGAAAGCCCAGAGATAAACCCACGCACATATGGTCACCTTATCTTTGGTAAAGGAGGCAAGAATATACAATGGAGAAAAGACAGTCTCTTCAATAAGTGGTGCTGGGAAAACTGGACAGCTACATGTAAAAGAATGAAATTAGAATATTCCCTAACACTATACACAAAAATAAACTCAAAATGGATTAAAGACCTAAATGTAAAGCCAGACACTATAAAACTCTTAGAGGAAAACATAGGAAGAACACTCTTTGACATAAATCACAGCAAGATCTTTCTGGATCCACCTCCTAGAGTAACGGAAATAAAAACAAAAATAAACAAATGGGACCTAATGAAACTTAAAAGCTTTTGCACAGCAAAGGAAACCATAAACAAGACAAAAAGACAACCCTCAGAATGGGAGAAAATATTTGCAAACGAATCAACGGACAAAGGATTAATCTCCAAAATATATAAACAGCTCATTCAGCTCAATATTAAAGAAACAAACACCCCAATCCAAAAATGGGCAGAAGACCTAAATAGACATTTCTCCACAGAAGACATACAGACGGCCACGAAGCACATGAAAAGGTGCTCAACATCACTAATTATTAGAGAAATGCAAATCAAAACTACAATGAGGTATCACCTCACACCAGTTAGAATGGGCATCATCAGAAAATCTACAAACAACAAATGCTGGAGAGGGTGTGGAGAAAAGGGAACCCTCTTGCACTGTTGGTGGGAATGTAAATTGATACAGCCACTATGGAGAACAATATGGAGGTTCCTTAAAAAACTAAAAATAGAATTACCATATGACCCAGCAATCCCACTACTGGGCATATACCCAGAGAAAACCGTAATTCAAAAAGACACATGCACCCCAATGTTCATTGCAGTACTATTTACAATAGCCAGGTCATGGAAGCAACCTAAATGCCCATCAACAGACGAATGGATAAAGAAGATGTGGTACATATATACAATGGAATATTACTCAGCCATAAAAAATCACTAAATTGAGTCATTTGCTGAGACGTGGATGGATCTAGAGACTGTCATACAGAGTGAAGTAAGTCAGAAAGAGAAAAACAAATATCGTATATTAACGCATGTATGTGGAACCTAGAAAAATGGTACAGATGAGCCGGTTTGCAGGGCAGAAGTTGAGACACAGATGTAGAGAACGGACATATGGACACCAAGGGGGGAAAACTGCGGTGGGGTGGGGATGGTGGTGTGCTGAATTGGGCGATTGGGATTGACATGTATACACTGATGTGTATAAAACTGATGCCTAATAAGAACCTGCAGTATAAAAAAACAAACAAACAAAACAACTAGAAAGAAAGAAAGAAAGAAAGAAAGAAAGAAAGAAAGAAAGAAAGAAAGAAAGAAAGAAAATCTTAGCTCTAAAAAAAAAAAAAAAAAAAATGAGGTACATTTTGCATCCACTGAAATAAGTTTCTTCATGCCCCTTCCCAGTCAATCACTCCATCCACAGGCAACCTCTCTTCTGATTTCAATTATCATGAGTTAGTTTTGCCTGTTTTACAGCCTCATATGAATGGAACCATACTCTTCTCTATTTTTTTCACACAGCATGAAATGTTTGAGATTCATCCATGTTGATCCAGATAACACTAAGTTACTGCTTTTTATTGGAGAGTGGTATTCAATTGCATAAATATATCAGAGTTGTTTATCCATTCCCCTCCATTTTTGCACTTCTTTGTTAGTGTTTCAGTTTGGAAAGTACAGTTGATCATTTGAGCAGGTAAAAAGTTACAGGGATTGTTAAGATAACTAGTATTTCAGAATATATTCCAAGATAGATGATATGTATGGGTCAAATCTGGCGCACCACCTGTTTTTATAAATAAAGTTTTATTGGAACACACACACACAAAAAAAAAACATTCAGAGAAGAGCTAACACCTATCCTTCTCAAATTCTTCCAAAATATTGCAGAGGGAGGAACACTCCCAAACTCATTCTACGAGGCCACCATCACCCTGATACCAAAACCAGACAAAGATGTCACAAAGAAAGAAAACTACAGGTCACTATCACTGATGAACACAGATGCAAAAATCCTCAACAAAATACTAGCAAACAGAATCCAACAGCACATTAAAAGGATGATACACCATGATCAAGTGGGGTTTATCCCAGGAATGCAAGAATTCTTCAATATATGCAAATCAATCAATGTGATACACCATATTAACAAATTGAAGAATAAAAACCATATGACCATCTCAACAGATGCAGAAAAAGCTTTCGACAAAATTCAACACCCATTTATGATAAAAACCCTCCAGAAAGTAGGCACAGAGGAAACTTACCTCAACAGAATAAAGGCCATATATGACAAACCCACAGCCAACATCGTCCTCAATGGTGAAAAACTGAAACCATATCCACTAAGATCAGGAACAAGACAAGGTTGCACACTCTCACCACTATTATTCAACACAGTTTCGGAAGTTTTAGCCACAGCAATCAGAGACAAAAAAGAAATAAAAGGAATCCAAATCAGAAAAGAAGAAGTAAAACTGTCACTGTTTGCAGATGACATGATACTATACATAGAGAATCCTAAAGATGCTACCAGAAAACTACTAGAGCTAATCAATGAATTTGGTAAAGTACCAGGACACAAAACTTAATGCACAGAAATCTCTTGCATTCCTATACACTAATCATGAGAAATCTGAAAGAGAAATTAAGGAAACACTCCCATTTACCATGGCAACAAAAAGAATAAAATACCTAGGAATAAACCTACCTAAGGAAACAAAAGACCTGTATGCAGAAAACTATAAGACACTGATGAAAGAAATTAAAGATGATACAAACAGATGGAGAGATATACCATGTTCTTGGATTGGAAGAATCAACATTGTGAAAATGACTATACTACTCAAGCAATCTACAGATTCAATGCAATCCCTATCAAACTACCAATGGCATTTTTCACAGAACTAGAAGAAAAAATTTCACAATTTGTATAGAAACACAAAAGACCCCGAATAGCCAAAGCAATCTTAAGAAAAACGGAGCTGGAGGAATCAGGCTCCCTGAATTCAGACTGTACTACAAAGCTACAGTAATCAAGACAGTATGGTACTGGCACAAAAACAGAAATATAGATCAATGGAACAGGATAGAAAGCCCATAGATAACCCCACGCACATATGGTCACCTTATCTTTGATAAAGGAGGCAAGAATATACAATGGAGAAAATACAGCCTCTTCAATAAGTGGTGCTGGGAAAACTGGACAGCTACATGTAAAAGAATGAAATCAGAACTCTCCCTAACACCATACACAAAAATAAACTCAAAATGGATTAAAGACCTAAATGTAAAGCCAGACACTATAAAACTCTTAGAGGAAAACATAGGCAGAACACTCTATGACATACATCACAGCAAGATCCTTTTTGACCCACCTCCTAGAGAAATGGAAATAAAAACAAAAATAAACAAATGGGACCTAATGAAACTTAAAAGCTTTTGCACAGCAAAGGAAACAAGATGAAAAGACAACCCTCAGAATGGGAGAAAATATTTGCAAATGAAGCAACTGACAAAGGATTTATCTCCAAAATTTACAAGCAGCTCATGCAGCTCAATATCAAAAACACAAACAACCCAATCCAAAAATGGGCAGAAGACCTAAATAGACATTTCTCCAAAGAAGATATACAGATTGCCAACAAACACATGAAAGAATGCTCAACATCATTAATCATTAGAGAAATGCAAATCAAAACTACAATGAGATATCATCTCACACCAGTCAGAATGGCCATCATCAAAAAGTCTACAAACAATAAATTCTGGAGAGGGTGTGGAGAAAAGAGAACCCTCTTGCACTGTTGGTGGGAATGTAAATTGATATAGCCACTATGGAGAACAGTATGGAGGTTCCTGAAAAAACTAAAAATAGAACTACCATATGACCCAGCAATCCCACTACTGGGCATATACCCTGAGAAAACCGTAATTCAAAAAGAGTCACGTACCACAATGTTCATTGCTGCTCTATTTACAATAGCCAGGACATGGAAGCAACATAAGTGTCCATCGACAGATGAATGGATAAAGAAGATGTGGCACATATATACAATGGAATATTACTCAGGCATAAAAAGAAACGAAATTGAGTTATTTGTAGTGAGGTGGATGGACCTAGAGTCTGCCCTACAGAGTGAAGTCAGTCAGAAAGAGAAAAACAAATACCATATGCTAACAGGGATATATGGAATCTAAAAAAAAAAAAAAATGTCATGAAGAACCTAGGGGCAGGATAGGAATAAAGACACAGACCTACTAGAGAACGGACTTGAGGACATGGGAAGGGGGAAGACTAAGCTGGGACAAAGTGAGAGAGTGGCATGGACATATATACACTACCAAATGTAAAACCAATAGCTAGTGGGAAGCAGCCGCATTGCACAGGGAGATCAGCTCAGTGCTTTGTGACCACCAAGAGGGGTGGGATAGGGAGAGTGGGAGGGAGGGAGACGCAAGAGGGAAGAGATATGGGGATATATGTATATGTATAGCTGATTCACTTTGTTATAAAGCAGAAACTAACACACCATTGTAAAGCAATCGTACTCCAATAAATATGTTAAAAAATAAATAAATAAATAAAAATATAAAAAATTTTTTAAAAAAGAAGCAACTTAGAGAAGTCCTAAAATACTTACATGTTTTTACTGCAGGCACATAATACATATTACTTAATTTAGTCCCACTGATGGTAGAAACAAAGAAATTATATTCTGTGCCTGGGGTTAAATTGTCAACAGTTATTTTATTGTCCTGTTTCAAAAACTTTGTTACATTTGGCCCTCTGTCGCTTGCAATATGTATGCCATCAAATACTCCAATATCAGGCATCTGAACAAATAAGATTACAGAGGTGCTATGACTTTCATAAGGGATAACAATTTGAACTGGTTTCGGCTCTGAAAGATAAAAAGAGATATTTATAATTAGTATTTTCTTAAAACTTTCATATTTCTCTATATTATGTCTAGCATGTTGTAGAATTTGTGAAAAAATTAAATGCCTAAATATGAAACTTATGTTTACTAGGTCACCACTGGACAGAGGAATAAGGTGTACATTCTGAAAGACTATGTACATATGTATTGAAAGGACCTAATTAACTTTCATTTTTTGATTCACATTAACAGTCTGAAAAAAACATAAAAATCTGAGATTTTCCCATTTTTTCCTTTTTATCTATTTATTAAGAAAATACTTTTGAAAACCTATATACTAGGAGGAGTGCTCAAATAAATAAGGCCAGATTCCTGCTTTCAAAGAGTTCCCAATCTCAGAAAAGACATGTACAGATCGCTAACTAGAGTCCCAAATGGTTAGAGTGACATGAACAAAAGGCTGTTGAGAATAGAGGAAGAAATCCACAATTCTAGCAGAGGTAATTGGGGAAGGCTTTCCAGAGTCGATGATGATGTTTTATCTGAGTCTCATAGGATAGTACAAGTCTACCGGAAAGAGTGTGCGTGGTGGGGAGAGGTAGTCAGGAGGGAATCCTGGACCAAGAGAAAAGCATCAGCAAGGCCTGGAAACCAAAATGGGCATCATCGTGTATTCAGGGAATACCAAGTTCTTCTAACTCTTTACTAGCAGGGCAAGATACTAGTCACTAGTCCTTGGCAACTAGCTTCCAACTTCTAGTCTTTGGTTAGTTACTTAGTCACTCTGTGCCTTGGCTTTTTCATCCCTAAAATGGGAAGGACATCTACTTTGCAGGGTTCCTGTGACAATTAAGTGAGAGATTGCATTTATGCATAAAGTGCTCAGAGCAGTTCCAGGCACAGGGCAGGCACTCAGGGTGGTTCAAGCACAGGGTGTGTGTGAGGAACAGGGACCGGGAATGAACGGGCCACCTCTGAGGCTGGCCGCTGTCTGTGAGAGGCTTTGCATGCCATGATCTCGAGGTCAGACTTTACCCTGTCTGCACAGCAATTGTGAGCAGACGTTTCATTTCATTTTTAGGAACATGGTTCTGGCAACAGTTTGGTGGAAGGATTCATTTACATTTTATACTCTCCCTGACCTCTATTCAAGAGCTTTATTGTACCACAATCCTCTATTCTGCTATTTAGAGCAGATTTGAAATTTTAGATAACTTCTATTCACATTATTTTTCCTCAGGTCAATTTTAATTTCAATTCTATTTTTAGATTATTGAGACACCATCTAGTAAGATTCTTAAGTCTGTCTTTCTTCCAAATAGATATCTTCTATCTTCTTCTAAAATATACATTCTGAAGAAGTATTTTTTCCTTCCAAAAAATGAGACGGCCTTTCATTTCTTTTTTTCTTTTTTTTTTGGTGACATCTGGTTTGATGCGATGGAACGTGTTCTAAGTCACTGTTAGAACAGTGACAATATGATCTGACAATGTGATTCTGTCACTTTACCCAGAGCCAGTACTGTCTAAAAAGATTTAAGCACACATCTATAATTAGAAATATAGAACACAAAATCTGTGCAATATCTCCCCCAATTCATTCAGCTGTAATATGTAACTTTCCTTTTATGTTCTTGGTGGTTATGAGGAAACGTTCAATATACTAACCATAACACATTCTATATGGTATATTACTAGGTTTCAAGGCACTTTTACCATGTTTTTCTTTTTCCAGTTATGTTTACTTGTCTTTTTCTGTCACCACTAACATTTTTGGTGGGTTTCCTCTTTAAATTCCTTACAGCTTTCTTCGGCTACAAAGCTCTCACAGTAAGCATGGTTTTGCAAGACTAGCATGACATTCCACAAGTATCCAATCCATCTGAATCTGTGGGCAATGATCTATGAAAGCTTCTAAATGTACTTTGAGCAACAATTAAAGATCTGTGGATTGGAAATGAGTAACCGGTGCCCTCATGGAAAAAATTCACTTGCATGCTCTTGGGTGCTGAAAACATTTTCTAGGGAGAGACAAGGCTTTAAATAGGCATAGTTTACTCTAGGTTCTAAAAGTATACAGAGTCAGCAACATCCCCTCCAGTGGGTAAATATAAGGTTTTACACCAACTCCACTTGTCCAAGGAGATGTAGTCAACGGTGTTAACACATGACATGTTAAAGCAGAGGGACACCAAGGCTGGACAGCTGTAGAATAGGATAAAGTTATTCCCTCTCTTCAAAACTATACCCTGAATTTCTGAAAACTCAACTGGAAGAAGATTTTGCCATTTCTGGTGGATTCCAGTGGGTCTCCACCTCTGTGACCATGACCTCCATCCTTACCTATTTTCCTGCAAAAGCTTTTTCAGAAGAAGTGGCAGCCCTGAGGGCTGTATGAGTTTTTTTCAATATGAGATAAACTGAACTAGGCCAAATTCAAAGGTTTTTATGATAGGTAAGGTAGAATGAGGCCTCAGAGATGCCCAGTCTATCTTAAAATTTATTCTTCTAGAACGAGAGGAAAAAAAGAAAACTCAAACACCAGCTCTCCTACAGATCTCCTTCCCTCAAGAAAACTTGGATGTAGCTAACTCCTTAGACAAAGAGAGACCACATAAATAGCTAAAACAGCTTTACTTCCCACTATGGATGGCCATAGCTCCGCAATGCCATCACTCCACTCCCGTAAAGAAATAAAAATTATAACAACCTCAAAGACTCTCAGAGTGCTTGCTTGGTGTCTGAGCCCTTAAATTATATTAACTTCATAAAGCAGATAAGATTATTATAATTCCCATTTTAGGGAGAAGAAAACTGAGGACCAAAAAGGTTGAATGACTTTCCAAAAGACATAAACTGATCCTCGTGGAGCTGGAATTGTAACCCAGGTAATCTGGTTCCAAGGTCTGTTGTCATAAGCACCGACTTCTCCCAAAGTGCATACTTTATAGTTCAGGCGCACAGTAATAACTGGAGATCAAGTTTTGTTTAGTTGTTTTCAGGATAACTGAGAAAGAGACAAAGAGAAAAGGTTCAAAGGGGAAAGGAAAATAAAGGAATGTGTAAATTTTATTTTTTTCTATATGTCTGTAACATGTAGAAGCTCATTAAAAGGTAAATGTCCTTCTATGCTTGACAGCCTCAAAGTGTATGGAAGAAAGAGAAATAGGACATAGTAAATAATAGTTATCAACAACTATTTGTTGAATGAATACAAGGAAAGAGTTAATTTCCACCTTTGCACCTTGGGATAGGTTAATATTTGCTTAATCATCTTGACACAAGTAAAAATGATGAATGATAAATAATCAAGTGATGCCAAAAGTGATTATAAAGTTTAAGAACTGAATAGAAAGACAAATAGGATTATAAGAAATAGTGGAATACTTGAAGGAACTAGAGAAAATCCACCAGAAGGAAAGAAAATATAGACACCACAAGCACCTAATGGGTATTTCCAAACATATGATGGACTTTCACGTGAATCAGGGAGTAGATTTGCTTTGTGATACTCTGGAGAACAGACATGGCTCCAAACTAGAGGAAAATTACAGGGATGCATTATAAAATGATCAGAGGAATTACATATCTTATGAGGCTTTGGCCAGAAAATCTCTGTTCTAACTTCAAACCCTAAAATTCTATTATTCTTCCTAGGATTTATATATATTAATCCATGTTTCAGCATCCATTTGGATGGTGACTTTATAAATAAGTACTTGAATTAACCAGAGTTGAGAACTATGCATACACCTGAAGATAGAGAGCCTAATAAGATTTCAAAAGAGCTCACTATATAGAAAGGATGGCAAAATTTGGTTTTAGATGGTAGATGGGCTGAAATATGCTAAGTTCCCTACAGTCAAAGAAGAATAGAACTTTAGAGATGAAAACCAATTTAAATATATACTCAGTGGGGACTCCCCTGGTGGCACAGTGGTTAAGAATCTGCCTGCCAATGCAGGCGACACGGGTTCAATCCCTGGTCCGGGAAGATCCCACATGCCACAGAGCAACTAAGCCTGTGTGCCTCAACTACTGAGCCTGCGCTCCAGAGCCTGCGAGCCACAACTACCGAGACCGCGTGCTGCAACTACTGAAGCCCACGTGCCACAACTACTGAGCCCAAGTGCTGAAACTACTGAAGCCCGCGCGCCTAGAGTCCATGCTCCACAACAAAAGAAGCTACCACAATGAGAAGCCCGCACACCGCAACGAAGAGTAGCCCCCGCTTGCTGCAACTAGAGAAAGCCCACACGCAGCAACGAAGACCCAACACAGCCAAAAATTTAAAAAATAAAATAAAATAAAATTTAAAAAAATTAAAAGAAAAGTGTGTGTGTGTATATATACACACACACACACACACACATACACACATACACACACTCAGTGATTTAAATCTTGTGGAGCAAAGACCTAGGCCCTGAGACAATATGGGGAAAATCTAACCTCATACTGGTAATAACTGGTAATGACTGGTGGCTCTAAGACTACTGTTCATTTTCCACTTATGCATTTTAATTTTAGTACTTTTGTTCTGACTATAAATTTGCATTGGGTCATTTAATAGACATGAAATAGTTTTTTTTTTTTAGCAATATCTCTTTCTTAGTTGTCTCCTTTTTCACAACTGTTTCCTATGATATTTATCTTTAGGTAGGTTTTCTCAAAAATTTAAGCTTGAAAGTTATGGAACTAAATTTAGGTTTAGTCTTTGGAAGTTAAAACAGGAAGATCTGATGCTGGTTGACTGCGGACCCTGCTAAGACACAATTTTTTGAACCAATTCACTTTTTCCATCAGGCTGCCCGTTTTGTTAGCCAAAAGGCCTGTGAGGTCCAGTGAGCTTTCCTTCCTCACAGTCACCACTATCCACCCAAATTAGTCAAGTCAAAACTCCAGTTTCTCCCTTACTTATCACAAGCACTCCAGTGTGAAAGCTCAGACTTCTTACTTCCATAATATAAAGTCTGTCTCCTATTTTCCATCTGCACTTCCCCATCGTGTCCACCATAATCTTTTGCCTATATTCTACAACACCCTCTTACCCGGTTTCCCTACTTCCACTCTCACCCCTATACAAATCATTCTTTGCACATATCAGGAGAGACATTTTTGTAACATGGGTCACCTTGTCACTCTCCTGCATAAACCCCTCAATGGCTTCCCATTGCCCTCAGAACAAACTCAAAAGCATGGCCTCTGGAACCAAGATGGTGGAGTAGAAGGACATGCTCTCACTCCCTCTTGCGAGAACACCAGAATCACAACTAACTGCTGAACAATCATCGACAGGAAGACACTGGAACTCACCAAAACAGATACCCCACATCCAAAGACAAAGGAGAAGCCACAATGAGACGGTAGGAGGGGTGCAATCACAGTAAAATCAAACCCCATAACTGGTGGGTGGGTGACTCACAGACTGGCGAACACTTATGCCACAGAAGTCCACCCACTGGAGTGAATGTTCTGAGCCCCACGTCAGGCTTCCCAACCTGGGGGTCTGGCAACGGGAGGAGGAATTCACGGAGAATCAGACTCTGAAGCTTAGTGGGAATTGACTGCAGGACTTCGACAGGACTGGGGGAAACAGAGACCCCACTCTTGGAGGGCGCACACAAAATAGTGTGCGCATCGGAACCCAGGGGAAGGAGCAGTGACACCAGGAGAGACTGAACCAGACCTACCTGCTAGTGTTGGAGGGTCTCCTGCAGAGGCGAGGGGTGGCTCTGTTTCACCGTGGGGACAAGGACATTGGCAGCAGAAGTTCTGGGAAGTACTCCTTGGAGTGAGCCCTCCCAGAGTCTGTCATTAGCCCCACCAAAGAGCCCAGGTAGGCTCCAGTGTTGGGTTGCCTCAGGCCAAACAACCAACAGGGAGGGAACCCAGCCCCACCCATCAACAGTCAAGTGGATTAAAGTTTTACTGAGCTCTGCCCACCAGAGCAGCAGTCAGCTCTACCCACCACCAGAGCCTCCAATCAAGCCTCTTAGATAGCCTCAACCACCAGAGGGCAGACAGCAGAAGCAAGAAAAACTATAATCCTGCAGCCTGTGCAACAAAAACCACATTCACAGAAAGATACACAAGTTGGAAAAGCAGAGGGCTATATACCAGATGAAGGAACAAGACAAAACCCCAGAAAAACAACTAAATGAAGTGGAGATAGGCAACCTTCCAGAAAAAGAATTCAGAATAATGATAGTGAAGATGATCCAGGACCTCGGAATAAGAATGGAGGCAAAGATCGAGAAGATGCAAGAAATGTTTAACAAAGACCTAGAAGAATTAAAGAACAAACAAACAGAGATAAACAATACAATAACTGAAATGAAAACTACACTAGAAGGAATCAATAGCAGAATAACTAAGGCAGAAGAACGGATAAGTGACCTGGAAGACAGAATGGTGGAATTCACTGCTGTGGAACAGACTAAAGAGAAAAGAATGAAAAGAAATGAAGACAGCCTAAGAGACCTCTGGGACAACATTAAATGCAACAACATTCGCATTATAGGGGTCCCAGAAGGAGAAGAGAGAGAGAAAGGACCAGAGAAAATATTTGAAGAGATTATAATCAAAAACTTCCCTAACATGGGAAAGGAAATAGCCACCCAAGTCCAGGAAGCGCAGCGAGTCCCATACAGGATAAACCCAAGGAGAAACACGCCAAGACACATAGTAATCAAATTGGCAAAAATTAAAGACAAAGGAAAATTATTGAAAGCAGCAAGGGAAAAACGACAAATAACATAGAAGGGAACTCCCATAAGGTTAACAGCTGATTTCTCAGCAGAAACTCTACAAGCCAGAAAGGAGTGGCATGATATACTTAAAGTGATGAAAGGGAAGAAACTACGACCAAGATTACTCTACCCGGCAAGGATCTCAGTCAGATCCAACAGAGAAACCAAAAGCATTACAGACAAGCAAAAGCTAAGAGAATTCAGCACCACCAAACCAGCTCTACAACAAATGCTAAAGGAACTTCTCTAAGTGGGAAACACAAGAGAAGAAAAGGACCTACAAAAACAAACCCCCCCAAAATTAAGAAAATGGTCATAGGAACATACATATCGATAATTACCTTAAACGTGAATGGATTAAATGCTCCAACCAAAAGACACAGGCTTGCTGAATGGATACAAAGACAAGACCCATCTATATGCTGTCTACAAGAGACCCACTTCAGACCTAGGGACACATACAGACTGAAAGTGAGGGGATGGAAAAAGATATTCCATGAAAATGGAAAATGAAAAGAAAGCTGGAGTAGCTATACTCATATCAGACAAAATAGACTTTAAAATAAAGAATGTTACAAGAGACAAGGAAGGACACTACATAATGATCAAGGGATCAATCCAAGAAGAAGATATAACAATTATAAATATATATGCACCCAACACAGGAGCACCTCAATACATAAGGCAACTGCTAACAGCTCTAAAAGAGGAAATCGACAGTAACACAATACTGTTGGGGACTTTAACACCTCACTTATACCAATGGACAGATCATCCAGACAGAAAATTAACAAAGAAACACAAGCTTTAAATGACACAACAGATCAGATAGATTTAATTCATATTTATAGGACATTCCATCCGAAAACAGCAGATTACACTTTCTTCTCAAATGCACATGGAACATTCTCCAGGATAGATCACATCTTGCATCACAAATCAAGCCTCGGTAAATTTAAGAAAATTGAAATCATATCAAGCATCTTTTCTGACCACAACGCGATGAGATTAGAAATGAATTACAGGGAAAAAAACGTAAAAAACAAAAACACATGGAGGCTAAATAATACGTTACTAAATAACCAAGAGATCACTGAAGAAATCAAAGAGGAAATCAAAAAATACCTAGAGACAAATGACAATGAAAATACAACGATCCAAAACCTATGGGATGCAGCAAAAGCAGTTCTAGGAGGGAAGTTTATAGCTATAAAAGCCTACCTCAAGAAACAAGAAAAATCTCAAGTAAACAATCTAACCTTACACCTAAAGGAACTAGAGAAAGAAGAACAAACAAAACCCAAAGTTAGCAGAAGGAAAGAAATCATTAAGATCAGAGGAGAAAGAAATGGAATAGAAACAAAGAAAACAGCAGCAAAGATCCATAAAACTAAAAGCTGGTTCTTTGAGAAGATAAACAAAATTGATAAACCCTTAGCCAGACTCATCAAGAAAAAGAGGGAGAGGACTCAAATCAGTAAAATTAGAAATAAAAAAGGAGAAGTTACAACAGACACTGCAGAAATACAAAGCATCCTAAGAGACTACTACAAGTAACTCTATGGCAATTAAATGGACAACCTGGAAGAAATGGACAAATTCTTAGAAAGGTATAACCTTCCAAGACTGAACCAGGAAGAAACAGAAAATATGAACAGACCAATCACAAGTAAAGAAATTGAAACTGTGATTAAAAATCTTCCAACAGGGCTTCCCTGGTGGCGCAGTGGTTGAGAATCTGCCTGCCAATGCAGGGGACACGGGTTCGAGCCCTGGTCTGGGAAGATCCCACATGCTGCGGAGCAACTGGGCCTGTGAGCCACAACTACTGAGTCTGCGCGTCTGGAGCTTGTGCTCCGCAACAAAAGAGGCCACGACAGTGAGAGGCCCGCGCACCGCGATGAAGAGTGGCCCCCGCTCGCTGCAACTGGAGAAAGCCCTCGCACAAAGACCCAACACAGCCAAAAAGATGAAAATTAATTAATTAAAAAAAAAATCTTCCAACAAACAAAAGTCCAGGACCAGAGGGCTTCACAGGTGAATTCTATCAAATATTTAGAGAAGAGCTAACACCCATTCTTCTCAAACTCTTCCAAAAAATTGCAGAGGAAGGAACACTCCCAAACTCATTCTATGAGGCCACCATCACCCTGATACCAAAACCAGACAAAGATACTACAAAAAAGAAAATTACAGACCAATATCACTGATGAATATAGATGCAAAAATCCTCAACAAAATACTGGCAAATAGAATCCAACAACACATTAAAAGGATCATACACCACAATCAAGTGAGATTTATCCCAGGGATGCAAGGATTCTTCAATATACGCAAATCAATCAATGTGATACACCATATTAACAAATTGAAGAATAGAAACCATATGATCATCTCAATAGATGCAGAAAAAGCTTTTGACAAAATTCAACACCCATTTCTGATAAAAACTCTCCAGAAAGTGGGCATAGAGGGAACCTACCTCAACATAATAAAGGCCATATATGACAAACCCACAGCAAACATCATTCTCAATGGTGAAAAACTGGAAGCATTTCCTCTAAGATCAGGAACGAGACAAGGATGTCCACTATTATTCAACATAGTTTTGGAAGTCCTACCCACGGAAATCAGAGAAGAAAAAGAAATAAAAGGAATACAAATTGGAAAAGAAGAAGTAAAACTGTCACTGTTTGCAGATGACATGATACTATACATAGAGAATCCTAAAAATGCCACCAGAAAACTACTAGAGCTAATCAATGAATTTGGTAAAGTTGCAGGATACAAAATTAATGCACAGAAATCTCTTGCATTCCTATACACCAATGATGAAAAATCTGAAAGAGAAATTATGGAAACACTCCCATATACCACTGCAACAAAAAGAATAAAATATCTAGGAATAAATCTACCTAGGGAGACAAAAGACCTATATGCAGAAAACTCTAAGACACTGATGAAAGAAATTAAAGATGATACCAACAGATGGAGAGATATACCATGTTCTTGGATTGGAAAAATCAATATTTTGAAAATGACTATACTACCCAAAGCAATCTACAAATTCAACGCAATCCCTATCAAATTACCAATGGCATTTTTTACGGAACTAGAACAAATCATCTTAAAATTTGTATGGAGACACAAAAGACCCCGAATAGCCAAAGCAGTCTTGAGGGAAAAAAACGGAGCTGGAGGAATCAGACTCCCTGACTTCAGACTATATTTCAAAGCTACAGTAATCAGGACAATATGTTACTGGCACAAAAACAGAAACATAGATCAATGGAACAAGATAGAAAGCCCTGAGATAAACCCACGCACCTATGGTCAACTAATCTATGACAAAGGAGGCAAAGATATACAATGGAGAAAAGACAGTCTCTTCAATAAGTGGTGCTGGGAAAACTGGACAGCTACATGTAAAAGAATGAAATTAGAACACTCCCTAACACCATACACAAAAATAAACTCAAAATGGATTCGAGACCTAAATGTAAGACCGGACCCTATAAAACTCTTAGAGGAAAACATAGGAAGAACACTCTTTGACATCAATCACAGCAAGATCTTTTTTTGATCTACCTCCTAGAGTAATGGAAATAAAAACAAAAATAAACAAATGGGACCTAATGAAACTTTAAAGCTTTTGCACAGCAAAGGAAACCATAAACAAGATGAAAAGACAACCCTCAGAATGGGAGAAAATGTTTGCAAACGAATCAACGGACAAAGGATTAATCTCCAAAATATATAAACAGGTCATTCAGCTCAATATTAATGAAATAAACAACCCAATCCAACAATGGACAGAAGACCTAAATAGACATTTCTCCAAAGAAGACATACAGATGGCCAAGAAGCACATGAAAAGATGCTCAGGGCTTCCCTGGTGGCGCAGTGGTTGAGAATCTGCCTGCTAATGCAGGGGACACGGGTTCAAGCCCTGGCCTGGAAAGATCCCACATGCCGCAGAGCAACTGGGCCCGTGAGCCACAACTACTGAGCCTGTGCGTCTGGAGCCTGTGCTCCGCAACAAGAGAGGCCGCGATAGTGAGAGGCCTGCACACCGCGATGAGGAGTGGCCCCCACTCGCCGCAACTAGAGAAAGCCCTCGCACAGAAACGAAGACCCAACACAGCCATAAATAAATTTAAAAAAAAAAAAAAAGATGCTCAACATTACTAATTATTAGAGAAATGCAAATCAAAACTACTACAATGAGGTATCACCTCACACCAGTTAGAATGGGCATCATCAGAAAGTCTACAAACAACAAATGCTGGAGAGGGTGTGGAGAAAAGGGAACCCTCTTGCACTTTTGGTGGGAATGTAAATTGATACAGCCACTATGGAGAACAGTATGGAGGTTCCTTAAAAAACTAAAAATAAGACAACCATCAGAATGGGAGAAAATATTTGCAAATGAAGCAACTGACAAAGGATTAATCTCCAAGATTTACAAGCAGCTCATGCAGCTCAATAACAAAAAAACAAACAACCCAATCCTAAAATGGGCAGAAGACCTAAATAGACATTTCTCCAAAGAAGATATACAGATGGCCAACAGACACATGAAAGAATGCTCAACATCCTTAATCATTAGAGAAATGCAAATCAAAACTACAGTGAGATATCATCTCACACCGGTCAGAATGGCCATCATCAAAAAATCTAGAAACAATAAATGCTGGAGAGGGTGTGGAGGAAAGGGAACTCTCTTGCACTCTTGGTGGGAATGTAAATTGATACAGCCACTATGGAGAACAGTATGGAGGTTCCTTAAAAAACTACAAATAGAACTACCATACGACCCAGCAATCCCACTACTGGGCATATACCCTGAGAAAACCATAGTTCAAAAAGAGTCATGTACCAAAATGTTCATTGCAGCTCTATTTACAGTAGCCAGGACATGGAAGCAACCTAAATGTCCATCAACAGATGAATGGATAAAGAAGATGTGGCACATATATACAATGGAATATTACTCAGCCATAAAAAGAAATGAAATGGAGGTATTTATAATGAGGTGGATGGAGTTAGAGTCTGTCATACAGAGTGAAGTAAGTCAGAAGGAGAAAAACAAATACAGTATGCTAACACATATATATGGAATCTAAGGAAAAAAAAAAAAAAGGCCATGAAGAACCTAGTGGCAAGATGGGAATAAAGACACAGACCTACTAGAGAATGGACTTGAGGATATGGGGAAGGGTAGGGGTGAGATGTGACAGGGTGAGAGAGTGTCATGGACATATACACACTACCAAATGTAAAATAGATAGCTAGTGGGAAGCAGCTGCATAGCACAGGGAGATCAGCTCGGTGCTTTGTGACCACCTAGAGGGGTGGGATGGGGAGGGTGGGAGGGAGGGAGATGCAAGAGGGAAGAGATATGGGAACATATGTATATGTATAACTGATTCACTTTGTTATAAAGCAGAAACTAACACACCATTGTAAAGCAATTATACTTCAATAAAGATGTTTAAAAAAAAAACAAAAAAAAAACTAAAAATAGATTTACCATATGATCCAGCAATCCCAGTACTGGGCATATACCCAGAGAAAACCATAATTCAAAAAGACACATGCACCCCAATGTTCATTGCAGCACTATTTACAATAGCCAGGTCATGGAAGCAACCTAAATGCCCATCGACAGACGAATGGATAAAGAAGTTGTGGTACATATATACAATGGAATATTACTCAGCCATAAAAAATCACGAAATTGAGTCATTTGCTGAGACGTGGTTGGATCTAGAGACTGTCATACAGAGTGAAGTAAGTCAGAAAGAGAAAAACAAATATCGTATATTAACGCATGTATGTGGAACCTAGAAAAATGGTACAGATGAGCCGGTTTGCAGGGCAGAAGTTGAGACACAGATGTAGAGAACAGACATATGGACACCAAGGCGGGAAAACTGCAGTGGGGTGGGGATGGTGGTGTGCTGAATTGGGTGATTGGGATTGACATATATACACTGATGTGTATAAAATTGATGACTAGTAAGAACCTGCAGTATAAAAACAAACAAACAAAACAATTAATACTAAACTCTCATTGGGTTATTTGTATGGAAATATGTTAATATAAATGTTTCAGACATTACATGAAATTTCTAAAAATCTTATATATTCTGGTATAATGTTATGTCATAATTCTACTTATTACTTTAAAATGTATATCTCAGAAATAACTAAATTTCCTTGTCAATTACATTATTATGAACTTTCATCAAATCTTTAACCGTGGTCATTTTTAAGCCTTTTGTCATTTACAGACAGTTCTGGGTGTACTCTGATGCTTTTGCAAATATGTTCCTATAAAAGGGTTTCATCTTCAAGGAATTCATGGAAAAGACTCTGACAAGTACAGGTTTCTGGTAACTGACTGTACTGCTGAACTGAATGAATAAGCATTTTCAGAACTCTAATGAAAAACTGATGAACTCATAAAAGTGCTAACAAAAGATCAAGATAAAAAAAAATTAATTACATGGGACTGAGTGAACTGATGAGTATGATTATAATTTTTGTGACTTTCTGTTTGAATAAAAAAAAAAAATCCCACAAGGACTCAGAGGCAAAGAATATACAAATCAATTTTCACTGCAAAGTAAAGGAGCTGTTACAGTGGAGGATTACTGGACTGAATGTCAATATTATGACATAGCATGAGTGTGTTTCGTGTTTGGTAATTGCAATAATTGTTGCTTTTGTTGTGGTCATCCATTTACAATGCTTGGTGTCAGTCTATTTATCTCTTGTAAAAATAAAATACAGTGTGTTTGTGTGAAAAAAATAAATAAATAAATTTTTAAAAATGCTAATTATCATTGCCAAAATCAAATGCATTAGTAAATAGAATGTTAAGTCTCCTGGATTCAAAGAGCTGCCCTAATTTTCTATTTGCTAAAGTGTTGATAATACTTCATGGGGTTGCCATGAGGATAAAATGAGCTCTTACATGTAGCATTTAGAAAGGAACTTGGAACACAGTAAACATTTAATGTTATTAATTTTTAATATGAGTTTATAAGTAGCATTAATATTATATGTAATAAAGAGCACAGACTATTTATGAGTACTGAAGAGGAGATAATATAGTCAGATTTGGATAACAGAAGTGTAATTATGGACCAATGACAATGTCACTCTGCTTGACTGACTACTCTTCTGTCTCTGTTCAACATTCTCACACAAATTTAATTTTCTTGCTGCAAAAGTGTTTGAAGAAACAAATTTTCAAATAAAATTGTTTTAAATTGGTTGCTATCCATGAGCTCCATTAAGTTAGTGCTGTCAGTGCTGTTATACTCAATAACTGAAGGGCAAATATCTTCATCCTTCCAGCCTCCTCTCTCTGCAGGGGTTTGGGTCTTTTCGCACAACCCCAATTTTCAAAGATGCACACAGTGGCATTCAAGATTAAACAACTTTAAATTATTGTTATTTAATGTTAAGAATATACAAATAAATATTTATGACTGATACATAAGGTACGAAGAACATCTACTTACTACCTAATTTAAGTAAACAAAAAATTATCATTACTTTGAATTCATTTGTGTAAACTTCCTTCATTCCATTGCTTCCCTTTTCTATCAGAAAGGACTGCCTCCCTGAGTTGTGTGTTTATTACTTCATCACTTTTCCTCATATGTTTAAAAATTAAATTTGTATGCCTGAGTTTGTCCAATTTCACATGCTCTTCATGTGTATAAATGAACACATACTGTATATATACTATAACTTGCTCTGTTCCGCCAAATAATGTCAAGATTTATCCAAAAAAAAAAAAAAGCATGGCCTCCAAGCTCTATGTGCTCTGACCCCTGACTACCTCTCCAATATCATTTCCTTCTACCCTTCTCCCTCTTCCTTACACAACACTTATCCTGGCCTTTTTGTTCTCAGACACACCAAGCTTTTTCCTGTTTTACAGCCTTCATGCCAGCTGTTCATGCCTAAAGTACCCTTCCTCCACCTTGTTCTGCTCTGGTGCCTTCTCACGGTTTAAGCCTCCATTCAAATGTAACTCCTTCTGTTACAGCCCATCTCCAGTAGAACCCTCCATCCCTCTTCAATTACTCTTGTAAAACAAGGAATGTCACTTAGCCATACTGTTACACCAGGATTAAGTCATTAGCCACTGCAGTCGCTGACCTACAATACACCCTGAAAGGAATTCAGGATAAAGAATAGGATGAAGCACTCTGTGCTTTGGGAAAACAGGCAAAACAGGCCCTTAAGCAGTTAGATATATTTCCGGAAAAATTTTTATGAGCCCATATTCTTACATCTTCCCATACTTAGAAAAGCACTAAAATGATTAACTGAGATATATCTGTTCCTCATGACTAGCAGTAACCTTCTGCCAAGATGTATGCTTGATTGCACGTACCTCTTAGCCAAAAATCACATACGCTATACTGGCCTCTCCCCCCTACCTCTTTGGAGCAGTTCCTCAAGGCTCTCTGAGAGGCTGTCTCCCAGGCTACAGTCCTCAGTAAGATCCCCAAATGACACTGAAACTCACTGTTCTTATGCTTTATGTTTTTATTTCAGTTGACACTCTCTGACATCACTTTTCTCTTTTCCTTCTTAATAGTTACCATAATTTATAAATATCTATAAACATTATTCCATGTATTTACTTTTCATTTTTTCCTTTTCTTTCTTCCTCATTAAATTTTCAATAATTACTTATTGAGTATATTAATTTTATTTGAGAAAGAAAATGGAAAATTTTTGTTAGTCCTAAACCTTTTATACACTGTTAATATTTCCCTCCAATGTGCTACAGCATGCCTTTGTGGATGCAATAAAAATTATAAACATGTCCAGCTATATGTCAGGCACTGTTCTAAGTCCTTACATTTATTAAATCAGTTATTGTCAGGACAACCTATGAAACACACACTATTATTTTCTCCCGCTTTACAAATGTGGAAACTGAGTCATAAACAGGTTGAATACATTGCCCAGGGTTACTCAAATAGCTGAACCCAGATTCAAACCTAGGTAGTGTGGCTTTAGGATCTTAATCATAAACAATGCTGCCTTTATACAAGCACAGGACATTTTCAGGCTACAAGAGATGCGAATTGCTCCAGATCCTGAAGCACACTAACAATCTATTTATTGTAAAAAGATAAAACCTGCTACCAGAGGGCTCTTTCAGAAACTATTTTACAATACCCCCAAATCAGCAAATATCTGTTAAGAATGAAAAGTTCTTGATTCTCACTTAGAGTTTGTTGAATAGTGACCAGCTCGCTGAAGTTCCCATTCATTACTGTTGCCATTCCAATGACATATGTCATTCCAGGGATTAAGTGATCAACCTTGACTCTATTAGCATCCTTTACAAAAAGCTTCCTGACTTCTCTTCTATCTGATATGGATTCGATTTGAATGTAGACCTCGTGGCCATCTTGTGGGGATCCCCACTGAAGAATTATACTGTCTTCTCCCACATCTTCAAGTTTAGCATAAACTTTCTGAGGTGGATTAATACCTTCGAGAAACAGATAAATGGATACATATATTTTAGTTTATTGTCAGCGTTACTCATGCTATTGAGTAAAAATATCTCAGTTCAATATTAATTCATGTTTAAAATGTAACGAATCCTCATGTCACCATGTCTTGAAAAGGACTAAATTTTAGAGAAAAATATGTCTTTGTGATTACTATGCAAGTATTGGAGAATTTTCTTGATACTCTTTTGTAATAACCAAATACTTTGGCTTATCTCCTTACACAATTTATTTGAATATCAGGCCTGGGGATTTTCACTACTATACAATTCTCTGGAAATTGTAATGCCTTCCTTTTAGTCTCATTGTCTTGTGTTACATGCCTCCCCTAAACTTTTGATAGTTCTCAGGTACAATGATCAATCATTAGTTCATGTCTATAAGGATAATTATGCAATTTTAAACTGTTAACAGTTTACTTCAAATAATCTTTAAAGAATTCTCTATGCTTTTCAAAATTACTTTGTTTTCAGAAACTATAAGGTGATTTTTAATCTGTTTTGAAGTTCACCTCCTTAGCAACACAATTAAACACTACATTTTAATTTCTTAGGAAAAAATATTCTGGGTCAGACCCATAGTCTATTCATTCCATACCTTCAATTCACAAAATTGGAGCCAGCCTGACTTTAGGTGTTGAAATTGATTATGTATGTAAAATTATCAGAAAATGCCAGAATAGTCCAATTAGAAAAACTGTTCACAAGATTCCATGGTGAAACAGCCTCAGATATTTTTTTCTTACATACCTACAAAACTTATAAGCCTGTTATAGTTCTATTATTACTCAAAGAGTCTTCTATCCATGCCTGTGCATTTTTATGGGAGAAAAGTCCATTATTTTTTCCACATTCTCAAAGGCTCCATTAACCCAGAAGAGTTAGATTTTATTGAATAAAATATACTCTCTATATCAAGGCCCTTCATGTTGTATGCCTAGCTTACATTTTCTAAACTCTCACTACATTTCCCCTGTCCTCTAGCCATGCCAATCTACTCCCCATTTCCTAATGCTCAGTTGTCAGTCTCATCAAAAAGCCTTCTCTGACTTTCCCAGGTATGGCTAGATAGATGCCTCTTCTTTGGTCTTCACTGTCTGTGCACATGCTGTTTGCCCTACTCACAACATCCTTCTGCCTCCCCACTCCCACCTGGTTCACTCTTACTCTTCCTTCGTGACTCAGTGCATCACTCCTCCAGGAAGATTTTCATGGCCATCCCTGTACCCCGAGTCTGGGTTAACTGACCCCTCTCTATGCTCCCACAGTACCGAGAGCATAAGCCATATAATAGCAATTATAATACAGCATCAGCCTTTTTTAAAAATTTGCCTCATTCCATTAATATGTAAGCTCTCTGAAGGTCGATACTAGTCTTATTCATCTTTGCATTTCTAGTACCCATTGCAATTCCTGACACTAAAACATAATCTACTGAGTGAATAATGAATGAAAACAATGCATATTGCTTCAACCTCAGGAAAGTAAAAGAGCACTGGATTACTAAATCCTAGACATGCACAGCTGTGTCAGTTTAGAGTCAACATACATAGCAAATGACATAATTAAATGTGCAGACTCACATGTACCTTTCTCCTGTCCCTCTATTAAACAAATAGGTACATACCATGGAAGTTTTTTTTTGAAAGCTTTATTGTGACTTAATTCAGGTACCCAAAACACCATTTCAAAGTATATAATTAAATGATTTTTAATATATTGACAAGGTTTTGAAAGCATCACTATTATCTAATTCTAGAACATTTTCATCACCCCCAGAATAAACCCTATACCCACGAGCTGTCACCCACCACTCCCTTCTTTCTCTCTTTCCCATTCTTGGCAACCACTAATCTAATTACTGTCGCTATGGATGTGCCTATGGATTTCATATAAATTGAATCATACTACATGTGGTCTTATGTAACTAATTTCCTTAATATCATTTCAAGGTTCATCTATGTTGTAGCATGTATCACTACTTCAGTCTTTTTAATTGCTGAATAATGCTCCACTGTAGAGATATACCATGTTGTGTTTATCTATTCATCAACTGATAGACATTAGGGTTGTTTCCATGTTTTGCCTATATGCTATGAACATCCATATAAAGTTTCCTTTGTGAACAACTGTTTCCAATTCTCTTGGATATATAACTAGGAGAGGAATATCTGAGTCATATAATAACACTATGTTTAAATTTTTGAGAAACTGCCAAACTGCTTTACAAAATCACTGTACCATTGCACATTCCCACCATTAGTACAGGAAGATGTCAATTTCTCTACATCTACCATGGAAGATTTTAATGTGACTTCAAAATTAATGAATCTGTGAGAAATCCTCCTAGTCTGCCTGTCAGTTAAAAATGAAAGCACCTCCCTAAAGTGTAAGGGAGTCAATCAAGCATTTACCAATTGACACATGCTCTGAGCTCAGAAAAGAGAAAGCATCTGCTCTCTAGTACCCAACTGGAAAAATACTTTTGATTAGGATTTGCAACAGTGAATGCATGTATCTTAAGCATTTGCATTCAGTAAGCATGAAATAATATATTTTATTACTTACTTTACAATTTATTATTGTTATTCAAAGAATCCCAAGTATTCCCGGCAAATATGAGAAGGTTAATTAATCTACGTCTGTGCACGTGCAAGTTTTCCATTCCTCCTCCCTCAGTTCTAGTGCATTTAAATTTTAGCTGGTGAAATTTCAAAGAACTTTTCATATAGACATGTAAAATACACATGCACAGACAATACATGTGTTAACACACACACAGGGATATACTGCCAAAATGTGCTTAGTTACGTACTTTCATAAATAGTGTTTTCGCTTTTCAAAAAAGATTGACTTATACCTAATGGGGTAAATAGAATGCTTAATTAAAAGACAGAGTACTTTAATGATTATATTCTAGACGATGATTCAAAAACTGCCATGTGGAGGTGAGTGGAGATTAGAAATGCATTTGCCAAGTCCTGGGATGACACTGCCCCCTAGAGGTCAACTCATAACACTGCGTGAGGAAAGAAAGAAGGACCAGGTAAAACATTAAATGTTCAGATCTACTTGTTGGATCTAGTGCTGTTAAAGAGAACTGGGTGAACTAATCTTCATCTCTTAAGATAATTTATTTTCCAGCAAAGGCTATGATACGAAATATGTCTTCTAGGAACTCTGGGAGGAACAACGCAGATGTTTAAGGGGTTCATGTAAATCTAAATGAATTTAGTCTTTAGAATCCATGCTTAGCATTGATTCAACATCCAAACAAATGTTCAACCCCAATTATTTGTACCTATGAAAGGATCGACACAATTAAATTTTGGCAAAGTAGTATTTCTAAATATGCAGTTTGTATTTTTGATCAAAAGGCAAAACGTGCCCACACTTACCTGTAATGGCTGAAATAGGTTTCTCAAAGCAGCTTAAAGTTCCTCTTTCTGCTACACTGAACAGATAGATCAGATAATGATGGAAAGATCTTAGATTCCCAATTGTTGTTGATGTGTTGAATTTTTCAACAAACACCTTTTCTGATTTATTGTTTACAACATCCAAAATAGCCACAAAATAATGGTGAAAAGATACAGGATCTGGAGCATCCCAGTGTAAAAATATTTCCGTTGGGGTCACATGAGTAACTGTGACATTTTGGGCTGATAATGGACCTAGTAGATGAAAAGAAACCAGAAAAATACATTATACTAGTGAGATGGTTTGGAGAGTAATCTCTCACTTCTCAGTACTTCCATGATACTCTAATTTGGAAAAAAAAGGAACACTGGATTTGAGCCCTGCACCAATTTATATCTCCAACTTCCTGAGTAAATTATTTTCTTGAGCCTCGTTTTTGTTTTTTTGGTTTTTTTTACTATAAAATGGGAATTATAGGAGTAATTATGAAGATTAAATGAGATAAGGAGGGTAAACCACTTGGCAAATTGTTTGACACACACTACCATTCAATCAATTTTATTACAAGCACCACCACAATGGTACTTCTGGCATTCAGTGATCATACATTATATATGTCTTTTACTTGTCTTGTCAGACCAGAGGGCAGGGACTTCATATTATTTATTCTTCATTCCCAACATCACCAGAACTCAGGCATTCATCCTCTTACTGCAATGTTTCCCAACTCCAAACTGTTTCATCCAGTGCCAGTGATTTTCCTAGTTAATCCCTCCAGATTAATTTTCTTAAAACAGCACCTTGCACGTATCAGTCTCAAACCTATATCTGTTCCCTACCCTCCCAACTCACAGATATGCACACACATTCTTTTTGATTCTTTCTTTAGAAAGCAATAGCTGGAGAGTTAAAACAAGACCATCTGGGTTCCTGGACTCCTGTGTGGCTTAAGAAAGCATGTTAACCTAGTCAGTTTACTTAACCTTTCTGAAGCTCAGTTTTTTCATTTCTAAATAGCTACTCCAAAGGTTGAGATAAAGACTGTGAAATAATGCATTAAAACTGTTTTTAAAAGGCAAAAGGGGAAAGAATGCATTAAAAGTGTTTGTAAAAGGTAAAACAAGTCTTAGAAACTATAGTCTTCATGGATTTCCTTTGTTTCTAAGGTCAAGTCCAACCATCTATGACAGAGACCCCTGGCATGCCCAAATCTGACACCACCTACCAGTCAAACTGATTTCACCCTCATGCCTGAGGATCTCCAATCAATCCACACTGTTCTTTTCCTACAAATTCCTATCTCCACACTTTTGCTCAAAACATGCTTTTCTTCCTTCAAGTGTGAATCTAAGCCTCTCCTTTCCACGAGTCTTCCCATCACCCACCTTCTGAATTCTAGAAAGCATTTATCAAATGTACCACTGAATGGGAATTTAGGTAATTATATTTTTCTATACAGTTTTATTTGCATTCAATTTTATTCCTTACTAATTCTCTCCATTGTAAGTCCCTTAAAGTCTGGGATGCATGTCTGTTTATCTCCTGCTATTGGCACATACCGAAAATTCAGCTTTCCCCAAATTTATTGATTATCTACTATGAACTGGACACCAGTCTAGTTGGTACTATAAAACAAATAAGATACAGTTCCTGTCCTTCTGGGTGTTTAATTTAATAGGAAAGCCAAACACATAAACAGATTCATTGTAACCTAAAATGGTTAAAGAGAGAGATTTCCCAGAATGTTATGAGAAAATAGCAGACCCCCAGGAATTATGTGCTAATAATGATATTAAATATTTGAAAAATTATACTTTCAGATGTCTTGTAACTTACATGTTTCAACAATGAATACTGGACTTAAAGTAGCCTTTGCCTCCCATTCACTTATTGCAGAGAATAAAAATCTGTAAACACGGCCAGGAGACAGTTGGGTAATTGCTTTTTCTGTAGTATTTGGGGGCACGCTTTCAAAATGTTGTTCTTCTGTATAATCTAAATAATATTTAATGATAATTTTATACCCCAGTTTCAGCCACTTATTCAAATTATTCCAACCATTCAAATTATTCCAACTGAATACAACCTCAGTTGTTCCAACATCCTTTACATAAAATAAAAGGTTTTCCTGTGGAGAAGGTGCTGAAAAAATATAAAGGAGAATTATTTTTATTAGAGATTATAATTCTGTCTTTAAAGTAATAAAAGAGTAAGATGTGTGAATATAAGAATACTAATAAAATAATTACATTCATATTCACAAATATATGGCAAGGGAACATAACAGAAAAATCTTGTAAAGAAATAGTTTGATCCAGTTGCATTTTGCTGTAAAATGTAGCAATCTGTTTCATTCTTGGGTAGCAGTGGAGAAGAAAAAATTTCATTTTTCTTAAGACCAAAAGATGATCCATCTGTCCATGTGAGATGACCTTCTTTCTGTAATAAGATGTACAAATTAAGCCAATTTAAAGGAAAAGTGTCATGTCTTCAAATATGTGTATAAGATTTTTATTAGACACATCTATATTATAACATTTTCTAAGACTGTTAAATCATCAACCAGTTTCACATTTTTATGTGGATTTCCTTCATGATAAAGATTCTGAGCTGCAGACAGAGTTCATCTGCATTCACTCATTAGCCATGTCTTCAGAATTGCTAAATTTCACATTAAACCTCTATTTTCTCATCTATAAAATGGGTATAATGATAGAACCTACATCTAAGTTGTTGTGAGGATCACAGGCAGTGCAGCATGTGAAGGGCTCAACACAATGCCAGGCACAGACCCATTATTCCTTAGATGTTAGTTATTTTGTTTCAAGTCAACAAGTAAGTCTTAAGCATCAGAAGAGGTTGTTGTTACCTTTCTACTAAGGATGCCACTGGTGAATATCATCAACCTCAACTCTCACAGGTAATGAATCTATCTTTAGATAGTCACGTGGCTACTCTCCTTGAGTTGGAAAAATAGAAGCTTCAAAGATATATCTGGATTCTAATCAGTATTTCTGCCACTTACTATCTACTCCCAGATAACTGCTAACCTCTTAGAAATGAAATGTTTTCACCTATGCAATGGAACTAATCATGACTACTCTGCATGGTTTAGAGAAGACCTCTCTCAACAGGTTTAGAAAATACGTATGTAAAACGCCAGGCACATAAAAGCACCTCAAAAACAAATATAATTCTTATAATGAGCTCGGTGAAACAGAGACTATGTCCGTATTGTGATTATGACACTATCCCCAACATCAAGCATGGTGCCAAGCTAGTTGCTTGGGTGAGGACTAAAGAGACCCGCTCCCTCCTAAAGAGATTTTAAAACAGTACATTTCAATTTCACCAAATAGAATGGAGGAGCATCGTTTCCTCAAAGAGTCTGCTTTATTGCATATACTGTACTGCCATTGTGAAAACAGACAGAGGCTCAGAGGCTCAGAGGCAGTATGGTCAAGTGATTACGGCATGAGGGTTGGTCAAACAGATACAGGTTCAAGGCCTGGCATGGCTATTTATTAGCTATGTGACCCAGGATCTTTCTGAGTTTTTTCCTTATCTATAAAATGAGAATAATGATACTGCCTATCTCATTAGGTTGTTGTGAGAACTCAGTGAGATTTACCTATGTAACCCTCCCAAAGTAGAATAAAGAAACTATTAATCTTTCATTCATTAAGTTCCTACTGAGTGGCAAGACCCCAATTGGAAGCTGGGAATGCAATGATGAGTAAGACAGTCTTTATCCTCGACATCCAATAACAAATTCACACTTACTCAGCATGGGTTTACTTAAAGGGGTGATTACTTTCTTAATCTACCACAAGGATTAAGACCCAGCAGCTAACTCTGATGTCAACCTCAATAGACCAGCTTCATGCAGAGGTCGTAGAGTACAGTGGTTAAGATCAGACTCTGATGCCTGTCCACATGTGCCCCAATTTCCTCTTACGTCATACAAGTAAATCACATAGAATTGCGCTTAGCACTTAGGAGACACTATAGGACTCAGTTATTACTACAAAGGAAGTTTTTTTTTTTTTAATAGTTACTTTGATGTTTCATTTGCTTCCCAAATTATTTTTAAGAATCTTGAAGCAGAGTATGTATCTTAGACACCTTAGAAAAATTCACAGCAACCACGAGGATGCCTTGAGAGCCTCACTTTAGCTGTCATGACCATGTGACCTAACTTTATAACAGAAACCAGGAACCATAACAATTGGTAGAGAACATTCTAATTTAAACAGTTTATAACCACCATAACTAACAGCAGGAAACAACTATATATACACTCACTGGCCTACTTGGAAAGACACTGGCACTCTGGGAGGGGGACTTCTGAGATGAACTGTGGTTTGAGGAAGCTTTATTAGAATTTCATTCACTTCCTATTAAAAGATAAAGGAAGCTCATTAAGAGGATGATGAAAATGCAATCAAAGGTTGCCAATAGTTTCTCCCAAGCTTATGCAAAGTTCCAAAGAAAAATTGGTATCAAACTGAGAGAACTTGCCTTGGGTCACTAGAGATCAGCATATCTCATGGAGAATAGATTTATTTTTGAATGGCAGGAAATAAAAGTAAATGGATCATCAAGAAGAAAACACAGACTAGACAGATAATTGTGTTAGGTCTCAAGTTTTCCTACGAAACGTTCACCAAAATGAGATTTCCTTAGCTATTCCATAGTATTAGGAATTTTGTGAGAAAAATGTCACACATTCCTTATTTCACTGGTATTGACTAAAATCTTCAGATCTTTCTGAATCTCTCTTAGTGAAACTGAACTTCATAAACCTGGATGTCTACAGTGAAAGAAATAAAATGAAGACCTCCATGTTTTGGGGTCCATATTATGGTACTGTTCACAGAGGTGAGAAATAGAGGAAGCGGAGCAGGTTTGATGGGAAGGAGGTAACAAGTCAGTTTTAGCCATGTTGAAGTGTCCGTGGAAAATTCCAAAGGGATAAGTAGAGGAAAATTAGACAGGTGTCTGGTAGTCATAAGAGGAAAGTGGACTAGATAAACATTTGAGACTATCTGGTTTAGGTAGTAAATTAAGTGAAGAAATAGATAAGATGAATCAAATGAATTTAAGAGGGGTCTGGGAAAGACCAAAACGAAAGAGAAATTAGGTAAAGAAATAAATGCCTACAAAAGAGATTGAAGGAGGTGGGGAAGGAATGAACAGACACGGTACAGAGGATTCTTAGGGCAGTGAAAATATTCTGTACCACACCAAAATGATGGATACATATTATTTTATATTTGTCCAAACCCACAGAATGAACACCATCAAGAGTGCAGCATCATGTAAACCTTAGACTTTGGGCTATAATGACGTACCAGTGTAGGTCCAGGGGTTCTAACAAGTTACTACTCTGGTGGGGGAGGTCACTAATGGGGGGCTGTGCATGCCTGGGGGCATGAGGTATGTGGGAAACCTCTGTCCCTTCCCCTCAATTTTTCTGTGAACCGATGACTACTCTAAAACAGAGAGAGATTGGAAAAATAAAAAGAGAAATAGTGTCTGGCTTATAAGAAGTACTCAAAAATGGGACTTCCCTAGCGGTCCAGGGGGTATGGGTTTGATCCCTGGTCGGGGAGCTAAGACTCCACATGCCTCGTGGCCAAAAAACCAAAACATAAAACAGAAGCTATGTTGTAACAGATTCAATAAAGACTTTAAAAAATGGTCCACATCAAAAAAAATCTTTAAAAAAAAAGAAGTACTCAATAAATACTTACTGAATGAATGAAAGTAAGAAGGAATCAATGAATCAATGAATATAGATAAAACAGTTTTATCACAATATACATATTTCTTTATATCTACTGACCTTCAAATCATTAAGACCAGTCCATATTATTATTTGATTCTTTGACCTGAGATGTGAAAACATAAATTTTTTTTCCTCTTCATTTTTTATATCCACAAGGTGTGCAGAAATTAAAGATAACTTACAATGTTGCTGGGCTATATTCCATGGCTTACTCTCTTTGCTAATTCTATAACAGTTATTTTTTAATGCTACCCATCCTTGTGAACATGAACCTACCAAAAGAAAAATGCTTTGTTAAAGATGGATTCAGCAATATAGCATTTCATAATTACATTTTTTAACATCTACATAAGTTAACTGTGAAAACCTCATAGTATTAACTGTGCACTTTCCCTATGTTTCTCCCAAACCAATAAAAGTGCTAAAGCTGTCATTATTCAAGTAGTAAATGAATTACCACCAACTAAAACAGTGTTAAGTAGCTGTAAGAATTAATTATGCAGAATTATCATCCAATTATAACTTAACACAAAACCACAGATGTTTTTCTTTCTAAGTTACTTTAAGTTACCTTTCCTTTCCCTTACTCTTGCACTGCTAGAGAACTTTTAAAGTATATTTCAGGCTTCTTTTTAATTTAGAGAACTAGACATCATGCTTGCTTAGAATTCTGCTGTTACTTGACTTCAAATGGGTTCACGTTCCAGAAAAAACTGAATGGCCAGCCACTTAGCCTTTTCCTCCAAGATTACACATCACAGAAAGATAGGAAAATATTAGCCTGTTCAGAGTAGAAACTGTACTTCAGCTCATGCTTATGCTTCATCAGTGCCCAACCCAACATATTAGGAAGATGTAAGAAGATGTTGTCTTTTTTTTCATAGGGGAAAAAGAAGAATGGGGAGAGTGAATGCTTAAATACCTTATTGTCTTTTTATTACCAAAATATTATAAAAAATATTGCAGTTCATTGGTTATTCCTATAGAGGGTATTAAAATGGGACTCTTAGCCCATCACAGAAAGTGCACTGCCCCCACTAGCCGTCTATGACTCTGTCTTCTTCTCATATCTTTTCCTACTATATGAGGGAAGGAATAGGAAATAGGAAAACACCAAAATATTGAACACATTCACCTCCCCCTTGCAGTATTCCAAATTTGGGTCAGGTCTGATCAGGGATGAGTAATGGAGAAACTTTAAATAGGATGAAGGATTTATATATATATTTTTTTTCCTTCAGTAAAGAGAGATTTATTTGACTCAGTTTCTTAAAACAACTTTCTTTTTGGAGATAACAGTCCATTGACATACCATAAACCAACGACTCTGGACTAGAATATCTCTAAATTCCATAGCATATAATTTGATGCTATGTTTCTAAAAAATAACTTGAGACCAAACGAGTTAGCTCTCTAAGTCTGCTGAGCTATACTTTTCACCTTTTATTATATATGAGGGTCCATTGCATTCTGGATATGCTGATGAAAGATTTACATTTTTATACTAGATTTTAATGATCTTTTAATATCTGAAAATGAGAATGTTTATTGATACACTGAAGTCACCAAAAAAAGCCATGGAATCTATATGAGCCATTGCCAGAGTTAAAGAAAAGAGAACCCACTTGGTTCAGTTTAAAAGAAGTGGTGGAAGAAAAAGTTGGTTCTTACCTTTACCCTGCTAAATCCAGCTTGTTCAGTAAATCAGTCAAATATCAGAATAATATAGTTAGAAAAAGAGGACTATGCTAATTCATTTACAAGCAGTGTACAGCGGTTAATACTTGGCTGAATCGCTTTTTAAAAGCTGCCAAGTTATCTACAAAATATATAATAAATATATAAGTTAATAATAAATATCTACATACCTGTTTCAATTTGAACATCCAGTCTCTGAAATATATTTATAAAATCCAAATGCAATTGTTTAAATTCAAATGTAAAAACATATAAGGTGGCAGGTTTCAAATCATCCCACTCATAAAACATGACATTATTTTGCATAATTTGTGAAGAATTATTAAGCGATATTGACACTAAAGTGTCATTGGAAGACAGAACACTCCAGTTAAAAGAAACACTCGTACTTGTTGCTATTGTTTTAATATTTCTAGTTGATATTCCACCTAAAAGATCAGGGAGAATAATTAGTATGGTTTCAAATAAAACTGAATGAAACACAAATGATATTGAATTACAAAAGATTCACCATGATGGGAAAATATTACCTAACTATAAAACCTTTTCTAGACTATACGGGAGTTTCTTGCACTCTGCTTAGAATGAATGAATTAGATTACAATCCACATTATAGGATTTTTAAGAATAATCTGGATTATATGTAATATCTCCACTATACCTATCTATTCATATTAGCACACATTAAATGTCAAAACTGAAAATCACATTCTTACTTTAGTTTACAATTTCCTTTAAATTTTGAAATTTAAATTATAATCAAAAAACAAAATACGATCGGGATGTGATTTTTAATTACCACTGTATATCTATCAATCACTGTAAAATTCAAATGATCTGGTAATAAAAAATTTTCCCTTTTATAATTAGGTAAGATACCTGAACAACACATACATATTACTTACGGGTTTGAAATGACTTTTCACTTAAAATTTGTCCATATTTTATGGACTGTATAATGATGTGACAGTCTTCACTTTCTTCTAGTGTTATTATTGATTTTGGAAGCTTTTGTGGGTCTGCGAGAATCCTTTTCACATTCTGTAAATAATGAGATTCATCTGCTTAAGAAATGTTTATTAACTCTTTGTAAGATGCATTATAATTAGAGGTTTGACTTCTCTACATCTTCATAAAAAGCAGTTTTTCCAATATGAAATGCAAACATACGTAAACTATTTTTTACATAAAATATTACCTTTTAAGTTGCTCTCTGTGTAGTACATAAATTCTAAAAAGGAAAATACATAACCATTCCGATGATGAAACAGTCAAATATTATTTTGATCAACTAGTTATTGAAGATATTTCATATAATGCTAGCATTTTATATATTAGTAAAATTAAAGTAAGATATTGCAATGACTATTAAATTCCTGTTTATGATGTGGCATTCAGTTACAACAAATTTACACTGTGCTCACTTTTATCAGAGCCAAAAAATAAAAGATGCCTTACTTTTTGAGCAAAATTATTAACAAGTTGGTATTTTAAAAAATAAAATTCAGGACTTCCTCCCTTAGGAAATTCATCCCATTCAATAAAAATTGTTGTTGTTTGTTTATTCTTTGGTATATAATGGAAACTTTTTGAGATCTGAAATGGGAAAGAAAAGTAACGGTAAATAAAAATGTCTTTTTTGTTATTTTTTATAAGCAAATTTACAAAAAATGAAACCTAAAATATACCAAATTATAATTGAAAAATATTTCAGTAACATTGATTTCTACACATAAATTAAATAACATCCATTGGATACTCTATTTATAAGCATAGTTCAGGAAATAACTTAAGAAAGGCAAGTAAACATAAAAAAGAATGAAATAATGCCATTTGCAGCAACAGGATGTACCTAGATATTATCATACTAAGTGAAGTAAGTCAAAGAAAAGACAAATATCATATGATATCACTTATATGTGGAATCCAAAAAAATGATACAAATGAACTTATTTACAAAACAGAAATAGAGTCACAGATGTAGAAAACAAATTTATGGTTACTAGGGAGGAAAGGTGGGGAAGGGATAAATTAGGAGATTGGGATTGACCTGTACACACTCCCACATATAAAATAGATAACTAATAAGGACCTACTGTATAGCACAGGGAACTCTACTCAATGCTCTGTAATGACCTATATGGGAAAAGAATCTAAAGAAGAGTGGATACATGTATATGTACAACCAATTCACTTTGCTGTACAGCAGAAACTAACACAACACTGTAAATCAACTATACTCCAATATAAATTTTAAAAAAAAGAAAGGCAAGTAAAATAAGAGCAGGGAAATTTTAGATGCATATCTCTCAAACTAGGAATCACCAGGATCCTGGGGTCAGGGAGAAGGAAGAAACAAAGTCACAGCACACCCTCTTAGCATGTCAAACTGTGTACCTTGATGATAATGGATTCTTGACAAAGCACTTAGAATGAAAATAAGTTTGAGTGCAAAATGTTTGACTCTGAATTATTTTAAAACCTTGGTTCGTTTGTAGGTAAAGAAAATGTTAGCAACTGAGGCAAAATAGCCAGACCACATTATCAGAGACCCTTTATGTTCCCTAGATGACAAAAAAAATAATTCAGCTCCCAAGAGAATGATACAGTCATCAAAATTCCTACCAAAAACAACTTTAAAATGCCTCACTATACTTTGTCTTTTACCAAATTCTGATCTCTCTCCCTCTGCACTGATCATCCCCCAAAACAATTTGCAAGCAGTGAAAACAGCTGCCACCAATATGCATATATTTGTGCAGCGCCTAGCAAAGAAAACTTTTCTTAGGAACTAAATCTCATGTTTAGTGTTACTTGTCTTCAACACACCCTTTATATTCCAAAATGGAGAGACCCAATGCAATAGCATCTTGCCCACTAATTATCCCAGAAAGAGTACATTCAAAAATGTCTTACCTTAAAAACATATTGTATCCAGAGCAGTAGAATAACTGATTTCTCCATCTGGAAAATAAAGTATATTCAGCTCAGTTAAGCATGTATATTTTTAGTTTCAGAACTAAACTATTGGAAATTCTTTAGGTTGTGTGTGCATATATCACTTTAATGTGATGTCTTTTCAATTTAGACTGCTCATCCAACCGAATGTGAAGGCATTAATAAGTAGGTGCTTCATAATATTGTCCACCCAATAAAACTGGAAAACATCAGTACTTTTCAACTAATAACAAACAGCAAAACAATTTGTTTCTATAAGCTGCTATAATTAAATATAAAGGAGATGTTAGCAATAAAATGAATTAGGCAATTACACAAAATTACATTGCACTGTGTGAAACTATTTAAGCTTAATGGATAAAAATCTAGAACACCTACACACTGCTACTTTGTTGGAAGTAATTCCTCACATTTTAAAATTATACCATCATTATAAAAAATATTTCAAATACAGTGGATGAAATTGAAACTTAAATGGAAAAAACATTCGACATTCGTTTCAACTGAATTTATTTTTAAAATGAATTGATCCAAAAAGCTTGTATAACTTTTCCCAGGAACCTTGAGTCCCTGGGGACTTAGGAACTGTCACGTTCAACTTAAGGTATAAAGAAAAAAATAAACACCTCTGTATTTTTTTTAAATACATATTTCTGAACCTGAAAAATATCATTTTAATAGTAAACAGGTCCCCAGGATCAATTTTAAAGCTCTCTAAAGCCCACTCTAAAGCAGGTTTCTTCCTACAAAATCCTCTGTAGCAGGTGTTCACCTCGGATAAAATGCAACCCAGTTAAAAAGAAATACCTAACCATTCAATCCACAGACTCCTCCACAAAACTGCAAAGCTTTAACCCTGTTCTTTATTCTCAGCAACCTGTTATAAGCGTTCCATTCGCGGGGTTGGGGTATTAATTTTTTCCCCCAAATCTAAGCTGTCAGGTAGAATTTTGAAGGTTTGGGTGCTGCATAATAAGAACGCCGAAGTGGATAGATCGCTCCCTGCTGCCTGTTGAAGTCCAAATCCCCATTCAAATACAGGTCTCGGTCAGGGTTTGCTCCCAAAGTGTAAAAAGAGAGCAACTGGCCACGGCCGCGCGGTTTTAGAAAGAGTCCCAAACTTTTGACCAATGGAGAAAAGAACAGAGTTTAAAGAGAAGGGCGGCGGTTTTAAGAATGGTTAGACTGGTGGGGAAAGGAAAAAGACCAGGGACCTGGAAGCCGAAGCGCGACGGGTGCTCAGTGGAGGAAGCCTGTGGGTGCCGGGTGCCGCGCGCACAGCCCCCGCTGACACTGCCAGACCCTGACCCCAGCCGCGCCAGCCAGCACTTTGCAAGTTTCGTGCGCCGCGTGTTGCGCCGGGGTGACGGGGTCGGGGCGGGGGGGGGGGGGCAGGGGAAGGAGCTCGCCATCGCCCCCACCTCGCGGCTGCTCCGCGCTTCTCCTCCCGGCGCCTCTCAGCAAGCCTCCGCTCCGCTGCAGCTCTTCCCGCAACTGTTCTGGTGGATTTCGTTCCCGCCAGCAACGCCCTCTTCTCTCCGCGGGGTTAATTAAGTGAAGGTCTCCATGGAAACGGTAAGCTGCAGGAAGGGAGAGGAGTGGGAGGCAAGTGCCCAAACATTTATATGTGGAGGAGACTTACAGTACATGCAAGAAGGGAGGAAAGGGTAGGGCGATGAAGGAGGACTCAAATTGGCCTCTTAGGAGAAACAGAAGTCGACCGCCGTGGCTGCGAAGAATCGTGGCTGGGCCCAGTTTTGTGTTAAGTTCATCCAATGTGGCTGTGTATGAAGCCGCTTTCTTTCATTGGTAACAGTTGTGTGGTCTGCTTACTTGTTTGTTTTTTGTAGTGTTTGACAGAATTGACTGAACCTTTCCTCCATCCTGAGATCTTCTGTTAGCTTCCCTGACATCACCCTCACATGGTTCTTCTGTCTTCTTAAGTCCACATCATCCTTGACATTTGCAACTTAAAAATTGACTTGACCCATGGTGCCTTTTTTACCACTAGGGTCTTTGGACTCTATGTTTGTTACAGGCCAGGGTTCTTGGACTCCTTAATCAATAGAATTTGATGAGAGGCCAGATAAGAAATTCAGGCAAGGCTTTATTGTTTCAGCAGGAAGGAGCGAAATTAAGTAACAGGTGTCCTTGCTCGCTCCCTTGGGGGGTGGGGTGCGTGAGCTGGTTCCTCATATAGGGTGAGGGTCTAGGGGTCAGGATGCAGGGATGACTTAGGTGGTCTGCCCACCCCCCTTGGTGCTGTGTACAGGGTGCATGCCCAGTACCCTGCTTTTGCTCCTGACTCCTCAGAAGGGGCAGTTGGGTTTTTGGTCTTTGTGAATGTTGTTGCTCTTAATTTTCCCCAGCTGCGCATGCGGGAAGTTATTTTTAGTCCCTTATAGTTTCTTTGCATTTTGTTACGGAAGGAGAGCTTTGTCCAGGTGCAAGCACTGCAGCAAAGGGTCCCAGATCCCAGGTTTCAGGCCCCAGCCTGTCTCATGATCAATAGAAATTGGTAAGAGGCCGGACGAAGAATTCAGGTAAGGCTTTATTGGGCTTTATTGGGAGTCCTGCTACAGCTGGAGTGAGTGAGTACAAGAAACAGGTGCCCTTGCCCATTCCTGCAGGGGGAGGGGGGGTGAGCTGGTTCCTTAAGTGGGGGTGAGGGAGGATTGGTGGGTCTGGCACAGGGGTAGTTTAGGTGGTCTGCCCACCCCCTTGGTGGTTCTGTGTGCAGGGATCATGCACAGTACCCTGCTTTTGCTCTTGGCACCTCAGAAATGGCAGTTGATTTGTGGCCTTTTTGTATCTTATTGTTAATATTAGCCCCATCTGTGCGTTCAAGCAATTATTTTTAGTCCCTTACAGTTTCTATGTATTTTGTTGCTTGAGAAGACATTGGTCTAGGTGCATGTGCAAGCACTCCCAGGGCCCATCCTATCTCACCCTTCATGAGTCGGGGTTATTTCATTCACTTTTATGTTTTTCAGTCATATTCAGATTCCCAGTCATTCCATCTTGGATCTCATTTCTTTCCAGGGCTTCAGAGAAGTATTTACAGGTCTGCGTTGGCCATTTCCACATGGATGTCCCCCACAGGCAACTCAAAAACATCTTTGCAAAACTAAATTCATGATCTTGCCTCTCCCAGACTTTCCTGAGCAGAGGGTCAGCCAACCAAACAAAAAAATCACCAACTCTACATCCTCAGATCCTTTCCCTCACTACTCAAAGCCAGTTTGTCCTCAAAAATCCCTTTGGTTCTCCTTCTAAAAAATTTCTTAGGGTGATTACTTCCTCTCTATTCCCACAGTCATGGGCTTAACTGAAAACCGAATTATCTTTCTCTCTAGAAAGTGTGTGCCTTGTTTAAGAGTTGGAAACTCAGTTCAGATCCTATGACTCCGTTTACTAGCTGATCATCTCTGAAAAGTTGCCTGTGGCCAAAAGTAAGCTTAAACAGTGCTTAGTAAAGTGTAAACACTTAATAGAGTGACAACTAATATTGGTTCGCTGGATTAATGCAAATAAACTCATACTTGGACGGTCCCTTTATCTGATATCCCCAGTCTCTCCTATACACTGTTAGCTAGTGTGATCTTTCTGAAATACACACATGAGCATACTTAAAAACTTACTCTGGGACTTCCCTGGTGGCCCAGTGGGTAAGACTCCATGCTCCCAGTGCAGGGGGCCCGGGTTTGATCCCTGGTACTAGATCCTGCATGCATGCCGCAACTAAGAGGCTGCATACTGCAACTAAGAGTCCGCATGCCGCAACTAAGACCCAGAGCAGCCTAAATAAGTAAATAAATAAGAATGGTTTGAAAAACAAAACAAAAAAAAGCTTACTTTTTAGGTGCTTACTTAAAAGTCTCTTCTGACACTTGGTTGCTTACAATGTACCTCTGGCCAAATTCACTTTTCCAACTTCGCCTCTCTCCTCTTCCTTGGCACCCTAATTTATACCCTCAGTGAAGTAACAGGCCATAAACCTTTGCACTTCTGTTTTCCTATAGAACTTTGTTTACATTGTAGCACAAAAATTTACTTTTTATGTATTTATATATATTCTCAGCCAGATTAGGAACTTCATGATGACACAGACTATGTCTTAATTCAAGCAGTTATACATGTGAACTATATTTATGTTGTTTTAATTCCTGAGGGCCCTACATATCTTTAGTCTTTAAAAGTGGGAAGTGTCAAGGCAATATATCACAAACGATTTCATTGCCAATGAATTAGCTTTTAGTCTTTGAGAAATATGATCAAATTAAAAATCCATCAAGGATGTTAACTAAACTTATTGTGGTAATCACCTCACAATATATACATATATCAAATCATTTTGCTGTACACCTTAAACTTATACAGTGTTATAAAACTTGGGGGGATAGAAAAATCAGGAAACTGGTCTAAAAAATAAATAAAATTAAAATCCATCAAGTGAATTAAATAAATAAAGTATATATTTCAACATGGCTTTTTTGTCATACATTTGCTGTGCAAACAATTGCATTTTAAATAAGCAGCCATCAAAAACACTATCACCTTCTGTAGTTTACATCAGTCTCTCCACTAGGTCAATAAACTTGGTAGCAAGTTAATCAAGGAGCTTTCCTAAAAAGCTCTCCTTCCTGAAGGGTTATCCCATCAAATAGTATGGCCTTGTTCCTGCCTTACGCTTTTCTTGACCTAGGAACTTAGTTATAGAGAAATGAAGTGAAAGATTCAAGAAAATCATGGATCTTTTCTTTTGAGAAAACGGAAAGTGTAGATTTAGTACAATTTCAAGGCATTTATTCTCAAGGAAAATAATTTATTTTTCAGATGGAGAAACACAAACAAAAGTCATTTAAGCAATAATGGAGATGACTAACATCTTACAACATGAATTCCCTATTAGGAAATGTGTTGTTTGGGGTCTTACTTATGTATCTGTTATGAAAGGTAACCATTGTCTTCACCAGAAGTTGGGTGGACATATCTGCATTAACCACATCCCTGGTGGAAACATGGCAAATATACAAGTAAACACAATACCCGCCCCTTCCTCACATTTAAATTCCAGTCATTTATTCAGTCAGAAATATTGAGTGCATATTATGGGCAAGCACAGCGCTAAGCACTGAGGACTAGCAACAGGTGCAGTAAGCCCTCCCCTTCATGGAGCTTCAGTTCTAGTGGAGGAGCTGCTACGTGTTGTATACTCTGACTCTGTGCATAAACTTACTCCTCTTGGTTTCTGCTGTTACTATCTCAATCCGGGCCCTCTTTCCCTGTCATCTAATCTTTTGGGTTCCTGAATCTAATTCCAACATGTGAGGTGTGTGTGTGTGTGTGTGTTTAGGGGGGGACACCTCCATAACACCAAGCAAAGCTTGGGACACCAGCTGGGTGTCCTACAGTTCAGTTCAATCTGACACTGTCTCCTCAGAGATAGCATCAGATTCCACAGGTTAAGGGTTCAGTCCTACAAGACTGACCCCTGCCCCCAGATGCCAGTCGCAAGCCCAGGTTGTTAACTGTGCTTCTGACCAACGAGCTACAGACTGGAGGTTGCCACAAACCCTTCCTTGGGTTCGATTTATTTGCTAGAACGACTCACAGAACTCAGGAAACCCGTTTACTAGATTACCGGTTTATTATAAGAGGATATAATTTAGGAACAGCTGGATTGAAGAGATGAATAAGGTATGGTATGTGGGAATGGGTGTGGAGTTTCCATACACTCTTGGAGCAAGCCATTCTCCCCAAATCTCCAAGTGTTCACCAACCCAGAAGCTCTTCAAACCCTGTCTTTTTTGGGTTTTATGGAGGCTTCATTACATGGGCATGACTGATTAAATCATTGGCCACTGGTGATTGATTCAACCTCCAGCCCCCACCCCCCTCCAGAGGCTGGGGGCCAGCTTGAAAGATCAAACCATCTAATCACATGATTGGTTCTCCTGGCAACCAGTTCCCATCTTTAGGCCCCAAAATTACCTTATTAACATAACAAGAGACACTTTTATGGCTCTCACCACTTAGGAAATTCCAAAGGTTTTAGGAGCTCTGTGCCAGAAATGAGGACTAAGACCAAATATATATTTCCTAATATAAATCACAATATCACATCTAGGTATTTGACATCCTTTCATCTCTTTTTATTAGATTGATCTAAAACAGGCCTCTCTATCTCTAGTTTTTCCCCTACTTCAATCCATTTTCAACTGTCTTCAGATTAATCTTCCTAGTCAGTTCTGATAATGTTAATTTCCTACTCACAGTGTCTTTGATGGCTCCTCAGGCTTCCTAATTCCTTACTCTGCCCATTGAAGTCTTCCAGAAACATTTTCAGTTCACTTCATACATTTTTGTTTTTGTCCTTAAAAGTTCCCTTCTGTTTTACCTTTTTCATGAAACTTTTCCTGGGTACTCCTAACAAGAGTCATACCCTCCTCCTCTGTGCTTCTGTGGCACTTAATGCCTCTGATGGATGGTTCACTGAATTATATTTTTTATATAGATATCTGTGGACATCTTAGTACCTCTACCAGACTATAATCTGCCCGAAGGTAAAATTTATGTCCCATTGATCTTCATATTACCTGTGGAGCCAATCATGATACCTTATATAGTAGGCACTCTACAAATATTTTTTGAATAAATACTTGTTGACGGAATATTATAAAACTCTACTCTCTCCCTTTTCTAGGTGGCACTTGGGACTTACCACAATGTGAAGGTTAAAAATGTTTTTGGAAATAGTGAATAGAAACTTTAACATGAATCATGCCACTCTGGAAAAACCCATGCGTGATTTATAATATTACTGTAAACTTCTGGCTTTGCCCTGAACTTTTAAGAGTCTTTTTCAGAGTCCTTTGCAATATTCATGAGAATCTTTCTTAATGTTGTTAAAAACAAGACAACAGGCCCCAAATGGAGTCACTTATTCTAAGCCCCACATCACCAAACTGAGACTTAATTACAGTTGCAGCTCTCCCAGATTGACTGGAATCTTACACCAGTCAATCAGGAATCTCCTGATTAGCACTAGTTAGGTAATCTGCCTGATAGACTCCTGCCATTCCCTAAAGGAAAGTGACCTTGTCATAACCAACTGCTTTTTTTCATCTAGTATAACTTCCTTGTTCCTGACCCCTTCTGCCTGTAAAAGTCGAATTTCATTTCATACAGCTCCTTGGAGCTCCTTTCTGTCTGCTAGATTGGATGTTGCCCCTTTCATGCATCCTTGAATAAGCCAACAAGATCTGTAAAATTTGCTCAGTTGTATTTTGTTTTTTAAACTATGTGTTAACCTTTAGAGTGGCCAAGATCTGTCACATTCCAGAGTGTAGAAAAGTGTACTGTTTTAAGATTTAAATGGAACCATACTTAAAAATTAAAGACCAACATAAAAACATTCTCCCTTAAATCTTCTGAACTGGAAAACTAGTGGCACTATTTTTTGTCTTTCCTTGTCTCATATTTCCTGTTCTTACAGATCTTTTCAAATTTCCTCTTTCAAAGAAGATATTTTACTCAAACTTTTCTCACAAAAGTAACACTTTTACAAGCTGATATGTAATCAAAGTGAGCCATATTTCTGTCACTATTTAATGGGAAGCTATTGTTGCTATAGAATTCCTAAGCTTTATTTTGCTGGCATGAGTTAAAAGAGAAAGAAAATAAAAGATGGATTAGCAGCATTTTTTCATCTGTATTTGATTTCTTAAATGTGGTGCCAAAAAGATTGGCTTTTTGGTTCTATAAGTAGGATTGGCCTTTTCTACAATGTAAAACTTCCTTAAAATGGGTGGTAGTCTCTTTTAGCATATTCATTTATACAATATGAAAAGTCGTTATTTTGATCTTTTATGAAAATAATTATCCAAAATAATCCAAATTAATTTACTTTGAGTGAAAATGTTATGTTTAATAAAGTGTTATTGGCTGTGCTTCAGAATCCAAGATTAGAAATTCGGTTTATCTATATCCATTGGTGTGGACTAAAATGCAAATGTCATGTTGAGAATCAGGACTAAACAAAAAGGATCTTCATCTCCAGAATAGGGGTGGTTGTGAAGTAATTCAGAGGTCTGGTCCATTAAGTTTATGGCTTTCCTGCTAGATTTGTTAACAAGTATGCCAGGATGGGTGGGAATTTTTTTCTAAATGAGATTATCAGCACATTTAACATGTAATGAATTCAGTTCAGTAAACTTTTACTGAGAAACTTGGATGCAGAAAGTATCTTAGGTGGAGGGAAAGAAAAGGAGAGGCAGAGTGAAATCCTGACTTACTGCGAGGGCTTTCTATCCAGAGGGGAAGGTCCATTATCCTTACACCTTGAAAAATTAAAGAAGAAGATTAAAGACCAACATAAAAACATCCTTCCTTAAATCTCCTAAGCTGGATAAATTAGTGGTACTGTTTTTGTCTCCCTTCATTGGAGAGTAGAGGATGACGGAGCTCTGTGAGCTCATAGGGATGGCCAGTGATACTGGCTGCTCCAAGCATAATACTCTAACCCTTACTGTAGGCAGAATTCTAGGATGACACCTAATATTCTCACCCCAGGTAGTCACACCCTGTACCATCCCCCTCCTCTGAGGGTTGGTGGGACCTGTAAAAATAACAGTCACTTCCATGGCTGTGTTACATTATATAAGACTTCACCGTAGCAGAACAAAAGAGGGATCCTCCTGGTGGCTTTTAAGAAGTAAGCAGCCATGATGTGAGAAGGCCAAGTGGTTAGAATATAAGCATCACCTCCGGTAGCTAAGGGTGTGCCTCAGCCCACAGCCAGCAAGAAAACAGGCCTCAGTTTTCTGCAATCACAAGGAACTTAATTTCTGCCAACAACCTGAATGAGCCTGGAAGAAGAGAACCCAAAACCTCAGATGATGGATCACAATCCCACCTAACAACTTAATTTCAGCCTGGTGAGATCCTGAGAGCCCAGCTAAACGCTGTCCAGACTCCTGACCCACAGAAACCGTCAGATAATAAACACTTTTCTTGAAGCCACAAAATTTGTGGTAATTTGTTTCATGGCAATAGAAAGCTAATACACACCCAACAGTCAATGTGATTGATCAGGTGATAAGCAAGCCTGACCAATCATTGCACAGGATTTCCTAACTAGAGCTCAGAGACAGATGCCCCTTCCTCTTTGTTGGCAAACATAATAAAGATGATTTCACCAGAGCTGCATGGCTGTGGCTGTATGCAAGGTTGCAGTTATCAAAGCTGCCCATGGAACAACCTGGGATGCAGTGGGAAAGGTGAAGCTAGCAGAATAAGGGAAGCAGAGGTTAATGCATTCAAGTCCCAGCATTTCATTCTCTCTTGCGCATCTCAAAGTCCGGTTATCTCAGATTCTCAAATTCTTTGAAGGAATCCATCGGACTGGCACTCATGCTACAGCTCCTCCCCCAGATTAGTAAGTAACATCACTGGGATTTGAACCCAGACACTCTAGCGCCGGTCTGTTCTCCTAACCATTAATTACATAAAGAGCTATAGAATCTCCTTGCTCATTGACTAAATAATTTTGTCTTATTTGATATAATTTAGAGCAGCTGAGGCTAGATCAAGGAAATGAATATAACTTAAAAAGTACAGGTATTTAGGTACTACTTTTAGCGAAAGGTCTAATATATTTGTAACCTATGTACTTTATTTCTGAAGTTAAATCATTTTCTAAATGTTGATTTTATTGTACTGTTCTCATCATTGAATAATTCTCATATATTTGGTTAAGTATTTATTATCCTAATATTATAGTCAGTTTATTTCCTTAAGACTTCTTGGCAAAATTTTATAGACATTTTATTTAAAGTTGATATCTGATCTCGGAGTTTGTACTATTCTAAAGTAAAACCAGTGATAAGATTTGGGTGCTAAAAGTATACTATATGTATTACAAAATACATAATTCTTATCCAGGAAAGAAAAGGGCACAAAAAATAAGTGTTCCACAGATGACGAGAAAATGTAGTGCTTTATTTCAACTATGTGTGCCACATAAACACGTAGTATATGCATGTTATTTTAGCCAAAATCAAGCTGCTGAAGATGGTCATTTTTTGACAATGATAGATATAAGCAGTGTTCCTTTTCAATATTTTCTAATTCTTAAGTGAAGAGAAACAATTACCACTGTAGTAAATTTTAAAAGGCTGGTGGGCGTTTCTCTTTTAATACAAACAAACATCATTCTTAAAATATGGGCCACAAATTCTACATGAATCACAAAATAGACTCCTTTACTTAAGCTAACCAGTTTTCTATTTTTCTCTTCTATTAAGTGTTACAATGTTTGAGGTTGATATTATTCAAAATGGCTAATTCTAAAGAAAAAATGTAAAAATGAGTAGAATTGTTTATGCATTACTTAAGTAATAAAATTTATACTTCGAGGTAACTTTGATTTTAATCCCATCTACCACAATTGTTTCTCTAAGGACTTCACTTTCTCCTTAAGAAAAAAGAAAAAAATTCTGTTTTTTCAAATCCCCAAAGAAACACTTGCTTATTAAAGAGATGTACACATTTTGTATACATTTTTGGTACACAGGTGTATACAAAAGATGTATACATCTTTGTATACATGGAAAATGTACCATAATTTACCATAAATTTACCCATAATCCCATCAGCCCAAGATAGCAAGTGTTGAACATATTCATCTGTTTCTTCCCAGGATATTGTTTATGCAATGCATATATATATTTTTTGGCAAGATTGAAATTATTTACTTTTATATTTTGCTTTTTTTCACAAAACATGTTGCTTCAGTAAAGAATCTTTGAAAATGTAATCTTGAATTGTGCATAATAATCCAAGTTATGAATATCATATAATTTATATAACAATAACTGAACTGTAGAACTGTAGATTATTTAAGTTGTTTCCAAATTTGGGGCACCATAAAAAAAAAAGTTTAAATGGATCTTCAAGTTTAAAATGGTGTATCACCAGCACTTCAGTGTAACCGTGGCTAATGTATCTCTAAACAGTGAAGAAACAGAAAAATATAAAAACAAAAAAATTCATAAACTAAAATTGCTTAACAGAACAAAACTGATTTTGGAAGAAATTCTGTTATTTATTAATAGATCAAAGTCTACCAGGAAAAGGAAAAGGAAATAACTTACAACTCTCCCATTTCCAATTCCTTAACTTGGAGTTTTGAGATCTGTAAATACCAGAAACTGGTCAGAAACCGAAAAGTGCATCTTTCCAAAGTACCTGAAGTTTGTTTCATTCCAACTGTCTCCCTGGTCTTTCTATATCTATTCAGACATAGTAGCTGCCAGGAAACAACAGGTTTTAACAGTATCCCACTGTATTTTATGAGTGGCCATCACAAGACAAACATTATAGATGAAGAAAGATGGCTAACAACAGAAACAGTAGCTTTGAAAGAAGGAAATTGTGGTTTTTCATGAATTTTGACAATTTGGGTGATCAGAGAAGCATGAAAGGATGTAAGGAGGAGCAAACTATCACCTCAGATTTTTATACTCAGCTAATATATATCAAGTCCTTTTTACATGTTCAACAGTATAGTAAGTGCTTTACAAGCATTGATTCCATTAGCCTTACACTAATCCAATGAGAAATTTGAAAAATATGAAGTGCAAAATTGTTAAATTTACTTAGAGTCACATGGGAAAAGAAAGGTATCAGGAGTTGAATTTGTACCTACTTGGTCTGAGAGCCTGAAATCTCAGCTGTCATGATACACTGTGATTAAAAACTTAGAAAATATATACTCCATGTACTTTTCTAGAGAAGAATTACTTGGAGATTTAAATCAAGCAACCAAGAAATAAATCAAACATAAGAATTAAATAATGGAGCCACTGACACTGATGGTAAGGATTATAGTTTACTCACATATAGAACTATTAAATTGGGTCACAAAACTATAATTTATTTATATGTGTCATATATAGCTTTTAATAGAAAATATAGACATACAATTTAAGATAATTTTGACACAAAATAAATATGATTGAGGAAGCAGAAAACTTAAATTCCATACTCTTTAGTAAGTATAATTTTCTTTATTTTTTTATCAATCTCCAAGTTTGCTAATCTCTGTATTTTCTGATAATAGATAATCTAATAATAGAACTTTCATGTTAGCTAGAACTTAAAGCTTCCTAGTTAACAGTTGTTAGTGAAAAACTCTGAAAGTTAAGGTTTTTTTCCCCGAAGGTGCAGTCTAGAGGCAAGATTTCAAGCACTATAGTCATTTTTAAGACTTTATTAGAAAGAAATGAAGGCTGGGAACAGACAGTTGCTGACCTTTGTGCAAACTAGGAAAAGGTGCCTCCTCATGACAGGTGTATTAGGAAAAGGCACAGTGTCTGGTGGATGAATTAGGAAATGCCTCCCCTTTCTTACCTCAGGAGTTATTAGAAAAAGGCTCCTCCCTCTGGGAAGATGCAGTCCCAAAGAGGGGTGTTTGGCTTGGCAAGAGGCCAGTGCCTTTGTGCAAAGAAAAGGGAATTTCATCTTCTGGGTAGAAACAGTCTCTTGTCGTGGTTCACGACCTGGCTTGAGGAACCTGAGTCAGATTTCAGCACAGCCTCGCCCCTCAGATGAGCACTTTAATACTGGGACCAAAATGTACGATCATTCACAGCGACCCTGTCTGGGAATATTAGCACAAACATGAATCCTAATCCACTTAGGCTACATACAGGCCCTCTGATAAGAGTCATACTTACTCTGTATCTTGAAATCTTCTGAATCTATATATTGTAGCCACTCATGTTCTCAGTAGATTAATTTTAAGAAATTATTGAGATATCTGGATTTCAATAGTGTTATTTTCTGTGTAATGTGAACATTAATCTTGAAACATTGCATGGTAATTGCATAGAAAAACTCAGAAAGCTATATTTCCTGTGCTGTACAATATATCCTTGTAGCTTATTTATCTTATACAGAGTAGTTTGTACCTCTTAATCCCCTACCACTACCTTACCCCTCCCCCTTCCCCTTTCCCCATTGGTAACCACTAGTTTGATCTCTATATCCATGAGTCTCTGTTTTATTTGTTCATTTATTTTTTTAGATTCCACCTATAAGTGATAACATACAGTATTTGTCTTTCTCTGTCTGACTTATTTCAATAAGCAAAATACCCTCCAGGTCCATCTATGTTGTTGTAAATAGCAGAATTTCATTCTTTTTTATGGCTGAGTTATATTCCATTGTATGTATATACCACATTTTCTTTATCTATTCATCTGTTGATGGAAACTTAGGTTGTTCCCATATCTTAGCTATTGTAAATAATACTGCTGTGAACATTGGGATGCATATATCTTTTCAAATTCATGTTTTCATTTTCTTTGGCTATATAGCCAATAGTGGAATTGCTGAGTCATATGGTAGTTCTGTTTTTAGTTTTTTGAGGAAACTCCATATTGTTTTCCATAGTGATTGCACCAATTTACATTCCCACCAACAGTGTACTAGGGTTCCTTTTCTCCACATCTTTGCCAACATTTCTCATTTATAGACTTTTTGATGATAGCCATTCTGACACGTGTGAGGTAATAGCTCATTGTGGTTTTGATTTGCATTTCCCTGATGATCAGTGATGTTGAGCATTTTTTCATGTGCTTGTTAGCCATCTGTATGTCTTCTTTGGAAAAAAGTGTCTATTGGGGTTTTCTGCCTATTTTTAAATTGGGTTGTTCATTTTTTTGATATTGAATAGTATGAGCTGTCTATATATTTTGGATATCAACCCCTTATAGGTCATATCATTTGCAAATATTTTCTCCCCTTGAGTAGGTTGTCTTTTTATTTGTTGATGGATTCCCTTGCCGTGCAAAAGCTTTTAAGTTTAATTAAGTCCTCTTTGTTTATTTTTGCTTTTGTTTCCTTTGCCTTAGGAGACAGATTCAAAAAATATTGCTATGATTTATGTCAAAGAGTGTTCTGCCTATGTTTTCTTCTAGGAGTTTTATGGTTTCTGATCTTACATTTAGGTCTTTAATCCATTTTGTTTATATTTGTATATGCTGTGAGAAAATGTTCCAATTTTATTCTTTTACATATAGCTGTCCAGTTTTCCCAGTACCACTTACTGAAGAGACTGTCTTTTCTCCATTGTATATTATTGGCTCCTTTGTCATAGATTGATTGACCATAGGTGTGTGGGTTTATTTCTGGGCTCTCTATTCTGATACATTGATTTATGTGTCTGCTTTTGTGCCAATGCCATGCTATTTTGATTACTGTAACTTTGTAGTATAGTCTGAAGTAAGGCAGCATGATAACTCCAGCTTTGTTCTTTTTTCTCAAGACTGCTTTCACTAAAAATTCTTAAAGAAATTAAAAATTATGTTAAATTTAAGCCCAGATCAGGAGGGGCAGGGAGAAAAACAAAAATAAACAAAATGACAATAGAAATTATTTATGTGGATGTTTTGTATTATTTTTCTCCTACAAACAATACAAGAGAGTTTGTTTTTACTCTTCTCCCTTCCAAAATGACTCAATGAAGAGTGTTAGCTGTTGAAAAACTCTAAGCTAAAAATCACATCTTGTAGTTTTAATGCAACACACACACACACACTAAATTTGACAGTTGTCATTTACTGAGGTGAAGAAGACTCTTCAAGGAACTGGTTTAAGGAAAGTGAGGCTGGAGAGGGACAAAAGCTAATACAAGTCTGATTGTTAGAGAGCAGGCCACTGCTTACACAAAACACAGATATATCTGGAAAGGCCAAATGGAACCACTGCATCTTGGAATAGTCACTGAGGATGAGGAGTGACAGTGAGCAATTTACCTGCTGGCTCCTGGACCTGTCCATTGTTCAGAGTTTACTTCACAGGGTATTAATTCCTCCTTTTTTCCAGGCTGCATTACTCAGTTCTTCATGGTAATCAGGGGGCATGATGCTTCTTCCAGGCTCAGAAGTGGTAGGAGAAACCAGAGCCCCTAAGGCAGACGTGGGGGAGGGATGCAGTCCTTCCTCCCCAGAAGACTGAGACAGTAGTCAGAATAAGGCAAGGAGGCCAATGGCTTAGTCTGGGCCTGCTGCACATGTGCTGTGCTGTTCCTGCCTAGCTGCCTCAGGCTGCCTGGGAGGAGAAACTGTCATGAAGATGGGAGCAGGTGCCACCAGCTGCAGAAACATAAGCATGTGTTTGAGTGAATCTGGGTATGAGTACATCAGGAGCAGTGCACATATTGAGTCCAATTTATCATCTACTTATCACCTTTCAACTCATTTGCAATGGGCTGAATTGCCATGTCCCCTCAAAATTCATATGTTGAAATCCTAACCTTCCATATGATGGTATTAGGAGGTGGGCCCTTTGGGCAGTGAGTAGAACGTGAGGGTGGAGCCCCACGATTGGGATTAGTGCCCTTTTAGAAGAGACTCCAGAAAGTTCCTTTACCCCTTCTGTCATGAAAGGATACAGCAAGAAGACTGCTGTCTTTGAACCAGGAGGCAGACCCTCACCAGACACCAAATCTGCTGGCACCTTGATCTTGGACTTCCCAGCCTCTAGAACTGTAAGGAATAAATGTCTGATGTTTTTAAGTTGCCCAGTTTGGGCTGTTTTGTTATAGCAGCCCAAACTGACTAATACACCACTTCATTATGGCTTTTGTTCATAATAAGAAACACCAGTGAACTCTATTTCTATAAATCAAATGACTTTTCATCAGCATTTGACAGAATAACTCCATTTCTTTGTATAACCTTCTATTTCCTTGGCTTCTATGACCCCCATTAAGGCTCCAGGCTTTACTCCAAACTCTGTAACTATTCTTTCTCAGCCTCCTTTCCTGACTGTTCTTTTCTAAGATCCCTTATACTTATTTTATAACTAATTTAAGTATGAGGAATATGTGATACAAACATAATTCAGAAATCAAAAAATATATTGTTCTACATTGAGAAGTTCATATCCCAGACTCCGTATACCCTGATCTAACATCTCTTTATTCAGTTTACTATCCGTTGTCCCAACACCATTTATGGAAAGTCCATTTGTACCCCTCTGCTGATTTGATGGCCACCTTGAACTACATTCCAAAGAATTTTGGGTTTTCCTTCTGGACTTTCCCCACAGGTGTGTTTATTTATGCAATACCTCCTTTCTCACTAGACTCTAAGTTGCATGAGGGTGAGCCCTATATCTATTTTGTATTGCCCATGTTCTCAGAGCTTAGAACAGTGCCTGACACATAGGAAGTGCTCGATATAGATTTGTTGTATTTGAGAATGTTTATGAAGTTCTAGGAAAATGTTTCCCTTTTTCCCACAAATAGGTTTAAAGACAATTTAATATTTTTAATATAATAACAGATATTTAACAGAGCATGAAAATAAAGAAATGAGTGGTAGACAGTATACAATATTATGTACCTCATAAATACAGTTTCTCTTAAGCAAAATGTTAGTATATTTTAACCAAATAGATTTGATTCAATCTATATGTTAACAGGAATCAAAGAATATTGAAATGTTAATGTCTAGACAGAACACTTATAAGTGTTATTAAGCGCAAATAAGATAAAATCAATTTTTATATATAGTAGATACCGGGGCTTTGCAGATGCAATGTTCATTTGATTCTTTCATCCATTTCTAAGTAACCCTGGGGGTCCCAAAATATCTAATCTGTTGTAATTTTCCTGGGTAGCATAATTTTGAAATAGAAACAAAGCACCTAGCTCAGCCTAGTCCATCAGGCTCCCACATCCACTTTTCAGTGCAGTTTTACTCTTCTCTCATTGATGTTCAACTTAATTTGATCCTCACAACAATCATACCAAGTAGGGCATTCTCTCCTTTTTACAGATGAGGAGAATCAGATAATTATATACTATAAGTGGCAAAGAATTGGGGGGTTTGCAAAGATCTTAGAATATATTCCTTGCAAATGTCAATAATCTACTGTCTTTAAAAAGTGCGGCATTCCACTGTAGAATTACTAATACATTCAAATAATTTTATTTCATCCTTCATTGGCAAAACAGCAGCATGAACAGAAAAATAGCATGCAACTTCAATAGTCAGGCAAATACATCTCAAAAATCAGACATCTATGAGACAGTAAATAGCTAACTAAATGTTAAATAATAACAACATATTTTAAAACAGTTTTAATGGTACAAAAAAATAAAAACCCAAGATCTCCCTCCTCTATTTAGCAAATGATGCTACGTTTCCCCGTTCCTTATTATTCAGGTAACTATTACATGTATGTATATACATATGTATGTGTGGCATTTTCTCCTTTTTTTTAAAGGCATTGAATTTAAAATTCTTAATTCTAGGCAAAGCAAACTCCTTAAGAATAAAAGGTTCTGTGATACACACCTTACCATACTGTTCAAAAGGAAAGAACATATTGCTGGAATGTCAAAGATGTAGACTTAATCCAGCTGTTAACATGAATTCACTATATTGTTACACCGGATGAATTTGTACAAGTCACACAGCTTCTCTGGTTATCTGATAAATTTGTAAAATAAGGGAAATTTGCAATAACATTCCTAATATCCATTCAGACTTCAAATAATCTAAAATCCTATTGTTCTATGATCAGTCTCTAAGCGTACCACTCTTTATGACTATCCAGATGCCACTATTAACTGATTACATTTACCAGAATAAACAGTAGCAATAAAGAATATCTTAATTTGAATAGCTATGGCAGACTTTTCAAATTAAAAATAAAAAACTATTGAGTGAAACTGAAAGAATCCTATGAAACAACCTTCTAATAGATGAGAATATAATTGCATGCTGCAATTATATACGTTAACAGCATTTCAGCTGAACATCTTAAAATCATTTGATTCTCTAAAATAGACTAAGTCAATAAATCTAGTTTTTCCTGGAAATTGTATTTATTTTGTAGCAAGTGTTAAATTGCCATATCCCAGTGGTCTGAAAAATACATTATTAAACAGTATAAATCTGCCCAGTGCCTTAAAAAGAGTGATAAAAGTTAACTCCATTTGACCTTATGATGTTGCATAGAGTTCTTGGAATCCAAGAATTTAATTCCACTGGCATGTGCAGTCTATAGGTTCCCGGAGAGTGTGCAGGACTTCAGTGCCATTGCCTGAGCAATACAGTGGCACAGTCAAGTTGCGCACCCCATTTTCACGACAACACTTACAGAATCTTAGATGGCTCTCAATATTGATGTTAAATATGGTAGCTGATGGGCATTTTCCATCGCAAGATGCAACATTTATCTGTAAGGAGAGACGAGAAAAATGTTTAAAACATTTTAAAACAGTGATATTTATTCCACTAAGGTAGCATATTGTTTGTCCAAGATGGCAATCTGACATAACTCAAAGTATGAAATGTGCACACATAACTAGACAGATCTATGGAATATAGTAATCACAATCTAATGATTCTATTGTAACCTGTATTGTATCACAATTAAGTAGACTATAGAATCAGACAGGTCTTATTAAAGTGGGAAAAGTCAGAACTAAGATTATTTTTGCTGATTAAAATTACACACTTAAGACAGTATGTGGGCAAATATATTTAGGTTTAAATTTCCATCTCTCTGGATTGCAATTAACATTCAGAACTGTTGATTATTTATGCCAAGAATAATTCATACTTCTTCGCAAACAGAATATTTTAATATTAGAATGTAGGAATAATCTCCAAAAGTTAAATATTTTAAGTGTTGGCATTTTGTTGGCTTACAAACTTACCAGTGCTGTGACACATATACTTCTGGAAAGACACATACCCTTTATGTAACAAATGATATTTTTCCACTTACAGAGCTTTGACTTATACAGTCCTGTTTCCTTATGATTGATCTAATAATCACTTTCTGGCATATTCTTTCTTCTCGTTTGCCTGATAAAATACAGAATGTATTTATTCCTCAAAAGGTCCATATCAAATTGTTTCTTAATTCAATTAAACATATGAATATATTTATAATTGAAAACTGATTTTATATAAAACATATTTCTATAATAAGAGATAGTGAAAATTTTACTCTTATATAGTTTATGTTCAATATTTATGTTCAACTTCTTTTCTCATATATTTTCTAGCTTTATATTTATCTCTTTATCTTATTGTCTTAGAATAATTATCATAATCATAAATCAAACATATTCCACACATGGAGTAATGCTAACATCAACCTGTGTCGGGTGTATATTTATTATTATATTTAATGTAATATTTATACATTATATTTTAATGTAATACATATTTAGCTGTACATGTACAGGTAAATATACATGTACATAATTAAGGCATACATACATACATATATATATAAATCTATTTTAAAATATAAACTGATAGATTTAAAATCGCATTATCTTAATGGATATTAATGTAAAATTCAAGAATGTAACTGAATTATTATCAACCATGTTGAAATGTATGGATGACTCATACTTGATTTTATGCCTCTGAAATGATGTCACAATTTCTAATGAAAACACTTTGTATTAATTAATGATCTATTAATATGCTTCTGTGTGCATGATGTATTATCACTTGATAATACACCCAATAATATATAGTTAATGCTGTATGATAGAGAATGTAATACCTGAATCAGGATACAAAACAACCAAGGTTCTCATCTCACCCTGTTACTACTTTGCTCTGTCACTTTAGGAAAGAGACTAAATCATTGAGTTTCCTTGTTTGCAAAAGACTGGAATTAGAGCTCCAATCTGCAAATGAGTTTAGTCGCAAAATCTTTATTTAAAATAAATGCTTGTATGAAATCCCAACATGTGAAGTATATAAAAGTTAAGCCACTCTGGTTGAAGCAGAGATGGGTAGCAAAGATTGCCTGAAATTAAACTGTTCTTGTCAAGGTCATCCATGACTTTCAATTGCTATTTTCAAAGGTCACATCTCAGTTCTCATCCTACTTGACTTCTCAGCAGCGTTTGACTCAGTCCCTCCCTCTCTCCTCCTGGATACACTTTCTGCACTTGGCTTCCAGAGCGTACTCTTTGCTCTTCCTCCCATCTCTTTGTGGCTTCTCCTCAATCTCCTCTGCTTGTTCTTTCTTCTTTCCCCGACCTCCCAAATACAGTGTGGCCTGAGGCTCAGTGTCGGTGGCAGAGGGCAGGCTGTTTTGTGCCTTATGATGCTTTCACCCAGTGGTTACTTCATTAGCCCTTCTATTCTCGTAAGTTTTAAAACAAAGAATAGTCAAGAAGGAAGCCATCTTTGACATGACCTATAAGGTCCTTATCTTCTTCTATCACTTTCATCCCTGTACTGTGACTGTACTTTGCCATTTCTTCCACCTTGAACACTCTTCACTCTACCTGGCTGGCTCCCAAGGACATTCAGTCCCTACTCAAATGACACCTCATCACAGAGGCATTCTCTAATCACCCACTTAAATGAACAACCCAATTTCCCTCCCTCTCCATCACTTTAATTCTGCACTATTGTTCTTTATACCATTCATCACTACCTGACATAATAATGTATATTTACCTCTTATTGTTTCTTCCCCTTCTTGATAACATACACTATGCATGCAGATATTGTTTCATCCTCTATCATAGTCTCAGTGCCTAAAAGGGTGTCTGGTACGTGAGAGGCACGCAATAAAAATCTGTTTGTGTTCATTCATTCAATGAATGAAACTGGGACAGCATAAATGTATTGTTAGTTGGCTGGATTTGTTCGTGCCAAGAGCCATTTCCTATTTATTCCTCAGAGACTTTATTGTAACACATTTTGTTTAGCATAGCACCTGCAACAATACCCAATATCCACAGTATCTCTGATAAAGCCTAGTCACCCCAAAGCAAAGACTACAGACAGGGGTTCTCTAATGCCAAAGCAGAAACTACTTCACAAGGCCTTACACATCAGATGAGAGAAAATGAGGAGGCTTGTTATTATTCTGCACTTCAAAGAGCTTGGCAAAACTGAAATATCCTGAGGCCAGGTACTGGAGAGGCCTAAATCTATTGAGTATTACGGATTAGTGTGATACACTTTTCTGAACCTTCATTTCCTCACCTGTAGGGAAACCATACCTACCTCCCAACCTACCTTCCAGAACTGTGGTGAAGATTTGTTGCAGTGCTGTCTGCTATGGGTTTAATAGAGTGTTGACAAGTGACGGACAATCAATAGTAGCAATACGGTCAAGTCAAACAGATCTTCCCCTGTCTGCCCTCAGATAACATAAATACACTCACTTCTCTAATAATTAAAATGGGGTTACAAAATTCAAGGTGTTTACATTGCAATGTGATTCTATGCCTATATCACATACCTATGGAAGAGTCTAGAATCTAAGGAAGCAGAAGCAAAAAGACATGAGAGCATAAAAATATAAACTTCCTTAGATTCTGGAGCATAAATTTCACTCCTTGAGTTCTTGATACAATGACTACTTGATACACTTTATATTTGATTCAGAGAAAACAATGAAAAATTGTTCATTTCTAATGAGCAAAAAATTTTCATTAGTATGTGTCTAAGAGCCCCAGTAATTAAAAAGCATTACGTGGTACTCTATTACCCACTAAAGTCCTGGCAATATAGCTGTTATGGGTTGAATTCTGTCTTCCCAATACTCCTATGTGCCTCAGAATGTGACCTTATTTGGAGATAGGGGTTTTTTCGGAGGTAATCAAGTGAAAAAGAGGTCATTAGGGTGGGCCCTAATTCATATGACTGGTGTCCTCATGACTGGAAATTTGGAAACAGATCCACTTACAAGGAGAACACCATGTGAACATGAAGATGGCCGTCTAACAAGCCAAGAAGAGAGGCCTGGAGGAGACCCTTCCCTCACAGCCCTCAGAGGGTATCAACCCTGCTGACACCTTTGTTTTAGACTTCTAACCTCCGGAACTTTGAGACAATCAATTTCTGCTAAGTCACCCAGTTTCTGGTATTTTGTTAACAGCAGCCCCAGCAAATGAATACAAGAACAAATTAGACATCAGAATGTTTGTTGTGGGTGGGTATGAATGTGTTGGATTTTACTTTTCACACCTCATGTAAATAGACTCTGTCGTTCCAGCCCTGCACTGATGAGCAGACATCATCAGTCAGACTCTGCCCTCTCCTAAAACTTATACTGATGATGTTCCAGAATATCACGAGCAGTTAAGAAACAGGCTGAGATCAGGCCTGGAGTGAAATCCCACAAGAGATATGACTTAGATGAGTTACTCAAACTCTCTAAACTGAAAATCAGGATAAATGCAGAACCCATCATTGGAATTTTGTGAGAAATAAATTGTCAGTAGAAAACAGGTGAGTTTATGATTTATAAGCTGTTATTATGTTCAATAATATATATTTTACTTATGTTTCATCAAAATTTTAATACATTTTATTTTTTTAAGATAATTATTTTATTTTCTTTTTAATTAATTATTTATTTTTCACTGCGTTGTGTCTTCGTTGCTGCGCGCGGGCTTTCTCTAGTTGCAGTGAGCAGGGGCTACTCTTCGTTGAGGTGCACGGGCTTCTCATTGCAGTGGCTTCTCTTGTTGTGGAGCACAGGCTCTAGGCGCGCGGGCTTCAGTAGTTGTGCCTCGTGGGCTCTAGAGCTCAGGCTCTGCAGTTGTGGCACACGGGCTTAGTTGCTCCGCGGCATGTGGGATCTTCCCGGACCAGGGATCAAACCCATGTCCCCTGCATTGGCAGGCAGATTCTTAACCACTGTGCCACCAGGTAAGTCCCTAATACATTTTAATATTGTTTTCAATATGACTAACACCTCTAAATAGACAAGACTATTCTTACATATTTATGGGATTTAGCCCTTCATGAAAGAAGTTCAGAAATCTCCCTTGAGAGGCATGGTAATTTGTGTCTAAGAATCCAGCCCTACACAGTGGCATTATTAACCTGAATTGTGTTGTAGCCTTTTTTCCCAAAAGCTTCTCTAAACAATGTTAAAATTACTATTTATGCCAAGTTTCCTAAAACTTTTTTTTTGTTTTGTTTTAGTATTTTCATTGGATTTTAATAACTTTATTATATGTGAGATTGAACATTTTTTTCTATTATTAAAGTGAAATTTGCATTAAGATAAAACTAACCATTTTTAAATACACAATTTAGTAGCATTTAATACATGCAAAATGTTGTACATCCACCACCTTATCCAATATCAGAACATTTTCATCACCCCAGAAAGAAACCCCATACCCATGAAGCAGCACTCCCCCACTCCCCTCTAAAACTTTTTTCTTGACATAAATTCATGAACACAAAAAATAAAATCATAAACACATAAATAAAAATGGTTGCATGAATACCCCTCTATTCTATTTCAGTCCTTAAAATTATTAAAAAGCACTATGAAATAAACCTTACAATTCAAATAAATATATTGTATGCACATAAGTTTGTCAAAATAATTATGGGAAGTTTTATATATATGATTTAAATATAATTGACTAAATTGGTATTTCTCAAATATATATACAGAACCATAGATTTGTTCAAATAGGTTTGGAAAATTTCACATTTTCTATATCCTTATTGAAGTCTCATCATAACCTACTTTGTGTAGTTCAGCCTGTTCAAAGCACATTTGACCATAGGGCACTTTCAAACTTAAAACCTACTGAAATCCTGTGCAATACCTTTTGAAAAATGCAACAATAAATTTCTAATATTTAAATTAAAATTCATCTCAATTAAAAACTTATGCGCCAGAAGATAAAGATTAAATTACAAAATAATTAACCACATGACAAAAAACATTTAAGCACTAAACATTATAAAATTTGTTTCCCTCATTGCAACATAGGAACTGAATTTTATGAGAAAAAATAATAATCATGAGCAATTAACACTAATCAAATTAATGTATGTAATTTGTCTTCACTTACAGATCTTGCAACAGCCTTCATTATAAAGCTTTACAATCCCTTCATTCTAGGAAGAAAAAAGGAATAATGTTAAAATTCAGTGTTTTTTCATTTCATCCTAAACTAGAAATAGAAAACCAACTTTCTCAATATTTTTACTAAATATCACAAAGACTTTATAGAAAGATGATTGAAATTTAACAATTTCTATAAGAATTTTTGTTTGTAAAATTAGGAGCAGATATTTTGTATAAAATTTGTTATTTCTTCATTAGTAATATGAAAAGGTGCAAAAAGATTAACTTACTTAAAAGAACACATTTTAAATACCACAAAAGATTTTCTTACCAAATCAAAGTAGTAATAGGGACTCTAAATAGAGGCCATTATATCTTTTAAACTCCTTGAAATAATCTGAACTACTTTTTGAGACTAGACTGAGTTCCTGAATATAACTGAATGTTAAAATGATGTCTCTTTTTCTTTAATATTTTATTATTCAAAAAAAATTCCCCACTTCAGGATGTCTCTTGCCAAAGGCTAAATTAAGAAAATTTCATCGATTATCTTTTGGAATTCTTACAGTAAGTTGCTAATTGCTTTTAGTAACTTGCTAATTGTAATTCAAATAAAAGGATAATTTATTCTATAAAAATGAATCTGTGAAATAAGATGATGCCTAAGATTCTTTCAAGAGCTGAAATTCTATTACTTTAGTACATATTGTATCTCACTAGCCAGCCAGCTAGCTAACCACCATCACTAAAACGGCACATCATGAAAAAAAAGTGAAACTATGCTATTTCTCTACACTTAAAGAAAAATATTGCCTCGCACAACAGAATAAAGCTTACTTTTCATTAGGGGTTATTATCTCCTAAATAATTAAGGCTACAAAGAATCTTTTTTTAAAAATTGTGTGACTTTCGAAAATCTACTCTCCCAATAGGCTTTTCTACGAGAGAAAAGGGAATTGGAAGAGCAAAACTAAAGAATCAGCAATGCTCTAGCATGTGCTGAGTTTCACAGTGGCCCATGCTCAGAGAAACTACAGCAAATTTCACTTAGGCTAGTATGCTTTAAACAGCGAATGACAGCATAAATCTGCTGTGTGTTTAAGAAAGAGAAATTTGACCAAGTTCTGATTGATTAGTTTATTAATCTATATGGAAAGAGAGGCTAAGTTGGCTGATCAAAGGATTTTTCAATAATCCTTTGGTCTACATATTAAAAACCCAGACATAGCATCACATCCATTCAGGGAGACTCAAAATTATTTGGAATGCCGTATATAACTCAAAGTGTCAAACTGAGGAAATATAATACAGCTTTTATGTATACATGAAAATAAAACATTTAGCAAAATAAATAAGCCATAATGTATGAATGTATGAACTTGGAAAACATATTAATATGTATTTTCTAAATTATATTTAATGCCAAATTTTCTTAGCTATAACAAAGTACAAACCATTTTGCATTCAGTCTCATTAAAAGGGGGACAGACCATACTGTAGTTCAGAATCATCGTCCCTTCGTCAGTCTTAACACATTCAAATGTGGTACAATTATAGTGCCAGGTACTCCCCTCCTAAAAATAAAAGAGAAAGTTACTGTTTGCTTATTAAAATCTGCTATATTTCTTAAGTAGAATGTTTCCTAGCCTACTGAATCAAAAGTCAAGATTCAGAGAGCTTCTTGTGACATAAAATGTCCATCTGGCAATGTCCCCAAACTTACCTAAAATAATTAAAAATACATATATGTGGTATGTGTGTGGGTGGGTGTTTTGGTTTCATACTAGAACCAAGATGTAAATGTGAAACAAAGCAACAGAGAGGAAAGAAGCAAATAGGTATCTTTTTCTACTACAAAATTAATTATCTAATGTGGCCAAGTGTCAAAGGTCTTGCTCTAATATTCCCTTACTAATTATAAAACAACAAATCATATTACTTAGTATGCCTCCTCTCTTGAGGTTTGTTTATTTTTCCTTCTACTCCCTTATCACCAAAAAATTTAAAAATCTTTGGATGATAGTGATTATTCACCTATGATTCTAGTTTTCTATACCTTCTGGTTATTCTTAAACATATCCCTATTCTTTTAACAACTTTTTTTAACATACTAAGTGTTTACTTCATTCTTTTTTTTAAATTAATTTATTTTATTTATTTATTTATCTTTGGCTGCATTGGGTCTTTGTTGCTGCGCATGGGCTTTCTCTAGTTGTGGCGAACGGGGGCTACTCTTTGTTGTGGTGCGCGGGCTTCTCATTGCGGTGGCTTGTCTTGTTGCGGAGCACAGGCTCTAGGCGCACGGGCTTCAGTAGTTGTGACACTCAGGCTCAGTAGTTGTGGTACAAGGGCTTAGTTGCTCTGTGGTATGTGGGGTCTTCCCGGACCAGGGCTTGAACCCGTGTCCCCTGCATTGGCAGGCAGATTCCTAACCACTGTACCACCAGGGGAGTCCTTAAGTGTTTATTTCATTCTTGATTTCATAATTCCTATTTAGAAATAAAATCAGCTGAAAACAATTATTATATAATTATTAGGCTGTAATTGTTGATATATTTTTTTATTTTATAACCTGCATTTTAAAATGCTAGTCAGACTCTGACTTGAAGATTCCTTGTGAACCAGCAAAGAATTCTGACAAACTTTATTTTCTGTAGATTCTATTTTAATGTATAAATATCGTCAGGTCTTCTATGAATCTCAACTGGAAAAGATCTACAAGTCCAGGTATAAAAGAAGATAAAACATTCAAATTCGAATATTAATTCTAATATTCAATTCAAATAGTACTATCTAATTTATCTGAAATCAAAAATTACTTGTTCCATAAGAATTAGATTTCTAGATAACTAAAGCTTATCTTTGAAAGAGCCAAGAGTTAACAATCTTGATGTATGTTTACCTATATTACATTACTTGTTGTGTTCTCAAAAAATATTCTAAACATAATTTAATCTTTTATTTAAATTTCAGGGCTATCACAGGATTATTGACATCTATAGAGTTTATGTTGCTCTTTTACTAAAATCCCCACATGACTGTATATTTTCAAGTAGGCTCTGATTCCTTTTCTCTCACACCTATGTCTCATTTTATAAGCTTCCTTTTTCAAGTCTCCCTCTTTAAAACGATATAATATGAAACAAATATTGCTATGATTAAACAGATAAACAATATCAACAACGTTATTTAAATCAATAACACTATTTTTCACATAATTATAAAACAATAGACTATGAAACAATAAGATAATTGTTCACTTTTCTTATTTAATAAAATGCACAGGATTGGAGAAATCTCTTTTTCTTTTGGGTCTATGAGTAATCCCGTGTACTTAAGAACACCATAAATAAGACCTCCATATAATTAAACTATTAATGGAAAAAATTTAAGGATAGCTTATTAATAGAACTACCTTCAGGTAATGTAAATTATAAACAGAATTTGTGACCCTCCTAAATCTGATGACATCACTAACAACTGTACTAATACATGGTTCCATTCTTCTATTATAAAAAAGGAAAGGAGTAGGTCAGTCTGCAAACCTCCATAGAGTTATTATGAGATAACAGAAGAATTCTGAATAATAATTTTATTGTTTTTGGCAGAAAGATGTGGTATAGCATTCATTACTCTTGGGATCTTCTTTTTAAAAAATTTTTCAAATACTCTTAATCTTCTGTCATATTTACCCAGTGAAACCTTTGATACCTGAAATAATAAAGTGCTAACAACTTGAGTTTCAGATTTCTATCAAAATGTTTCATTTCAAATGAGTGAATAATATAACATTGTTCTTTTCCTTTGTTCTAATTATTAGAAATCAACATTTCTCGAAGTCCATTCCTAACATCTGGGGAAAAAAGTAAGGATCTATGATAAAATAAGTTTGAGAAACCATTTTAACATGCTTCTTTACAACAGGAATCAGATACTTTAAAATCTAACTATGTCTTGTGTGTTGTAAGCATGCTGTATATGGGTGTGCTTGTTGTATGCAGAACACTATGTGTGTGTGTGAGTGATATTTTTCAAATTTATGGGAACAGCTTCTTTAGAAAATACCACAGACAGCTACCCTCCGTGGAGCACATTTTAGGAATGAAGAAATTCATACCTCATATATAACTGATGTTCCATTTTCCATTTGAAATTTGCAGGATACATTTTTGCAGGTACCACAACAATCATAATCACTTGGCGATGGAGTGTATACCTGGTGCTGTGCATAATAATAATAATTTGAATTAGCCAACAACAATACTGATATTTTTAATGAATTCATTCTGAAAGTGCTTCCCAATATAACCTATGCTGTCTCAGAACACCTGTAAAGCATTTCTGAAGTTGAATTTGAAGCACTTCAAATAATAACTGACTTTATATAGTTGTATTAGAAGTGAAGTAGATGTTAACCTTTACATCTAGCAGCCAAGATTCATCAAGTAGATTTAACAAGCTCAAGTCAAACAAGCTGTATAGGTAATAAGATTCCTGAAGCTCAAGGTTATACACAGGAAAAGGAAACTGCATTATATAGATATGCTACAAATTAACAGATTATTAAAGAACTATTCAAGTGTATATTTTTAACTTATGGAGTATTCACTCGTTTAAATTCTACAGCTGCCATTTAAAGATTAATTAACTCTCACCAGAATGACTTATAAAGAATACTTACAACATCACATTCTTTTGAACAATTCAACATTGTAAAATTCAAAGTGTGGAAGCCTGTATGGTTATCTTTCTCTTCTAGACACTCTACCATGTAACAAAAGTCCCCTTCCAAATACTTTATCATAGATTGGCCAGGATTCAATACTGATACTTCTTGAAACACACACACATCATCCTTTTCTAAGAAAAGAAAAAAAGTCAACAAAAAGTACTATATTAAGTTTTTTATTAATTGATCATTGGAACTTTTAAGTCTATGTTTTTATTGTGATGTGCAATTTTTTCAAAACCAGTAAAGATCTTTACCTTTATATATTGTTAACAGCTCAAGAGTTCACTTAATAATGAATGTAGCATTTATTCCTTAACATAGAGTAAGAAATTGATTCCTAAACTCAACTGCTATACACTGTTTGAACTTCCTCTGAAAACTATACTTTATAGCAGATTCCAGAATTTTAGCCCAAAGTGATCATCAAGCTACTTGCTGTTCCCTCTTCTGGAAACATAACGTGACAATTTTGGGGAGTGGATATAAATGGAGGCAAAATCTAAATCAGTAACAGTAGGTCTCTTCATGAAGGGACTGTGTAACATTTCATGTTTTTTGTTATCTTGAGAGAAAATTTTCAATTTTTTGTGTTGCAAAATAAAGTCATATAAATCATACTTTATGACGAAGGTAGGTGATATAATGTGCTATCACATCATTAAAAGTGGCTTATTGTAGGCTAGAATAGTGATGAAGAATACAGCTCAGAAGCTCTTTGTGCCTTGCCAACATTGGATTTAACTCTTCTCTCATATAAAAATACAAAAGTTTTAAGCTATTGAACAAAAGTTTATTTTCTATTAACCTACTAATACTTAATATGAAGATTTGTTATTTCATAGAAAAATCAACCTTATGCTTTGCAGTGTTAATATCAATAATAATAAAACAGTGAGCAAAAATCTCTGACTTTTAGATGTTGTCTATTTTTAAATTAAATTATATACACTAAAAAGAACCCTGGCATCAACTTTAAATTCTGTGAAACCTCTGAAAAAGAATCATTTTTATGTCCTGTTATCAAGTTTCTCAGAACATTTAGGAATATTACAAAAGAGGAAATTGAAAAATATAAAGTACACTTTTTATACTTAAAAACTGGCCAATGGCTTAAAATGTGTAATACATCTCAAAACTTATTTTTAATTTATTCATAGTAAACAACAGATATCAATAATACTCATTATCATTTAAAAGTTTCAAAACACATAGTTACCACAGAGATACTGTACACATCCACAGTTACTCTGAAAGTTGCGGTCTATTGCAGGAAATTCTCCCTATTAGAAAGATATTATTATATGACTTATCAATATGGCTTATTATATTACCATTGTAAAAAAATGCACAATATAACATCTAATAAGTTTCCTACCCCACAGCCACATAGCAAGTTCATAAAAACATTTGACAGTGAACAAGCTTTGATTAACCCAGTGGTCATTTAATCAGTAGCCTATAGAAAATACTCACAATAAAAATGTGATCATAGACCACTCAATCTCTCTAAACTTAAATTTCCTTATCTATTAAATGAGTGAAGGTGGATAAGATGATCTTTATGATTTGTCCTAACTTTAAAATTATATTGTTAGATTCTGAGCTTCTAGTGGGCAATTAGAGATAAAAGAATGCTTGCTAACCCTAGAAAATTCTCTTGATGAAAATGTTCTTGATCTGCTCTAGAGGTGGTCCAGAACTCTGATGTCTGCATCAGAGCAAGGCTGCTTTAGCATATAAAACAAGAGCAGAAGAGTGTAGTACAATGATTAATAGCACAGGCACAGGAACAAGACTGCCCTTGTGCCAGTCATGCTCTGCTACTTAATAGCTCTGTCACCTAGGGCAGATTACTTTAGCCAGTCTGCTCCTCACCTTCCTCATCTGTAAAATGGGGATAATAATACCGTCTGCCTCAGAATTGTTGAAAGAAATAAATGGATCAATATATGTAAAGAGCTTAAAACAAGCTGATGTACAGAAAGTGCTATAACCTTTAGTTGTTAGTAAATTGCTGTCATGACCAATGCTTAAACTTTTTCCTACTAGGGAAATGTTATAGGTTCTTCTCAAGTGTAGGACTCAGGCTTAAAGTTTCAAGAATTGTATTTTAAACATCAACTTTTCCTGGGTGTGTTTAATTTTCATATGACATCAGTAATAAAAACTAATTTGATTCTTGACACAAAAAATAACTCAAATTCATAGTAATATATAAAAGGCACTTTTCTCCATAAGCTAATAATATCTCACTTTTTATAGTGCTTTACGATTGTAAAGTAGTTTCATAGACATTAACGCCTTTGATGTTTTATGACTTTTAGTCATTACACAATTCTAATGGGATTGGAAATAAAATATTAGAAATACAGTTAAAAATAATAATAAATCAAACTCTCCCACTGCATAAATTACTCCAAAAGATTAGATAAGGAAGTATTAGGCTCTCACTAATTCTTTTAAGTCACTTACCTGTTTTTCAATAGTTAGAGCCACAATGCCCACTGTGTCCTCTCATGCTTAGGCTTAAATCTTCTATTCTTCCTTCCTAACTTGTTTCCTTTGAGATCTTATTCACATATTTAGTTACACTTCTATTCTCTTAAGTACCCAGTTTCACCCAGAGGAAATAACTCCTGATTGTTCTACCAATACTTAATATTACATCAAATATGATGGTATTTTTTTTCTCTCAAGTAAGCATTCCTCTCCTTTAAAGTCAGTAGCAAAATCACCTCAAAGTGTTTCCACTTTTTAGCTATTATGACCAGTGCTGCTATGAACATTCAAGCTTTTGTCTGGACATATGTTTTCATTTCTCGTGGATATGTACCTAGGAGTGGAATTGCTGAGTTATATGGTAACTATATATTTAACCTTATGTGTAACTACCAGGCTGTCTTCTAAAGCAGCTGTACCATTTTATATTTCCACCAGCAGTGTATGAGCGTTCCAATTTCTCCACATCCTTGCCAACATGTATTAATATCTGTCATTTTAGTGAGTGTGAAGTGATATCTTACTGTAGTTCTGATTTTCATTTAACTGATAGCTAATGATGTTAAGTAACTTTTCATGTGCTATTGGCCATTGCATACCTTTATTTGGACAAATGTCTGGTTATATACATAAAATGGAATATTATTTAACAGTAAAAAGGAATGGGGCTTCCCTGGTGGCGCAGTGGTTGAGAATCTGCCTGCCAATGCAGGGGACACGGGTTCAAGCCCTGGTCTGGGAAGATCCCACATGCCGCGGAGCAACTGGGCCCGTGAGCCACAAGTACTGAGCCTGTGTGTCTGGAGCCCGTGCTCCGCAACAAGAGAGGCCGCGACAGTGAGAGGCCCGCACACCGCGATGAAGAGTGGCCCCCGTTTGCCGCAACTAGAGAAAGCCCTCGCACAGAAACGAAAACCCAACACAGCCAAAAATAAATAAATAAATAAATAAATAAATAAAAAAGGAGATCAAAAGTTCATTTAAAAAAAAAAAAAAAAAAAAAAAAAAAAGGAGGGCTTCCCTGGTGGCGCAGTGGTTGAGAATCTGCCTGCCAATGCAGGGGACACGGGTTCGAGCCCTGGTCTGGGAAGATCCCACATGCCGCGGAGCAACTAAGCCCGTGAGCCACAATTACTGAGCCTGCGCGTCTGGAGCTTGTGCTCCACAACAAGAGAGGCCCGCGCACCGCGATGAAGAGTGGCCCCCACTTGCCACAACTAGAGAAAGCCCACGTACAGAAACGAAGACCCAACGCAGACAAAAATAAATAAATAAATAAATAATTAAAAAAAAAAAAAAAGGAATGAAGTACTGATACATCCTACAACACAGATGAACCTTGAAAACGTTATGCTAAGTGAAAGGAATCACAAAAGACCACATGTTATATGATTTCATTTATATGCAATATTAAGAATAGGAAAATCTATAGACACAGATAGAAAATGTATTAGAGATTTCCTAGGTCTAGGAAGTTTTGAGGAAAATAAGTGACTGCTAAAAGGTACAGAGTTTCTTGTGGCAGAGGGTAATAAAATTGTTCTAAAATTGATTGTGTTGATGCTTGCACAATCTGTGAACATAATAAAAACCATTTAATTGTACAATTTAAATGGTTGAATTGTATGGTGTGTGAATTATATTTCAATAAAGCTGTTATTAAAAAAAGAAATACTACAAAGACCTAACAGACTCTTTAGGTTGAAAGGCATTTGTTGTCTCTGCAAATAAACTAATGTGATTTTTAAAAATATATCATCTTAGACACTGAAACAAATATTTAGCAATTTCAGGAACAATGGGTCAGGTCAATACTTTTGTAGAACAAGGAATGTTAAAAATAAATTGCCTTGCATGGGCGTTTAGACACAGCCCTTGGTCTAATTCCTGAAGATCTCAGTCTATCATTTACTCTCTCTAGACCTCAGTTTTCTTACTTATAAAATGAGCTAAATATATCTACTTTGTGAAGATTCAATGAAATAATATACAAAACTTGTTATGTAAACTGTGAAGAACTTGAGAAAAATACAATATCATAATTCTACTCTTTTCTGTAGGTGTATGTATATAGTGTATACACAAAATAATCCAAGAGAATTTTTATGAAAGTTACTTGTAAAGCTTAAACATTCTATGCAAATCACAGATGGTAACTCATCATTAGAGTAAATGTTAGATTAATGCTTTTTTAAAATACAATTTAATTAATTTATTTGACATACAAAAAGCTGTACATAATTGATGTATACAACTTGACAAATTTGGAGATAAGTATACATCATGAAATATCACCGTGCCATAGACCTATCCATTAACTCCAAAAGTTTCCTCCCACTCTCTTATTTATGATTATTATTATATTGTGGTAAGAACACTTAGCGTGGGCTCTACCCTCTTGGCAAATTTTTAAGTCTACAATACAGTGCTGTTAACTATAGTCACTATGCTGTACAACAGTTCTCCCAGATTTATCCATCCCGCATAGCTGAAACTTTGCACCCTGCTTTTTAAATGAAACAGTGGCATCCTAAGAAGGGTTCTGTTACTTTAAAAAGTGCCTCATTTATTCCCCAGAATATAGCCTTGGCCTGAAAAGTCTGAATGAGTTTCTAATGATACACATTGTTTGAGAAGGAAAAGAAAAAGAAAATCTTTGTGAAAGAAAACATGTCTTCTTTGATAAATAAGGCCAGGAATATATTATCTTTCTCAAGTCTTAGAGGCATACCGTGGAGGAAAATATTTAAAGAAAAAAAAAAAAGACTTGTAAAGCACCATAACCTCCATCTAATGGTTAAATAAGTGATACCAGAGTCATAATTATTATTTCTAAAAATTAAATTTTTGGAATTTCTGTAAGGTTTGCATGTTCATACATAACCCCTAACAAGGTACAGTTAGTTACATGTTTATACCCCCTCCTCCTCTGAAACAGATGCATTGTTAGTGCACTTTCTTAAAGAATCACTGGGAAACCTTTCATTATTGAGGTAATATATTTTCAATACTGTGCTTATTTTAAGACCAGTGAACTTAAGTAGATATAAGACTGGTAGATTCAGTCACCAGTGGAAAAAAAAATAACATATTGATTGCACTTTCCTGTCTCAAGTATAATTTAAAATGTTGACTGCTCCCTAATATCAGAGAAGATTTAATCTACTTCAGTACAACTTAAAGAGAATAATCCTATTAACTCTGAAAAGAAATCAGAAATGAAAGCAATAAAGGAAGAATAAACTGATTTATATTATATTAAAATTCAATAAAAATATGTGTTCTTACCACTTCACAAGTTGGCATAACAAGATTTTCACAGCTACATTCTAAAAGGCAAAAAACAACATATTTATATTGGTCAAATATATTAATACATTCTAATAAAACTTTAAAATATGAAAATTAGTTACCACAGTGCCATGTTGGACAACATTGACCAGATACATTTTCTTTCACAAGTTTCATATCTTGTGCACATTTGAGTAGTGGCGTAGGACAAAGATTTGGCTCACACACTAAATAGAAAAATAACATGAGTAAAGATTAACTTCATGTAGTTGCTAGTTTTCACTAGCTCCCATTTAGTTCACTGCCATTACTGATGTGATACATGGACTTGGATCTCCCCAGAGCTGCCTCTCCCACCGCCCAACTGCAGTGTGTTGGTAAGGACAGAACAAATGACTCACAAGCAGATACAACAACAGTAGTAGAACTAGGACACCCTCACCAGGTTAAGAGCCCTGAGAAATGGCAGCGGGGCAAGAAGAGAAAGGAGGTGAAGAGGGTATGGAATCACATGTATATCTAGAAAGTCTAGGATGATGAGAAAAGTCATCATCTATTTTGGGGAAGTAACGATACTGTCCAAGAAGCACTCTTAGATGTATGGAAACATTACATGTATTTAATATGCTAGAACTCAACTAAGGTCTCATATAACAGTACAATTAACATGCACTGGCCTTCTTAAATATTGAACATACCTAGATATTTTTAATTAGTTAAAATATACTTACCACAGTAATACTGAGGACAACAGAAGTGTGTAGTATTAAGATCCACAGTGAGAAATTCTCCGTCAGTACATAGTGGAATAGGTTCAGTGCAGGATTTGCAAACTAAAGGTGAAACAAAAAGGCAAAGTCACAGCTGAGCTAAAAACAAACTAGTTATCAGTTCAGATTACTGTACACATATAAAATCAAAATAAAAATACATTATGTAAAACAAAATAGGAAGCAAGGAAAATAAGGATTTAATAAACGGATCTCCTTATTTGGTCATAAAAACAATAATACTATCTGAGTGTATTGCTTTATACTTTCCCAAGCACAGTGATACAGAAGAACCATCTTACCAGAAATATAAGATTTCAGGAGTAATTTGTTCTTACTAGGATCAAAATACCATTGATTTACTTATTTAAGTTTTCTGAATTCACTACTCTTGATCACTCCTATGAATGAACAAGGTAGTAGGCACCTGTTCTTCTGAGCTCTTAGCCTCCCTCTTCCAACTTTGATAACAACTCTCTTAATGAACTTGAGGAAATGCCTCACCTACGCAGTCTTGGAGTGACCCTTAATAAAGGTTCCTCACTCTTACCAGGCCCATGTGTAGGAAAAACCCACTTTAGACGAATGAGAATGTCTTTCTATAGCATTTGAGTCATAAATAAAGGCACATCAAGACAGGAAACGGATGTTGCTGACTCAATCATTAGTGACTGCCGCCTAGAGAAGCTGGTTTCCCTCCTTCCCAGGGCTTGGCTGAATGCTTCATCTTGATTCTACAAAATCTTGATTCCCCAACTGTCCCAATAATTGGTTGTGCTTAAGCTAGCCGGAATCAATCAGTTGTTGCCACTGCAGTCAAAGAACCTTAAATGATACAAAAAGAAGTGCTTTGATCTACATAGGTTTATCTGAAACCTACATTAATCAACAGCCTTTGATATAATTCCTCAATGAAATGGAAAAGAGAATTCTTTATTTTTCAAAGTCTAGTTCGTCAGACAGAATATATAGCTCAAATTCAGTCATTTCCCAGACACCTTTCATTTATTTCTACCATTCTCTTTTCGAGATCATCTGCTTACACAGGATATACAGGAGATGAAGTTTTAAAGAGGTAGGCTGCTTAGCAGAGTCGTTTATTTAGCTGGTTATTCAGGAAAGCCAGGGCTAAATTTTCCTCTGAAAAGAACTAGGTGCTAGCCTTATTTTTTTTAATTGATTATATTATCTTGATCATGTTTTCAATGATATACATAGTCTTTGTCGATAGGGAAAAGTAGTACTAATTGAAATAATTGTCAAGAATCATTTAAAATGCTGTACTTTCTTTTCTGCTATTCTTGTTCAGTTGAATTTTAAGAGTATATCAGCAGAATATTGGTTACCATTGAGTCCCATGAAATTCACATGAAATGAGAGATTTTCCCTAGATCCTCCCTCTTCCAGGAAATGACCTCACAGAATGCTTACCACAGGCAGGAGGAAAGCAGCAAGTCTCTTCCTGTTGAACCTGAATCATGAACTGGTCTTCTCTGCATTCTGGCACTGCAATTTTGGGGCATTTGAATGGGTCACATTCTGCAGAAACATTCCAGAGATATTTGGAAATGTGTATAGAGTGAGACAATAAATAAATGAAATAGTGTGGCTCAGTTCTCTTTGAATTTAGTGATAATTAGCTCATTAAAAAAATCTTAATCTTAGCGGAAATATATAGGAAATAGCAGGTTATTTATATATAAAATAAATACTTTTACATATAAAATATATGTAAATAGACATTTTAAAAATAGATATAACATTCTATTAATCATATGTATGACTAATCATCTCTGTGTGTGTGTGTGTGTGTCTGTGTGTGTGTATATATATATATATATATATATATATATATATATATATATCCTGCTATAAAATCTTAGCAGAAATATATAGGAAATGGCAAATTATTTACATTTAAAATATACAAATACATACATTCAAAATACGTATTTCCACTGAAATTAAGGTCTTTAAAATGAGTTAATTATATATATATATTTATATAATAAATAGATTTGAAGTTCATATATATACATATTTATAAAGAAATTGCAGCTTTTTAAAAGGCTACATTTAGCAAGACAGCTCTGCAAACAATCTTTTATAATAAATTTCCTTGTAGACACAAAAATGTGAATTTAATCCGCTACTCTGAACAGTGAACCTCATTCTTACTTTTCCTAATTAATTACTCACCACATTGGTACTGTGGACAGCAAGAAAGAGGGCTATGGCCAACGATCAATTTTTGACTATTTGTACATGTTGGAATGGCAGTTTCACACAAAGTCATGTCACAGCCTGGAAATAAACAGAAGTATTAAAAAATTTGTGAACACAACTAAAATCCTGTGTTTCTAACTCAAAGCAGGGAAATGATTCTCACTATGCATGTTTTTACACTACAAATTAAACCATTCAGCTCATAGAATGGTCATATGTGAAAAGGCAGCAGAGTTAAGGTTACCTATTGTTGTCTTTGACCCCTGATTGTCATAAGTCAAAGATTCCCAGATCTTTTATCTTCACGTATTTCTGAATATTATTATTTGATAATAGCCAGAGTTTTGCATGTCTGTTTGCAAAATCAACAAAACTATAATGAGGTAAAACTTGCTTTGAGAAAGTGTAGGTGACATTTATGGCAATACTTTCATTGTTACTTTAACCCCATACATTTTTTTTAACACCAAGCATCATGCCTGCCCTGCTTTTTCACAAAGAATATCAACATATTTTGTGGCATTAACAGACTGTAAGGCTTCAGCCTGCATACATACTGCAAACTTCCTTTGAACAGCAGGTCCACTTATCAAAGAAGCCCAGGACGACTTCAGCTTCTCGTTCACAAATTGGCGAGGGCTCTTCATCACAATCAGGTTCTATGGGAATAATACTTCCATTCTCCAAACATTTGTACAGGGCACATTCGTCAATGCCCCCATTCCAAACCTCCCCAGCAGTTCGAGGCTGGTCTTCACTATCAGTGCACGCTTAAAAAGATAGTCAATGTTATATTACTTAGAACCTGGGCACGAAAATAAACCAAGCTGTGATGTTTTGATTTCAGACTGTGACTTGGCCCAGTGACACAGGTAACATGTCACATTATCTACCCTTTCTCAGCTTCTTCTTTTTTGTTCACCAGCTACTAGCTTACATTTTTCTTTAATGAAATTTTTATAGTCCACAGAAAATATTTTTCCCTTCTACAGCTATCTGTAAATTTGTATGTCCTCTTCTATAAATAAGATGATTTGTTAATTATTTTTTATTCAAGTCTTGTTAATACAATTTATTTAGCTTGAACAAACTTAGTAACATAAATTTTAGTTGGTTTTAAAATATCAACTATTAAAACTGAGTGGTATTAGAAAACGAGGTAGTCTCTACCTCACATTAACATGTTTGTCATATCAAAATTCAAAACATTTCAGCTTTAAAATCTAAATGTAGAAAGTAGGTAGTCAAGCAAAATATTATTTAGTGACTCTATTACTTTTATTATGAATGTTTTACATAATGATAAATATGGCCCTCTAGTAGTTCTTTTAAGGAATAATAAAGATAAATGAAGTGACCACCATATTCCCAGCCTCCAGTGAATTTCTCTTACTTTATTTACTACCAAACCAATCTCACAGGTCCCTAAAAACAAATATAACCATGTATATTCTCAAATTCTTCCACAAATACTTTCTTCAGTGGCAAACACAAACTTTTTTCTGAAACGATATATGCATTTCACTTCTACTTGCCTTTCCCTTGAATTACTAGCATTACTTCTGACCATAACAATGAGCCCTATGATAGATAAAGTACTGTACTGAAGTTTTCTCAGTTGGGCCCTTTTTTATCCACAACCACCACGGAGACAATGTGTCAGGATAAAATGGTTTGAAAATGAAAGTAGAAATACTCAATGTTTTCTCCCAGATAACAACACTTTCTGAAATTTCTTGAGTGTTTATTTTTCTCTAGGCACTGTTACAAAACTCTATTATTTTATGTATCCCCACACTAACCTTGTGGGATAAGTCCTATTATTTTCCCCATTTTACAGATGCATAACCTCAGGCTCATAGAGGTAAAGCTGAATCATTAATACATGAAATAATTGAACTTTCAATTCAGTCCACATACTATTCTCTTCATTCTTATTTGCCATATTCTTTTCCAGTTATTATAGGCATAAGTATAGATTAAAACATATCACCACCGAAGCCCCTAATTCTGGTAACTTCAACTGAAATCATATTAATATCAAACTACATACTCTCTTCCTTTCCAACACTTAGATGACCTTTAATCAATCTTTCTCAGCACATCTCTCCAAGTTCTAAAAAAGTATTATTTATTTGCTGGGTCCCTAAGATGTCATTTTGTACTTCTCTGCTTACCACATTCTTTCTCTGGAATGCACTGAGTTGACTCTGGCCTGTGAAGAATGGTTCCATTTTTGCACGCACAGTCTTCTCTTAAATTCAGACATGAAGAGTGTGCATAGAACCATCTGTTCAGACACGTTCTTGCTTCACAAGGTCGCACGCAGGGTTGATATTCCTTCCCCTCTGGGCAACTCAGAGCTATAAATAATAGAGGATTTGTGGAATTTGCTAATGATAAAAGTGACCTACTTGAATTCTAGTAAAAGGAAGAAATGTTAGTTTTCTTTCTGAAAATAAATTTTGCACATTTTCAGTCTCCTCAAAGTCCATATTTCATGTATTACTTAACTATAAATTAGAAACAAAACAATCAATGAGTATTTCTGAGCATCTTCCAGGTGTCCAGCTAGTATTATGCTATAGCAGGAAAAATTCATCTGATTTATATCAAATAAATATGACCAAAACGCAGCCCAAATTTGGTTGGCATAAATATAGAGTCAACTATTATGAAGTTACTGCTCTGTGCAGTAGGAGGAGATACAACAGTCCACACAGAATAAGCACAGAAATATGTTTTAAATATGCAACTCAACCAAGTCATAGAAAAGAAAAATCCCGCGTATTTAGGCTTAATCCTTCACTGTCAAAAGAAACTACCATTGCTGAGCAGTTTCTAAATGATGTTTCAGAAAATTCTTGTTGATTTTCAGTGATCTTAAAAAGTCATACCGTTAAAAAATGAACATGCAGCTGGTGGAGGTGTAAATTTGTAACATCTCAGTAGAGAACGACTGTAATAGTAAAACTGAAGATGTTGTATGTTCCCAGTGAATCAAGTAACCCCACTCTTGAATAGTGAGTACCTCTGGGGGAGCAGGGAGAGGAAAGGGATAGGAGAGAGCACACCAGGAGCTGCTTTATTTCTGAAGTGGAGTCATGTAACTGGTGTCTATGATATATTATTCTTTATCTGTGCATTTTATTCTTTTTTGGGGGGGGGATGAAAACCTTTTATTTTGAGCATTTTAGTAACATTCATTTTGAAAATCTTTTACCATTGAATGATTATAATTAAATTAACAATATTTTTGGTAAAATGTGCCCAAGATTGTTGAAAAGTTTAATAAAAAATTTGTATGAAAAGTTATAACTTGATGAGAAAGCTTGAGCCCTATGTATAAAAATGGGTAAAGGATAAATATAAAAGAAAAAGGAAATACAAACATGTATCTGGCAAAATATTGAACCTAGATATTAATCAAAGAAAGCCAGAAAGATTGGTTTCTAGGATGTAGATATTATGTTAGGAAGAAGGAAAAGGGGGAAGAAAAATCTCCAACCTCTCCACATACAACGTGTAAGGACAAGCATGGGAAAGAGAGGCAGGTTGAATGAGGACCAGCAAAGTGTGCTGTAGGATATAAGATTAAAATCCCCTTCAAACCTCTGTGATTTCTTCAATATTTCAATCTATTTTGCTAACTAACATTTGTGGACTAGGTTTTCTTTTGGGAGAATTGAGGCCTACTTTAAATCCATTCATTCATTTATTCAAATTGAAATATAGTTGACATACAATATTACGTTAGTTTCAGGTGTACTACATAGTGATTTGACACTTGCATACATTATGAAATAATCACCACAATAAGTCTAGCAACCATCTGTCCACATACAAAGTTATTACAATGTTACTGACCATATTCCTTATGCTGTATATTAAATCACCTAGGCTTATTTACTTTATAACTGGAGGTTTGTATCTCTTAATCCCTATCACCTATTTCACCCCTCCCCACTGGCAACCACCCATTTGTTCTCTATTATCTATGAATCTATTTTTGTTTTGTTTGTTTTGTTTTTTAGATTCCATATATGAGATCATACAGTATTTGTCTTTCTTTGTCTGACATATTTCACTTAGCGTAATTCCTTCTAGATCCACCCATGTTGTCGCAAATGGCCATATTTCATTTTTTATGGCTGTGTAGTATTCCATTGTATATATACCACTTCTTCTTTATCCATTTATCTATAGATGGGCACTTAGGTTGTTTCCATTTCATGGCTATTGTGAATAATGCTGCAATGAACATAGGGGTGCATATTTCTTTTTGAGTTAGTATTTCTGTTTTCTTCAGGTAAATACTCAAAAGTGAAATTTCTGGGCCATATGCTATTTCCAGTTTTTTGAGGAAACTCCATACTATTTTCAATAGTGGCTGTACCAGTTTACAAACCCACAAACAGTGCAGGAGGGTTGCCGTTCCTCCACACCCTCACCAACACTTGTTATTTTTGTCTTTTTGATGACAGCCTTTCTGACAGGTGTGAGGTGGTATGTCATTGTGGTTTTGATTTATATTCCTCTGATGGTTAGTGATATTGAGCACCTTTTCATGTGTCTGTTGGTCACCTGTATGCCTTCTTTGGAAAAATGTCTATTTAGATCCTCTACACATTTTTTTTTTTCTACACATTTTTTAATTGGGTTGTTTGTTTTTTGATGTTGAGTTATATGAGTATTTTGGATATTTTGGATATTAACCCCTTAGCAGACATATATTTTGCAAACATCTTCTCCCATTCACTAAGATGCTTTTCCATTTTGTTGATAGTTTCCTTTGCTGTGCAAAAGCTTTTTAGTTTCATTTAGTCCCAGTTGTTTATTTTTGCTTTTATTTCCCTTGCCTGAGGAGACATAGTCAAAAAAAATTGCTAAGACTGATGTCAAAAAAGCATACTACCTATATCTTCGTCTAATTTTATGGTTTCAGGGCTTACATTTAAGTCTTTAGTTGTTTTGAGTTTATTTTTGTATATGGTTTGAGAAAGTAGTCCAGTTTGATTCTTTTGCATGCCGCTGTCCAGTTTTACCAACACCATTTATTGAAGAGGCTTTCTTTCCCCAAATACATCTTGCTTCCTGTCATAGGTTAATTGACCATATAAGTGTGGTTTTATTTCTGGGCTCTTTATTCTGTTCTGTTGATCTATGTGTCTGTTTTTGTGCCAGTAGCATACTATTCTGATTACTATAGCTTTGTAGTATAGTTTGAAATCAGGGGAGGTGATACCTCCAGCTTTTTTTTTCTTTCTCAAGATTACTTTGGCTATTTGAGGTCTTTTGTGTTTCCATACAAATTTTAGAATTATTTGTTCTAGTTCTGTAAAAAATTCCTTTGGTACTTTGATAGGGTTAGCATTGAATCTCTAGATTATTTTGGGTAAATGATAATTTTAACAATATTAATTCTTCCAATCCATGAGCATGGCATGTTTCCATTTGTTTTTGTCATCTTCAATTTCTCTTATCAATGTCTTATAGTTTTCCAAGTACAAGTCTTTTACTTCTTTGGTTAGATTTATTCCTAGGTATTTTGTTATTTTTGATACAGTTGTAAATGGGATTGTTTTCTTAATTTCTCTTTCTGGTAGTTTGTTATTAGTGTACAGAAATACAACAGATTTATGTATATTAATTTTGTACCCTGCAACTTTACTGAATTCATTTATTAGTTCTAATAGATTTTGGTGGTGTCTTTAGGATTTCTAGGTATAGTATTATGTCATCTGCAAACAGTGACAGTTTTACTTGTTCCTTTCCAATTTGGACACCTTTATCTCTTTTTCTTGTCTGACTGCTGTGCCTAGGACTTCTGATACTATGCTGAATAAAAGTGGTGAGAGTGGGTATCCTTGTTTTTTTCCTGATCTTAGAGGAACTCCTTTAGCTTTTCACTATTGAGTATGATGTTGGCTGTAGTTTTCTCATATGTGGTCTTTATTATATTGAGGTATGCTCCCTCTGTACCCACTTTATTGAGAGATTTTTATCATAAGTGGATGTTGAATTTTGTCAGAAACCTTTTTTTGTACCTATTGAGATGATTTCTATTCTTCAATTTGGTAATGTGGTTTATCACACTGACTGATTGGCAGATACTGAACCATCATTGGCATCCCTGTGATAAATCACACTTCATCATGACATATGATCCTTTTAATGTGCTGCTGAATTCAGTTTACTAATGTTTTGTTGAGGAGTTTTGTTATCTATGTTCCTCAGTGGTACTGGCCTGTAATTTTCTTTTCTTTGGTGTCTTGCTCTGGTTTTTGTTGTGAGGGCACACTCCTCTCTGGTCACCAGAGCTGCATGCTCTAGCAGTTCCCCCCATGTAGGCTGTGTGCACGCTTCTGTTGTGGCAGTGCCAACTACTGTGGGTGCACTGGTAGGCAGGGCTGGCCCCTGGCCTGGTTGGCTGCAATGCCGCAGTGACTGGGGGCCCCTGGAGGGTGGGGTAGGCTTTCTGCATGGCTGTCTGCACAGCCTGGAGGGCTTGCAGCTGGTGCTGACCCACTGGAGGGCAGAGAAGCCCCTGGAACTAATAGGCTAGTGGGAGGATTCCAAAACAGTCTTTTGCCAGCACCAGTGTTATTGCAGTAGAATAAGCTCCCAAAAATGGATGCTGCCAGCATCTCCATCCCCAGGGCGAGTCTCAGTTGCCTCCTGCCTCTCCAGTGGGCTCTCCAAGATCAGCAAGTGGTTCTGACACAGTGACCTTTCAAACTACTTCCTCTGCCCTGGGACTTGGAGCATTTATGCACACCCTTTAAGAGCAGAGTCTCTGTTTCCTATAGCCCTCCAGTTCTCCCAAACATAAGCCCTGCTGGTTTTCAAAGCCAGAAGTTCTGAGGACTCATCTTCCTGGTACAGGACTTTTAGGCTGGGGAGGACAATGTGGGGCTTGGACCCCTCACTTCTTAGGAAGGACGTCTACAATTGTGATATACCTCCTGTTTATAGGTCACTAACCAAAGGGTGTGGGTCCTGACTATACCGCATCTCTGCCCTTCCTGCCCATCTTGGTGGTGTTCCTTCTTTATGACTTTTGCTGTGGAATATCTTTTCTGCTAGTGTTCAGGTCATTCTCATAGATGGTTTCCCTGTAAGTAACTGTAATTTTGGTATGTCTGTTGGAGAAGGTGAGTTCAACGTCTTCCTACTCCACCTTTTTGACCCCCACCCTTGCTTTAAATTTAGATCAGGATAAAAACAGAAGTTGCTTAAGTGGGAGACCTAACTAGAGGTTACATTTACATTCATTTTATTCTTACAAAATTATTTTGTGGACTTCCCTGGTGGCGCAGTGGTTAAGAATCCGCCTGCCAATGCAGGGGACACAGGTTCGATCCCTGGTCCCGGAAGATCCCACATGCCGCGGAGCAACTAAGCCAGTGCACCACAACTACTGAGCCTGCGCTCTAGAGCCCATGAGCCACAACTACTGAGCCCACGTGCCACAACTACTGAAGCCCACATGCCTAGAGCCCGTGCTCCACAACAAGAGAAGCCACTGCAATGAGAAGCCCACGCACTGCCACGAAGAGTAGCCCCCGCTTGTGGCAACTAGAGAAAGCCCGCATGCAGCAACGAAGTCCCAACACAGCTAAAAATAAATAAATAAATGAATTTAAAAAAATGATTTTGTGATGAAAAGGAAAAGAAAGAAGTGAATGCAAAAAACTGGACTGTTATTTGAGTGTTGGAAAATATTGTTTGAAGTGTACTACTTACAGCAGTAATCAGGTGTTCTCCACGGAATGCAAATGTCAAACTTGTTACATAGAGCCACATATGCAGAAAGGGCATCACATTCATAGTTCCAAAAATAGGTATAATTGATCCACATCTTTTCACAAAAGTCTTGTGGTGAAACCTAGAGATACATTGTGCCTTGGGATAAGTTATGTTGTTTTATTTCTCTGAAGGCCCTAAGCTAGACTAAATTATTTGGAGAATCAAAAGGTAGCAAGTTAATATTCATTATAGTTCCTCTTTGACCTTAGATTTTCAAAGCTTCATAATATTAGATGTCACCTCTGAATTTATAATTTTTTAAACACACAGTTTTAGATAAGATAAATATTGTCTGTACTAATCTACATAAATCTATCTTATAAAGATGGAAAAGAAACAGAGTATGTGGACCTAGCAAAAACCTATTTCTGATATTACATTTTGGGTTACAATCATGTTTTCTATATACCGAATAAGACTTTGATCTATTGCAGATAAAACTGGAAGCTCCTAAAGCTTTCTGTAATGATACATGGCACTGCCCATTAAATGAGGTTATAAATGCTTCTCAAAAAATCGTGTACTAATATTGAACATTGGTCAAATAATTTATATAATTTGTCATGCCTCAACTTAATTAGAAACTCATTTTTTCTACAGATTATGTTTCATTTTGATCTAGAGATATCTGAAATCTAAATAATTTAACTTGTAACAACATTCACTCCAATTTTTCTCTGCTCATTTATTCAGCAAACATACTAAGCATCTACATTCAGATGTTAAATTTGGACACAGGTCAAAGTGTCAGATAAAAATACTTAATATTTTTCATATCCTATCATTTTTTCTTCAAGGTCCATAGCTATAAAAACTAAGATATTACTTCCTTTTTAGTCTCCTCTGTTGAATCTCCTCAGTTTCCAACCATTTCACTTTTCATGGAATACTTGCTATGATCATCAAGAGCCCCCTACTTGTCAAATCCAGGGAACACCCTGATATTCTAAACCTCGCCAACCTCTCAGAGGCGTATGATGCCATGCACGCCCCCTGTGTCTTAAAACCCTCTCCCTTGACTGAGAGCACCACACTCTGCTGCCTTTCCATCTGTTCATTGCTGTCTCCTCTTCCTGCTTCATTCTGAGTATTTGTCTAGACCCCTTCCTTGATTGCCCTGTCTACTCACTACAAACACTCTTCCTGGGCTCACCGATTCCCACAGTTTCTACTGCCATCTTGGGCATTTACATCTTCACCTTGGTTTCTTCATAAGTTAAACAGAGTTAATAATAAACCTACTACTACTTAAGATTGCTGTGAGCTAATATATGGAAAGTATAGAGAGCAGACTCCGGCACATCGTACATGAGTTACTGTTATTTTTAAAAACTCTATATACTAATAACTCCCCAAACTTGACCTCTGGCTTCAACTGGTCTCCTCTGAGATCTAGAATAGCTTCAAATTTTTTCTGGGTATTTTAGCCTTGAAGTCCCACATGACTTAATTTTTCCAATGTAAAAAAAAATTGTAACCCTTCTCTACTAAACCCACAAAAGCTGATTCTCCTGTATCCTCCATTCATCCATTCATTTATGCATCCTTTCACAGTTTATTGAGCACCTAACTATATATCAGGCACTGTACTATTCATGAGGAATATAAAGGTGACTAAAACAGACCTGTTCTCTGCCTTGTGGATCTCATAGTTAAAGCCTATGTGTTGAATCAAGAGGAGTCACCATGCTAAAACAGATCACAGGAGGGAAGTATTCTAGCTTAGGACACTGCAAGCATAAAAGCCCATTTGCAGGAAAAACCGTGAAATAGTGCAACAGTTGAAAGGAGACTGAAATGCCTGGAGCTTAGCCAGTAAGAAAAGTGTAGCACAAGAGGAAGCTGGAAAAGTAGGCAGGCCAAAGCATAGAGGAAATTATAAGCCCTGATAAATTTAGAGCATATTCTAAGGGTAAGTGAAAGACACTGAAGGGGGCTTCCCTGGTGGTGCCGTGGTTGGGAATCTGCCTGCCGGTGCAGGGGACACAGGTTCGAGCCCTGGTCTGGGAAGATCCAATGCGTCTGGAGCTTGTGCTCCGCAACAAGAGAGGCCGCGATAGTGAGAGGCCCGCGCACCGCGATGAAGAGTGGCCCCCACTCGCCGCAACTAGAGAAAGCCCTTGCACAGAAACGAAGACCCAACACAGCCAGAAATAAATTAATTAATTAATTTAAAAAATAGTTTAAAAGACACTGAAGGATTTTAGGTAGAGAAATAATCCAATCATGTTTCCATTTTCAAAAGATCATCTGCCCGCTATGTGGAGATTTGCAAATGAGGATGAAGATTAGAAGCGGAAAAATGAAATGTCAAGCATTCCTTTCTTTTACCATCAAATTCACTGGGAGGAACCTAAGGGAAAGCTGGAGCTATTATAGACTAAATGGTACCCTGTGTTCCTCACTATGCCTTGAATAGTCAAGCTGAAAAGTTTCCTGATGTAATAAACCTTCTAAGTTCCCAGTTAAAAATGCAATTTTTGAAAGTCCTTATGCTTTAAAAAGACAGATTACAATGACACTGAAATGAGTTAAAAAGTATTTGCTATTTTTTTCATTTTTATATGCATGCATTTTAAAATGTAAACATTTAAAACTTACTTTGTTGCAAATCTCTGAGTAAAACTGAAGCTCCAGAAAGATACACCATTTTTATCCCATGACTTCATATCCTTTGTCTTTTCCCTCAGAGAACTCATAGAGGGCAGGCTGAGAACTACGGCATCTACGCTTGGTGGTCGAACACAGAAAGTCCTAGAGTGAACTCCTTCTGCTTTGACAATTCACTCACTCTCCTTCTCAGACTTCGCCCCTCCGTAAGTCTTGCACTAAGCTATTTCAGTGTTTTCCTAACATGGCCTTTTCCAGCAACCCTGCTCTTGTCATACTGTTTTCTTGGCCTAGGTCTCCCTTCCTCCTTCTTCTCTCCTGGCAAACTCATCCTTCTAAATAATTAAGATGTCTGAAACTCTGGGAAGTCTTCTCCCGACTTGGGCTCCTATGCATCTACATATTGTATATTGTGATTAATCTGTTCACAGACTTGCCTTCCCTCTAGACTCTTTGAGAGCAAGGAGAGGGTCTTTCTCATCTTTGTATCATAGGAGTTTAACACAGTGCCTAGTAGGTACTTGATCTCACTAACTTTTCATTTAATGAGACACGAAATGATGTATTTGTCTGTCTTTTGTCTCTAACAACAGATCTTTTTTTAACGATGCAGATTATTTAAAATATCTACTAGTCACCTAAAGACTAATAAAGAACAATTAAATTGAATATATGACAGATTCTATTACAAGTATGCACCTAAGAGGCCAGGAATTGATTAAAGCCTCACTGTCTTGGTTTCTATACTGGGTTACCAAATGGCATTCATCTCTTTCTCCTAGAGGCATTTATTCATAGGAAAAAATTTCATTTTTCTTGAAAGCTGTAGATATAGTTCAGAAAAAGAAACATGGGGGGAAAAGATAATTATCCTTCCTTTCTATAAGTCAATAAACAGTAAATGATTTTAAATTCCAAAGTGTACTGAGAGGAGGTTTGGGGATAAACTATTCTCAGCAGAAGAACATCATGGCAAGAACAAGAATTTATTGGCTTTTACTCTCAACATGTCTAACATGACAGTTCTGATTTATGGTTGCTTTCAACTTACTTCATTATGGCATGGGATGAAAACTCTTCTATTTAATAACTCAATGCAGTGACTGCAGTCGTGCTCAGTACAATTTCTAACAGGCCTTCTCGTTGTTACTTCAAATGATTTCTCAATTTCCCAGCTCTCAATAAATAATTCTATGTCTTCCATATTCGTAATGATTGTGCCATTTTGCATCCTTAGATCATCATCTGGATCTTCATTGCAAATTCCTAAAAAGATGTGTGACATTTAGAAGGAAAATTTTTTTCACTTAAACCAAATATAGGCAGCAGAAATAAATCATCTCAATAACTGATTTAAAATGAATAAATTATTTACTGAATCAGGCGCCAAATTTATGTCCTATGACTTTAACGTTGATGGATTTTTTTTTAAATTATGTGTCTGATTCTTTGATAAAATAGTGTAGAACTGTCTTAACCAGATAAGAAAGAAATTATAATCCTAGAAGTCAAGATATGTGAAAAGATCATAGAAGAAGAAAGAGGAGATTGATTCTGTCCCTACACTCTTCCACTATCACCACTATCTCCTAATTTAAGAACTAGTTCTTAAATCTGACAGGGTATTCCCCAGAATAGTAGACATTTTGTGATTGCCTCCTAAGCATCTATTCCCCTAGGAAAACCCTGCCTGAAAACATTAAATTTTTCTCTTCAGGAACTATCTCTGCCCCATTACCTAGCACATGACACCACTCCAGCAGAGGGCCCTGGTAAGCATAAAGGTAAGCCTTACTCCCTTTCATTAACAACTGTTACAGGTAATCCAGGCATAAACCAGTCAGCTTGTGGCAGTCACTTAGACACATAGATTTGTTCAACATTAGAACAACCATTGTTAAGCTCAGGACTTGACCTGGGGAATTCTAGGACATAGACAATCTCTCTTGCTTGCAATGACATGGCCGATTGATGGCTGCGATGCTGTGACCTGCTATAGCCTCTAGCTTCCTTCAGGGAAGCCAAACTGAGGACAGAGCTTGCTTTTTATCTAGTGAAGTGAAAAGCCAAGGGAAGTACAGAGAAATGGGCCTAGGACCCTGATCATAACTTACCTGAATCGTACCCTACTTTAAGACATAATTTTTTCTTAATTCCCAAGGCTCCTAGCTATAAAAGATATGAGTTAAACATTTTTTTCAAGTATCAAATCTTAATCCTCAAGCAATTATAACAAGATCAATAAAGGTTTCTGCTGCCATAGTTGCCCCACACTTGTAAATATACAGGAGACTGAGTACAGTGCAAAAAAATAAATAAATAAATAAAACTCAAGTTAAGTGAACTATACTGTAAATCAGCTATGTTTAAAGTCTAAACTCTTCTGGGAAGAGGTATTGGTAGTAAAAATATGTTTTCATTGCAACTCCAGCCACCACTCCTGCAGACTTCACAGTGCTATGTAGAACAAGTTGTCAATATAGACCTCCCATTCTGGTGTCCATACTCAGTTTGGGTCACACTCTTGTCCACTACAACTCAAATCAGCCAGCACCCTGCTGTCCTTTTAACAAACCACCGCTCTCCCATTGTGGAGGTCAGGAAGTTTAGGGGGGTGACCCTTGTTAGCAAAAAGGTGACCCTAGCCCCTTCTCTATAGTGATTAGTTAAGAATCCAGTTAGCAGACTGTCTCCATAAAAGCATGAGCTGACAGTAGAGGAAAAAACCAAACAAACATGAAAATCAAGCAGAAGTTATAGCACACAGAAGTGATAAATCAGAAGAGAAAATGTGCATTCCCCAAATCCCTGAGTTATTACTCAATAATATCTATTGGGTTATTATGTATACCCAATACCATGTATACATAATAACTATTTCCACAATGATAACCTGGTCACCATAGAAGTCTGTGCTATGTTTAGCATGCTCTAAACAGGCAAGGAAATTGTAAACCATTTTAGTCAAACTTTCCACTAAATGCTTTACATTTTTGAAGAAGAAATTTGGGCATTTCATATAATTTGTTGAGAGCAAGGACTTGGTCTATTTGTTTTGAGTTGTCAGCACCAAGCATAATGCCAGACACTCAGAAGCTGATCCATTAACTTTTACTCAATTAATATTTAGTGAGTTTAAAATAGATGTATTTGTACTAAGCTAATATTTATTGACTGTATTAAGCAATGTGTTAAGTGTTTTACATTAACTTTCACATTCAACTCTAACAACAATTTTGAAGGTAGATTTTACTATTCCCATTTTAAAGATAAGAAAACTGATGTTCACTTAAACATCTGTAAAGGGGATAGCTCAGGCAGACACCAGAGCCAGAACTGTTCTTTTTATTTTGTTATGTACCTAGAGATATTTCTAATTTGTTTCCTTTGGCTTATCACTATGTATCTATGTAACATATTGTGATAAGGAAGTGTAAGATGTACCTTTACACTTAGGTTACACTTATGGAACCTAAGTGTAAAGGTACATTTGGGCTTTACACTTCATAAGAAAACTGGGACTAATATTCAGAACATTGTGTTCCCTGTATATAACTTTCAAGATGACTTAACTAAGTTTTCTTTGATTTCAAACTTAAAAAAATAAGAAACAAAGTTATTTAAGTCTTTAATCATTCTATGCCTCATTTTTATCACTTATAAATTAACACTAGTGCCTACTTGAGGCTACTGTTAGAATTAAATGAGTTAAAGTATGTAAAATAATGCCTGACACTTCATTAATGCTTAATAAAGATGAGCTAGTAGGAATACAAACAGTATTGTAGAAACAGTGGTAAGCATATATTTCCATAAAATACCCAAGTTGAACTGTTATTTCTTGCTTCTAAGTCCATTTATGGAAAGACATTGCTTCCTTCAGTATTCACATGGGGAACTGAAAGTTAACATCACTTTTCCAACCCAAAAAATGGGGTAAGAGGGGTCAAGATGGTGGAATGTGAACAGAAAAAAAAGAAGAAGAAATAGAGATTTGAAAAGCAGTGCTCACCACAAAGTCCTTCTGTGTAGGATGACAAGTTAAATTGAGAGCCAAAATGAATGTCTACAATCCCTGTAAGATGAGCCCACTTTATGATTAGTCCAGCTGGAGTAGTAATCACATACATTGAACCAGAATCCTCTATGGACAGATCTTGATTTGAAAAAGGCAAAGGTACAGCAATAGAATCCACTTCTACCTAAAATTACATAATACATTTACACCTATTAGAACAATGTTTATGTTTTAATATACACTCATAAAAATTAGGAAAATTCAGATTATTCCATTTCTTCTGATTTAATGTAAACTATTTTTCAAAGCTTAAAAATCTATTTCTCTGCTGCTGCCAGTTTCTCACAACTCCTAAATTCTTTTATTGTTCTTTTGCTGTCTTGCTATAGTCAATATTTGTTCTAACCTCATTGCCCTTTATTCTCTTCAAAACCTAAATTTCTTCTAAGTTATATATGCTTTTTTATGTTTCCCCCAATATATGTTGATTATACCATTACCTCCTAATATAAATTAAAGATAATAAAGTTTTTTTCAGGATGTTTTCTTTAATCTGGGTCCTCTATTTAATCTTCTAAATCAGTGTTTGTTTAATTATAATGTTCATAATAACCATCTGTGAAGCTTGGTAAAGATTAAGATTACCAAAATTCTACTTCCAAGGTTTGGATTGGATCCTAGATCTTATATTTTTAACACGTTTTCTTGGTAATACTAATATAAGGAATCCAAGGATTTTTACTTTGAAAACAGTGCTTTAAATAACAATGATGACATGGAACCATGAGCTGTAACTAGCAGTAAATTTCTCAGAGTTCTATCTGACTAACCATCCAATTTCTCATCTTTATATCTTCCTCCTCTTGCCACACTCAAGCTGAAACAGCCTTCTTTGCCTGGTTAATTTCTACTCATTCTTTAAGATTTATCTTAGGTGTCACCTCCTCCAAAAATATCCACTTGACCCTCCTATAAACTGCATTTTTAAATGACCTGTATCTCTGTTTCCATGGTATCTTGGTCATCACTCTATCACTATAGCTCCTACTTCCTTTTAATTGGCAGATAATTACATTTATGCACCCCACACACAACTGCAAGTTACTTGAGATCAGGACCTGTGTCATTTTATCACATAAACTCACTAAATGATTTTTTAAGTTAATAAATTTTCAACTGAATACATCACCAGCCATCAGTTCAGCTGAGGCCAAAAATAAGCCCTTCCAACCAAACATTCACAACAACAGCACGGACCAGGTTTGAGTTTAATTTCCCACCCACTTCCTGTTAATATACCAACCTCATTAAAATCAAAGGTATATATAGAAATTCTCGTGTCCAAAAAAGTAACACATTCATATATTTTAAGTTTGCCTTAAAATTAAACTTTCTGATATCTTACTGCATTTTAGGCTCGCTTTAACACTGTTTCCAGTCCAGAATGTATGGCCTGTGCTAACAGATTTCCAGAAAGCATATAACATCTCAGCCATTTTGAGCAAAATCTTTATAAATTATTTTTTTATATTTTTGAGAGACCATGTAGATCTGAGTGAAGCATCCAGCTTATAACTCACTCCTATTTGGTAAATATAATTCCTTTGGATAAAGGTTTTTCCTGTAAAATCAAATGGCTCCTTTCCAACTTTTTAATGATGCATTGCTCTTCTTCAGTTCATTTCAATAAATTTAAATATTCCTTCATTTTTTTAAAGCTATCAATTAATGGTGTCAACATTTCAAAACTACTCTTTCCATCTGTTTTTCTCTCAGTAGTCTTCCTTTGGGTATTCTTGGCTGCTACCCTTTGCAACCTTATGATCCTCTCTTTCACATCATTTCCACTTTGTCTAATTTGAAACACTAAACATTAACTCTGACACTAAGAAGCCTGGCCACTCATATTATCCAAGAGAGCTTTAGCATGTTTAACATGGCTGTTTCAGTTAACCTCAAAAGGGGAGAAACACTTGCAACAGTTGGCATGTTATGGTAGGAGACATATAATAGTATGAAACACATTTTAAACTGTCCATGAAAAGAATGATTAGACATCATAGCAATGAAAGTCCACTGATATGTTTAATTTCCCCTCTTTTTGGAAATAAGTGTGCTTATATAATTTCTCAATTTCATCCATTATGAGGATATGCTTTAACTTTGTGTTCCTACCTTTCTTGCTGCCCGATTGACAAGTACTTTATGCAGAGATGTGGTCAAATTTAACTTCTTAAAACAAAGTCCAGAGGTTCTTCCAGAGGAAGCCTTAATTTGAAAGAAAATTGAAACTTTATGGAGTTAAACATAATTTTAGCAATAAACATAAGGAATTCACTAGACATTTTGCAGATACTCACTAGCTTTTTAAATGAGTTTCCATTCTGAAAAAAAAAGTATCCGGAAAAAACATTTAGAAAAAATACATTACTTGACTTTTAAAAACATTATTTGGATTAATACTATATGCCTCTAAATATATTCACATGAAACACGTTTTGTTTTAAGTACCAGAAGATAAATCTCAGTGAGTTGTTGAGTCCTTTCTTACTCTGGGAATACCTAAGGTTGCAACATACTTCTGCTGCTAGATTTATGAAGAAATGACAAAAGAATAGATTATGACTTACCTGATTCATGGAACATTTTTCAATATGAGCAACTATAACTTCCCCAGGAATTCTTACTAAGATATAAGAAGCCATACTATACAATGCTGCATTATTTCCATCAAATGTAATAATGCTGAGTTCTGACAACATGGAACACCGACCTAAAAAGTGGTAGAGAGTAGATTTAGTCTATTAACTAATTATTTGTATTACAGTAATAACTGCTCCTTTATAAACATCTTTTAAATTAGTCTCCTTATGTTTGACAAAAAGCAACTCTAAAAGTTACTGGGAATCAAAATCATAAATCAAATGAAGAAAGTTCAACAATAACTGTCTTGATGAGGTGATTGCTTCAAAAAAAATAATAATCTCCCCCAATTAAAAATTGATTGCCATGTAAGGAATGCAGACTTACACGGACATTCCCACTCAGGGCAGCAAATATCGCTGTTCACTTGAACAGGTCTTCCCCGGAAACCACAGTCAGGCACTTCTATGTCCTTTGGGCAATTAAGAGACCAGTTGTACAACTTCCATTCCATATTAAGGCATATATATTGGGTACAATTATAAACAGGATCAAATTGTTGAGGCTGTTAATAAAAAAGAAAATTAATGCATATTTTTCCATTTTCAACTAATGTTTTAAATTAATTTTTAAACTTCCCATTCACATTGCTTATAGTGTACATTTCCTAAATACAAAAGCTTTTGAAAGATGAACAATTAAAATTTCACTACAGCTTTTTGTTGAGGTATCCTCTCTGAAATACTCAGTATGAACTTCATTTAAACTCTACCTTAATATTGATTTGATTATCAGAATTGCCCAGATACCCAACTTCTGAGTAAACTGAAGTCTTGTCCTAAATTGACTAGATTAGTGTTTTGCAAGCAGACTTATACAGTGGCAGGCAACCTTTCATATTATGTTGTATAAAGCTAGTATATGATTAAGACTTCTGTTAATGTCAGTTTAAAAAAATTACAACTTAGTATTATCCAAATTTTTCATTAAAAATCAAATGTGATATCAGTTTGACAGCACCTGGATAGAATCATTATAAATTACTTTTTATATATAGCTCACAGACTTCTAGATAAATAAATAAAAAATAAATAAGTGGTAGATTTTTTTATAAATTACATTCTATATAAATTATAGTAATAACTGTAGCAATGATAAATAATATAACATTTATTATGCTCCAGACATTGTTCTAATTAGTCCATTTTATTCCCACAAAAACACCCTCTGAGGTAGGAGCTAATATTTTTCCCTATTTCATAGATAGAAAATCAGGTTTAAGGTCAAATTAACTTGCCCCGAGTTTCATAGCTAGTAAATAGTAGAGTCAGAACTTAAATCCAGGCATTGTTGCTCTGAAAACCAGTGCTCTTAACCACTACTCTATACTGCATCTCAGGGGATGGAGGAAGAAAAATTAACATCTATTTAGCACCTATTATATATCATGCACTAATAAAGTAGCTTTTTCATTTAATTCTCCCTAAATTTCGTGGGTCAGTTTCTATCATTCCAGTGTTATACATGATAAAAAACAAGGATAAGAGAGGGTAAAAAGTTTTCTAAATAGTGAGACTATTAAGAGAGGACTTCTCAATTTAAAAGCCAAAAGTAGGCAAATAGTCAAGTTCAGTCTTGCAAAATTTTCTGTGTATAAGTTGTATCAACTCCCAGAAAATGAAAGGAGATAGAAGAAAACTAAAACGCCTAAACAACACCTAAACCACCTAAAGAATCTATACCTTCCACTATACTGAAAGAATCTTTAACAAGGTCACCATTGAACTCCACATTGCTAAATTCAATGATCAGTTCTCAGACCTCATCTAGCTGACCTGTTAACATATTTAGTATAGCTTATTACACCATCTTCCTTAATATTTTCTTTCCTTGGCTTCCAGATCACCTACAATCTCCTCCATTTTCTCCTATTTCAGTGGTTACTATCCTTTGCATGTTTGTCATTGTTTCTCAATCTGTTGAAGTTGTAGTGGCCCTTCTCTCTTCCCTGTCTTCACTCAATCCCTTTGTGATCTCATCTAACCACAATTTTAAATACCCTTTATCCACTGAGAATTATAAAAATTTCATCTTAACTTGATCTCTGCCCTAAACTCCACTTGTGTTCACCAGATCTCTATACCCAAAGCTTTTTGATGTCTAAGAGGAATCTTAATCTTTACGTGGCAAAACTGAACTCCTGGCTATACCCACCCCAGACCTTCACTTCCCACAATTTCCCCATCCTGATTAATGCCAACTTTATCCTTCAGTTGTTCAAGGCAAAACTCTTAGAATCCTTAATGCCTCTTTTTCATTCACACCTCACATCTAATTCTTCAGCAATTTCTGTAGCCTCTACCTTCAGAATAGATCCAGAACCCAGACATTTCTCACCATCTCCAATGCTATCACCTGGTCCAGATCACCATCAATCTCTTACCTAAATTCCTGCAGTAGCCTCCTAACTGGTTCTATTATCTCTTTACACCCTACTCTCAACACAGCAGCTAAAATGATCCTGAAACAGATCAGATCATATAATTCCTCTGCTCAGAAATCTCCCTTTTCTCTTCCTGTGTCATTTAGAATGAAAGCCACAGTCTTCACAATCATCCACCAGGCCTTACATAATCTAGTTTATTTCCTACTATTTCCTACTATTATTACATAATCTAATTTATTTCCTACTATTTTACTCCATACTATTTTACTCCTTGCTATTCTTTTATTGTTTTAAGATGTTAGGTACATTCTCAGCTCAGGGCTTTTGCACTTGGCTGGCCCCTCTGCCTGGAATGCTGTTGCCCTGGTTCTTTGCGTGGTTCACTCTTTCACTTCTTCAGATTTTCTGCTCTAAAGTAACAGTCACTTTCTCAGTGAGGATCATTTCATTGAAAATAGTTTTATTTTTCTCCTGAGCAGCAATCTCTAGAATTTTACATAACTTGGTAATTTATTTTGCTTATTGGCTGTTTCAGAATCCAATAAAATGTAAACTCCATAAAAGCAGGAATTTTTGCCTGCTTTTATATTGTTTTATTTATGGTACCTGAATAGTTCCTAGCCAGAAATAGTGCTAAATAAATACTGGTTGAATAAATCATTGGTTTATCAGAACAAGTAGCATATTTGGAGTAAGGAGATAATTTCACAAGTTTCAGCCAGACAATTACTAGCTCTGGGATTCAATGACCTTATCTTTTTTTGCTTACTAGTATATATTTGTCATCTTGCACTGTGCCTGGCATATAGTAGCTGCTTAATAAATATTTTTGAATGCCCAAAGAGAAGCCCACAATATACTCTTTATTATTATAAAGAATTATTATCATTAAAGAATTATTAAAGAAACATAATTATTATTAAGTTAATAAATTATCCAACTAATAAATCAATAAATAAAAGTATTAAGTTATCACACATAATTATTATTACAACTAACTATCACACAATTACTACTATTAAGGAATCATCCTTAAGACTTCATTTGCATTGTATTTGTTTTTCTTAGTGTGACCAGAGTCTAATTAATAAGAAATATCTGACAGTTAAGGAAATAAAATTGTTAAAATGTAATGCTTATTTAATTTAGCAAAGAAAGACTAGAGAGCATACCAAAAGAAGTTTAATAGCATCTGGATAGTGATACAGAAACATGAATAGACACAATAAGGAAATGACAAATAGCTGAAGAGATTACTCAGTCATACCTCACATTCCAAACCTGTCGTAGGTGTTAGCTTGTCAAACGCAGTGAAGTCTGATGGAGTAATCATTTCTGGACCTGAAGGAAATGAAGAGGTCCCCTGCATTAGTGAAGTGGTATTGATCATATATAAAACTCATTTGTGATAGACACCATGCTAAGAAATTTTATATAGATTATTTCATTTAATTCTAACAAGAACCCTGCGAAGTAGATAATAATATTATTGTCATTTTACAGATAAGGAGACTAAGGTGTAGAGAGGTAAGCTGGTGTCAGAGGCAGAATTCGAACTTGGCAATTTTGATTCCAGAGCACTAGCTTTTAAGCACCATCCTAGAAACATCTTCACTGCCTTGTTGGTGTCAACACAATTGTTTGAACAGGTAGAAATATCAATAGGATCGCTAAAGATTGCTCAGGAGTTACAAATTTTGTTGCATTTCTAAAATGAGTAGTGAGGCTGATTCATTTCCCTGGTGAATCTCTAAAATGTTTTCCTTGCAAGCAGAATAGTTGATGCTGTGGACCACTGGAGACCCCAGTTGGTGGGTGTGGCGAAGGAGTTATCCATGGAAAGGGAAAACACAACTGGTAAACACATTTGTAAGACTTCTTCCAAAGCTTTTTGTTAGTACTAAAGGTATCTCTAAAATATTCAAAGTCTGAAGGACTGTAGAAGAGTGAAAATGAATGGCTGAAATTTTGTCTAGCTGTAACTGCAGTGTCCATTGTTGATACCGTCTAAAAATGACTATATTAGTTTCCTATAACTGCTGTAAACAAATGATTACAAATTTAGTGTTTTGAAACATTACCAAATTATTATCTTGTGGTTCTGGAAGTCCGAAGTCCTAAAATCAAGATATCAGCAAGGGCTGTACTCCTTCTGGAGCCCCTATGGAAGAATCTGTTTCCTTGCCTTTTCCAACTATGGATTGCCTGAATACTCATGGTCCCTTCTTCCATCTTCAAAGCCACAGAATAATATCTTCAAATCTCAATTTCTCTCTCTCTCTCTTTCTCTCCCTCCCTCCCTTTCTCCTTCCCTGCTGATTCTGACATCTAACATGTGATACCTTCTCTGACTCTGACCCTCCTCCTTCTCTTTTATAAGGACCCTTGTGATTACATTGGGCTCACATGGATAATCCAGGATAACTTCCCCATCTCAAAATTGTTAACTTTATCACATCTGCAAAGTCCCTTTAGCATGTAAGGTCCCATATTTATAAATTCTGGGGATTAAGACATGGACATCTTTGGAGGGCCATTATTCAGCCTACCACAATGACATTAGACAAAACTTTTTTTGTTGTTAAATAAATTCCATAAATAACCTTAATTTTGTACTTATTTTATGGCTTCTAACTTACAAAATAAATGAAGTAGAATAAAAATTCCCATTGCTTGGTCCTATAAACAGTGTTCATGGTATACTAGATGTTGTATCTTCTAGAGAATATGATATTTTTACAGACTTAAATATCTTCATTTCCATCATCATAAATGTTTGAGCATAGTAATAGCAGACAAAGTTCCAGCCCAGAGCAAGCACAGAGTCATGAAAAATTCTGATAACTGGGGGTCTGAGTGGTCTCAGCAATAAAGTAGTCCATTGTTTTCTAAAATCATCAATGGGTTATAAGCACTGTCTTGGGGTAGAATTATAATAATCAAGCTTGTCGTAATAACTGTAGCTTTGTAGTAAGTTTTAAATTGGAAAGTATGAGTCCTACAACTTTGTCCTTTTTCAAGATTATTTTGGCTATTCTAGGTTCCCTGCATTTCCATATGAATGTAGGGTCAGTTTGTCAATTTCTGCAAAGAAGTAACTGGGATTTTGATAGGTATTGCATTAAATCTATAAATAAAATTTGGGAGTATTGTCATTTTAGCAATATTAAGTCTTCCAGGAACATGAGATGGCTTTCCATTTATTTTGATCTTCCTAATTCCTTCAATAACATTTTGTAGTTTTCACTGTACAAGTCATATACTACTTTTGCCAAATGTATTCCTACATATTTTATGCTACTGTAAATAGAATTGCTTTCTTCATTTCATTTTTAGATTGTTCATTGCTAGTACATAGAAACACAATTGATTTTAGTCACTGGTCTCTTTTTCTGCAAGTTTGTTGATGTATTATTATTTGCCCATTAATTAGTGCTAACAGGTTTTAGTGGATTCTTTAGAATAATCTGTATACAGGATCATATCATCTACAAATAAAAATAATTTTACAGGGTAGTTTTCTTACTCCTGAGGGTCATGGAGTAAAATCTATCTCCCCAATATAGTGACCACGGTACTTTAAATTGTCTTAGATGTTTAAAATATACAATGACTATTGTTTTGGGGGGATATTACAGAATGCAAAGTAGACAGCAGTACTTAGAGGAATTAACAGTGTATGTCCCAGATTTAGTACATGCAGTGTTATTCTAAACTTATTCACACCGTAGATTATACAACACAGGGAAAGTACCACCAGCCCCTCTCAAAATATGCTTTAAACTATACTAAATTCACGATGCCTAAAATTTTACAGCAGTAGAGTAATTCCTCATCTCTACAGTGCTAATAACAAGACCTCTCTCTTTGTTTTCTCAGAAAGATTTAATACATGCAAAGTCTGTACTCCAATGCCTGACACATAGTTAGTACTCAGTAAATGGTAGCTATTAAGAATAGGGCTAATGAGTTGGGGAGGAACCAAGACGGCGGAGTAGAAGGATGTGCTCTCACTCCCTCTTACGAGAACACCAGAATCACAACTAGCTGCTGGACAATCATCGACAGGAAGACACTGGAACTCACCAAAAAAGATACCCCACATCCAAAGACAAAGGAGAAGCCACAATGAGACGGTAGGAGGGGCGCAATCACAGTAAGATCAAATCCCATAACTGGTGGGTGGGTGACTCACAGACTGGATAACACTTATACCACAGAAGTCCACCCACTAGAGTGAAGGTTCTGAGCCCCCCGTCAGGCTTCCCAACCTGGGGGTCCGGCAACCGGAGGAGGAATTCCTAGAGAATCAGACTTTGAAATCTAGTGGGAATTGATTGCAGGACTTCGACAGGACTGGGGGAAACAGAGACTCCACTCTTGGAGGGCACACACAAAGCAGTGTGCACATCGGGACCCAGGGGAAGGAGCAGTGACCCCGGGGTGACTGAACCAGACCTACCTGCTAGTGTTGGAGGGTCTCCTGCAGAGGCAGGGGGTGGCTCTGTTTCACCGTGGGGACAAGGACATTGGCAGCAGAAGTTCTGGGAAGTACTCCTTGGAGTGAGCCCTCCCAGAGTCTGTCATTAGCCCCACCAAAGTGCCCAGGTAGGCTCCAGTGTTGGGTTGCCTCAGGCCAAACAACCAACAGGGAGGGAACCCAGCCCCACCCATCAACAGTCAAGTGGATTAAAGTTTTATGGAGCTCTGACCGCCACAGCAACAGTCAGCTCTACCCACCACCAGTCTCTCCCATCAAGCCTCTTGGATAGCCTCATCCACCAGAGGGCGGAGAGCAGAAGCAAGAAGAACTACAATCCTGCAGCCTGTGGAACAAAAACCACATTCACAGAAAGATAGACAAGATGAAAAGGCAGCAGGCTATGTACCAGATGAAGGAACAAGATAAAACCCCAGAAAAACAACTAAATGAAGTGGAGATAGGCAACCTTCCAGAAAAAGAATTCAGAATAATGATAGTGAAGATGATCCAGGACCTCGGAGAAACAATGGAGGCAAAGATCAAGAAGATGCAAGAAATGTTTAACAAAGACCTAGAAGAATTAAAGAACAAACAAACAGAGATGAACAATATAATAACTGAAATGAAAAATACACTAGAAGGAATCAATAGCAAAATAACTGAGGCAGAAGAACGGATAAGTGACCTGGAAGACTGAATGGTGGAATTCACTGCTGTGGAACAGACTAAAGAAAAAAGAATGAAAAAAAAATGAAGACAGCCTAAGAGACCTCTGGGACAACATTAAATGCAACAACATTTGCATTATAGGGGTCCCAGAAGGAGAAGAGAGAGAGAAAGGACCAGAGAAAATATTTGAAGAGATTATAGTTGAAAACTTCCCTAACATGGGAAAGGAAATACCCACCCAAGTCCCAGAAGCGCAGCAAGTCCCATACAGGATAAACCCAAGGAGAAACACACCGAGACACATAGTAATCAAATTGGCAAAAATTAAAGACAAAGAACAATTACTGAAAGCAGCAAGGGAAAAACGACAAATAACATACAAGGGAACTCCCATAAGGTTAACAGCTGATTTCTCAGCAGAAACTCTACAAGCCAGAAGGGAGTGGCATGATATACTTAAAGAGATGAAAGGGAAGAAACTACAACCAAGATTACTTTACCCTGGCAAGGATATCATTCAGATTTGATGGAGAAATCAAAAGCTTTACAGACAAGCAAAAGCTAAGAGAATTCAGCACCACCAAACCAGCTCTACAACAAATGCTAAAGGAACTTCTCTAAGTGGGAAGCACAAGAGAAGAAAAGGACCTACAAAAACAAAGCCCCCCAAAATTAAGAAAATGGTATTAGGAACATACATATCAATAATTACCTTAAACATGAATGGATTAAATGCTCCAACCAAAAGACACAGTCTTGCTGAATGGATACAAAAACAAGACCCATATATATATGCTGTCTACAAGAGACCCACTTCAGACCTAGGGACACATACAGACTGAAAGTGAGGGAATGGAAAAAGATAATCCATGCAAATGGAAATCAAAAGAAAGCTGGAGTAGCTATACTCATATCAGATAAAATAGACTTTAAAATAAAGAATGTTACAAGAGACAAGGAAGGACACTACATAATGATCAAGGGATCAATCCAAGAAGAAGATATAACAATTATAAATATACATGCACCCAACATAGGAGCACCTCAATACATAAGGCAACTGCTAACAGCTATAAAAGAGGAAATCGACAGTAACACAGTAATAGTGGGGGACTTTAACACCTCACTTACACCAATGGACAGATAATACAGACAGAAAATTAACAAAGAAACACAAGCTTTAAATGACACAATAGATCAGATAGATTTAATTCATATTTATAGGACATTCCATCCAAAAACAGCAGATTACACTTTCTTCTCAAGTGCGCACGGAACACTCTCCAGGATAGATCACATCTTGGGTCACAAAACAAGCCTCAGTAGATTTAAGAAAATTGAAATCATATCAAGCATCTTTTCTGACCACAACGCTATGAGATTAGAAATCAATTACAGGGAAAAAAATGTAAAAAACACAAACACATGGAGGCTAAACAATACGTTATTGAATAACCAAGAGATCACTGAAGAAACCAAAGAGGAAATCAAAAAATACCTAGAGACAAATGACAATGAAAACACGACAATCCAAAACCTATGGGATGCAGCAAAAGCAGTTCTAAGAGGGAAGTTTATAGCTATAAAAGCCTACCTCAAGAAACAAGAAAAATCTCAAGTAAACAATCTAACCTTACACCTAAAGGAACTAGAGAAAGAAGAACAAACAAAACCCAAAGTTAGCAGAAGGAAAGAAATCATAAATATCAGAGCAGAAATAAATGAAATAGAAACAAAGAAAACAATAGCAATGATCAATAAAACTAAAAGCTGGTTATTTGAGAAGGTAAACAAAATTGATAAACCATTAGCCAGACTCATCAAGAAAAAGAGGGAGAGGACTCAAATCAATAAAATTAGAAATGAAAAAGGAGAAGTTACAACAGACACTGCAGAAATACAAAGCATCCTAAGAGACTACTACAAGCAACTCTATGCCAATAAAATGGACAACCTGGAAGAAATGGACAAATTCTTAGAAAGGTATAACCTTCCAAGACTGAACCAGGAAGAAACAGAAAATATGAACAGACCAATCACAAGTAATGAAATTGAAACTGTGATTAAAAATCTTCCAACAAACAGAAGCCCAGGACCAGATGGCTTCACAGGTGAATTCTATCAAACATTTAGAGAAGAGCTAACACCCATCCTTCTCAAACTCTTGCAAAAAATTGCAGAGGAAGGAACACTCCCAAACTCATTCTATGAGGCCACCATCACCCTGATACCAAAACCAGACAAAGATACTACAAAAAAAGAAAATCACACACCAATATCACTGATGAATGTAGATGCAAAAATCCTCAACAAAATAATAGCAAACAGAATCCAACAACACATTAAAAGGATCATACACCACGATCAAGTGGGATTTATCCCAGGGATGCAAGGATTCTTCAATATATGCAAATCAATCAATGTGATACACCATATTAACAAATTGAAGAATAAAAACCATATGATCATCTCAATAGATGCAGAAAAAGCTTTTGACAAAATTCAACACCCATTTATGATAAAAACTCTCCAGAAAGTGGGCATAGAGGGAACCTACCTCAACATAATAAAGGCCATTTATGACAAACCCACAGCAAACATCATTCTCAATGGTGAAAACCTGAAAGCATTTCCTCTAAGATCAGGAATGAGAGAAGGATGTCCACTCTCACCACTATTATTCAACATAGTTTTGGAAGTCCTAGCCACGGCAATCAGAGACAAAAAGAAATAAAAGCAATACAAATTGGAAAAGAAGAATTAAAACTGTCACTGTTTGCAGATGACATGATACTTTACGTAGAGAATCCTAAAAATGCCACCAGAAAACTACTAGAGCTAATCAATGAATTTGGTAAAGTTGCAGGATGCAAAATTAATGCACAGAAATCTCTTGCATTCCTATACACTAATGATGAAAAATCTCAAAGAGAAATTAAGGAAACACTCCCATTTACCACTGCAACAAAAAGAATAAAATACCTAGGAATAAGCCTACCTAGGGAGACAAAAGGCCTGTATGCAGAAAACTAAAAGACACTGATGAAAGAAATTAAAGATGATAAAAACAGATGGAGAGATATATCATGTTCTTGGATTGGAAGAATCAATATTGTGAAAATGACTATACTACCCAAAGCAATCTACAGATTCAATGCAATCCCTATCAAATTACCAATGGCATTTTTTACGGAACTAGAACAAATCATCTTAAAATTTGTATGGAGATGCAAAGACCCCGAATAGCCAAAGCAGTCTTGAGGGAAAAAAACAGAGCTGGAGGAATCAGACTCCCTGACTTCAGACTCTACTACAAAGCTACAGTAATCAAGAAAATATGGTACTGGCACAAAAACAGAAACATAGATCAATGGAACAAGATAGAAAGCCCAGAGATAAACCCACGCATCTATGGTCAACTACTCTATGACAAAGGAGGCAAAGATATACAATGGAGAAAAGACAGTCTCTTCAATAAGTGGTGCTGGGAAAACTGGACAGCTACATGTAAAAGAATGAAATTAGAACACTCCCTAACACCATACACAAAAATAAACTCAAAATGGATTCGAGACCTAAATGTAAGACCGGACACTATAAAACTCTTAGAGGAAAACAAAGGAAGAACACTCTTTGACATAAATCACAGCAAGATCTTTTTTGATCCACCTCCTAGAGTAATGGAAATAAAAACAAAAATAAACAAATGAGACCTAATGAAACTTCAAAGCTTTTGCACAGCAAAGGAAACCATAAACAGGAAGAAAAGACAACCCTCAGAATGGGAGAAAATATTTGCAAACGAATCAACGGACAAAGGATTAATCTCCAAAATATATAAACAGCTCATTCAGCTCAACATTAAAGAAACAAACAACCCAATCCAAAAATGGGCAGAAGACCTAAATAGACATTTCTCCAAAGAAGACATACAGATGGCCAAGAAGCACATGAAAAGCTACTCAACATCACTAATTATTAGAGAAATGCAAATCAAAACTACAATGAGGTATCACCTCACACCAGTTAGAATGGGCATCATCAGTAAATCTACAAACAACAAATGCTGGAGAGCATGTGGAGAAAAGGGAACCCTCTTGCACTGTTGGTGGGAATGCAAATTGATACAGCCACTATGGAGAACAGTATGGAGGTTCCTTAAAAAACTAAAAATAGAATTACCATATGATCCAGCAATCCCACTACTGGCCATATACCCAGAGAAAACCATAATTCAAAAAGACACATGCACCCCAATGTTCATTGCAGCATTATTTACAATAGCCAGGTCATGGAAGCAACCTAAATGCCCATCGACAGACGAATGGATAAAGAAGTTGTGGTACATATATACAATGGAATATTACTCAGCCATAAAAAGACACGAAATTGAGTCATTTGTTGAGACGTGGATGGATCTAGAGACTGTCATACAGAGTGAAGTAAGTCAGAAAGAGCAAAACAAATATCGTATATTAACACATGTATGTGGAACCTAGAATAATGGTACAGATGAACCGGTTTGCAGGGCAGAAGTTGAGACACAGATGTAGAGAACAAACATGTGGACACCAAGGGGGGAAAACTGCGGTGGGGTGGGGATGGTGGTGTGCTGAATTGGGCGATTGGGATTGACATGTATACACTGATGTGTATAAAATTGATGACTAATAAGAACCTGCAGTATAAAAAAACAAACAAACAGTAAAAACAACTAATACTAAACTTTCTTTGGGTTATTTGTATGGAAATATGTTAATATAAATGTTTCAGATATTGCATGAAATTTCTAAAAATCTGATATGTTCTGGTATAATGTTATAAGTCATAACTCTAGTTATTACTTTAAAATGTATATCTCAGAAATAACTAAATTTCCTTGTCAATTGCATTATTATGAACTTTCATCAAATCTTTAACCGTGGTCATTTTTAAGCCTTTTGTCATTTACAGACAGTTCTGGGTGTACTCTGATGCTTTTGCTAAAATGTTCCTATAAAAGAGTTTCATCTTCAAGGAATTCATGGAAAAGACTCTGACAAGTACAGGTTTCTGGTAACTGACTGTACTGCTGAACTGAATGAATAAGCATTTTCAGAACTCTAATGGAAAACTGATGAATTCATAAAAGTGCTAACAAAAGATCAAGATAAAAAAATTAATTACATGGGACTGAGTGAACTGATGAGGATGATTATAATCTTTGTGGCTTCCTGTTTGAATTAAAAAAAAAAAATCCCACAAGGACTCAGAGGCAAAAACTATACAAATCAATTTTCACTGCAAAGTAAAGGAGCTGTTACAGTGGAGGATTACTGGACTGAATGCCAATATTATGACATAGTATGAGTGTGTTTCGTGTTTGGTAATTGCCATCATTGTTGCTTTTGTTGTGGTCATCCATTTACAATGCTTGGTGTCAGTTTATTTATCTCTTGTAAAAATAAAATACAGTGTGTGTGTGTGTGTGTGTGTGTGTGAAAAAAAAAAATAAATAAATATCATAATTTTTTAAAAAAAGAAAAAGAATAGTAGTAATAGCGATGATTGTAGTGAGACTATTATTTGGAAGATGTCACAGGACTTATTAAAATCCTCCAGTGATTCGCCATGGCCTTCAGAAAAAAACACAAACCCAACAATTTCCTGTCATGGGCCATTTGTGATCTGGCCTCTAAACATCTCTTCCACACCACCTCTTAGCACAATTCCCCCACACCACACTCTCAAGGTGCGATGACCTGCTTGGAACCCCTCTGTGTGACAGGTTCCCTCTCGGCCGCAGGCCTTTGCATGTGCACACATTTCCTCCTTCTCCTAGCTATCCACCTCTGACCTTCTGTTACCCAACTGAGACCACACGTCCAAAATAAGTATAAGACCCCTCCTGCTTACCGCTTGTACTTACTCCTACTGTAATATCACGACAGCCTATGGACTATTCGCTGTTTTAGGGTTGGGGCTGTGACTTGTTTACCGTTCTCCCTTCCTCCCCCCTCCCCACCCCCAGTGTCAGGACAGTACCTGGCAGTGTTGACACTCAATGAAAGCTTGTCAGACATATTTAAAGAATAAATATCTGAATTTTTCTAAATTATAACCCCAGGAGATATAATACATTCGGTTTGTCAAGCCTCACTGTGAGTGGATTTATTCAATCCTTTCCTGAGGCAAGTTTCACAGGGAGGGAGCGAAGTGAGGGTCTGAGCCCAGAATGCCTCCTCCAGAGGCTGGGAGAGAACACAGGAATGACAATAAAAGTGCTTAAAGGATGACTTCATTTGCCTCAAAGTCTCTTCAGCATCAACTTAGTCACTGTGAAAATTTAATCAGGATTTAGTAAAAGCTAAATTCTAGGCAAAGACGTGAGGGAAGTTCTTATTATCTATACTAACTGAAATGGGACAGAGGTGGACCAAAGGTGGAAGCCATACTGAAAATGTGGCTTGTTGATCCAGTGAATAGCTACTTAGTGAGATCAAAGTGACTGCTGGGTTCTCTCGTGGATGGGATAGTACTAACACCAGCAGCTGTTTAGGAGTGCCAAGATTTAAATTACATGATGCTAAGTTTAGTGTCTAAAGTTGTAACGATACCTGTAAACATGGGTAGAGATGGCTTACCTGGAGAAATTAATGCTGGTTCTGTGGGAATCAGAGGTATGCCTACAAAGAAGCAAAGATACTCTTCTTTAATCTGTTTTGCTTAAAGTGAAGCCCACATAGTTCATATAAGGATGTTTAGCTTTAAGGAAAATATTTTGGGAGAAAGGATGCAGGAGGAATGTGAGAGCAAAGACTTACATGGTTTAGAAAGTAATTCAGAATCCAAAAATTTTGAAAAGGACAATGAATAAGAATGTCATGAAGGTTTATTGTCTGTCTAAAACTTCTGTTCATAGTCACTTGCCATCATATAAAAAATATTCAAGTATTTTACTTTTCAGAATAAGTGAAGTAAGGTTCACACTTACAGTCTTCTGGGTAAACACACTTGAGAGTGACTTCATCAAGGATCATACTTTTAGGGCAGTAGGGCAAGCATCCTTCAACCCTTTAAATGAAAAAAAAATTAAAGTAAGAAAAAACTTTTAATATAAAAATATATTACATTTAATATAGGAAACTAAGATACAGTTTTCCTAAAATTCTTCTGTTCTCCTTGTCAAGCACTAAGCAGTGCTCTGCTTGCTATTATTCCATCATACCTCATTGTATGAAATCACAAGCTAGTGGATGATAAAGAAATATTCATGACTGAGGCAGAATCTGAACACAGAATATTCAAAACATACACTTATGTTTGGGACACACTAAGGCCATGTTCTGTAATTGTGATTTTACTCTATGTTCATCATACTGTTACTTTCCTATACTCCCCCACATGTAAGCAGAGAGACACACTCTTTGAATATCCATAAGGATGTTGGTAGAACAAAAACAGGATGTTCAGGGGCTCTCCCTGCTGATTATTAAGCCCTGAAGTCATCGAAAAGTAACTAGGAATCTCTGGGTGGCAGAGATGGAGGTGGGACATGCTCTTCTCTGAGAACAGGGAAGGGGGTGGCAGAGGCTGCAGTTCTCAAGAGCCTCAGGGCCTGTGCCCAAAATAGTGGCTGTGCTCTGGGAGGAGGTTGTTGTATATGAGCCTAAGGAGACTGAATTTCAAGCCCCAAAACATCTGGTCTTGTGTGTGGCCACATGAAATCAGGAGGCCCACATTTCAAGAAGCATGAGCTTGGGAATCGGGGGCCAAAAACAGGCAGGACCATCCTGAATGCTTATCCTCTAAGGGAATGAAGCCAAGATAATGACTGAGATAAAGTCTTCCTTCTCATTCAGTTGGGGCTCAGAGTCCAGTTTATTCTGATTCAAAAGAAATATATCCTTCATGTACAACCAATTATTAGATTCATACATACTAGAGAGAATTACTGTACATATAGTTTAAAAAAGGCTTGCTTATCTGCCTCTCAAATACACCGGCAGGCTATGATACTAATTTTAATATTTTAAAACATTTCCAATTGCCTTACCTATAAAGTAAAAAATTTGGACCAAAAATACAGCCCCTTTCCAATTCAGTGTGGAAATGAACTAACTTGACACTAGGGGCACGTGTTGCCACCAGAGGGCACTCGTTCATGGAAGGAAATCCAAAACCAAGAAAAGCTAATTTCTCTTTTAACAGAAGACCCTTTGGCCATCTCTTGGATACTTCCTTCACAAATTTTTTTTAAAAACATTAATAGCTCAGCTTACAAGACCAATTATTTATTTCATAAAGTGAACTTAAATAATAAAATTTTAACCAGTATATGATATTCCTATCCTACTCTAAACTCTGTCAAGCGAAAAAGAAAAAGTTACTAGATTACTGAAAATACTAGGGCCAGCTGGTTATCCTCACATTAAGTAAACATCATTTTTTACGCAACTCAATTATCCTGCAGTTGCTTTATGCAAGTCAAAACCACAGCTATCGTTTTAAAATCATCTTCCAAAACCCAGTAACTTGTTCCTTTAAAATGTCGTCATGGTTGCACACAGCAGGGTCCTCTTTATTTTGTCATACAACTGGTAATCTAGTCAACGTCTGACTGATAAATATGCCTCAGATGTAGAACAGTTCTTATAATAGGTATATTATGTAATAGGGATAGCTCTACTTACATATGGGCTCTGTGGTATGCTAGTTGGCATCTTTTCTCAGAAAAGTTCTCATTTCCACTAGATATTTTTATTTTCAACACTTGCTATGTGCCAGAAACTGAAATCATCTAGAACAAGCAGGGTGGTTCTGCTGGGGACTTGGAGGAGGCGTGCAGGGCTATGTTGACACGCCAGCTCAGTACTTGAGTCTCCCCTCAGGACCTCAAGTACCAGGAGGAGCCATAATGAGGTGCCTCAGCCCAGGGAACCGGAAGAAGTAGAAAGGAAATAGTGGTCAAGACAGAGATGAGAAACAGCTTGGCAGGGGTGAAGTTTCACGCCGAGTCTCTTCTCTGCGTTCTAACTATACCAAAAAAGAAACTTCGGGGGAGCTACAGACCAAACAATGGAAGCACTGAGGATCTGGGTTCAACCACCCTGGAGACTGGGTATGCCACAAGAAATAAACTAGCCAAATGCCACTTCAGAATATAGCTCCGTTTCCTCCCCAGTGCCAGGGCTGGCCTTGCCCCTCTTTCTTCCTTCCTCCCCACGTGCTCTCCTTCCTATGGGGCCTCTGTTATTTCCCCTCCTCCCGATGGCTCCCAGAAGAGACAGGAAATAGGTTTGTGAATGTGAGGGGTCCAAGTGAATGGTGAAGACTTCTTTTCAGAAAGAACTGGTTGTTTTTTTTAAGAAAATAAACAGAAATATCATTTCCTTCTCTCTGTTTCCATAGCACCTGTTACCCAACAGGATGTAGTTGTTCAAACTCTGGCTCTACTGCCTGCAAACTGTGTGGTCTGAGGCAAGTTGCTTAACTTCTCTGTGCCTCGGTTTGTTTTCTCTTCTGAAAATGGGAATAATGAGATTACCAGTTGTACAGCACTTAGCACAGTGTGTGTCATGCTGTAAATACTTCAATGTGCTAGTTGTAGTGGTGGTTATTCCTCTAGCCCTCTTTCCCCTGTATTGTCAATTATCTGCTATTGTTCCTGTCTTCCTCCTAAAGACTGTGAGCTCCTTGAAATAAGGGCTACATCTCATTTACTCATATGCCAGAACCTTTTCTAGTGCCAGTGTTTGTTGTAGAGCAGAAGCTCATAAATGACTAATAGAAAATGATTCTTTTAAAAATATTCCCTCCTACTACTGTTGCATTTCTCTGTTCTCCTTTACAACAAAACTCCTTAAAAAAAAAAAAAAAAAAAGCTGTTACATTGCTTATCTCCATTTTGCCTCTTCCTATTCTCCAGATCACCAAATCCAACGAACAATTTTCAGTTTGAAATTTAAAATCTTCAAAACCAAATTCCTGGCTTTTCCTCCAAACTGCTCCTCCTAACATATTCCTTATCTTAGTAAATGGCAACTCAGCCCTTCTGTTAAATTGAATCATTCGAGTTTGTTGATATTTGACCAGTTTTGACCACAAAAAATTGCGATTTCATATGATTCTGAAACCTACAAAATGCTGAGACCTGAACTGGAGTCCTTAACTCCTCTTTCTCTCATAACTGACTTTGACTCTATCAGCATCCCTTATGGCCCTAAGTTCAAAATATATCCAGAATCTGTTCACTTCCCACATAACCTCCAGGGCTACCAACCTAGTCAAATCCCCTTCATGTCTTGTGTATTACTGCCCATTTCTGCCCTTGTTCTTCCCCTCACCAAAAGTCAATGCAATAGCCAGTGTAAACATCTTAAAAGATCCTGTCACTCCTCTGCCCAAAATACACCAGGACGTTACTCAGAGAAAAAAAGTCCTCACAACAGGCTACAAGGCCCTATATGATTCGCCCACCACTATGATTCTCTGCTCTCTTTTCCTACCTCTCAGTTTTGTTCACTTTGCTCCAATTAACTGGCCTCCTTGCTCATCCTCAAGCACACCAAACACATTCCCATCTCAGGACCTTTACACGTTTCTCAGATTGAAAGGCTCTTTCCCCAGATATCCACATGGCTAGTTGCCTCACTTCCTTCACATCTCTTACTAGATGTCACCTTGTCAGCCTATTCTTCCCTGACCACCCTACATTAATGAGCAAACACACACACACCTGCCTTATACTCCCTGTTTCCCTTACCTTCCTTTATTTTTCTCCATAATACATAAGTCCATCTAACAATATATTGCATTATATATTTACATTTTTATTTTTTATTCTCTGCCTAAATGCAACAAAATGTTTAAGCTGCAGAAAGGTAAATACTTTGTTCAATACTGTATCCCTAACAGCTAGAAGAATTGCTGGCATATAGCAGACCCTTAATAACTACTGCTTGAATAAAACAAAATAAATTCGTGAATGAGTATCTAGAACAAATTATTGTTAAGAATTTTTTTAATCTAAAAAAAAAAATCACTGAGAGCAGAATCTGCTAATGCTAGAATCTGTTCATGAATGGTTAAACATGACTTACGGTGGAAGAAATTTACATGCTAGAGCTGCAGGGTCACTACACGTTTTAAAACAGGGAGTGGCACAAGGTTCATATCTCCATTCACACATCCTCCTGTAAGGCACTGCTGCCTGGATTTCTGGGGAAAAATGAAATTTAGATTGTGTACAAAAAATGGACAGCTTGAAAAATAATGATTTATGATAGTAAACCTTTAGGGTTTGATCTTTCTTTGATTATAATGCTGTGGAAAAGACAGGGCTATAGGGAATTAAAAGCATTGTAATTGCTTGCTGTTCAAAGCATTTCATGCTCAGGTCGAATATCAAAATGTTAGTTTACCTTCCAAACATTTAAAAAAGCAAGAGGTGCAGGAGGCCAAGGAAAATTCTAAATCTTCTTCCTTTCTTTATGTTTAGTGGGTGTTCATTGATCTATGTATCATGATAATAGCATACACTTGTTTGGAATTTTACTTTTTGCAAAATAATTTTTTGTCCATAATTTTATTTTATCCTTGCAACAATCCTGTTGCGTGGGTATTACCTCCATTTTATAAATGAAGAATTTGAGGCTAAGAGGAGCCAAGTGACTTGCCAAATTCAAACAACTGGAAAAATGACAAGACCAAAGACATATTTATTGCCTGACATCAGACGTAAGGAAAACACTCCATCTTTGTTCTTCTCACAGAATTTAGCTCATTGCCTTGTACATGGTAAGTATTATCTAATGACAAAAATGAATGAACAGGTTTTAATAATACATGCTTGTAGCTATAAAAACCTTCCTTGACTGAAGATTTTTCTCCTGCATACTCTGCTAATATTTTCCCCTTCCCACATCATAGACCAGTCCTTCTGCAGCAATCCAAAACTATCTCTGAAGGAGAGAGCTCCATAAGGGAGAAAGTTCAGGAAGCAGGTTATGTTTCTTGGACTTCAGATACAGAATTCAATTCCAAGGTATGAGAAGGAAAATAAGTCTTTCTGGGAGGCATCTATGCATTTAAATATTAAAATACTCATTAGACCTGGGTTACTAGGATCATGGGGCATGAGAGAGGGTTGGTTCCAAGACTAGAATAAACCCCTAGTGTATCCTAGGTTTGGGAAGCCCACAAAGATGAGTTTCTGAGATTTTGATGATGCCATTGGCGGCAGTTGTCCAAAGCTCAGGTAAGGCCACTGGGTCTGGTTCTAATGGAGCAGATTTGTGTATTGGAGAGGAAATAAAGGCTTGCAAAATTCAACTTTGAAGTAAATTCAAGTAAAAATATCACGCTCACTCTATAGAATGTTGTATAGCCATGTCAGTGACTCTTTTTCTCATGAGTCCAAAAACCCCATTCAATAGGCAAAAATTTGAAGCTCAGTTTGAATGTTCCAAAGAGATTTATAGAAATGTATCCACAACAAAAAAAGGCAAATGATTAGCTCTCTTAGACTGACTTAGAAGAGTTTGTTAGAATGAAAATTTGTTTGGGAGACCCAAGGCAGATATCAAGCTCTTAGATTTTGAAAATAAAGCATGACTTTTAAACACTGGGTAAGGCAGTGAGGATTCCTCTCTGAAATTTAGAAAATTCAATAGCTATAGAACAGCAAGGGTCTCTAGAAATAAGACCAGGATTCTGCTGAACCAGAAAAATCTTCTAGAGGTCAGTGGAACCAGACTCCGTAGTATTCAAAGAACAGAGTTAACACATTGTTTTTATCATTAAGAATCAAACTATATGAGAAGTTGCCTTCTAATGAAGGAAAAGGTAGATACAAAACTAGACAACAAGGAGACATGGGTAAGTTCTATTTCCAAAGCCCAGACAGCACTGAAAGTAATCATTGAGGCAATCATAAAAATAACATCATTTAAGGCTATTCTAAACAATTTACCACATTAACTTATGTAATACTATAACCCTATGAAGTAGGTATTATTATTTCTCCCATTTTACAGATGTGTAAACTGAGAGACAGGTTAAGAAACTTACTAAGGTCATAAAAGGTCATGCAACTAATTATACACATTAAAAATGATTTTTAAATTAAAACCTAATAAATATTCTGTCATTATTTAAGTTATCTACTTAATCTGTATTTGAAGATCTCAGGAAACATACCTTCTATGCTGAAGCTACTTAAATGTTTAAATTCTTCAGAATCATCATATTTTGATGCTTTGGCACTAGAATCTGTCAATATGATGAAGAAGCCTTTCTTGCTGTATAACTCAAAAGCACTGTAACCAGGAATCCAGAGGCCCTGATGGTGAAAAAATGTGGCTCTCCGATGAAAGGCGGAATTCACCTCCCACAGTTTCAGACTAAGAGTGTCATCATCATGGACATAGAGAAAGTAGTTTGGCCTTTCGGCAGATTCCAAGGAAACAAGTGCCAATGCTGTAAAACAGAGCAGTGTTTGACAACTCCCTGGGTTCTCTGGAGAAGGCAGATCATCAGCACTGGCATTATAAAATTCATTTATAAAGCTGACAAAAACAGAACTGCACAATTGTCATACATAGTTCATGCCAATCTCAAAGATTTCAGAAATGAATTATAAGATCTCTAAAGGAAAAAATAGTATTTTAATGCAATGCATAAAGTGACAGCTCCAAAAGTATTCAGTCTTTGATAAGTTCCATTTTTTAAAATAATTGATCATGTCTTTGGGGGAAAAAAAGAAGTATCAACTTAGGACCCCAGAATGTACAATCCCATACAAATAGTTGAACAGTTAATTGGACACACATTTGTACTTGCAAGCTTTAACATTTTCAAATGTACAAAATCTACAAATGGCTAAATTGGATGATAGAAAAGAAAAAGAGGACAGAGAAGCAGAGCAATTTAAACATGGTGCTGCATTTCAATATCACTGGATTCTTAATGAGCAAATGTTCTTGCAAGTGATTTTACTGCATTAAGAAAAGACTATTTGCTCAACATTATTGTCTATTTCCCAAGAGATGATGAGAAAGCTAATGAACAACTACAAAGCATTTGAGAAGTGTCATGCTTTTTTGTTATGCGCTTTAAAAGTTTCCCTTATATTTATAAAACCCATGGCATAAGTTTCTTCATTGAGATTTTAGATTTAATTTCTTAAACCTTAATTTCTTTAGGTCTCAATTCCTTAATTTAAATGTACTAGGATTTTTCTATTAAAAAAATTAATTTTTGTAAATCATACAATGAAGAGCTCTCTCAAATCCAATAAACGATTCCAAAGGCATTTATTGTGTCCTAAAACTTACAAACCCCTCTGCTGAGCACTGGAAAATGCAAAGAAAAATAAAAGATATTTTTATAAGAGAAAAAATATATAACTAATATATAAATTAGAACTTTAGACTGTGATAGGTGTTTTCACAGATTAAAAAGAATTAAAGGAGCTCTTTTTACAAGAATGGAGCAATTTATTTTAACTGGAAAATCAGGAGATTTCTCTGAATAAGTGAAACTTAAGTCGGATTCATTCATTCAATAAATATTTCCTAAGTTTATAGAACACACCATGCATGGGTCTAAGCAGGGTAAGAATAGTAACAATGTAGCCTGAACATCATGGATCAGAAGGGAACACCAACCACCAGGCAGAACAGGTGCCAAGTGGATACGACCAGTATAGATCTACAGGGGCAAACCAGTAAATGTGGTGCCAGGTACCATGACACACAAGGCCACGTAAGAAAAACAGATCATCTCAGTGACTATCTAGACTTTGATTTATGGTCTTAATTTAACTTCCTTGATATTAAATCACAACTTTTTTTCTTTTACTTTAATCTGGCATTAAAATCTTTCACATGTTAATTATCAGCAGACTATTTTTCAAAAATTTCAAATTAAGTTATGTGATTAATGCTATGAAAACTGAAGCTGTGCTTTATTTGGAACCAAAAACTCAACCAAACAATTGCATTCTAATTGCATCTATATATGCCAATAGATAAACAAAGAAATGATTTTATATACAAAAGAGAGAGCTAGTTCGTATACCAGTGTCTTATTTTATTTCAAATCCTTTAGAGCACCTAGAAAAATGTCATAAACATATTAGATTCCCCAATTAATATTTACTGCATGAATAAATGAAAAAAGGTCAGTGGAAAACTAAATTCTTATTTTCAGTTGGAAATTATACTTACATGATGCCTTCTCTTTGAAAAGACCTGGAGTGATCATAAAATTAAAAAATAAATCGCCATGAATACTACTTCTTGGCAGAGAGAAAATGCTTCTACTGGTCATATTGGCCCCCAGAATAAGGCCAGTCTGCCCATAACTTGCCAGCATATATGGTCCTTCTCCAAGCCCTAGTTAAATGCAAATGAGAGAATTATAAGTTGGCATAGGATTTTTACATTTCAAGCTGTCATTTCAATGGAATAAATTCTAATACCAAAAAATACTCTGAAAATTACTGAGCAAATTAAACATTCATCAGTAACATAATAACAACTCTTTTCAAAAAGAATATGTTATATTGATTTGGAATATATACATATGTAGAATATGCAGTTTAGAATATATATATACATGATTGTGTATGTGTATATGTATATGTACATGTATACCTAGCGGTGATGGATAAAAGGTTGACTTAAGGGCTTCCCTGGTGGCGCAGTGGTTGAGAATCTGCCTGCCAATGCAGGGGACACGGGTTCGAGCCCTGGTCTGGGAAGATCCCACGTGCCGCAGAGCAACTGGGCCCATGAGCCACAATTACTGAGCCTGCACGTCTGGAGCCTGTGCTCCGCAACAAGAGAGGCCGCGATAGTGAGAGGACCGTGCACCGCGATGAAGAGTGGCCCCCGCTTGCCACAACTAGAGAAAGCCCTTGCACAGAAACGAAGACCCAACACAGCCATAAATAAAATAAATGAAATAAAATTTAAAAAAAAAAAGAAAAAAGAAAATGCTCCCTATTAAAAAAAAAAAAAAAAAAGGTTGACTTAAGCTTTCTAGACCTCAAATTTTCTCACCTATTTGAAGATGTTTGTCTAGGTAACCTTTCACTCTAATATTCCAAGACTCTAATCTACTCTCAACAAACTTAAGCTTAGTTCTATCAATGGTAAGGTATTTTGATAGTCTTCTAAAAATCATCTCTCCTTAATAGGTTGCATTACATTAACACAGAATTCACAGACATGATATACAATATTTTACTATTTTGGGGATTACTGAATTTCATCAGTGAGGTATGTCTATAAAGAAGAAAATAAGATGATGCTGAACAGAGAAGTCATGGGTCATTTTACTTATGCTATCATTTCCATACACTTCAATGGTTTCATATAAAGTGAAAAATATATACTATAGTAAAAAAACTACTTAGTGTAGAACCAAACCTGAAACTCAGTCAAAGTAGTATTCCTACAAACTTCACCTTATAAAGAAAACTATATAAATTAATTTTAAAATTCACTGATATTAAAAATAAAATTGATGCGTTAAGTTTTATGGTAATAATGTCAGTTTACCTTCAACACAACCTCTATCACATTTAATGTTTTAAAATAAGTGAGGTACTATAAAACTTTGAGGTTTCTTCTGAATTATCTAAATTACATAATTATTAGCTGTGTACTTTTACAGGTATATGTAGATATTTACGTTGTAGGTTATGTAAAATGCTAATATAGGTGCAATAGGTGGTTTCAGAAAAGAACAATCTGGTTACTCTCAGTGAATTTCACTTTTCCTCTTTTCTCCAATTTTTATCTCAAGGACAGTTTTCCTTTCCCAGCCTACGCTTAAGATGGATGGAAAAAAATTCAAAGAAATCCACAACCTGGGTTTTTTCCCTTTCAGGATGAAGACCAAGCCTAAGAGAAGGGGAGAAGATAATTGGATTAGAGCGTTACAAAGTCTCCCAAACAGGAAGGAGAGCAAGAACCAAAATTTCCATCATGAGGAACAGGAGAAGGTAGGGATTATAGGACGAATTATCTTCAAGTGCTGTCCCATCCACTGACTCATCAGCTGAGACACTTCACCACTGAGCAGCTAGGGACACTTCTAAGCCATGGGGAAGGAGCTTTAGGAGGGACTCAGACACCTTGAGCGCACATGGAGCTTTGAAAACCTCTGCCCCCCACACCAAGATGGAACTGAGCAGATGCAGTGAGGAATTTCGCTATAAGCCTGGCAGCAATGGTCTCCCCACCGCTGTTACAAATATATACCCTGCACAGTTTCTCTATGAGCCAAAGTCTACAACGTCCAAGAAAACTATATCATTAGTCTCCACCACCTACTAGCTCATTTTCTAGGGAAGACAAGAGCAACATAAACTTCCAAGATGAAAATATACACCAATTTAGATTTGTGTGAATATGTAAATAATGTACAAATAGGTATATAAACATGTAAATTATGAGATTCAATTCAAAATGAAGACAACATATACAACTACAGCTTGTGGGCTTCAAGCACCCTCACAGATGTCCAAGAGAAGAACAGGAGAAAGGAGATAGACCACTAAACAAAATATTCTCTCCCCTACTGCACAAGTACCTTCCTACAGCAACCTGAAGAGACAACTGTCATCTGAGAAATCCATTTGTATAAAAATCAAAAGCTCCTGAATTGATTCCCAGTTGATGGATATCTTGTGTCTGAATTGTTTTCCTGCATTTTCACTAGCAACTGAGGGACAAAAGTCACTGACTTTATCATCAATTTTCTGCAGGGAGAATTATAATTTCACTGTCTACTAAAAGCAATCATTTCCTGTAGTGATTATTTAAGCACAGTATTAAGAATATCTGATCTAATAAAATCACTCTGAACTTAAAACTTGCACAACAATTTTTAGCAGGATCTTGAAGTCTTACTCCCTACAGCAATAGAACCTTTATACTTTTATCAAATGCCATAAAAATGAAGATACTAGAGACAGTCATTTTGTGAAGGATTATTGAACTTATCTCAGTAGTAACCTCTGAATTTTCCTACTTTAAAAAATTTTTTCCTCCTACAGAATCACAATCATTTATCTCTGCATTTGCTTTGAATAATTTAAGTATTTTAATAACATAGAGTCCAGAGAAAAATGCCAGCTATGAATGTCCAAAGAAGACTAGGTAAGTTTACAATAGTTGTGAAATTATTTGAGATGAAACAAATTAAGAATACTCATTTAAAACTTTTTTCTTTTTATTACTATCAACAACTCCCACAATTCTTTATTCCCCTTAAGTTATCTACCTTGATCACGTTACTTTCACAACTCTTCCTCTCCTTGGCAGGTTGACTCTGTTCCCTATTACTTTGATCACAGGAAACAGAATCTCTGTCTCTCGTGGGTCTCATGAAGGCCGAATGCCCCGTGTTCACCCTCTGAATACTACCAATACAGTATTACAAATGAAACTAGAAGAACTGGTTTGAAGAATCTTGTAACACATTAGGGAAACAAACCATCAGTAGAAGTGCAGCAGACTTATTGACAAAAAGCAAAATGTACCAAGCAGCAAGAGGTAGAAATTCAACATTCATAGAAAATTCTGCTTCTGTTTCCAAGGGCCTGCAGAAGGAATGCCAGAAAGTACAAAGGCACAGATGGAGATTTTCACAGCAGAACTCTGTGAAGCAGGAATTCTTAAGCGAGGAAGTTATTGGAGCGTTTTCTCAACTTGCTGTCTGTGTACGTTGTGTAGAGCATATGATAACGATGTGCGGTGATCATTCCTAGACTAAGATGTGCTACTAGGCAGTGTAGCATGGAGATCAAGCTCGTGGGTTCTGAACTTAGATTGTTTATAAATCCATTTACCACATTTTGGCTAAATGACTTTGACCAAGTTATTTAATTCACCTATGCCTCAATTTCCTCCTTTGTGTTAATAATGATAATAATAATGTTATGCCTTTCAGGCATATTTTGAAGCTTAAATTATATGATATAGGTATAGTTAACACAACAAAAGCCATTTTTATTATTAGGTACTTAATATTAGGCAATCAGTCTCATCTTAAGCATGGAATCCAAAGGATTGATGTGGAGTGGGTGTGGTGTGGGAAATACGTTTGGTTTAGATTTTCTTTAACAAACACAGAATTTTTTAATGTGGGATTTTTTTTCCTCGTCAAACTTCCAAAGATATAACAGAAACAACCAAAGACTAAAATGTCCATTTTCTTTTTAATTCATCATCTCTATTTTACTAAAATTTTCTGGCTTTCTTTGTACTTTTACAGCTGACAGATTTCTTCGTGGCTCAATAAGTCATGGAAAATACTTTGCATTGGTTGGTTGGTTTTTTCTTTAATGGATCAGCTTTCCTATAACTATTACTCTAACCTACTCATCACAGGTTTTTGTCCAGTTACAGTCAAAATGGACACCTCCCTGGATCATCTTATTTGTCTGAATTAGGTTTAAGTGGCTATGCCTTCCTCATTAAATAGGTTTGACGAAAAGCAGGCTTCAATTCTGCTAATGTCTGGCATTTTCAATGAGGATATAATTCTCTGTCTCTTAAATCTATGCCTTAGTTTTAGGCAGCACCTCCTCTTAGACTTCCCATTGCAAATCTGAATGCTTAGGAGACTAGGAGATTTTCATTATTACTAAATCAATAAGTTCTCATTCTGATAAGATATAAATAATTATTTTGCCTAAAATGATGGCTAAATAAATTCCTATATTATAGTTTGTTTCTTTGATTTCCACAACATAATAAAAGTTTGAATAATGTCCATATTTATTCATAATGATAAAAGGTATGCGTTTGGTATATATCTTTCATCCTTTTTACCTAAAAAATTAGCTAGCTTTACTCATTCATTCATTCATATTATTCAAAAACTACTGAGAGCCTCCTAGGTGCTGAGAACTTAGTTACAACACTTTTATTTTACAGGGAATAAATTCTAACACAGATACTTAGAAATTTAGATACATTTTAGAAGGCAATGGCTTTCATTGAGTCATACAGTTGGCACTTGAACAACATGGGTTTGAACTGTTCAAGTTCACTTATATGCAGATTTGTTTCAAGAGTAAATACTACAGTACTACACAATCCATGGCTGGTTGAATCTGAGGATGCAGAATTGCAGATATGCAGGGTGACTATAAACCATACATGGATTTTCTTTTTTTTTTTTTTTTTAGTTATCATAACAGCACCATTTAATAAGGGTTTATTTTGTTCCAGCAGTATAGGTGACATACAGTGTCTCATTTAAGCTCACAACAAACATAGAAATAAATAAACAAAAAAAATAAACTTAAATGACTTAACCAGGTTCACAATGTTTATACGTGACAGAGACTGGACTCTAATCCAGATCTGACTTCAGCTGCAGTTAATGACAACCACACTATAGCTTTTGGTTCCCAGCAAAGGTAATGCGTTATTAGAAGACCACTAAATCTCCATTCAGAAAGTCCTGGAAACTGTCCTGTAACTCAGCCCAGGGGACTCAGCTCTACCTCAGTTTCCTTCGTACGTCTCTACTCCTTCCTGGCCCACTTGCCATTCCCTAAATGTATACGTTCCCAACTTCCTACCTTCAGACTGTATCCCTCTTCTCCTGAAAATCATCTTTTCCTCTCTACACAGCCATACATGGATTCTCAATTGCGCAGAGAGTTGGCACCCCTAGCCCCCTCCTTGTTCAAGGGTTAACTGTATGCCAAATTATGAACTCTTCATACCTTGTTCCCAGCAAACTTGTTCAAGAACTTTGAATCTGAAGATATATTTAATAGAATACTATAGTGATATTCTTTAAATGTCACATACCTTCATTGTAATATTCACAATCGAGTGCTAAAAGGAAAAAAGAAGAAATGTTAAACTAAATAAGGATCTCACCACTTATCTGAATATATGCAAGATATGGTTTATCAATGACAAAGTGAAAGAACTCAGAATGACATCATTATTTGGGAGTTTTCTCTGAGCAAAGAGGATTCTTTAAGAGTGCTCTGTAATAATTCATTAAATTTCCTAAGATTATTTTATAGGTAGGCAAGTATATCTGCCAATTTATAAATGTCCACTGAAAGTGTTAAAATCATAAGCTGTTCATCAGATGACTTACTATCTACACAAGTAAATGAAAAGTTTAGAGTCAAATCTGAACACAAATTCAAAATGATGTTTTTAAAACTATGTTTCTTATCATTAGAACAGTGGAATTTCATAGCCATAAGAGAAATAGGCATAAACAGTATCTCCGAAGATGGTATGTAAATAATTTGTAGTTCAAATGTTACAGTCACAACAGTCTAACACAGAACAGAAAAACTTACTTCAAAGTTTCTTTTATAAATCCTTTAGCTATACTACAATTTATCTGCATTGTCAAAAGAATATAAAATTTACCCATCTTAAAGAAATTCTATTTCCATGAGTCCATGGTATCGCTTCTAAGATGAGACAATATGAATCTCTTCATAATGTTCCCACCTAATGATGATGCCCTGAGAGGGTACTCACAACAAATAGTAGATGATCTCCAGTGAACAGAAACCCCTTCCTGACAACACTTGTACGCATACGCTGCTACACTTGTGCATAAACATTCACAATCCCCACCAAGGTTACAGTTACACGTGTCTTCATGACAATTTTTGGCAAAAGAAGTAACATCAATCTGAAAATGAAGTGAAAGATAAATTAATTTCAAAAAGTACTAACTACAGCTGATTAAAATTCAACCTTCTAAAAGAAAACTAACTGGTAGATTTTCAAAATTTGCTATTATCAGCTTAACACTGCCACCTAGAGAGTTCTCAATATCTCAAACTTCTATTCATCCAAAGGAATTTATTAGGCAAATGTAAGATCAAAGAACTAGCAACACAGGTAACGGGACTAACAAATATAACTTCAACATCTGCAATACAACAGATTAATATCTGTAGAAGCTCATTGTTTCTTTATTGGCATATTCGCATGGCATTAAAAGAATGTTCTACTTCCAAATGTACTTTTGCTTAGTTTTTAATAATATCTTAAACTATTTTTAAAACTTCTATTGGAACCTAAAATTATTATGTTGGAAAGACATTTAAAAAGTTAAATTTCTAAATAAATTACATTCAATCTTAGGATGTGCTTGTAAAACCATTTTAAATGTGTCACTAATAATACTTGTAAACTATACTTTGGGTTAAGGAGAAGAATGCCCATTTGGTAGTGTCCTCTGAAGAAAGATAAGCATTTATGGCTTTGATCAGTCATTTATGGCTTTGATGATGGACGTAAAAATGTTTCATAAACTGAAACAGATCATTAACAAGCATTATATATGCTGTTAAATAGGATGGAGTGAGGAAGAATGTAAATCAACTAAATGTGTCAGTGCCACAGAAAAACAAACTACCAGATTTGTCTTCCTAACAAGGGTTAGGTAGTATACCTGAAAAGCCAATGGGTAGCTAAATTATTTGTCCTGTTCATCTCAACATTATAGATACAGCAGCACTTGTTTAAATTGGGAAGTTTAGTAAAGCGTTCATTTACCACATTGCGACAAGGAGCAAAGACATCACTGTACAAAATGGAGCATTCTTTCTTGGCGTAAGGAAATTTGTTTTGATGTGCCTCACAGGGTTTAAATGATTCACTTGGGGTTTCACACTGTGTAAAAAGAGAAAAGAAAGTTTTTAAGGGGTGATTTCTGAAGCTGAAACCAGAGTAACCTAATCTGACTTTATCCACCACAATCATATCTAATATATTCTCATTCTTTTAGACAGACTTTACCTAAAGCACCTGTGCTCAGCCAACTCAGTGTTAATAGTATATAGTATTTTTGAAAGCAACTAAATTTACTATTAAAATCATGAAAATATTAGAGAGTGAAGGTAAATCATTTTTAAACTGTCAAGTGCAGCATTACATGACTAAAAAAATTGCCTAAGCAAATTATTCTCTTTCCTTTAACTTTCACGTCCTTCATTTCTGTCACAAGCCATCCTCTGAGGAGTTGCATACACTCAAGTGTCTACAGGCTCACCTCCCATATACTAAACAATTCGGTCTCTGCCTCTTCGAATCCACCTCCCTGAAACTGGCCTGGAGAAGGCCATCATTGATCTCCTCAATACTAAAAAAAAAGGCAACTTTTCAGTCTTTATCTCACTTGCCCTTTCGCTGTCTTTGATTCTGTTTCATACTTTACCCTTCTCACGTGTCTCGCATGTGTTTCCGGTGGCACCATTTTCTGCTGGGTTTCCCCCTAGTTCATTTGCTGCTACTCCTCATCCTCCTTCCGCCTCCTTTCTCTGCAAGACTTGACCTTCAAATCTCTATTTTTTTCATTCTATACACTTCTCATGCCTTCAGCAACCTGAATATAATAGTAACTACCAAATCCATATTTCCAGCCCATATCTCTTTTCTGATATCTCAAAAATTGGGACATTTCCACATAAATATCTGTCTCTTCTCTCTCAACACATTCTAAAATGTACTTATCTTACACCATTGTCCTGTCCCCACCGTCCCCTACCACCCACTTTCCTCTGTGCCCTGTCTCCTGGAAGAGCACCAGTGTCTACGCAATAAGCCAGGAAGATTGGAGACATTCTTGAATTCTCCAAATTCATCTTTCCTATGCAGTCCTTTCAACAGAGGCTGATGTTTCAGATGTCTCTCAGATTTAGATGGTTTTCTAAATCTTCACTGATTTAACATTTCTTAGCTGGATTATAAGAGCCTAACTAATTTAGGGCCTTCGAGTCCAGATCCTAGCACACATATCTTGCAGCTTTATATTTTGCATTTCAGCCATTCCTTACTTCAAACCTTCCACCACAGCCATATTGAACTTCTTAAAATTCCTGTTAGGCACCATACTCACTCCAGTCTTCCTGACACGTTCTAAAGGGATGCTCCCTCCTTTGCTGCTGCACTCTTTCCCATCATCTTCACTTGTATAGCTCTTATGAGTCTTGTAGGAGTCAGCTCAATGGCACCTTCTTGGGGAACCTTCCTTTGACCATCACGAACTCCATGTTGTATACACCTCTATCCAAGCACCTGTCTCATATTTCCATTGTTAAGTTTTTCTACCTCGTCTGCTAAACTAGACTCTAAATTCCTAAGGGCAGTGGTTATGTTTTAATAATATTATGTGTTCATATATCCTGGAAAACATTAAGTGCTAAATAGAACTTACTGGATGAATTTTTTTTTTATTTTCAGCTTTGTCCATTAGGTATTAATGAGTCTAAAATTCTTTGATGAGTCCAAATATTTAAGTATTATTATAAATTAGGTATTCCTTAATTCTTTTTATTTTTTTAAGAAATAAAATATTTATACTTTCCAATGTAGACCACAATGAAATATACTGCTTAAATTTTACTAAATTGGATGAATGTTTAACCGCAATCCCCTTTTATTTTTATAAAAAGATTTAGATATGTTAGTAAATTAGGCAAAATAGTAAGGCAACTAACCAAATAGTAACCAACCAGGAAATTGTAGTTGCAGACACTACTTTCAGTTAGAAAAAAAATAGGTTAAAAAAAAAGTAGAAGAAAAGAGTAGAACAAATTTCCAGTTTGACTGTTTTCTGAGTTAGTTCAGCACTTCTCAGATTGTGTCCCATAGAAAACTATTTCCTTGATAACTAATACACAAAAACGTAAGTTCTGTGTCAGTAAGTTCGGGAATCCCTTCAAACACATCCCTCCCTTAGAGGAATATAATGCCTCAAGAAATCCTTCAAAAAAGAAATATGCCTGACTTAATTTATTCTAACTGCTCCCAAAGGTAAGTTGGCCACAAATCCATTCCCTATCCCTCCCCATCCCACATCCAGCCATGTCTGGAGAACAAATGTTAAGAAATTCTGCCTTCATTTATTCATTACCTTGAGTTGACAAAAGATACATCATTAGAAATACAAATACACTGAAAGAGAATTTTGCAGTGAAAGGAAAAGCATGTGATTAGAAGATGTGAATTTGAAAGTCACTCCTGCTGCTTTCTGGATATATAATATTAGACAAGTCATTTAACCTTCCTGAGTCTCAATTTCTTCATCTATAATATGGAGTCAACACCCTTTACATTACAAGACTGTCACAGGATTACATGAGAAATTAAATGTGAAAGTAGTTTGAGTTTGTCAACTATGAATTACTGCACAAATATTACATAAAATAGTGTTACCTAAATAAATTTTTCTGTAAGGATAAAATGTTTTAGTGGATAAATACAACAAAAAATATTTGTTTACTTCTAAAATACATATATTCCACTTACCTGTCCTAATGCCCAACTATCTCCAAATACCTGGGCATTTCTCACTTCTAAGTTATTGGATGTGGTCATATCATTTGAAGTACATTTGTCAAAGTTTCCACATAATCCTGATAATTTGTTCTAAAGTAAAAGAAAATTATCATGAAATATTCTATATTCATTTTAACATTTAAGGACTAATATTCACTGAAATTTTCAAGAGATTTAAAATAGACATTTTAAGAATTTCCACAATAACCATTTAAAAAATGTTTCAAGAAGGTGGAATTTCATGTCTATTTAATTATAATTAACAGAAATTTCATGTCTATTTAATTATAATTTAATTATAATTAATTATTTTAGATTCTCAAAAATATTTTTCCATCCCCCGAATTTTATCTTTTCACACTTACCATTGTCTTAGCATTGATATAACTAATAATATAAGTAACTTGGAAAAGTATAATACAAACACTACAGTGTCTGTACAAGTATAATACAAACATTACAGTATATGTCTGAGTGTGTATATACAAATATGTGTATATATATACATATTCTGTGTATATTTACATATTTACATTTTAATGATGAAAGACCCACTTCCTGTTACGTTTAAGGTTTTCTAAGACTTATATAAATGTTGAAACCATAGAAATAATTTATCTTTCTTTAGGTCGTACTTTGAAAAGCCAAAACATTCAAAGCATAACTTCTAAAGAAAAAGTTAACTCTATATTCATATATCATGCCACCATGAGACACAATAAATGAAATCCACATCTTACCTCATTTTTATAAAGTTTGTTATGGGTTATGCAGTGGTTACTGAAAGTGCCATATGGATTATCCACATCAACAATATCCACTGCATTTTCTCAAATAACGTGAAAAACTTTTCTCTTGGGGAGGGAGATGGATTAAGAGTACAGGGAAGAATGAGATTCCAAAAGCAATGAAAATCCTCCTCAAGCTTTGAAATTAAACAAACTGACCTCTCTCCTCATGTACTGAAGAATGGAACGCAGCCCTTTGTTAATGGTAAAGTTGGCTGCCCATGCCTCCAGCAAAGCTGACAATAATCTTGGGATTGCAACTGCCACGGCCACTGCTTACCATGGTGCCTCTGCTCTCAGAAGCCGCAATACCTATTCAAAGACAGTGGCCTCTTCCTCTACTGCTCACCCCAAAATTTAAGGCAGCAGTAACAGTAAGGGAAGATGTACAAGAATAAATGTTTAATTTGTTTTCAAAAAGTAAGGAGGGGGTGCTTCCCTGGTGGCGCAGTGGTTGAGAATTTGCCTGCTAATGCAGAGGACGCGGGTTCGAGCCCTGGTCTTGGAAGATCCCACATGTCGCGGAGCAACTAGGCCCGTGAGCCACAATTACTGAGCCTGCGCGTCTGGAGCCTGTGCTCCGCAACAAGAGAGGCCGCGATAGTGAGAGGCCCGCGCACTGCGATGAAGAGTGGCCCCCGCTTGCCACAACTGGAGAGAGCCCTCGCACAGAAACGAAGACCCAACACAGCCAAAAATAAATATAAAAATAAAATAAATTAAAAAGTATTCGTTATCTGAAATTTAAAAAATTAAAAAAAAAAAAAGTAAGGAGGGGAGGATACATGGTAGACAGTGGCAGAAAACATAGCTGAAGAAGTATGGCAATGACTAAATTATTTCATCTTCATCAAAGAAATGCAAGATGCCAGCAAACACCTAGGAATAGATTTGGGGGCTTTATTTTACTTAGGGCTGAAAGAAAATGACTTCAATATACAATCATATCTTAAGTTTATAACATTTTAAAATATTTTAAAATATGTATATTTTCCAGTTTTATGAGAATTTGTTATTACTATCCCCATTTTTCCCTAACTTGCCACAGATTATATCCATGAGTCTCAATTTCAATTTCAGATAAAGTGGATTTTTAAAACTATATCAGGGCTTCCCTGGTAGCGCAGTGGTTGAGAGTCTGCCTGCTAATGCAGGGGACACGGGTTCGAGCCCTGGTCTGGGAAGATCCCACATGCCGCGGAGCAACTAGGCCCGTGAGCCACAACTACTGAGCCTGCGCGCCTGGAGCCTGTGCTCCACAACAAGAGAGGCTGCGATAGTGAGAGGCCCACGCACCGCGATGAAGAGTGGCCCCCGCTTGCCACAACTAGAGAAAGCCCTCGCACAGAAACGAAGACCCAACACAGCCCAAATAAATAAATAAATAAATAAAGATGTCAGTTCTTTTAAAAAAAAAAACAAAACTATATCAACGTTTCAAAAACAACCTTAACATATAAATTTAAAATGTTTAATAAAATTTTAAATATCTAAAATAATAAAAATATTTAATAATATCTAGTACAATATTTAACAGTAAACAATAATTAAAACAATGTAAAATATAAATTGACAAAAATTGTAAACAACCCAGATTGAATCTTCAACCATTAATGGATAATACAAACTAGTACATCCATACAACAGAGTACCACTTAGCAGTGTATAGGAACAATTAATTCATTCAACAATATGGATGAATCTTGAATGTATTTTGCCAAGTCAAAGAAGCCAGACCCAAAAGGCTATAGATTGCATGATTTCATTTCTACTGTATCCAGAAAAGGCAAAACTATGCAGATGGAAAATAGATCAATGGTTGCCAAGGGTGAGGGGTTGGAAGTAGGAGTTGACAATAAAGAGGCAACATGTGAGAAATTGGGGAATTGATGGATCTGTTCTATCTAGAACTGTGGTGGTGGATACACAACTCCATGCATTTGTTAAAATCCACAGAACTGCAGACAACAAAAGTAAATTATTTTACATTTTTTTTTAGAATTTTACTGTATGTAAACTTAAAAAATATCCAGAATATGGAGGAAAAGATGGAATGCAAACTGTAATAAATGAATCTAACTCTACTACAAACATATCAAATAACCATGCTGCAGGGAATGGGAAAAAAAGAACCTGACCTAAGTAACTTTGGAAAACTGGATACTGTAAGGCTGAAGTAAAAAAGAACTGTATACAGCATTTGGTAAAGTTGTTCTTCTCTGGGGTCTGAGTTAGTAATTCTGAAAATATAACTTATTTCTTAAAGAAAAACATCAATCATTTTATTTCTGTAAAACATCAAAAAGGTAAATGTAATTCCATTTTTTGCATCTCATTTGGATTGACCTACCAAATAGGCTGACTTACCCTCCACTGTGGTCCAACTTTGATATGGATGGTTGTCTTTTTATCCCAAAGAATAGTGATGTCTTTCTCTGGAAAGTATACTACCATGTAGTACCCTGCCTTCCAAAGCTGGTATGTTGGTTTATTTTCCAGAAAAAAACCTGATCGTTTCTTCAAAAAAAAAAAGAAAGAAAAAGCATAATAAAGAAAAAAATGAATTTCTTATTTTCTCACCAAAATGTAAACATTAATTAATATCCATCAATAATTATCTATGTACTAGTGTTTTTGCTTAGCCTTGTCTTTCCTGAATTTTGTAGTGAAAGACAGAACAAGTGTATAAAATAGGAAAATCATAAAATTGGTAACAAGATACAAACTGGTAGATAGGCTCAACATGGATAAATGAGCAAAGGGAAAAAGGTATTTCAGTTATAGAGAAGAGCACAAACAAGGCATGGACATAGAGTACATTAGGGGGATATACCTGCCGACCCAGAAATTCTATATTGATGGTGAATAAATATGATTGAGTACTAAAAATGTATGACTTTACCTGAATAATTGAAAAACAAAAGCACAAAGTGTGTGTGTGTGTGTGTGTGGTGTGTGTGTGTGTGTGTGTGTGTGTGTGTGTGTGTGTGTGTGTACAGAGAGAAAGAGGTGTTAAGGAGGACAGGGAGATGAATTTCCATGAAAGGAACTTAGGAAGGCTCTTTGCAAGAGGTGGAACATATATTACTGATATGTAAGAGGCCATAATGGGAAGATATAAAGGGCTGGAAAAGAGAATGAGGAAGAAATCATCCCAAGCAAAGGGAATCAGTTGAATAAAGGCTTAGGGGCAGGAAGTTTAATTTGTTCAGTACTAAGGAGAGCACCAGAGAGCTACAGCATGGATTCCATGACAAGCATAGTCTGAGACCCTTTGCCATCAAGTTACCCATCACAATCAATGGCTGTTATTCCATGTGCAAAATGTCCTCGATAAAGGCTTTTGAATAGTAAAATGACAGACCATGTTTGTATATTAAAAGAAAATAATGTGTGTGCTAGAAAGGATAATAGTAGGGAGAAACTAGAGACGGAACCCACTGGGAAAATTTAGAGTACCTTTAACCTAAAGTGAGAATATGCAATGTTCTTTATGGGCAAGGGCTATACCCTGTAAAAGATTATGCTGAATCTGACATTGAAATTAACTCACATAATAACTTTAAAAATACATGGTTAACTCAAAGTAAATAAAACAAATTTAACCAGAAGCAAAATTTGTGAAGGAGATATGAAATCCTTTGGTTATTTTTCTCCCCCAAGTAAGAACAAAAGTATAGTTTGGAAACACTGTACTAGAGTGTACAGTTTTATAAATATTTCATAGGGCAAATTAAATAAACTCAGTCACATCCATAAGGAGTTTTCAGTCTCCTAGATCAAGGTCATACATATAAGCGCTCGGTATACTGTATAGGACAGTATGAATTCTTAATGGACTCTACCTAACCTCATTTCCTTCTACTTACAAGTGCCAAGTTGGAGTTACAGGGCAATGCCCTCAGTACCTGTGAGGGTCTGCACTCAACCTGGAAGTACCCTGTGCCTAAGTGAGCAAGGCATTAAATAATAAATAAAAAACACCATGGCAGGTCAAGAAAGACTAAAAAACAAAGGAAAAAAATTTTCCCTGTTTGATCAAGGGCTCTACATTTTCATTTTTCACTAGGTCCATAAAATGTGTAGCCTGCCAGGCCCCCATATCACCCTCTGCCATAGAACCTATTTTTATCATTTTGATTACACTTTTCAGGACCTTTCTATTATCTGATTTGTCTTTGGCATTATTATCTGTCTTCCCCCCTACATGAACGTTAGTTCCTAGAAAGATGCACTTTGTCAAGTTTATGGCAGTATCTGCAGCTTCTAGATCAAGGGTAACATATATTTTTAACACCTTCCTGCACTGGCCTGTTCTTAGTTCTCAGCTTCCAGCCTGAACGGCAATAATCAAAGTAAGTAAGTGAAATGTTTGTAGCTTATAGCTCCTTTTCAATCCATGAAATACTTCTTTCATGTATTTTCCTATTAAACTCCCCTCAGACTGGTTGACATATCACTGGAACATAATGTTGGAAGTCCAACATTTTTGAACTTCCTTCAGGTTGGTTTTGTATTAGCTATCCTGATGTAAAAGCACATCCTCTCTATTTGCCTGTAGCGCTAAATCCTTCATTTTTATTAGACAAGGCAGTTTGCTACAAGAGAACAATACTCTTTGGTCAAAAGGAGATGGTGTACTCCTTACTTTTCAGATTAGGAAGTAAAGATGTTTCTCATTATAAGATTGAGGTATTATGAATTGGACCTCCACTTCAGGGGAGAATTATTGCACTATAAATAAACTCTAGTGATGTTAGAAAAGTAAGTTATAAAAAGCAGAGAATTAAAACTTTTAAAATACAGCTTAAATTCATAAAATGTTTATATGCTACATATTTGGTAAAATTAGAGTGGTACATTTATTGAAAAAATAACAGGTTTTTTTCCTTCCCCTGAATGAGCAATGCATCTGCCATAAAACAAATGGTACTTATTTTCACTTTTGATGCTCAAGAAAAAATATTAGCCAGAGATTTGTTAGGGTCAAACTATCTTCACGATTTTTCTTCATCTTACTTTATACTTCACTACTGATATGAAGGAGATTCATCAGCACCTGCATTCAGGTGAAAATTGGAAGATGAACATTACACAGAACTGCAATTACCACTTCAAAAATGTGTCAAACAGTCTTTATAAGAGCATTTACTATTTTCTCTTCAGTTTTTCTTTTTTTTAACACATCCTTTCTCTTAGAGAGAACCTTCACCTATAAATGAATATCCAGCTGATGGCTACACCAAACTGCAGTAATTACTTCAAAAAGATGTTAGCATGACTTGTACAAACTCTGTTTTGCTCAAATCTTAATTGCTGCCTGGTTGGTCTCAACATTTCTTACTGAGACATGAGCTATGATCTAGGGCACCGATTCTCAAACTTTAGTGTGCAGAATTTGGGGAACCATTGAAATATTGATTGTCATCAACTTCAGCCATTCTAATTCCTGAGGTGGAGTCTAGGGACCAGCTCTTATAATAAATATTCTAGATGATTCTAATGCAGAAGTTTTGCAAACCAAACTGAGAAACGCTAGTCTAAAAACTCAAAAATAGGTCACTTTATAAAGGCCATATGTCAGATCATGTCACTTAATTCCAAAATTTCTTCCTTGTAGAGTAAGTTCAAATATTATATTACACAGCCTCCTGGTCTACTGCCCTTGTCCCCAGGCTTCCTGCATGAAAGTCAATCTGGACACTCCTCCCTGATCTTTGCCTCACCCTCCCTCCACTATCCCCATCCACCTCAACCAAACTAAACTGCTTGCAGTTCTCCAAACGTGCCATTTTATCTTTGAACTCTGTTCCTTTCAACATGACTGTTCCTCTGTACTGATTGCCTTCCTACTCTCTCTCTTCACCTGCCTAATACCTACTCATCCTTTAAGACTCAGTTCAAATCATCTCCCCCAAAGCATGTCTTCTGAGCCTTCAAAAATAAGGAGGGTGAAGGAGAGGAGGAGAGCTATTTCCTGAAATTCATTCTTTCATTTAATCCTCATGTGAACTTAGGAAGTAGATTCCAAAATCATCCCAAATTTACAAATGGGAAAGCTGCAGCTTGGAGGGGTTAAATAAAGTTGCCCAAAGTGACACAGTTAGCAGGTGACAGGACAGAGGTTCTAAGTGAGTACTAACTGACTCCAGTCTATGCTCTTCACAACTACCCTGAACATCCCAGGTTGGCTTAGGTCTTCTTAGGGATTCTCCTGCTTTCCTAAACACACTCCTACCATAGCACACCACACTGCACAGCCTCGTTTACTTGAAACGTACCCCTCACCTCAGTATAAGTTCCTTAAGAGCAAGGACAGTGAGTCTTTTCACTGTTGTAGTCCCAATTAACACATAACTTTGTACAAAGTAGACATTACGAATAAATGAATGAATGATCGAATGAATGAATGAATGAACTTTATTCATTCTTTCAAACTGCACAGGCTCCAAGTATACAAGAATGAACAAATAAGACAGTGGTCTCAATTCTCACAGAACTCATAGACAAATAGAAAAGACACAGACCACCACACAGGGGTCCCCAACCCCCGGGCCTTGGACTGGTACCAGTCCGTGGCCTCTTAGGAACCAGGCCACACAGCAGGAGGTGAGCAGTGGGCGAGCGAGCGAAGCTTCATCTGTATTTACAGCCGCTCCCCATCACTTGCATTATCACCTGAGCTCCGCTTCCTGTCAGATCAGCGGCAGCATTAGATTCTCATAGGAGCGCGAATCCTACTGTGAACTGCGCATGTGAGGGATCTAGGTTGCGTGCTCCTTATGAGAATCTAATGCCTGATGACCTGAGGTGGAGCTGAGGCGGTGATGCTAGCGCTGGGGAGCGGCTGCAAGTACAGATTATCATTAGCAGAGAGGTTTGACTGTGCGGAGACCATAATAAATCAATTGCTTGCAGACTCATAGAAAAACCCTATCAGTGAGGGGCAAGTGAAAACCAGCTCAGGGCTCCCAGTGATTCTGTATTATGGTGAGTTGTATAATTATTTCATTATATATTACAGTGTAATAATAATAGAAATAAAGTGCACTATAAATGTAATGCACTTGAATCATCCCTAAACCATCCCCCGACCCCCCGGTCCATGGAAAAATTGTCTTCCAGAAAACCAGTCCTTGGTGCCAAAAAGGTTGGGAACCGCTGCCACCACCAAGTAATTTCACTAAAGTGTGATGCATGTCCTGACAGGGAGCTTGAGGGCAAGAGGAGGAACTCCTTGAAGAAGATAAGATGAGACTTATCACATAAGAATAAGTTAAATGGAAAGGTTGATCCAGGTAGGAGCAATGACATTCATGAAGAACCAGAGGTGAGAGAAAGAATATAGAGCATTTGAAGAACTGATAAAAGCTCCAACTTCTGGAACATGGGCTTGAAGCAGAAAGTGATGAGAGGTACAGCAGGAGAGGCAGCAATGGCCAGATTGGTGAGGCCTTGTAAGGGCAATGGGAGGTCACTTGAAAGTTTTGAAGCACTAGGGTGTCAGGAGATTACATTTCCATTTTAGGAAAACCACCCTGGCTGCAGTGTGGCTGGATGGATCAGAGGGGAAAAACTAAGACTGGAGGCCAGGCATCTAGCTTGGAGAATGTTGAAGTACTCCAGGTAACAGGTGACAAGGAAAGAATGAGCAAATGGAGAAGTGGAGTATAAACAAAAGAGACAAATCAAGTATGATTTACTGAAGCTACATAAAATGACAAAGAAACAAATTCAAACCTAGTAACCACTTATAAAGAAAAGTACCCCCAAAATGTTTCTATTTTATTTTCAGTATCCTCAGGACAAGTTAAAATGATTTACAAGAAATAATTCACTAACCTGTTTGTAAGGAGTATCATTCAGGTAAATTTCAGTGTCCTCAACTGAAATCAAAACACTTTTAGAACAAACAATATCGTTGTCAAAGCATTTCTTGTTCTGGCCAATGACAGATATATCTGAATCATCTGTACTCTGAAATGTCAAAAATATTATATTAATACAAACGTATATTATATATAATTTTTACTTATTTTTCATTAACAAATCTTAAAGAAGTCCAAGATTTACAATGAATCGTATTGAAATTGAAATATAACTTACCTCTAAAATAAAATCATTTTGATCTAATAATGTGAAGAATTTAATAAAAGTATACCAAGATAGCTCAATCTTTAAACATTTAACTATAATATCTCCTGTTAAAATGTTGTTCCAACAAGGATTTTTTTCCATTTTATTATTACAGCTCAAATTTATCAACCAGTTTCTTCTCATCAAATACCCAACAAGACATGTCAATTAGGGGAATTTTAAAAGAAATATTTTCATTTTAGACAACATCTTTTGTTTTATTTTAAGCCAGTTTTCTGGCTAAATAATTATTTGCCTACAAGATAAAATTGAAATAAATATAAAACTTTGACACTGTATTAGTAAATAAAATGATGCATATCATTTGAGGGCTTCCTTCGAACTTTATATGCATTGTCTCATTTAATTCTTATGATAATTCTTGAATTATGTATTATCTCCATTTTACAGATCAAGAAACAGAGGTTAAGAAGGATTAAATGAATGTCCAAAGTCACTTAGCTAAATAAGGGCAGAGACAGAGTTCAAAACCTCTTTATTAATGCCACTTGCAGAGAAATTAGGAAGAGTTTAGTAATGGTTGAGGAGAAAATTCAGTTGTAGGTTATAGGAAATCCTTAGTTCCAGAGACTATTATTCAGTCCCACACACTCTAAATCTAACCTTTTCACCAGTTACCTCACCCTCACCTTCCTTCAGCCACTCCCCTCTCCATCCACTAAGAACTCTCTCTCTGGAAACAGGGTTTTTTATTTTTATCCCACTTTAATAGATGGGCTTCAATAGTTCTACAGACTCTGGAAGTTCATTGTAAAATGTTGTTTTTGAGTATCTGTATTTTCTAGGAAGAAGGTCTATGATTTTCATCAAATTTTTGAAGTGGTTCTTATTGCCCCAAAAGTTAAAGCCACACTGCCGTGAGTCCTTCCACTACCTAGTGGAAGGTGGGAATTTCATCAAAAGGAAAGTGACAATTCTCTTTGAACTCAAATTCCAATTTTCAAAGGCTCACCTACATTTCCTGAATCCTTTTCATTTTTAGATATATGGGTCAGTGTTTATTTTCAAAGTGAGAAGAGTCCTTAAATGTTTGGAAATCATATAGGTCTTGATGTAAATTCTCCATACTTAGTTTTTTATATCACCAACAATATGAACACTAGCTCAATATATTTCTTGGTTTGGCCAAATTCTTCCTGTCTTATTAGGAATTACTACAACATAGTGCCTAGAGGATAGGTTTTCAATGAATGCTGTTGACAGAGTAATTAATTTGTCCCTCTGTGACTCAATTTTCCTTACTTCATAGGAACCAAGAGCTTTTTCTTCTTCTTAAACAATTCTTTTCCAAAGTATTGCCTAAACTTTGAAAAGGAGAATAATAAGGGTCATCAAGATGATTACGGCATTGTATTACTCAAAAAATAATGCCACACTTTTCTGCCTTTATGAACAATTTTCAAAGAAGAAATATATATATAATTCAGGGTTTTGTTTTCCTCTTCCTCTTGGAAAGAGTTTTGAGATTAAGGGATGTGAAAAGCTGGCTGAAAGGATTTCTATTGCCATTACATTTCTATTACTATTAATCAAAGTGCCTCAATGTTATCTTTAGTCTTTATATTAATTCAGAAATGCCAAGAAATATTCTATATTGTATAGTCTGCCTGGTAATATCATGTTCAGAAATGCCAAGAAATATTCTATATTGTATTGTATCGTCTGCCTGGTAATATCATGTTAGGCTGACAGTAACTTGAAACTATCAAATCCTAAGAGTCACGTTTCTCCAATTTCCATTTCTAATATATATTTCAAGTTAATATTAGGTTTGGAGATAATGCTACAGAGTTGCTAAGCAACACAGTAAGTAACACAAAGCTAGAGGAAAAAGGTCAACAGCAATGTGCCACATAGATTCCTTAAACCCTTTATGCTCAGGTACTGAAAACACTGATAGAGAATATTCTCCCAAGTGATTCCAAAACATAAAATGTCAGCACCTCTCAAGGTAGTATATTATTTTACCTGCTATGTCAGTCTAAGATCTGTCATAGTCCCAGCCCCTTTTAACGGTAACTATCCCACAGAAAGTCCCTGCTGATATAGTAGCCTCAGGCAGCCATGATTTATGTTCCACAGCTGAATGGCCCCAAAGCAGCACATTCTTTGATGGGCCAAGGGACTTTTTAATGCAGGCCAAAAAAAAAAAAGGCAACTCTAGACAACTAGATTATCTCTCACATTTGAACCGAAAGGAAGGGAAGATAAAAGATGGTATACTTATCATTTTTTAAAAGAAATGCTTATATCTCAACTCTATAATGAGTTTTGGGCTTTAATTTGTTCCTTAATTTTACCATTTCCTTTTTCACTTACTTTTATTCCCTTATCATACATTTAAATTCTTATTAGTTAATTCCATCATCTCTTTCATAACTTCTGGAAGGCAGAAAATATTTTTATTTTATGGGGAGTAGATTTTATTCAGAGTGAAATCTTCATCTAATTTTTACATGTTACTTCTTTCTTTCCTTCTTTCTTCTCTATCTTTCTCTTTCATTTTTTCCTGAAGTGCCATACCATTGTATAATTACTATGCCATTAATTTGCATTTTACTCTTATTTGACAGAGAAAGCTCTATCTAGTTCTATCTAGATCTTTACATTTGCCTAAATAGGGTGTAATGATTTCCTTTGACTTCTTTTCCTCTCTGTTTTCATTTCCTGTGGATGGATGGACAGATGGATGGATGGATGGATAAATACATACCTAGGTACATACATAAATGCATACAGGGTTTATCCTTCAAGATATTATGAGATTACAAGCAACTAAGAGTTTTATAGAGGAGACAGACATGAAAATATGGAACTTGTGAGACCCAGTGTTCTAAGAAACTCTTGGAGAAAGAAGCCACCAGAGGAGACTGAGGAGTGGTCAAAGACCAGCAGAAGCAGTAGAATTACCTCAGAGGAGACAAAGCAAGAACCACTTCAAAAAAGGAAGATAAACATTTAAAAGGTTTAATTGGATTTTGCATAGGTCATCATTAACTTTTACAGTGGCAATTTTATATGAATTTTGTGATTTGGTGATTAATAACTCTCCACCACCAGCCTAAGTTTCAAAGGACCCTAGACTGATATCTATGTTTGCATACTCTGTACCTCCACTTCTCAGTATAGGGCCTGACACATAGAAATCACACAAGAAATATTGACATGAAAAATGATGATACAAGGTATAAAAATTTGAGAGCGATGAAATTAGAAGGGTTTTCAGAGACTTAAGGAGAGCACCAAACATTTGAGCTATCAACTGAACAGAATGTTGAAAAACCTAATCTAAAACAAGTTACAGGAAGAAACCTAGCAATGACAGGGGCCTGTCATAGATAATGGAAGTAGAGTTTGGCTCTGAAATCTGGGAGTTGGAATATTAAATTTCCCACTTTTGCTGAAAACATCTAGTGTCCTCTCCTTCTTTGAGCTTATAGCACAGGTCAAGTTGCTGTTTGGTTTCTCAACTCTTTTTACTCTTAAAAAAGTCTTACCTCAGGAAATACAATTAACTTTGTCCTAGATTTGCTTCAACACACTTAAAAAATAATGTGCTATATTCCTTGTGCTATTTAAAGTATAGCATAAACAGCCTCCAAAATGAATAAAATACCAGAGAACTTGAATTTTTAAAGTTTGATAAACCTCAACAAAGATAGGGTAAGTATTCGCTGGAATCAGATTACATTTAAAACTCCACAATCCAGGGACTTCCCTGGTGGTCCAGTGGTTAAGACTTTGCCTTTCAATGCAGAGGGTGCAGGTTCGATCTCTATTCAGGGAGCTAAGACCACTCATGCCTTGTGGCCAAAAAAAACCATAAAACAGAAGCGATATTGGAACAAGTTCAGTGAAGACTTTAAAAATGGTCCACATTGAAAAAACAAAAAAGCTCCACAATCCAGAGATTAAAAAGAAAACAAAAACCTTTACAATTCCTTCAGTGTGTCAGAATCAAGTAACATTATACTTTCAAGATAAAGTTGAGTAAGTATTAATTTTTAAAAGTCCAATTGGCAAATAAAATGGAAATTTTTATGAATTTTATTACTAGATCCTTCACAGGGCCCAAAAAAATAAATGATAAGTTTTACCAGATAAAAATGAGTTACAAATGACAAAGTCTGGAATTTGTAATCAAGACAGGGAGGAAAGAGAGCTGCTTGACAAAGAAGAAGGAATTAAATATGATATTCACAGAAGTGATTCTTGCCTATGAAAAAGCAGCAAGTAAATGAATGGTGCTGGCAGCCATTCTATCCTTCTCAAAGGAAATGCTGATTCTTAAAAAAATAATTAATTAATTAAAATTGCAGCAGAAAATCTCCAAGTGTTGAGAAATTTACTATCTGGAATGATAATATTTCAAAACCATGACTACTAGGTTGCATTGGTTAATCACTAATTTGTCTTTGGTATGAAATAATTACTCCATGGTCGAATAAAATATTTCTTGGCTTATCAAATATATGTTGGTCATGCTGGAGAGGGTGTGGAGAAAAGGAAACCCTCTTGTACTGTTGGTGGGAATGTAAATTGATACAGCCACTATGGAGAACAGTATGGAGGTTCCTTAAAAAACTAAAAATAGAATTACCATATGACCCAGCAATCCCACTACTGGGCATATACCCTGAGAAAACCATAATTTAAAAAGAGTCATGTACCACAACGTTCATTGCAGTTCTATTTACAATAGCAAGGACATGGAAGCAACCTAAGTGTCCATCAATAGATGAATGGATAAAGAAGATGTGGCACATATATATACAATGGAATATTACTCAGCCATAAAAAAGAAACGAAATTGAGTTATCTGTAGTGAGGTGGATGGACCTAGAGTCTGTCATACAGAATGAAGTAAGTCAGAAAGAGAAAAACAAATACTGTATGCTAACACATACATATGGAATCTAAAAAAAAAAAAATGGTTCTGAAGAACCTAGGGGCAGGGCAGGAATAAAGACGCAGACATAGAGAATGGACTTGAGGACACAGGGAGGGGGAAGGGTAAGCTGGGACAAAGTGAGAGAGTGGCATGGACATATATACACTACCAAATGTAAAATTCCTAGTGGGAAGCAGCTGCATAGCACAGGGAGATCAGCTCCGTGCTTCATGACCACCTAGCAGGGTGGGATAGGGAGGGTGGGAGGGAGACGAAAGAGGGAGGAGACATAGGGATATACGTATATGTATAGCTGATTCACTTTGTTATAAAGCAGAAACTAACACACCATTGTAAAGCAATTATACTCCAATAACGATGTTGAAAAACAAAAGGCATATACAATTCTAAAACTTGAAGCTTTAGACTTTTAATATTCTTTATATCTTATTTTTACCACATGAACCCTAATGACAGATCTTAACCCAGATATTTAATTAGGTATCCAAATGTTGGAATAACATTTCCTGCAACATGTCTTCTCATATACAGGTAGGCATGTCTCATTAAAATCTGAGACTGAACATTATGTATACATTTTTACAGAAGGATATAGTAGAAAATTAAAGTGATGATAGGAAATCAGGTTTATAAAACCTAAAAGCCAAACCTTAATGGCTCTTGCCTGCTAAATAAAATGGCACTGTTATATTGCAGCACCAATAAAAAAAGACTGCTACCATCATTCGGCATCAAACAGAAGAAGATACTTTCATTTTGTCAGGAATCAGAGTTGAGACAAATATTCTTTCTGCACAATCACTTTTCTGTACACTTGAAGCTAACACAACATTGTAAATTAACTATACTTCAATTAAAAAAAAACAATCATTGTTTGAAAATTCAGTGGTAAATACTATGATTTCTCTACTGCAAAGACAAATGAGGAGTTAAGGAAAAGCCAGGTAGATCAAATAAATAGTTGTTAAGAGTTCACCGAATGCCCAGCATTTTGCAAAATGACTGGGGGGAGGAAAAAAGAAATGTAGGTCCTGATCCTTGTTTCAAAACTTTAGAAGTTTATTGCAAAATTGTATCTTAATAAATAGAGAAGGCATGTTTTTGTTAACACAGTTTACATTTAATAGGCCCTAAAAATTGTTTATTAAATGAATGAAATGATAATGCATGAGCAAAGACCATTGTCACACATTGGAAAATGTTTGCAAAGACGGTGATACATGAACAAGGTTTAAAATGTTTTTGGTAAATATTTCTAAATAATTTTTTCCATACACAAAATGAAGACAAAGTTTGGAAGAATTTTTGTTTTGCTACATAAAATGAAACCATAAAAAGCATCATTAATTAACCTCAGTGACATATCCAATGGGAACATGTCATGTTTGATACAATATTGTCAATGATACTTTGTTTTTTCTAGATGTGACAAAGTTTACTATTCAGAAGAAGAGAATTTCAAAAATAGTTAAAATTAGTTTTTTAAAGAAGAAAATGCTTTACATCCTTGCTATTCAAAGAGTGGACTATGGACGTGAAACATCAGGGTAGTTTATTAAAAATTGCGGAATCCAAGATACTGCTCCAAACACATAAAATCAGCATCTATATTGTAACAAGATTTCCAGGTGATGTGCATACATACTAAAGCTTAAGAAGCACTGCTCTACATACTTCATGTTAAAGGCATGTATATGCGTTTATAACAAAAATTACTAATTAAGTGTAAGCTTGTGATTTCTGCCCTCTAAAAAAATGGTTAAAAAACCGAGCACGTAATTTTTCAGCTCTTATAGTACAACCGTAATTGTGCTAGCCCTTATGAGGAACCCAAAAGCAGTATAACGCAGAACTCTGATATAAAATGATACACAATCTAATTGAGCACACATAAAATAATCAGAATATAATGGGCTGCTTACTTTTGACATGATGACTATTAAATACAATAGGATGTGTAAGAACAGAACAGGTAAATGTGAACTAGAAAAGTTATTTTGAGGGAGTAGAGGCAATCAGGTACAGGAAAATACCCTGAGAAAAGACATAGAGGAGGGGTGGAGCTAACTGAGACCCTTGAAAGATTATCAAAGGGTCTCAAGGGAAGTTTGATTTTATGGAAGCTGGTAATTGGGAGTCAACCGTAGTTCTTAGAAAGCAATGACATGATAGCAATGTGAGTCTTAGAAAGATTAACAGAATGAAAAAAATGTATTATTGTAGGGGCGAACTTGAGTCAGAAGAGCCTAGAACTTGGAGGTCAGAGCTGTCCATGTCAATTTGGAACTCAGCAGCTTGTAGATGAGGTTAAGATTGTAGAGAGGGATGATCATACCAAGCATTAGGAGAAAAGGGCAGAGAGCCAAGAACAGACGTCCAGTTCAGTCAACATTCAGTGAACAACTATGTTCCCAGCACAATGCTCTACACTGGTAAAACAATGGTGACTAAGGTTTGGTCCTTGCCCTGAAGGAGCCAACTCAGTCATCTATGGTCTGGGGCTTATGCTAAATGAAAAGGCAACAAAGAGACAATGGAGAAACCAGAAGAGACACTGAAGGGCTCCAACAGCATAATATCTAGAAAGTCGAAGGAAGAGGGATCTTAAGGAATGTCAGAGACACCTAAATATCAAGGGAAGCAAGGATTTGGTATAAAATCAGTCTGATGCATTTTGAGAAAAAAAGTATCTGTTTATGTATTCAAATCTCTAAATTGTTATTTACTTTTCCAAGCTTCTCAATTTACAACCTAAACTTCAGGGGACAAGAAAATTCTCATGTAAAATTGTTTGCTAAATAAGGCTTGTTCTAAGAGGACAAATACTCATAGAATGTATATGTATCACTGTGCTTTTCCTATGCTCCAAATAGTATCAAAACCACACACACAACCCCTATAGGCAACTTGTCAACTTCTATAATTATCTAACTGCCAAATTCATTCCCAGGGATTTATTCTTTAAGAAACTTAAAATTGTTCATAAAGAAGGCTAAAAATAGCACAGAAAGGGAAACTCAGTGGTTTCCATTGAGGCTATAGATTTTACTGTTTGTTTTTTATTTAATATAACTAATACAAAATGGGAATATGTCTACTTTCTTGACATATGCTTAAAGAACAGGATCATACATGAACCTCTAAAAACATAAAAGCCTTACCCAGAAAAAAACACACATTCAAGATAATCACAGGTTACCTTGCTGGAGAAAAAGATGTTATTTTGCTTATTCTTGTGCAACTTCTTCCTAAAGCTTACATTTTTCATTTAGAAATTTAATTCTGGGATCAATGATATCTAAATAAAATTTAGGGATACAGAAAATCCGAATGCATTAAAGATATGGGAAATTTTAAGGATTTTATCAGATATACAAAGTCCAGGGTTTACCAAAGCATATCATCAAAATAGCATGTCTAGAATTGAGAACAATGTTGTTTTGATTGCTACAACTATAAACAATATGTGGTCCAATACATGATTTAATGTCTTATATTTGTATTCACCAAACTAAACCAATAAAAATAAAAATGGCTGACATTTATTGAGCAGTTACTAAATAGCAAGCACTCTCTGAGAGTTTTACATATATTTATTTCATTCAATCCTAAGAACTACCCCAGGAGAGAGGTACAATTATTATCCTCATTTTACAAATGAGAAAACAGAGGCACAGAAAGTTTATGAATTAGCCCATTACTTATACATAATAAAACTTTACAGTGAGTCAAGGAAATTAATTTAAAATTGCTATAACTTTTATAGGTTTTACTAATGATACGTGGATTTGATATGCCATGGTCCACCATACTTGTTTTTTACATTGTCTTTACATAATTTTAAGTAAAAGGAAGTAATTGTGACATACCTTTATCAAAAATACCTGGCAATCACTGATATAATCATATTCCAGTCCATCAAAAGAATGATAATGACGGTCCCCATATATTGTGCACACTGCTGGGCATGGATAATATGTGCAGTTGAACATTCCTCGTCGACAAACACTATTAGAAAATAATACAAACACTGTTACCTTTCTAAGAAACCTGGCTCTAATTAGTATTTTTCAAGCAGCATAAATATTGGAAGGTTTGTATTCAAAAGCATTCACTAAGCCAATAGCCCTTATAAATATGCCCAATTCGTTCTGATAACATTTTATTACAATGATAGGTGAGGCATATATTTACCACTTTGTCTAAATAAATTATCAGACATCACAACCAAGCCTGGAAATTGTGCCTCGGTCACACAGAAAACAGGTGATGGAATGAAAAATTAAACATACGCCTGCTGGTGGCTAAAAGACCACAATGCCATCTCATCTACTGGAGTCCATTTAAATACCTTAGACAGGACTTGTTCATGAACTTAGAATTTTTATCCACATTTCAAGGAAACTGTATTTCAATTTTATTTTATGGCTTATTTCCAAACAGAAAACTTTCCATCAAATGTGACCTTCTCTTTGGAACACTTATCACTTTCTTATAAACTTGAGATATGTTTTTCCTATTAAATTTTCAAATTGTCATAGTTCATTTTTTTCTCCTGGGTTGAACAAATAGGAGTAAAAATAATGATCCCCCTGAAGGTAGTAGCTCCCAACCAACTCCTGAAAGCCTTTAAAATCTTATTTACTCAGACTTGGTTTGCTTTTTGCTGAAATCAGTCACATTAAGGAAACACAAGATGACTGAAACTAATACAATTTCTTAGGAAAACTGTGAAATAAACAGATCTCATTACCAGGTATAACATGGTGTAGCAATCACTTCTCCTGAGAGGTACTCCCAATCTTTCCAGATACAGGGACAGCTTTCAGGAACATAACACTTTCCTTTGTGCTCTGCCATTCTTTCAAGTGAAGAAGTAAATGCTATTTAATATAAACTACTAATTTCGGTTTTTTAAAAAATCAGCAATCTTGTCATATTCCAAACCATCTGTATTTGTTACAGCTGTCGAAAGCATGTTCTATCTGACCTATGGAGGGATCGAATCCAGTCTTTCTCCCCTATTTTACCGCACAGTACCTTTCACATCACAGAAATAAATAAATGCCAGGCAAATGACTGGATGCAAAATTTTAAACTTTTTGTTATCACTTAGTACAACAAAAGGGAGACAGAAGCCTAAATTTCCGGGTAAAGTGAGATATTCTGAAAAAACAATTAAAGAGGAAGTAAGGCTCCCTTTCTTCAATATTTGCTACTTGATAGAAGAGTCTGTGAGTCTAAGAATTTTTTTTACAAAATAGTGAAGTATGAGCTGGATAACATTTTCTATTACAGGATAGAGAGAGTAATCAAAAGCTTCTTTTGTTAGTGCTTAAAGTTAAAAACCATGAGACTTTAGGTGTGTCTTGAATAAGAAACCATTATATCGAGTGTTTCACATTTTATTATTAACATATCAAGTTTTGAATGTTGGTTTCTTCAAAGTGTAAATTCCTTCATGAAAGATTACCCCATAAGAAAGTATCTTAAAATATCTCTGAATACAAAAATTAAAACAAAATCATTATTCATAATCTCAAGGAGAAATCAATTTGGGTGTATTATCAAAATATTTTGATATGAAGACAAAATAAATACATATTATATATAATAAGTATTTCAATACCCTTAATATAAATATATACATATATTTTTCAATATTCCTAAAATCTTTTCTCAAAAAGAGCTTCCATAAATAATAATAAAATACTAATACAATAATTTAAATATATAATAGTATAACTATAATAATAAAAGAAATTAAAATAATAAATAATGGATAATAAAATAGTAATAGCAACATTCAAAACTAGCTAGTAAAAATAGATAAAATACATAGTTTTTTTCTGAACTTGCTTTAAAATGTGAGAATTCCATGTTGTCAAAATTAACATAGAAGTCAGGAATCCTGACTTCTTGCCTCTTCTCTCAAATAGAAATAATCACATATGTTCCTTTAGTGCTCTGCTTCCTCGCTCATAGTTTATCTAATGTATATGTTATCCATTTGACTTTAAGTTTCACTCTGGAAGACCATGAATATCTTGTTAATGGTTGTGTTCCAATGCCTAGCACATAGCAGACACTCAGTTGTTGAGTAAAGGTGAAGAAATGAAACTATTTATATAAATGATGCATCAACTCATTCAGATTTCTTTCTTACAGACACCAGTGCCCTAGAGTCCATAATTTCTCCCCTCAACCTTCCCAAACTTCTAGCCACTTTCCCTGAGCATTGCATCTCTCTTCTGCCTAGAAAACTAAAAGATTTTTTTCTCATCACTCAAGACTCAATTTAGTGCAATCTTTTCAGTGCAATCTTTTATGTACCACACTCCCTATATATAGCAATATGTACAAACCTTTATTGGAGGGTTTACCACAATGAATTGCAAGTAATTCATTAAACGTCTTACAGAGAAAATAAGAACAATAACAAAAACTAGTATTTTTGAGTGTTAACTATGGCCCAGCCACTGTTCCACCTGCTTTAAATACATTATTGACTCATCTAATCCTAGTGACAATTCCATAAGGTAGATTCTATTGTTATCTTGTATATATTTATTTTAGCACCATCATCCCTGTGTCTTAACACAATGTCCCAGATATTAGGTGCTTCATAAACATTGGCTGCTGAATTGTTTAGATAAGGGATGCCTCACCGAAATGAACCACAATTCTTTTTTTTTCAATTCTCATTTCTTTTATTTTTTAAAATATTATTCACATTTTTAATTTTTTAATTGAAGTATAGTTAATTTATAATATTATATTAGCTTCTGGTGTACAGCCTAGTGATTCAGTATTTTTACAGGTTATACTCCATTAAATGTTGTAAGCACAATTCTTACATAACCAGCCAAACTAGTGGTTTTAAATGGTTACACTGATGACTGATGAGTTTTTCATAACTAATCAAAACTGGAAGAGAGCTGTAAATCACTGTGAATTGTCTGCTTTAAGCAGGTTTGGGAAGTGGGGTTAGTAATAAAATAAACATTTACTGAGCACCTACCATATGACTAGTGTGCTGCATATACTCAACCATCTATGAAGTAGATATTATTACACCCGTTTTAAAAAGATAAAGTTGAGGGGCTTCCCTGGTGGCGCAGTGGTTGAGAATCTGCCTGCCAATGCAGGGGACGCGGGTTCGAGCCCTGGCCTGGGAAGATCCCACATGCCGCGGAGCAACTAGGCCCGTGAGCCACAATTACTGAGCCTGCGCGTCTGGAGCCCGTGCTCCGCAACAAGAGGGGCCGCGATAGTGAGAGGCCCGCGCACCGCGATGAAGAGTGGCCCCCGCTTGCCGCAACTAGAGGAAGCCCTCGCACGAAAACGAAGACCCAAGACAGCCAAAAATAAATAAATAAATAAATTTAAAATCCTTCAAAAAAAAAAAAAGATAAAGTTGAGACTCCAAGTGGTTAAGATTTGTCCCGAGGTACTTTACCTAATAAGAAAGAGGGCCAACATTTTAACCCATTTCTATATGACTCTTTCCACTATATTACTTTCCATTTCTTTAATCCACAATGATTTCTAAACTAAGGTATGTGGTCCGTTTGTAGTGGATGAACTGCTGGCACTACAAGGAGCCCCATGACAACAAGTGACACCAGGCTTATTGTCCTAAAATAAGCCAGCCAAGGTCGCGTGGAAGTCAATACACATCATACTACCAAGAACAACTTTATAATAGAAAGTTCCATCTAACAAAATTATTTCCAAACAGTGAGAGGCCTCTTAGTCAATTCCAACTATACTTATGTCAATAAAATAAGAGAAGGTGGGAGGAAATTACTTTAAGGTTTTGTAATAAAATTTGACCAGTAAATTAATAAATCACTGTTGAACTAAAAGTCAAAGGTGACAGCAAATAGATATTTTTTTAAATAATAGCATCAACCACAAGCACATGAAACAAAATTAGGATGTAGATTTATTTAATCAGCCATGCATCCCTGAATCGTAATCAAATCAAATAAATCAAGCAATGTTGTAGGGTTCAATTATTTTACTATAATAAAGGTTTTATTTCCCTCGTCCTTTTTACTAAAATGTCTTCCTTGCTCATCTGCTGTATGACCTGATTTCTACCAGCTTTTATTTTCCCAGGCAAGGCCTTGTTCTTTCACACTGCTTCTATGTCCTTTCTTTCTAAAGAGATTGATACCGTCCCATTACTTGGCTCTTCAACCTATTCCAGATGGGGACCATTTAGACAAATGTGACTCTCCTGGGAAACAGACCACAAAACCTCTCTCTTCTTTGCTCCTGGTTTATATGAATGGAGCCCAGGAATCGCTTTGTGTGAGTACGTTCATCGAGAAAGAATGGGTGACCTCTTTGCCTTAGGTGGCCCTCCCTCTGTGCACTGCCTCAATTCATTACCAGAAGAAGGAAGGCCAGTGAGGCCAGATTCCACGTGTGCCTGCAAGGAAGCAAACAGCCACCAGATTCTGTATTTACCTTCCATGTATACTAGGCAGTTCTGCTACTAAAGACAATTTACAAAGATAAGAGTAAATTATGCTGCCATAAAATAGTGACCCATACTTATTGAGTGTACACACACACACACACACAGGCACACACACCACATTTCACAATGCCTAACGGAGACTTTAAAGGAACTTGCAGAAAAATCATGCAGCTGATATCGGCAGGGCCGGGATTTGAAACAGGTGTGTCTGAAGCCAGAGCTCCCACTGTTAGCCACTGCCCTAAGTAGCCTCAACACACCATTTTCTCTAACATCCATTAGATAGATCAGTTGGCATCAATAATATAACTTAAAATCAACAAGAGTAACAGCACAACAGAATATACAAAAGATATGTACTTCAAGTGTTTTGAATACAGAGTGGCTCACTATCATTTTCCCAAAACTGCAGTTGAATTAGGAGGTAAATGCCAAGTCTATCCTGAAATGAGTTCTCTCCTCGATTCACTGCATTACTTTAATTATATTGTATACGTAACATATTGTGACATTATTTAGTCATGTGTTATATGTGAAATGCATCTCACACATAACATATGTGATATGTTCCATGAGCACAGAAAAATAATTACAACAGTCTTCTAGTTACCAACTCAAAGTGAACCACTAGTCAGAACACAATTTTAGCTATTCCTATAAATAATGTTTTTAAGTGCTCTTGTGTTTTCTATCAAATTCTAAACGTTCTGTATTATCAAGAAAAAGAGGCTTACCCTGGAGCACAAACACAGCCACTTATGCAGGGTGATGATGGGGCACAAGTGAAGTTCATAGCCAGGTTTGCACATGTAGTTTCACAATTTACACCACCAGCTGGTAATTCAGGGTCAGGAAACCTACAGTCGAAATACTGTTTTCCCTCGGGGCAGATGTGAACTTCAGGGACAAGGCGCAGATAAAATACCCTTAAATTTGTATTTGCTCCATACATTTAATCTTATTGACATACATTTGTCATCAAAACACAATTCACCATAGAATACAGTGTATTTAACAGTAATAACTGATCTTACTCTGTGATGTTTGGTTCATGAGCTTACAAACATTCCCTAGACAGATTTCCTTTCATCACCTAAATTTCCAAAATCTATTTTGAGTTTGAACACTTTAGCTGCCTTCCATAACGCAGTAACTAAACAACTAGTATATAATTTTCTGAGATCAAGAACCAGGGTATTTTGATTAATCCAAACATACATTATCAATTTTTGAGGACTGACAGTACAGTATATTTAAACTTTACAAAGTTGTATGTTTACAACAAACACGATACTTTTAGACCTTGCTTCACCTCTGAGTCATTATTTACATTAGTCCTCACTATAATGTAGAAGTGCAGAAAATGGACATAATTACAGGCAGGCTAGGGGTTACATATTGCTCCAGAAACTTTTGAGCTCAGAGGGATTAAATAACAGCCCTTATCTGGGGCCAAAAGGAACCTTGGGGATTCCTCTGTGAGAAGTCTGGCCACCTGGGCATCCTTTTCTTCAATGCTGAGCCACCCTGACGCAAATGGGGCAAGGCAGGGAGGGCGTAGTAGCTATTGAATATGTGTGTGGTCCATGAACATACACTGTAAAGAAGTCCTAGACAGCCTGGATCCTCATAAATTGAATCCAGGGCATATAATTTAAAGCTAATTTATAAAATATATTACATAACTGTGCAAATCAATAACAAAGCAATAGCTCACAATTAGTTTTAGCAGCCTACACTCTTCCTGCCCATTAAAATCAACAAAAGGTAGTTTTGTTTCGTATTTGCCTAGAATTTCTCCACAGTGACCAAAAATTTGAGGCTTTCTGTGTGGTGAAAATAAATAATATAAAGGGTCTCCTAATATATACGATCTTCAGGAATGATATGCAATCATAAGATGATATTCTCAAGAGAGATGGCAGTCGATGTCATTTTACATGCCATTTTTAATTGATGGCTGCTAGTGCTAAAGCTTTGCTACTTATAATGTAGCCCAGGACCCAGTAGCATTAGCATCACTTCGGCCATCAACAGAGATGTTGCAGGCATCACCCCTGACCTACTGAATCAGAATCAGCATTTTAACAAGATCCCCAGGTGACTGTGTGTACATTAGAATCTGCTGGTCTGGAGTAGGGTTTCCCAACTGCTGTTGCACAAGTGAGTTCCGACAGGTGTCTGGATACATATCCCTAAAGCCTTTGGGGCACCTGGGGTGGTGCTGGGATAGACAGCATCAAGGCAGCATCCCTGGGTTGATCAGCTCTGCCCCTAAGCAGCCTTATATGTCCACCCCACACTGTCCTACAAATATTATAATTCCGAATGTGAAAAAAGTTAGGAAGCGCCAGAGTACCATGTTGAGAAACATTCTAAGGCTATTCCTCCACGCACATTGGCAAGGAGGGCTGTGACAGATTAATAACTTCTGCCCTAAGAGTAGGAGCAGTACTAGAGGCACATTCTCTTTAAGGAAAACATCTATCTAGATCTTACCAGTAGAGGGTGTTGCTAATTCATCACATTTCACAGTCCCATTTGAACACTGGCTGGTAGAAGTAAACAAATAGTTAATTCATGAAACCAAACCTCAAGTTTTTTCTGTATTTCAGAAACAATATAACATGCAAGAATTGACAAATATGATTTTTCCTTTTTACAAATAAGTTATTGGTTTAGGCCCAATTGGAAGAGAGCTATTTCAGTTCAACACATTTTTATCAAACGCTCATATATGTGTGGGGCACTGTGACAGGCATGGGGAATTCAAAGACCAAAATTCGCAGTCTTTAGCCAAGTGCCTACTATATTCTAGTAGGAGAGAAAGACATACAAATAAATAATTTAGCCAGTGTGACATGCAACATAGAAACGTTTAAGACATAGAAGTAAAGCACCAAAAAATGTTTAAAAATCTGTTAAAAATTGACATCAGGGCAGTCAAAGAAGATAAAGTCGGGAAGATTTTGAAGAAGGGATGGAGGTTACGATATAGATTAAAGTAGGAAGGCTGTCACACTGAGTGGAGATGTAGTACAAAGCCATGGAGGGGTAGGACAGCTTTCCATGCGACAGAGTGCCATGTGGGAAATGACAGGGGATGCAGATGGCAAAGGCCATCTGCAAAGAGTCAAAGGCCAGCTCCTATTAAGACACTAAGAATTTATCCGTGAAGTGAGTCACTAAAAACCTTAAACACAGATGTGATATGGTTGGTTTGAATTCTAGAAAAGTCATTCTGGCAGCAGTGTGGAAGATAGAGTGAAGTCCAATCTTGCAACCTGAGTTCGAAAGTCAGGGCATAAGGCAAAAACCAAATTCAGGCAATGTGAACCTTGAAAATCCCTTAAGAAGATATCATGATAAGGAAAAACACACCAGTTCTCAATAAGCCAGCAGATAAACCACAAAACTAAAACCCCTCAGGAACTTACAGTATTTGAGCACTCATCTCATCCTTAACTTTTATTTGAGAACCAAACTGATCAAAGGCCTTCCATTTCACTGTTTGACACTTCAATTCATAGCTCTTTTCTGCAGTTATGAGCACAAGACTTAGGCATTCCACGTTGAAATGTAATATATACATGTGGTTTAATATATATATATATGTATATATTAGGGTTTTATATATATAAATGTAATATATATGGTTTAAAAGTTTATATATTAAGGTTATCTGTATTTTTCAAATTATAGGTGTCATATTTCAATTTATGGTTTTGGTTAAGAAGTTATATGACTACATATTATTTGTCAAGAACAATCACCATCACTGAAATCTACCATAAGCCTGAGGGCGTTGGGATGAGCTCCCCAGGTTGGTAAATGCTGCCTCTGTAATGACACCGACAGTGAAATCTGTAAGGAAAAGAAAGGGTTAAATTAACAAAATAGGATATAAATTTTTTAAAAAACACTGAAATTCAAGCAGACCATATGCTCTGTACTGGTAATTTTAATGCACAGTCTAACATTACTCCATGAGATTCCATGCAATTCTGTTATACAAATGTGAAGCCTTGTGCAGATTTAGATTTTGTTTTCTAAATTCAAGCTCTGTATTGTTTTAGTGACAGAACAGACTGTGTTGTTTTTGTCACCAAATAAAAAGTCCCTGAAGGCACTTCAGAGAAACACAACTGGTATATCATTTAGCCTTATGTAGACAACAAAAGTCTTTATGTCATATGAGATTTGAGAAATTTCTGGGCGCTGAGAGACATTAAAATCCTGCTACTAAAATCTGCCACATGACCGTGAAACATAAACCTTGCTATCATTATTGATATGGCAAAAGCAAGTGGTAATAAACTTCAGGATTAACCATCAGATTCCTTAGCTCTTTCTATAGAGATTTTGTGAACACATACAGGGCTAACAAATAAATAAAAGTAAAGACATTAAGAAATATTAAAGAAACAACTCACAAGCAGATCTTTGCATATACGCACACTTATTTCATGGAAAAAGTGACTGTTTAATAGTGGAAAAAATTTATGGTGCTGAGTCAATTAGATAAAAAAAAGAAAGAAAGGAAAGAGGCATGATAGCCCATTTATCCTGTAAGGGAGAAAAGAGATAAAAACTGGACGCTGTCAACCCACTCCTGTGACGTACATGGGCACACAAAAGCTAAGTGTGTCTTCATAGTATTTGCCTTCGGGACAGTTGCAGCCTTCAGCACAGTCATCGTGACACTGTTCTGGGGAAGAGAGAGAGATGCAGGAGCGGCGACAGAAGGAGGAGCAGTGATGGTACATCATGCCTTTCTGGCACACCACCCCTGAGGACGAAGAAGCATCAGTTGAGAAAGATCTCCACAGGGCCGAGAAGCATTTTATGCTGGGTTATACGTCTATGATAGACATAAATCATGAAAAAAGAAGACATCTTAAATCAATAAACCTAGAACATTACAGAATCCTATATCGCAAATAAATAAATAAATTAATTAATTAATTAAACAATTCTTTGCCTCGATGTAACTGAAGAACAAAATTTCTATGTGAACTATATTTAAGTGTGACATTCCATAACATTCTTTAACAGCCTGTGCTATAATTTTTTTTTAATATTTTTAAGGTATTTTATCCATCTAAATAAACTTCCTTTCCTCACATTTTAAATTTATTTACTGCTATATTGACACCACCTTCTTCTTTGACATTATTTAATCCTAAGTAAACTGTTAGTCCTCTACAAGTAACACAAAACTTGACTTTATCAATCTGTACTCACAGCTTCTGTTTTGTGCCTTTTTAATCATGTTTGTACTCTTTGCTAAACCCTCCAATTTCTTTTTAGAACAAACTGAACTGATTACAGTAGGCAAACTAAAATAATCTAAAAACACACTTGTACAAACAAAAATGCTGGATAAAACACAACTGAAATAATGTTAAATGTATAATTGATCTTGTGAGAAAAAAATGGGGCTGGAGGGTAACTTCTCCATATGTCAGAAGTAAAGAGAGAAATAAAATTCAGAACTTTAAGTAGAGGAAGGGAGGATGGGTCCCAGTAATCTTGGACCTGATATTTAACTCTTAAGGAAATGGAAAATGAAAGTTGGTCCTTTTCAGGGCAAGGAATTGGGAGACCCTTAACTTGGACCTCCAAAAATATCTCCATCGTCAGTTGAAAAGATGGACTACAGCAGAGGTCAGCAAACTTTTTTTGTAAAGAGCTAAATGGCAAATAGTTTCAACTTTTCTGGCCATACAGTCTCTGTCACAACTACTCAACTCTACCCTTGTAGCTCAAAAGCAGTCATAGACAATATGCAAACATATGAGCAGTAAACTTTATTTTCAAAAACACGGGAAGCCCAAAGGTGTAATTTGCCAACTTCTGGACTAGAAGAAATCTGCTCATAGTACAGGGAGATGCCAGGAAAGCTTCTCTAACTCTGTGGGGTCTCTGATGAAATAAAGTATCCTCTGAGAAATCAAATTCCTGCACAGGTTTGGTATATGAATTTACATTACTTTTGTATTTACATTATTTTTGTCTTAGAAAGCCCAAGCTGAGAAATTAACATCAAAACTGGCCAGTGTTACTCCTGGAATAATAGGAAAAAGTTTTTTGAAACCACTGAGGGATGAAGAGATGGAGAGAATGATGCTCCCGAAACCCAGGTCACAGAAGATTCTAACAGGGGTAAGGGGAATGGGCAGCCTGGATAATGAAAGATTAACTCATAAAAGAAATTATAGAACAGTAAGGAAAGGAAACAATCTACCATGCATGATAACAACAGACATCATAACCAGGAAGATTCGAGCCCTAAGAACTTGAGATAATAATTGCCTGTTGCGTAATTTACCTATTTACCTACAAATCTGTGTCACTATACCACATAATGTTTTCCCATACTTTCCAATATTTAGAACATTTCTATAAGAATTTTTTCAAATGTTTCAAATTATTTCTGTTGCATATTTCAAACCATACAACTACACTCTAATTTTGCTTATGGTAAAAATAGTCAAAAGCCATTGGTCTTATCCAACAGAGCTCCAATTTTAAGAAATAAAGTATTTCACTTTTTTTCATGTTTGCACATTATAATAAGTCAAATAACTTAAGCAAATATTGACTTTTTATTTAAAAAAATAGCGGTAATTACAAATACAAAAATCTCTAAAGTGTTATTTGATCATCTTTATCAGTGACAATGCCATCATACTCACCACAGAATGAAATCTGAGCTCTGAAATCGATGGGAACACCACGCTGGCCACAGAGGTAGGCATAGTGGGCAAGAGCATTGCATAGGCAGGCGCTTCCACACTTGCACGCATCGTGGCGGCATAGCTGATAGTACAGCCCAGGGCTAATATAGATGTGGCAAGGAGCAAAGAGCTCTTGGTGGATAACATCACAGTGTGCTGCATATCCAACTAACAGACAAAGAACCCCATTAGCACTTCATTTACTAGTCTAGCTAGTATCAAATACCCCTAAAGTGTCAAATTCCAGCACTATCCAAGCATCTTGCTTTCCTAGAAATACACTGTACTGCATATTATTTTCAATAAGAGCCAATATTTTCAGCTTACACTTTTTTTGGTTTGTTTTTACTTTCGGTAATATTGGTAACAGCACTTAATCCATATTTAATATTCTTCTAGCAAAAAAAAAAAAAAAAAAAAGTATTGTGTTATACCTGAATAACTTGAGCAACAGAAGGGTTAACTGACAGAAGTGGCCACAATTACCCCATCGCCTGAGGACCATCTTAGGAAATCACCATAATTCTGCTCTAAAGAACTAATGAGTATTAGAAGGTTTATCTCCCGACATCCACACACAATAAAAGCAGTGCCAATTGTGGATGTTATGGCAATTCCCTGTAATACACAATTATCCAGGAAGGACTAGGAATCATCTCACTCCAATGGAGTCTCTGAGGTAAATGGTAATGAGGTAGATGCCACATAGCCATTGAACGCAATATCTGCACAATGCCTGATAAATACTAGGAGCTCAATAATGTTTGATAAATGAATCTATGACGAACACATGAATAAATGAATAATGAATAGAAATTGGTAATGGAACATATGCTAAAGGCTATGAGCTATCACTACCAAGACATTTGAGGGGATGTGCATAATAAGTTCTTGAAATGTGTTGACTTTTCCTTGAGAATGACTGATCAGATATAATTCTTTATGGGAGTAACCAAGTTTGACAAAACAATCTGGATTTCATCTTTCTGAAAAAGCCTCGTCCTGTGATTTCTTGGTGCAATGGACCTTGATTGCATTGATTTCTTCACAGATAAAATTAATCAATCTTTGAGTTGTCATTGTCTTTGAGAGACAAGATGAGCTGCTAGAGATCAGAATTTTTTCACTACTGAGGAATTATACTGAACTTTTTTTGTTGACCATTTTAAATATATTTATTATTGGAAACACATGGTAATTATCTAAGTAATTACCTGAGTATTATATATTTTTGCATTGTTATGCACATAATACATGAAAACAAATGACAGACTATAACAGCATACTATTGGCATATATACTCCTAATTCCCAGGATCTCCAAGCAAGGGCTTTTATTGCGTGCCCTAAAGATTTGTAGATCAAAAAACATTCCTACTGACATTAAGGGAGAGGGTGACTCAGAAAATCCTTGTTTAAAAATATCCTTCAGAATCCATATCAGAGTTGACTTTCATCTATTTATTTTCCTTTCTTTGGGGATCTTTTTGAATTTACCTATTTGAAATTAAAAAATAATAGTTCATGGCAAAGATGAACAAAAATAATATCTAAAATATATATGTCATAGATGACATAAGATATGGGGACAAAAATGATAAAAAAAAAATATATAACAAAATGGTAGGGAATAAAGGAGGTCATTAAAGAAACAACCAGAGAAAATTGAAGTAGAGTCCAACTGATAAATTAGAAGTTGGCCCAGATTAAAGAAAAAAAAAATCACTAAAAGCAAAATTATCTTGTTTTCTTTCCAGGACGCTAAAAGTATAAGTTAATAATAAGGACCATAGAACAATAAACAGAATCCTTCCAAACAACCACTACAAAATCCAGAAACTCTACTAACTTCTCATGGGTACTCAATCAATATTAATAATGAATTTTTAAAACTACATAAAAACAGTAAACTAGCCAAAATAATTAAAGGAACAAATTTAAATTATAAAAATATCTATTTAAGCATGCACATTAATTTTCCTTCACAAAGTGATTTTACAAAAAAAAAAAAATATGCCTTCTTTTATTGAACAGTAAAATAGCCTTTCACATGGTCTGCTGTGGCTTTAGTAAGAAAAACAATACAGCCAAAAATTCTTGGCATGTGAGTTACACTGTCATTGTAAATTGGAACTCTATGACCATCTCAAATTGTTACACACCTGATGGCACAAAGCTTCTCTGGATCACTGGCTTCCTGCTTATGAAGCCATAATACGTTCTGTGAGTAGGAACTCGTAGTGTGACATCAATAAACAGGAGAATTCACACGCACTGTCACACTATGGAACGGAAGTTGAATATCCCAAGACTATACGAGCATTATTAGAATACTTCCAGAGATTTTTCTTTAGCATTTAAATAATCTGAAATACCCAAAATGCTAGCTCACATCTGGGAACAGTTGAGGGATTTCTGAACACCTAAAATAAGTAAATTTATGAATGCAGAGTAGTAAATAAAATAGTCATTTTCTGGAGTTCTTTTTTAAAGTAACCTAGATTACATAAAGAGGCATATGTATTAAACAAAAACACATAAAGAATGGCATCGATTTTATCATAATGAAGAAAATCAGAATTTAAAATCACTATCTAATTTTACAAAATTACAGTAATAAAGAGGACTTTTTCCTAGGTTTACATGCAGAAAGACTTACTGTTTTGTTGATTAATGTTGCAAGGGTCCACCATAGGAACATGAACAGGTGCAAAACAAGTGGAGGAAACTCTCCATGCATTTGCATGAAGTTGTGGGGTACCTTCTATCATGCCTGAGGGAGAACTAGAAAGCAAATATAATATTCTCTTAGCCTCTCCCATTCATTTCCTTCCTTCAGAGTCTTCAAATATTGAAAAAAGAGAATACCACTTTTTTTAATTTACAAAGAAATCTTAGAGCTTGTAATGTTTTATTACATTTTTAAATATACACGGTGTTAGCTTCCTATTATTAAGACTTTACAATGTGTCAAATTGTAGACATACATGGTTTTATTTAATAATCATTTCAGCCTTGTGAAGGAAACACCATTATCCCCATTTTAGAGAGAAGGCAAAGCAGAAGCTTAGAGAAATATTAATGTTCACTCAGCTGCTAAGTGTCAGAGCCGAGATTCAAACGTAGTCCACACCACTTTGATGAAATATCACTCAAACAACCAAAACATGAATGCGTGTGGTTTAGGGAGGTGGAGGTAGGGAGCTCACGTGATTCTTTTCAGGGTAAAGACAAATGTCCTAAAGAAGAAATAGTCTACACTGCTGGTTCAGTATTTCAATTTTCATTATGAGGCCTGACATACTGAGGTTCCACTGTGAGGTTGGGCAAACAAACCAAGTGAAAATTAAGGAGAAATGGTATAAGAGGCACTCTTCACCCAAGTTTTCTCACTTCTTCAGTTCCCTCAGCAAACCAAAATGGAAGAGAAATATCTACCCTTCAGGCTTATAAACCACAACAATGTTTAAGAGCCAGACACTAAAATGCCCCCTCCAGAAGTCATCAAGATTTAGTAACTCATCAGCCAATAGTGAGTGACAATCCCTGCTGGAGCTGTGCCAGACACTGTCAGAACTACTTAGAGAATCAGGTTGGACTAGGTTTCCTGTAGGAAGCTTTGACCAAGCAAAACTTCACTAATGCAAGCCACAACTGCATGAACTGCTACAACACGGCCAAACAGTAGAGTAGCATTTATCTTCACTCTCTTAGTGTCCAAATAAACATAACTACTTTGCCTACCATTTATCTCAATCACCAATATGAGGCTATATGGAGCTTCTCACCACAAAGACAGGAGGAAAAGAGGGAGCCACACAAGCTACTCCACCATGCTCATCCCTTGTAGCCACCCTTTCCTTCTTTTTCCTATTCCTCAAAATGAAACTATTCTAGAAATGTATAGAATTATAACAAACACCCAATCCAAAATCTAATTTTGCTCCAATGAGAACACGAAGATTCACAGAAATTGCATGACTTGCACTAGTTCTTCTCATTCTTTCCCCCTCCATCCCTCTTCATCCCTACAAAGCACAATAAAATAGGTCAAGGTGATAGGTGTACTCAGGATTCCCAGGAGGAACTGACTCAGAGCTTGGCTCTCTTATTTCATTTAATTCACTTAAAACAATAAATACCAAAAAAAGGAGCTGAAATGTAGATCCATTAATTTATTGCATTCATTTTATAAAATAGCCTTTCAGTTCACCGTAGTTAACTTACTAAAACAAGGCATACAAAATAAATTTTCAAGTAATTAATATTTTCCATTCATTATGTTTGCAGATTCACATTAACTTTTGTGATACAAGGAATTTTAACTGCTTATCCTGGAAAGCTAAACAATGTTTGAAAATTATCTCTGACTCTGAAATATTATCCTGCACTGTTATCAGGCCTGAATGTTTATACATGGAGGAGACTGGTGCCTCAGAAAGAGGCAGACAGATCTGCCCTCTGTTAAACATTGACTACTAACCCATTCTGACAAACAGGAAGAGAAAAGGCTTAATGTCTCCTCTGCACATCTTAACCAAGTCACTTAATATAGTTTCTGTTTCACAAATTGATAAGAAATCAATATTCTGATCTACCAATAAATGAAACAAACAAACAAAAAACCCCATAAGTGACCTAAAAGCAAATTAATTACACAGGAGAAAAGGTAAAAGAAACTCTCTTTTAAAATTAAAAAATTTAAATGCCCTTTCTCCTTGCCAATCCAAATTCTCTTCTTGGTGCCGCATCAAAAGTCCTACCTCCATTCAGTTCAACTGTCTAGTGCATATAAGGTACTATGCTAGTTCTTAAGAATATAAGGATTAAGGACACAGTCTTTATTCTCAAAGCCTTTGCAGTTTTAAGTGGAAACCAGACAGATAAATGGCAGATTTTCATAGATAACAGAGTCAAAATTAACTTTGGTGGGACACAAACTCACTTTTTGAAGCAAATAATGACCGAGTTGGTTTGAAAAATAAATAGGAGTTAATGGGGAAGATTAGGAAGGGGACAGAACCCAAAGCAGGAAGAATATGCAGAAGTGTTTTTTTAAATGGCATTTGGAGAATGGCTTCTCCAGGAAACGCTCCCTGCTTACCCAGCCCACACTGACCTACTCAAAATTTTGCTGTGCTTCTAGCCAAAACCACACAAGTTAACACTTAACTTTTTGAATTCACCTCAGTATTTTTATACATATTGTGATTAATACCTCACCTAGAACAAATTATTTCTGAAAGAGGGTTGTCCCCTCCCAATCCACAATATAAGCTCCTTGAGGATGGGAACCATGTCTTCCTGCCTTTATTGTCCCACAGTGCTTAGCACAATAACAGGTGCTCAAAGCATTTACACTAAGTTATACACCATGTCTTATCACATGTAGGTGAAAGTGCTTTGTTGATACAAGGGGTATAAATGTATTTTATTGTTTTTTCTCCTAATGAAACATCAACTATCATAAAACCCAATTAACTTAGATGCCACAATGTTGCTTTAGAGATATCATTCATACCAAATGATACTAAGACTTTTTAAAGGCAACAAAATTTTTTTTACATAAAATACCACTAAGCTTGATAGGATAGGTGGCAGAGAGAGAATAACGGGAAGTTATTCTGTGGGTAGCCTTCAGGCTCTTGAGTCTCACTACCTAAATCCAAAGTCCAGCTCCACTGTATTTGAGCTATGTAACTGAGCTATTTATTTGTCACTTTGGTGCCTCAGTTAGCTTCCTTAACTATAAAACAGAGATACTAATCAGGGGATTGCTACACAATTTAAATACAATGATCCATGTAAAGCTCTTGGAACAGTGAGTACTAAGCTATTATTAGTTAAGTAAACATTTTTAATGTAAGAATTTATATCCTCTAAATTACTAGTCATTAAATTATGTTAGCTATACAGAGATCATACTTACAGAAAATCATCCCTTATGTTCCCATTAAACGTGCCACACAGACCTAACGTTCTTCTTTTCCACGCACTAGTGAGCTGAATATAAATTCTTTCCCCATCTATAGCAAACAGAATCTTTAAACCAAACGTGGTTTTTAGAAGAATAAATAAGGATGACAGAGTCTGAATTTCAACAATTCCTGCAGGAAAAGAACATACATAAATCAGCTTTGAGATTCATAGGCAGTGTTCTGAAATGCTAATGTACAACATCAGGAGTCTTCTTCCAAAAGACTTCTTCCCAGTTCTTGCTCCTCTGCCCCGGCGCCAATTTTCACCACCTTGTGCCTGCTTTCTTTTCTTCCATTTCCCTTCTGTCCTCCTTTCTGGGTCTTCAGCAGATATTTTTAATAGATTGTCAGGTGCACATGTAATTTCAGTTGGCAAGCATCTCATGGTGGGGGTGGACAGTCCTTAGACATTTGAAATCTGATCTCTTTTCCTTAATGTGTGTGTGTGTGTGTGTGTGTGTGTGTGTGTGTGTGTGTGTGTGTGTGTGTGTGTTTTCCCACGAATTGGTCATGATTCAATAAGGAAGGGGCACTTTTTCAAAAATTCCCCATTCCTTTGAAACTGTCAGCAAAAAGGGGAGCACAGCACTAGAGAAGCACCATTTTATGAGACATCTTTAGAAAAGAGAAACTTGTGCTCAAGACTGAATTTGACTTTTGCAACCAGAAGAGTTGCTCCTACATCCCTATCACAATTTCTGCCATCAGTCTGGTCACCAAACCCAGAAATCTGAGAATCATTCTTTGATCACTTCATTCCCCTTGTTGTCCTTCCCCAACCAACCCCAATCCAATCCATCACCGAGTTGACAGCACTTTTTTTCTAAATAAAATTTCAATCTGTTTTCCTCTCTCCATCTGTACTGTCACTGTCTTGTATCAGTTCCTCCTCATTCCTTGCATGCCCTCCTCTAATAATACCCTAACTGTTAACTGTGCCTCCTGTCTAACATTTCTCAAAGCCATTTCCATAGAGTTGTTATAGTAGTCTACCAAGAAAAAAAAGACAAAGTTAGTCTCCTCATTAAAACTCATTGCTTATTTGGTTGAAGCATATGAGACTGTCATCTTTGTACATAAAAATGGTCAAATAATAACAATTGCATATTCAATTTCATATCAAGTTCAATCAACATCCTGGCACGACATTGACTGTGACCATGTAATTTATATCACAATTCAAGACATTTCTGAAAGCAAAACAGACTATTATTAGTAACTATACTGGAACACAGGCATGAACAGGGCCTCCCAGGAAAACCACAAAGTATGATGCCCTGTATATAAGGCATTCCCCATGGAATTAAGAGATACAAACTACTATGTATAAAACAGATAAGCAAGAAGGATACATGGTACAGCACAGGAAATAACAACCATTGCTTTGAAATAACTTTAAATGAAGTACAATCTATAAAAATATTGAATCACTATGTTGTATACCTAAAACTAATATAATATTGTAAGTCAACTATACTTCAATTTAAAAAATAAGGCCTTCCCCATTCTCATCTCCATCTCTTTCCCTCTTCTCATCTCTGGACATTCTACACTCACCCTCTTCATGCTGCAGCAATGCCAAAGTAGTTACAGTTCCCCCTAAACATACTGCATAGTTCTCCTCTTTGCTATGCCTAGAACACTTCCCCCATCTCCTTCATCCTGGCAATTCCTCAGCTGTAAATGCTCAATGAGATAGTCCCTTCCTTAAGAAAACTTCCTGACCATACCTGCAGGGTTGAGTGAGTTGTACCTAATCATTTAGACCCCCAAAGTCCCTATGCATATCTTAGGGTTTATCATATTTTTAAGTGGCTGTTTACTTGTATCTCTCCTCTTCCAAACTCTAGTCCACTTGAGATAAACACTAGGTCCCATAAACATGGCGGTCTCCACTAAATCTGGCTGAGGAGCTGGCAACACATCGTCATGCAATAAATGTTAGGTTAGTCGGCTAATGGGAAAGGACTCCATTGAAGTTGTGCTGCTGTTGTTTTTCATGTAAGAAAAGTACACCATCAGCATTGCTTCTTACCATTCAGACTGAAGCCCTGGTTAGGACTGGTGAGGATCTGTCCTCCCCTACTAAGGGTCACTTGTTTGTTGAAATCATCCTCCAGAATTAGAGTTACAGACTGAAGGCAGACCAAGCCAAGGTTCTGCATAAAAATCAAATTATCAATTAAAGGAGTGAGAGAGAGAAAGACATAGAAAGAGACAGGACCAACGGGAGAAGGAAATGGGAGAAGATGAGGGAGAGAAAGGAGAAAAGAAAGGAGAGAGCGCACATGGATAAAAATTTATGGTATATAGAAAACTTGAGAAAAAGCAATATAATAAACTAGTTACTACATCTTATTGTGAATCTAATGTAGCCCCATTACTAATAAAATATATCTTTATGTAGTACATTAAATATACCATATACATACATACACTTTACACAGATTATTAAATAGAAATGTTTTCAATAAAGTGCCAATAATTATGTTTTCCATAGTGCATAATTAAAGTATCTTTCCAAATTCATTTGTGGTATATTAACTATTTTAAAAATTCAATGTAGAAAAGAACAAAGAGAATTACTGTTCCGTGCAGAAGGTTAACTGAGACCTGACATATTGCAAAAGAAAAAAAAAAAAATCAAACTAAAAAAAAGCTAACGAAGTAGACTGGAATTTTGCTGGAAACAACCATTTTATGTTGGAATGAAAGTAGAAAAAAAGATTTTGGCAAAATTTTGACTACCTGATTTAGAGAGAGATGAATGAAAGATCTGGGTTTCTTTGTTTACAAATTATTGATGTGCTTATTTCAAGAAAATGTCTTTAAAATAAATATTCCAGAATGCTAAAAAATCTGTCATATCTATTTAGAATGATGTGAAACTTGTTAAATTCTGTCAAAAATCACCTTTAAGATAGCAGTTTGTAAAAACAGAACTACCATATGACCCAGCAATGCCACTACTGGGCATATACCCTGAGAAAACCATAATTCAAAAAGAGTCATGTACCACAATGTTCATTGCAGCTCTATTTACAATAGCAAGGACATGGAAGCAACCTAAGTGGCCATTAACAGATGAATGGATAAAGAAGATGTGGCACATATATACAACGGAATATTACTCAGCCATAAAAAGAAATGAAATTGAGTTATTTGTAGTCAGATGGATGGACCTAGAGTCTGTCATACAGAGTGAAGCAAGTCAGAAAGAGAAAAACAAATACCGTATGCTAACACATATATATGGAATCTTAAAAAAAAAAAAATGGTTCTGAAGAACCTAGGGGCAGGACAGGAATAAAGACGCAGACGTAGAGAATGGACTTGAGGACACGGGGAGGAGGAAGGGTAAGCTGGGATGAAGTGAGAGAGTGGCATGGACATATATACACTACCAAATGTAAAACAGATAGCTAGTGGGAAGCAGCTGCATAGCACAGAGAGATCAGCTCTGTGCTTTGTGACCACCTAGCGAGGTGGGATAGGGAGGGTGGGAGGGAGACGCAAAAGGGAGGAGATATGGGGATATATGTATATGTATAGCTGATTTACTTTGTTATACAGCAGAAACTAACACACCATTGTAAAGCAATTTTACTCTCAATATAAAAAAAAAAAGAGAGAGCAGTTTGGAAGTAAAAAAAAGCTTATTGTCTACTGTGCAGTCATGAAATGTTCCAAAAACCTATACATAAACAAATACCATTTTTAAGAAAGAAAGTACAATAAATACACACTATTTAATCTAAGATATATTTTTTTATATTTTAATATCTCTGAAATCAGGATGCATGATATAATTAATAGTATAACAGATTAATCATCAACACATTTTCTTTCTTTGTAGTATATAGAATAATGATGCATCTTAACAATCAATGGTATCTTATTTTTGAAGAAAATAACTATACCCATTCATGTTACCATTCTTAACCAAGATAAGAAGTTTGAGTCAAAAAAAATGAACATTCCTCTGGTCATTTTGAAATGTTCTTACCTGCTCACAGTGAGCTTTCTGTAAAGTAATTGTGAATTTATCTTTTCCAGTTCCTTTTACAAGGATGTATTGGCACATTCCAATGAAAGAATAATGTCGACCATCAAAAGTAGTAAAATGAGAATCACCTACAACAGAGCATTGAACTACCAAAAAAGAAGAAGAAGAAGAAGAAGGAGGAGGAGGAGGAGGAGGGGTGGGGGGGTGGAAGAGGAGGAGAAGGAGGAGAAGGGGGAGCAAAGGGGAGCAAGGAGAAGAAGGAGAAGAGGAAGAAGGAGAAGGAGAAGTAGAAGAAGAAGAGGAAGAAGAAGTAGAGGAGGAAGAAGAAGAAGAAGGGGAAGGAGAAGAAGAAGGAGAAAAGGAGAAGAAGGAGGAAGAAATTATGTTTATTCTTAAAAAGAAGTAGGTCAACTTAGGATAAATATTTAGGTATCAAAAAGAATAACTAAAGTGTTTAAAATTTATTAGTTTGACAAACTTACTAAATTATGTTATTCAATTTAGTTTAAAATTTATTAAATGATAGCTGTCCCACATATTTTTTAGAATATTTCTACTATTTTAGTAAATTTTTCCCAAAGCTGTCTGCTCAGAGCTATCATTTATTCAATTTTCCACTATCTTATTAATATCTGGATTTAGAAATCATTGCACTTATATGAGATGACCTTAAAAAAATCAGTGCTAGCTTCCTCCTCAATTTCAAGAAAATCAAGACATTGTCTTTAAAAACATTTTAAAAGATTACCTGGGCAGTCATGCTCAGTGCAGTTCCAAACTCCACCAACACATACACTAAATGAAATGATAAAAATATTAATCTAATTGTATAGAGAAACTGTATGAATATTTGCAATAACGTATTGGTAAATGTACCAAAATGTATCATGTTTTTTAGGTTCAGAATAATCTGACTTGAAAAATATCTCTCCAAAAGTTAAGTTAACTGATAAATTTGGACTGGCAAGCACCTAAATTATTATTTATTGTATGTGCATGCCATATTTAAAAATCAATAAAGATGACACAAAGGGAGTATAGATTAGTCAAGAACAAAAACACTAAGCAGAGAACGTCTGTTTCTGTCCTTCCCTCATTGCTTAAACCAAAAAAGGTCACACACAACAAAGTATTTACCCATATCATTAGAGAAATATATATAGAGAGAGTTAAGATTAATAAGTTAACTCATCTACTAAAATGAGCTGGCTTTGAGCATCATCAGACATTAAGGAGAGAGAAAAGATATTCCCTTTGTAAGATAAATTCTGCCTTCTACCATCAAACAGGTATGAATTTTGGAGGCCAGAAGCAGTCTCAGAATGGCAGGAACTCAAATCAGTATCTAAGAACAGGGTTAGTTTTCAACTGCATTTCAGTTATATACACAGACACCTAAGGGAAAATTGCCTAATAACGTTTACACCTCTGTTTCTTTTTAGATTGCCCTGAAGGGATTTAATCTTTGGCTATAATAGTCTTAGTTAGCTAATTTAAGAAGAATTTCTGAAAGACTCTAATCATGGCCAAAAACTGGATAGTCACTTTTTAAGGTACTCAATAGAGAAGGCCAAGAGAACCATCAAGTTCTAAGAGTAAAAGTTTGTGCAAATTGGTGATTATGAATAACAAGACAATTCAACCGTTCATCACATGGATATAAGATTTTATAAAACTACCAAGGGCAGTGAGGAGAATTACATCATAAAAGAAAATACAGATGGTCCCCCCACCACCCTGTCCCTGTAAGCCTTTAAATAAAAGGAAAACTGTGTCTTGGAATTTTTGGAAGAAAAATCAATAAAAAGTATATTTCTTTAAACATTTGTCATGGTAAAATAGTCAACTAGTCAGGTATCCAGAAATAATTAGCTGTACATTGATCACATACCATTCAGTACATTCTTGTTCAATTTTTGAACCAACTGAATAAGCTAATCCATGAAAATTGCATGGGCAATTTTCCAAGGAGATGCAAGTTCCATTTTCCATTATGAGGCCTATTTAAGAAAAATACATATCAAATTCACAAAAGAAATAATAAAGATTGTATTCTTTGAATATAGTAATTCAACCAACTTTTATTGAACACTTGCTTACACTAGGTGCTGGAAATAACAAGTTTCTTTACTTTCAAGGAGGTTACCAACAGCCTGGCTCTGTCTCAATCAATAGCTACCTTATAAGGGTCTGTTTCAGTGATTTTCAACTTTCTTATCCCATGACTTGCCATCAGAAATTCAAGATTCACAGTACAGAATTAGGGCAACTAATGTCTCTTTGCTTTTGAGGGAAGAGGGGAGGAGAAGAGGGAGAAAGTATATTCTTGGCTTTATTTCTGTTTATGTCAAAGTGAGAGATTTACACTATCATCACACAGAGAATAAAGAGCCAAGCAGTGCTTCTCAAAGGGCTAGTGCAGCAGAACTGCATTTAGTACTTCTCTCTAACGAGGAAAGGTGGTCGAACCAGTGTTACTAAGCACACTGTTTGATGCAGCTGATCTGTTTTTCAGAGTAAGACTCTCTAGATGAAAGAAGCATTGACTTATATTTTGGTGCACGGATTTATATTCTGGTGCAAACTCCTTATCTCATCACTGGCTGGTAACAAACAGGCCTGGCACGGGTCCAAAGTACTTAGAGTAGCAGTGACAGAACAATGGACTGAGGTCAACAGATCTGATTCCAAGTAGTCCTCACTCATATTAAGTATACGACAGCGGGAAAATCACTTAACATCTCTGGGATTCTATTTTTTTTTTAATCTGTAAAAATAAAAGGGTTTGAGTAAATCCTCAATGTTCTTATAAATGTCTATCAGTATAGCAGATTTAAATCCCGTTTCTATCACTTACTATGTTACTTCTAGTTTCAAATATTAAAACTACATCAGGACTAAAATCTTGTACTGCCAAAATGTGAAGGTTTTTTTTTCTGAACTTGATTTCATCTTTAAAAAATGAAAGTATATAAATTGTTAAATATCTTTAAATACTCAAGAGAACAAAAGATCTGCCATGGGTAACTTCAAGACAAAGTTCCAAACTTCCTAGGAAATTTACAAAGGAATAAGACTTTTATTAAAGAAAAGCAGCCATTCCTTCTAGTCACTTCAAGGATCAAATCCTACAAGGATAGAAAATCACAACAGCCCTAACATCCTGAGAGATGACATTAAGACATGATTCCTGGATCACAGGGTACTAGTTTCCATGACTGCAGACATGGTTTCTTTCATGAAGCACTTACCATCTGCGCAGTAACATCCGTCAAGACAATGGAGATTACTCCCAAGACATTGTTCCTCAAATGTGCAGGTTGGTGGGCAACAACTGATACAATCCCGATGGACAAAGCTGTCATCACATTTATCAACTAAAATGGGCAAACAGGCAAGCTGTAAATCAACTTTATTCAACACTCAAAAAGATTACAGTCGGTTTTTTTGTTTTTTTTTTAATTTTTTATTGAAGTGTAGTTGATTTACAATATTGTGTACATTTCAGGTGTACAGCACAGTGATTCAGAGATATATATATACATATTCTTTTTCAGATTCTTTTCCCTTATAGGTTATTACATAATATTGAGTATAGTTCCCTGTGCTATAGTAGGTCCCTGTTGGTTATCTATTTTATACATGGTAGTGTGTATATGTTAATCCCAGCCTTCTAATTTATCCCTCCCCCACCTCCCTTTCCCCTTTGGTAACCATAAGTTTGTTTTCTGTGTCTGTGACTCTCTTTCTGTTTTGGAATAAGTTCATTTGTGTCTTTTTTTTCTTTTAGATTCCACATATAAGCAACATCATATGATATTTGTCTTAAGAAGATGTGGTGTGTATATATATACACACACACACACACACACACACACACACAATGGAATATTACTCAGTCATAAAAAAGAATGAAATAATGCCATTTGCAGCACCATGGATGGACCTAGAGATTATCATACTAAGTGAAGTAAGGCAGACACAGAAAGACAAAGATTACAGTGTTTTAAAAGTAAGCAAAAGTTTACCAACATTATTGCATCAATAACAAGTCTTTGCAATTCATTAGTTTTGAGCACTAGGGTAAGTTTTGAGTACTAGGATAAGCCTAAAATTAATAGAAGTGCACAGGGCTAGAAAATAATGAAACATACTGCATGCTGGAAAGTCATCTCTCCAGTCTTGAATAGGGTAGCCAGCATGGGAACAGGCTCTAGCATACTCGGTGGCTGCTCGACAATAGGTCTCATCATCGTGAGTTCTGAAAAGTGAAAAGACAGATCCAATATCACACAGGAAATATTGACAGAAACCATACCTTTGAGCTCCTGATCTCGAGAAATGCTGAGTATGTGGTGAATATTCTAATATTAGCTGATGTCAGCTTGTATATAATACATTATAATATGTTATGTACAATAATGCAGAAAACAGATAAACATGGGATCCCAGCTAAAAAGGCCTAGGCAAATTGTTTCATCTAAGTCTTTCAATAATTTGGCCACTTTTCATTTGATTCAAGGGAGTACCTACACTGAAAAAGATTTCTATTTTAATTATGACATTCTTCCCAGAATCCTTGTATGTATTTTTTTGTTCCCACACAAAGCATCCTAGATCTTTCAGAATTTAACAAATCCTATTAGAGCAGATAAAATTCTATCACAGCAAAAACAACAAATATGAAAATTATTTCTAAGATACCATGCTCTTGATAGTATACATGCTGGAATAAAACCAATACTAATAACCTGCAGAACTTTTGAAAGATTAAATAAATAGCATTTAATTTAAGATTTAAAAGAAGATTTTTAATTCTTTCAGGTTTAAATTACTAAAGCTAGTTACTTTTATAATGCTGCCAAGAGTGAATAACCTCTAAGTATTTTCTTATAATCACCTTAGAAACTCCTCCAAACAAATATAAGAGGTCTGCCAATTCCCAAAGCAGATTAACAAGGCATCTATAAACTAAACAGGGTTTATAAAGTAGTGGGCTTGTTTTTCAACCCAACTGAAACTCAAATTAAATAGTTAAATATCTTTCAAGATAATGACCTTATGAATGTTGTATTTTGTGAGCCTTAGCATTTTCAGTATCTCTGTTGTAAAAGCCAAAGCCACCCATATCAAATTGCACTTATCCTGTGCTACTGTAATTGAGTCATGCAGCTTATCTAGTCCAATTAACCGAGCTTTAGAAGGAAAAAAAGGACTGAGCATATAAACTTCAGAAACTCAGAAAATATTCTAAACCTCCGAATAAGAAAAGTCTCTGAAAAACAAGGTAAGTTAAAACTGTTGAATTCCTAGAAAGACATTAAACCTATGATTTACTTTAAATATGTGCATTGTTTCCTACAATTAATGGAGGCTCTGAAAACTAACAAAGTAACTGAATATTGGTTTTCCAACCCAATGCAACTATTATTCAAATAGCTACTATTTACGGTGACTATGTTATGCTAGGAACTCTACTGGGCATATTACATTTGGCATTGCATAAAAACAACAATCGGGCAAGAAAGAAATTATTATCGCAATTTACTGAGGGGAAAATAAGCGTATTTTTCCATTTTGGATGTGAACTTTAATAAGGAAAATGAGCATTAAATAATAGTTGTTTTTATCAATAAATCAATTGATTTGGGTGTGGCAAAATTAGAAGCATTTCCTTGCTGCTAAGTTTAGCATTCTTAGAAGCAGAAACACGACAAGTTCAAGGACTGGTATTGTATCATCCTTCAAATTCCAACTCAGCTGTCATCTCCTCTAGGCACTCCCTGATAAAGTTAGTAGTTCTCTCCTCCACATTCACTGCACTTTGCATTTAAAGCATGTGTAATTGCTGAAGCCCTGTTTCTCTGCCCCATTAGAATCTGAGTTCCTAGGACAGCGACTATTTCTAAATTGTTTTTGTTTCGATGGCCAACAGACACATGAAAAGATGCTCAACATCACTAATCATCAGGGAAATGCAAATCAAAACCACAATGAGATTATCACTTCACACCTGTCAGAATGGCTGTTGTCAAAAAAAACAACAAATAACAAATGTTGGCGAAGATGTGGAGTAAAGGGAACTCTAGTAAACTGTTGGTGGGAATGTAAATTGGGGCAGTCACTATGGAAAAGAGAATGAAAGTTCCTCAAAAAACTAAAAATAGAACTACCCTATGACCCAGCAGTTCCACTCCTGGGTGTATATTTGAAGAAAACAAAAGCACTAATTCAAAAAGATATATGCACATCAATGTTCACAGCAGCATTGCTTTTTTCATCAGTAGAAGGCATTCATTTTTTTCAGCAACATTTATCAAGATCAGGGCCAACTTTATGGGAATGTGACCTGTGTAGTCAGTCACACAAGGCCCTGCTCTTAAAAAGGCCCTTCACTTAGCTGGACCCTGTACTCGGTTTCACGCTCTGCTGTCACTATCTTGAAATTCGCAACGATTTTTTTAACAGGGGGCCTTGCATTTTCATTTTGTACTACTGCCTCCCCCCAGATTTATTATATCCCAAATGAACTAACTGACATTCCAACATAATTCAGGCTAAAGCACAGTCAGCCTACCAAGAATAAGCAGAGTAGGATAAGAGACAAGGCAAAGGGCAAATTCAGATCTGCTGGGAATAGTTAAGTTGTATGAGATAAGATCAAGCAAAAATTCATACTCCTCACTATAAGCCCTAAGACTCTAGGTAATCTAGACCCTGCCTACTTCTCTAACTTCATCTCCTCTCTCTCTCCCATTCACCATGCTCCAGCAACACTTTTTTGTGTTCTGTAAACACCCCAAATTTGTTTTGCCATAGTAGCATTACTTACAATTGCCAAGATACAGAAGCAGCCTAAGTGTCCATCAAAGATGAATGAATAAAGAAGATATTATGGAATATTATAAATGGAACATTACACAGCCATAAAAAGGAATGAAATTTTGCCATTTGCAAAAACGTGGATGGACCTGAAGGGTATTATGCTTAGTGAAATAAGACAGAAAAAGAAAATACTGTGTTTTCACTTATATGTGGAATTTTAAAAAATAAAAGAAATGAATGAATATAACAAAACAGAAACAGATTCACAGAGAACAAACTAGTGGCTACCACTGGGGAGAGGGATGAGGGGCAGGACAAGATAGGAGAAGGGAATTAAGAGGTATAAACTACTAGGTATAAAATAAATAAGATACAAGGATGTAATGTACAGCATAGAGAATATAGTCAATAGTTTATAATAATGCTAAATGGAGTATAATTTATAAACATATTTAATCACTATGTTGTACACCTGAAACTAATATAATATTGTAAATCAACTATACTTCAACGAAAAATTTAAAAATAAAATAAATTAAAAATTAACATAATAAATTGTTTCTATTTCACCAAGATGTGGCACAATGCTCAACTCGGAATAAACACTCAGAAAATGTGTTGAATTGAATTCAATACACTATCATAGTCTAAGCAGGAAATTAATTTGTGTTCAGCAGATTCACAATTATATAATCATGGTATAGGATCCCTGGAGGCAGTCCTTTAACATAAGAAATGAAGAGAATCTCCTTTAGGGGAAAAAGAATGTAGGTAGGTATAGTCCTGGGTGAAATATTGAGGGGAGTGAAAGGCTAACCCTGGTACCTTCTCACTTCCATTTTATCAATGCCCACTTATTCCATTATAAAGCCCTTTCTTTGGTATTAACTGCCTGCTCTGTCTGGCCTCTTCACCTCAAATATGTATCTTAAGGTGTCAGCTGATTTCAACCAGTAAAAGGTGCTTCACCATCCTGCTGTTTTTATTTGCCCTAAAGAAAGCAATTAGGTTTTGAAATCCAAAGCCTAAATACATCAAAATTTCCAAAGACAAAAATGTTAACTTCTTAGTGATGAAATTTCAGATGAAGTAGGTATGGCCAGCTACTTTTCATGCCCAGTTCCCTCTTCTTTTTAGTATTAGAACCTGCAAGTTTTTGCTGGGCATATGGCTGCCCAGCCAAGGACAACATTTCTCAGCTCTCCTTATTTCTAGGTATGGCCCATGTTTCTAAGTTCTGGCCAAAGGGTTAAAAGTGAGAATGTGAATGAAACTTCCAGATCACTTCCTTAAAAATGCTGACAGCCCTCTATTTCCTTTTCTCCCTTCCTAAGGGTTAAAATATGAGCATGGCAGTGGTGAGCCAGTTTTGACAATGAAATTGAAAATAATACCCTAGGCCCTGGGGGATCACATAGCAATAGTATCACTGAGTCAATGGAAAACTCATGGAGCAGACACATGGTCCGAACCCAGGACCACTTGCCAGCTTGGACTTCATATGAGAGAAATATAAGCATTCAATTGAATCGAAGCCACTGATACTTTGGCAATTGAAGCAACCAAACAATATCCCAACTAATAAATGGTGAATGACTTTTCTGGATCTGCCAAATGATCCTTCCCTTCAGCCTACTTGAGAAATGAGTGCTAAAGATGATAAGACAAGTGAAAAGACTGTTGGAGAATGGTCCCAGAATGAGTCACCATGGAATAAGAACAATTGTTAATTCCAAATAGATGGCTAAATAAGGACAATGGACTACCTACAGAGATCCACAAAAAAGACTAAGTGATAGAACAGAGATAGAACAATATAGCACTTAAATGAAAAATAAAACCAAATAGAGGACAGAATGTTGTAAAATATGTTGTAAAATACTCAATATTTTAGGCAGAGGGAATGCTCTTTCAAAGCTCCTGCATTAGTTCAGAAATCCCTGAGACTATACATACAAATAAAGGTATAACTGTACTTTATTCAAAATTAACAAGTTTCCCAAACAATCTCATTTTAATATCTGGAAAATATTATTACATTCATTATTTTTATAATAATCTTAACTTAAATAAAGCAGAGTGATTATAAATAACTTCACACTACCTCAACCTTTCCTCTCTGTTTTCACTTTTGATAAACTTAGACCTCTTAACAAGCTACCCAAGATATAATTTCAGTGGTTTTAGTCAACCAAAAATTAGTTTGGTCCTTTACAGCAATGTTCCCATGTAAAATTTAAACTTCTTGGGATACTTAAAAGATGCAAACATAAAAATTTCTTGAGATATTCTTGAACATTCAAGATAGCTAATCACATACACTTGGTAATTTTTTTTAATTGAAGTATAGTTGATTTACATGTTGTGTTAGTTTCTGGTGTACAGCAAAGTGATTCAGTTATACATATATATACATATTATTTTTCATATTCTTTTCCATTATGGTTTATTACAGGATATTGAATATAGTTCCCTGCTCTGTACAGGACCTTGTTTATTTTATATACAGTATTTTGTATCTGCTAATCCCAAACTCCTAATTTATCCCTCCCCACCCCCTTTCCCCTTTGGTAACCACAAGTTTGTTTCCTATGTCTTTGTTTCTGTTTCGTAAATAAGTTAACCTGTGTCATATTTTAGATTCCACAATAAGTGATACCATATAGTATTTGTCTTTCTCTTTCTGACTTACTTCACTTAGTCTGATAATCTCTAGATCCATCCATGTTGCTGCAAATGGCATTATTTCATTCCTTTTATGGCTAGTATTCCATTGTATATAAATACCACATCTTCTTTATGCATTCATCTGTCGATGGACACCTAAGTTGCTTCCATGTCTTGGCGATTGTTATTAGTGTTATGAATATCAGGGTGCATGTATCTTTCACTTGGTAAATTTTTTTTTTTTTTAATAAATTTATTTATTTATTTATTTATTTATTTTTAGCTGTGTTGGGTCTTCGTTTCTGTGCGAGGGCTTTCTCTAGTTGCGGCAAGCGGGGGCCACTCTTCATCGCGGTGCGCGGGCCTCTCACTATCGCGGCCTCTCTTGTTGCGGAGCACAGGCTCCAGATGCGCAGGCTCAGTAATTGTGGCTCACGGGCCTAGTTGCTCCGCGGCATGTGGGAACTTCCCAGACCAGGGCCCGAACCCGTGTCCCCTGCATTGGCAGGCAGATTCTCAACCACTGCGCCACCAGGGAAGCCCCCCACTTGGTAAATTTTTGAAAAACTAAAATAAAAAGGACTTCACCTCAATAATGGGTAATTTATAAGTTCTACATTGATGAACACATTATGATGAGTCTCACTAAATTTGTTCCCTAGACAACCACCTTAGTCTACGTGTTCTTAACCCGGGAGTGAAGGCAGGAGTCTGTGACCTTGGATGTGAAAAATACTACATGTTTATTTTCGCTAATCTCCAGCTGATATTTAGCATTTCTTTCAGTTACACACGTGGGCAACACATCACAATGTTCTTAGCAGAATCTGTAACTTTGTCATCAATGTAACTCATATCTCATTTTTCCATATTTTCATTTCTCATTTAATTGTTTCAGATATCTCAAAATATTGTTTATACTCATCACTATATCAAACTACATTAGTTATTAGACATGAAATGCATATAAAAGAGCACGTGGATCAGAAATTCATTTCTTTTACTATTTCAGTAATTCTGTTTCAATATAATTAGTTCCTTTGTAATCTTATATGTTTTATTTTGTGCATTTCAAAACACTATTTTGAAAAAGAGCCTATAGCCTCTCTAGATTCCCGAAAAGGGATCAGTGGCACAAAAAGTGTATAAGAACTAATGTATTCTGTTCATGCTGTTCATATAAAACACTCAGACTGTACCTGTTATCCAGTAAGCTTTTAATAGCTGTTAGTACAGCTTATGTTTTACATTTCCCATTACATTTTGTGAACTGCTGAGATGATGAAGTTATAGAATGGTTTTTGCTCTTCTTTTTGGATAAAGAAAATTTTATTGCAAATAAAATCATTTCACTTACTTGCAAAGATCATTAACACAGCTGGCAATATATAAATATGGATCAATATATTCATGGCAGCTCAAAAAGGGAAACTGCAACAGTATCTGACACTTGAAGAAGATTGCCTATGCAGAAAAAGATGGCGGTCAGCAGAACATACTGAATGATATGCTTGTACTCTCATTGTTTTCTACTGATCTGTTTGCAAGACACTCTGTTCTTACTAGGAAAGAGAAAGTATGTAGGCTTATAAATTTTAAACAACATTTTTCTAACTACATATTTTTATAATGAGTACTACTTTTATGAAACTCGTATTAACCATTTTTGAAATAATCATAAAGTTATTCTTGTTGCGTTACATTTCCTGATTTTAATAGTGTTTATGTAGTATTTACGCTAAAAATGCTTAGTGTTAAATATACAAATACAGTATATGTGTGGTGTATCCAACATACCTAAATTTTTCACGTCATATTTACCTCAAATGCTGGCATTCCACTGGAGCATGGATTTGGAAAATCTGAGGGTGTGGGTACACATTTGGTGTCATCTGAAGTTTGCACCAACCAACTATTTGCAAACATAGCAATGTCTTCTGTATAGTCCTCTATTTCACACAAACACATACAAAAAAATATGTATAATAGGATCACTTTCCACAAAGACACAGTTCACCAACATAAACTTCCTGGTCAAAAAGTTAAACTCAATAGCTTTTTAATTACCAATGATATTAGACTATAACATTACTTCAGCATAATAAAAATAAATTGAACAAAGTTTAAGTACCAAATAAAAGTTAATACCATTGGAGAGAGAAAGCAAACTTCAATGAAGCAAAATGGGGAAGGGTTGAAAATGAGTGGTACAAAATGAATACCAGTAAAGCCTGCAGTTTATACTGCAGAGAGGAGAAAAAATATGCATAAAATTAAGAAACATAAGTCAAAGTTTGGTATGAAAATTTTCAGACAGCCCTCTCATTCTATTTGACATAAGTCAGAACCTTACTAAAATTGTAGCTCCATTTTTTGGGTACCTAGAGCCCTGTGGCGATTTCAGAGGATGGTCATACAGACAATGAAAAAATGGAAAAGACACCTGGAGAAGAGGGTACTAAGAAGTGAATTCATTCCATTGGAATATGATGAATAGTGTTTCTAAAGATGCTCGGGACAGAGTAAGAATCCTGATACCATCCCAGCATTATTCAGAGGCAAGATTCAGGAGCTACTATGCGGCAGCAACAAACAGGCAGTTGGTGGTGAGCACTCTGGGCTTTCTATCTGGCCTGAGGACAAGTTCAGGGTCTGACATGAAAATTAATCCTGCCCCACATTCAGACAAGGGCTGAATCTGAAGTCTCAAGGACTCCGCAGACCCAAACAAGATGACATCTCCAAGTTCCATCTGACAGCCTTCATGTTTGAGTGTTAGCATCTCCACCACTGAGATTTACACAGCCGCAGGTCCACCACTGATGACAAGCTACTGCACCACTAGAATCAAAAACTGCAAGCCAAATGGTTCACCATTCTATCTCAGCATCTGCAAGATAGGAAGATGTCTACTTACTACTACCAATTTTGGGGAAGATTGTAAAAGTTCATCTATAAGAACGCTTTGCGCTCTTAGTATAAAATCCCACATTTTACAGGGGCCTGGAAGACTTTTTTGATCTGGCCTCTGCACTCCCCCAACTCCCCACCTGTTTCACCCATTCTACCCCACCCTATCCCTCCTACATCTTCCACTCCTATTTTTGCTCAACCTACTCCAATCATACAAGCTTTATAATGTTCTTCTCTCAAGCTCATTTCCACCCTGCTCCTGCTTTTGCTCTTGCATCTCCTCCTTGGACATCACTCTTCCCCCACCTCAATCTTCCCTCTGCTGTCTCCCTTACTTCGTGTGGGCATCTATTTAATATGACCTCCTCAGAGAAGCCTCCTCTGGCACATGATCTAGACCCACCAAACATACACTGTTCTGTCACTTAGTCTCCTTTTTCCCCTTTTTTTATGGCTACTATTGCTCACAAAAATTATATTTTAATTTGTCTAATTATTTTGCCTTCTACTACATGAAGGGAGAGAGCTTGTCTAAGCTGTCCTATTGCTGGATCCCTAGTTTACTATCTGGTATAGAGTAGGTGCTCAAAGTATATTTGCTAAATAAGTGAACGAATAAATACAAGGGAGTTTTCCATATTTATTAAAAAGATTATTAGAGTCCTAGATGTTTGGTCCACTTTATTATCTCTGATATTGTTGGAAATGCTACACCCTGAACCAAGCATGGTTCTGGTCTAATATACTTATTTTTAAAAGGAAAAACTGATGTTCCTTTTAAGTAAATTTATAGTCACATTTCATTTCAAAGCATCATCATATTTTAAAGATCTGCAGAATCAAAAATATTTCCTAAAGGCCCACCTATTTCCATATTTATGCACAAATTTTAATGTAACTAAACAACCTGGGCAATCCCTTAGAGTTCACTTTAATTCCAGCTTTTAACCACATATTCAGCTGTTTTCACTACATTGCATTAACAAAAAAGTCACAAATGTTGGTTACTATGAGACTTTAAATCCATATCAGTCGGTGGTCTGGGAGGCAGCAAAACTAAAATTAAAATGTTTCATATAAAATGTACTACAAACGGAGCAATTTACTGTCCATATTGGAACACTTCTAAGAGTGAAAGAGAGGCAGTATTAATTATTATGCTGGGAAAAACAAGAGTAAATCAGGGCTTCTATGAGTAGCTAGCTATAGACATGAATTATGGAACCAGAATCTCAACTAGACAACAAATTTAAATATTTCTATATCTACAGAAATTCTGAAAAGGCTCATTTCTTTGTGAAGTCATGCCTGAAGAACGCATAGGAATGCAAAGAGAAATACAATTTTAATCACTGTTAAGAAATTATTAATTCAATGGGATTCAATCAAACTACCTCTCTGCCTCTAAAGATTTATCTAATCAGCAAAGTACAGGCTGAGTTTCAAGAAAATACTAGGCATCTTTAAGCTAAAGGTAATACAGCTCACCTGTAGACGTATTTTTGCATTATTACGGTATGAGAGAAAATCGGAAAGCAGGTTCTAGTCACATCCTTATAAATTATCATGTTAGTTTTTTTATCATTCTGCTTTACTCTGTGCACTAAATAAAATTGTGAAAAAGCTGAAATCTCTCTTTAGGCTCCTTCCATGTACTTTCCAGGGTCCTTCTTGCCTTCTGCCAGTTCAGCCGTAATTCAGTCAAATTGCCTCCTTCCGGTCTTCTCCCACAAATAATCTGCTAACACCCCTTTGTGTGCTGCCCAATTATCTCACTGTAAGCAACCATTTTATGTTCCAGGTTATCAAAGTCTGTCTGACTCTTAACGCAAATCCTAATCTGAGTCTCTCTGCCTCTAACAAGAGCAGATAGGCTATTTTCTATCCCAACTTCTATACCATGTTCCCTAGATGTCCCCAGGGAAGTTGCCCATGGCAGTCTTTAACTCTAACATTGAGAATTGAATTGAGTATTATTTTTTTCATAAAGCTTTGATACAGAAGAAAAAGAAATCAATAACTGCCATCTGATTGGTTCTGCCTGGGTCCAAAACCCTACTTCCTAATATAGTCTCAAGATTCCAAGTTTGTGAACTCTCTCATTCTAAATACCCAACTGGATGCAAAACACCATTTCATGATGAAATGTACAATACTGTATATTTGTACTGTGCTCACAGACTTTTAAACACTTTCACTTACATTTTCTCATTAGATTCTCAGAGGCTGGGACGCTCTAAGGGTCATTATTATTATCTCCATTTTGCATGTAAGAAAACTGACTCCTTGAAGCCCTGCTCTTTAGCTACTAGTAAACTAATACTGATGAAGCATTATGCATCCTGGGAAAATGTTTGCATTTTGACAAGGGCCTCTTAAAGCAATGTCTTTAATCAAACATTTTCACGTTAGCTCCATTATAGGCTGATTGAGAACACTTGGAGATGATTATAAATTAGCTAAAATGTATTCAGTATTAACTATGTGCCAAGCCAGGCACTGTACTAAGTATTTTACAGGGATTACCTCATTTAATCCTTGCAACTCTATGAAGTATACACTACTAGTATATCGTTAAACTTAGAAAGTTTAACAAGTGGCAAAGAAGAATATGAATCCCACAGTCTGACTCCAGAACCCACACTCTAAGTAGGATTTTCATTCCCTTAAAACACAACATATGGGCAACTCTTCTCTATTAATTTTATAATATAAAACAAACAGTATTATTACAGATTAAATTACAGATTAAAAGTCAATTTCTCTCACATTTATCTAAGAACAGAATTGGGAGCCAGCTGGATCTGTAACTCAACTCTGATAGCACCATTTACAAGCTGTGTTACATTGGGCACACCACCTTGTGTCTTCATTGTAAAATTAAGAAAATACACCCACCTTACAGGATGTTGTAAGAGTTGGGAATAATACAGCTATGTACTCATATTAACTACTACTAAACGGTATCAAGCTATGCTATTATTATTAACAATGTTCTGAGTTCCAAATTATTTTAATCCCTATTTTACAGCTGAAGAAACTGAGTATCAGAGAGATTAATTGAGATGCCTCAAATTATAAAACTTGTAAGAGCTGAACAAGATTCAAAGCCAGGTAGGTCTTCTGGTACTAAGAACAGTATTCTTTTTTATTGCACATTTATATGTGGACCTAAATCATGATTGTGTCCTGTAATTCTCTTATTTTGTTGCCACTGCAAACTAGTACCCATATTGAAACAAAACCCATTTTTAACAGCTCATTGGGATTAGTTTCATGACTTATAATGAATAGATGAATGAATGATATGTACATCATTATACATGACAAAAACCATTCCAAGTTATTACTCAACTTTTATAAATTCTGCTCACATTTTATTGTATTTACAAAACTATTATGTGGCAGTCATTTAATTTATTCCTATCAAGACTGGAAGCAAAATATCTGTTGCCCAAAAGTAGACAAGCTTGCCCCAAATGGGTCTGAATCACTAAAATGTCAATATAAGCCCCAAGAAGGGAGAAGTTTTTTTTTTTTCCACTGATATATCCCAAGCTCCTACAACAGTGCCAGACACAAAGTAAATGCTCAGTTAGTATTTGTTACGTGAGTAAAACCTGACTTGTATTAATTTAGTAAATGTAAGCTAGCTCATGGCTTTCAAGAATGACACAAAAATATTTTCCTGTTCAAGCTTCACTTAAAATCACATAAGCAGGCAAGCGATAGCTACTATTTTTACCCAACCTAGGACAAGTTGTACCCTTCTGGGTATAAACAGAGTGATCAGTGAAGGAAGAAGAGCTCAGAAGTACCCACCCATTTCTTCTGCTCCACTTACCTTGCTGAATGATGAAATCATCAGATTGAATGCCATTGTAGTTTGCACATAGGCCACATGATTTCCCTTTATGCTCCTCAGACAGCTTCAGGTAAATTCCAGATATTCCATCCCAAGCCAATGAAAAACCAAAGGTTGTTTTCACCAGAATATAGTCAGCTAGTTTCTCAATGAAAATCTGTCCAATTGTCTGAGGCAATGTTAAACTTGAAAAATAGAACAAAGGCAATCTAAGAATTATGAAGAAACATCAATTACAGATGATCTATTTCTTTCTTGAAGTGACTGAGAATTAAATAAAAGATAATTATTATTCAAAATTATTGAATAAACTATGCAGTTAGATTTTCAACATTTTTGAAATTTTAATATTGAAATAAAAAGACAGCAAAAATGATACCTATTTTTGCATACTGATTAAGATTTTATACTTATAATTGGATGCTTCTTTCAACCAACCAAAAGCATACTTCTGCTAAATATCAGTGATTTTTAAAATCTGGAAAATAACCTTGTCTATTTAGAATAATGAGAGCTGAATGTATTTATATTTTTATCTAGAGAGTTTAAGATAATCTAAAAATGCTGCTCAATAATTTTGAAGTAAGAACAAACAATACTCAAAGTATGTAAACCATTTTTGAGTGATGATTTTGTTTAATTTTGTTTTAAACTTGGCTGTAAAGAAATAAGAGCTTCTATTCCCAAAATGTCACCTTGGTACAAGTCATTGTTTTCCAAAAGAAAAATGTCTAGGCATGTTAATTATAATTTATATTTTTAATGCTGCAAAGCACATTATTAGGAATAAAAAATACTTTCCATACAGTATTCATAAGGGTTATAGTCATAATTTTTAAGTTGCATACAATTTGGTCTATTTAAGCAAGGGTCACGTTGAATATTTAAACTCCTGATCCAATGTCTAGTCTTTCCAGTTTTCACAAGCATGTACACATACAGAGGAAGTGAGAGACATAAGAGGACAGAAGAAAATTAGCCATGCTAACTGAATAATGTGAGGTGAGAGGTTAGTAGGTACATTTATACATTTCTCTCAAAAGCTTCAAATTACTGAGTTCCTTTCCAGTAAGAATATGGCTACATGAAATAAAAACTATAAAATTAAACATACTCATTAACAAAGGGATAGTCCCTAAAGAAACAATTCAAAATATCTGTAATCATTTGCACAAGTATGTGTGCAGATAATTTTTTAGTCATAAGATTTAGTTATAAGAATAGGAAAATAACTAGAATTTATACCAGAGAATAAATGACTTTACTGTCATAATCTATTCTTATTAAAAATTATAAACATAAGAAATTCATTTTCAATTCCTAGTAAAAGTTAGTACGAATAATCTTGTTTAAGTTTGCAAGTTTATAAAAGCTATACTTAAAAAAAGTGAGTCATGTTTTATAAAGATATTCCATAGCAATGGGATGTTCACTGCGGCAAGGTATAGTTGTTCTTTTGCAGGTATTCCTTGGTTTGTTCATTTGTCACTTGATCTCTTTCATAGTAAATTTGATTAAATACACAATTTTTGAAAACAAAAGGTACATAACTGTGATTATCCAAATGTCTATACATTAAAAGATGCTAGTAGAGATGGGTGATGATACTAAAAATTAGATAATCTCCCATAAGTTTAAGAAAACCTCCATGCAACTTGAAACATTAACAATGCAAACTAAACTGAATGCACAGATTAATACTGAAAATTATTCACAGGTTCATATGTACCAAAACCCTGCATTTCACAGGGGAGAGAACTGAAGTCCAGAAAGGTAAAGTATGATGTGCAGAGCCAAACACATTTGACTTCATTTTGGTAAACATTTCTCTAGCATCTGCTATGAGATAGGCCCTAGGCCCAGTATAGCATTATTATAAGCAATTTAGCTGAATAATAAGAAAACCATCTTCTTTCTATTATACAAATGGAAATCTTCAAAGAAATTTTTTTTCTGAGTTAAAATTTAAATATTATGTCCTATATTTAACAAAGGGTTAGTATTCTTGAAAATCTACTTAAATGGAGTTTTTGTTTTATAAAACAATAATTTTTAAGTGCCCACTATGTTATCCCAAATCCCATATAAAAATCCTAAACCACTGTTTAAATTCAGCTCCAAGAAATACATATGTAAGTGCATTACCTTCCCATTCAAATGGATAATCTTTCTTTTATAAGAAAATGAAAAGTACAGAACCCAGTTGATGAAGAAAATAAGCCCAAGAGAGGCAGAGGGGCTGCTTGGGGTTGCCTGACTATGACAAAACCTGGGTCAGTGCCTGGTTCCCCTGGTGCTTCATCCAAAGCCCTTCCTGCTATCATCTGCTGCCTCCTGAGGAATCTAAACTGAAAACAAAGCACATAGGTTGGTATAGCCATTGCCCTGGAAAAAATTCCCATGGTTCAAACACTTGCTGGTGAATTCTGAATGATGGATAGGATTGAGCTATCACACAATTTACTTTTCTCAGCATAAGTCAGCCGAAACAGAAAAAATACCTGCCCTCATGAAATATATCCCATTAGAGGAAGACAGTTAATAAAATTTATGATGAAATGTAACTAAAATATGTACTATGCTAGATGACATGAAGGAGAAATATTAAGCAGAGAAAAGGGATAGAGAGTGTGTCAAGGATGGGGGGTAACTTAAAATTGAGTATTTCTATACTTATTTAGATTGGATGGTAGATTATTCCACAGTACTTCTAGTTTAAAATGTACAAAACCTTCCACCAAATAAATAAACATCTGCTTCCCCTAAAGTTTCAGTTCTACAAGTGGGCCCCTCTCTTATCTATTCAAGAAGACCAGTTATTTATTGACTCTCAACTCTTCGTCAGAACACTAACAGAAAATCCTAAGTGACACCCAAACCTCATTCACACAAATTTGGAAAGGATTTTCAGAAGTTTAGTTTTATTTTGATTTTCTGTTTAAAAAAAAAAAAAAACAGGAAAAGATTTAAGAAAGGGGGCAAAAATAATTTGAGTTGAACTATGAGGATTTCTCCTGAATCTCTCTTACAAGTAGATGTAATAATCTTACCTCTACCTATATAAGTATATTTGTATCCTGCACAAACATTAGGGAGGCTAAACTGTTAGATTCCTCGCCACCTGGCTGGCTTTGGAGCCTACTGAAATTTTTATGTCTTTATGCTATAACTTAAAGTTTACTATTGAAGAAATCCTCTCCCTTCCTCCACATTCACTTCCAGAGTGAGATGTTTAGAAATTCTGTTAATCCGTTGTATTATTTTCATTATATCATTTATCATATCTTACCTGATTCCATTCTTTTTTATTTCATGCCCATAAATTCGAATTTCCTCTTGGTCTGAAAAGAACAAGCTGATCGACCGATAACAATAATACACTGAACCAAGGCATTTAGGGCTATTATGAACCTTAAAGGGAGAAAAACAAGAGAAAGCACAGAAAGCAACAACAACACACAAACTTGCCTTCGTTTGAGTTAACTAAATCCACAATGCACATCTACAGCTCTATAGCATCATTAGTCCCGTGACACTTTACAAAATTATAAGTACAGTTAGGATTTTCAAGAGAAAAAAAGATATTTGCTTCAGAAATTGGACAACAGAAGTAACTTCATAAAGTACAAGTTAAGTTAGCATATTTATTTAAATGATCTGAATCTTTACATACAGGATGTTAATATTCTAAAACTATGTGATGTTCAAAGTTAGCAGAAGGAAAGAAATCATAAAGATCAGAGCAGAAATAAATGAAATAGAAACAAAGAAAACAATAGCAAAGATCAATAAAACTAAAAGCTGGTTCTCTGAGAAGATAAACAAAATTGATAAGCCATTAGCCAGACTCAACAAGAAAAAGAGGGAGAGGACTCAAATTAAAAAAATAAAAAAATAAAAAAAAAAAACTATGTGGTGTGATCGTAAGGACATGGAAGCAACCTAAGTGTCCATCAACAGATGAATGGATAAAGAAGATGTGGCACACATATACAATGGAATATTACTCAGCCATAAAAAGAAATGAAATTGAGTTATTTGTAGTGAGGTGGATGGACCTAGAGTCTGTCATACAGAGTGAAGTAAGTCAGAAAGAGAAAAACAAATACCGTATGCTAACACATATATATGGAATCTTAAAAAAAAGAGAAAAAATGGTTTTGAAGAACCTAGGGCCAGGATGGGAATAAAGAAGCAGACCTACTAGAGAATGGACTTGAGGATATGGGGAGAGGGAAGGGTAAGCTGGGACGAGGTGAGAGAGTGGCATGGACTTATATATACTACCAAATGTAAAATAGATAGCTAGTGGGAAGCAGCCGCATAGCACAGGGAGATAAGCTCGGTGCTTTGTGACCACCTAGAGGGGTGGGATAGGGAGGGTGGGAGGGAGACGCAAGAGGGAGGAGATACAGGGATACATGTATATGTATAGCTGATTCACTTTGTTATAAAGCAGAAACTAACACACCATTGTAAAGCAATTATACTCCAATAAAGATGTTAAAAATATATATATTACCCAAAGTAATATTTAAAGGTTGCAAAAGTAACTATAACTCTAAAAATAAAATTGTCCAAACACTTTAGGGAAGAGAGGTTATTTCTCAAAAAACTGATGGGAAAATTAGTTTACTAGTAAAAATAAAAAAGAAAGCAAGGAAGAAAAGAGAAGAGGAAAGTAAGAAAGGAGAAGAGGAATGTTAGATTCTCTTACCCTACCACCAAAATAAACTTTAAAAGGTCCAAATAATGACAGCAGAAAATAGCTGAAAGAAAATACATATAACTATATAGATGGAAAAGAACTTTCAAAGCATAAAAGTGATAAGAAAAATCACCAATGATAAGATAGATTTTTAATATTGCAAGAATGTAATATATATTAATTTAGTGATTAATCAGCAAATTTTATTGATCACTTATTATGTACCAGGCACTGTTCTAGATTCTGGAGATGTAGAAGTCAACAAAATAGACAAAAATACCTGCCCTCATGAATCTTATATTCCATTAGAGAAAAACAGTTAATAAAAAAAAATAACTACATGTAACTAAAATATGCACCATGCTACATGACATGAAGAAATATTAAGTGGAGAAAAGAGATAGCATGTGTATCGAGGGTTGTTGGGGGGTTGGGGGCAGTTTTAGACTGAATGGACAACAAAAGCCTCACTGAGAAGGGGAAATTCTAGTAAAGATGAAGGAGGGATAAGAGCAAGCCATATGGATATTTAGACCATTCTAGGCAAAGGGAATAGCAAATGCAAAAAGCCTAAAGTAGGAGTATAACTAAAATGTTCTCAGTATCCAGGAATCCAGACATATGACCCCAGGCAGGATACTGGAGGAGTTTTCCTTGAAGAAACAAAATTGAAAAAGATGTACAGATACTAATATTGGGGGCTTATTTAATGAAACCAGAGGATCCCTGCTCAGTCTCCCACTATGCAAGCAAGCCCCCATCCATGTATTCAGATCTTCCAACCAGCTTTTAGAGCCTAATTCTCAAATGTGAATAAACATTCATGGATCATTTGATAAAAGCCTGCAATGTGAAAGGATAAATAATAAATAATAAACAAAAGAAAGGAGATCAAAGGAATCAAAAACAAGTCAGAAAAATAAACTTCCGAGAATCCATAATTGATATCTTCAGGGAGAACAGTGAGAAAGGGCCATTCATGAAACAAGAATAAAATGATGTTAAAAGTGAAATTCAAGGAATAAAAATAAGTGATTGGATATTGACAATATGATAGGAAAAACTTATAACTGAAATAGAACTCCTGGAAGGTAAATATTTAAGGCTGGAAAGAAATCTCCCAAAATGTAAAACAAAAAAGCAAAAAGATGGAAAAGAGAAATAAATCCATGAGAAAATTAAGGAATCAGTCACTTAGTTCAGGCGCTCCAATATCTGAATTACAGAATTTCTGAAAGAGAGAAAGAGAGGAAATTAAGAAAGAAATATTATTCCAAAACTGAAGGATCTGGATTGCTAGAAAGGGCCTATCAAGTACCTAGCACGATAAATGGAAAAAAAAAAAAAAAATTCACATATGACATCTCAGAACACTGGGGATAAAGACAACTAAAAATTTCTATAAAGAGAAGGGAAATTTTAAAAGACCATATGCAAAATGATCAGAAATCAGAATGAATTGAATTTCAACATTCTGAAAGTGATTTCCAAACTATAATCAAGATTTCAAAATTCTCCCTCCTATGCACTCTTGAAACATGGGTAATCATTAGTCAAATCCATTTCACCTGCCTTCACTAACCAAGGTCGTTTTAATTGTTGCTACCAAAGATTTGCATGTACTCCAAGCAGCACGTAGCCTAAACAATAAGATGTTTGCCCGAGTCGTTTTCCAGGAACTTGGTGTCAGGGGTGTCTAGTTTGAGTTAGCTGGTCAAGACTGGAGAGGACCCCTTCCCCTCCAACTTGCTCCAATGTGCAAGTGTGGTGACCTTTTGACGTCAGAGGGCTGAAAACACCCTCAGATGATGCTAAGTGCCTCCATTTTGGAACAACGATTCCCCACACCTTTTTCCAGTCACCTTTCCCCAGGCTCCCACGCCTCAGGCCGCCCTGCTTTTTTTATTCTTTATCCAATAAATACCCCAAGACCCTTGCCTTCAGGGAGGTGGATCTGAGATTTGTTCTCCTGTATCCTCGCTTAGCTGCCTAATAAACCCTCTCTTTGCTGCAAACCCCGGCACCTCAGCATTTTGGCTTGCTGCTAGATGGGCAAAATGAACCTAGTTCAGTAACACTCTTTCCAGGAAAATATCTTCCCTTTCCAGAAAGCACTACAAACAAGCACTGCCCATATGATCAGAGCATCCAATAAGCTTTTTAGAGCCTATCTCTCAAGTATGAACAAAATTCAAGGACTGCTAGACACTTCACGGGACCTAAGAAACAGGGAAACCAATATAGGAGAGAGAAGAATGAAATTCTCCAGGAAGATGGTGAATAAAATCCTGAGTGCTAGGTGTACAGTAGGCTCAAAAGCAACCACTCTCAGTTGCAACAGGAAAATGAAGAACTGAGGAAGGGACATCTCATGGGAAGGAAAGAGAAACTGAGAGATTGTCTGATGTATCTGACCATGTTGAGAACAGTTGTTTAGAGATACTTTGAAGGAAAAAATGATTGAAGTATAGAAAATGCAGCAAATGAAAAATGGGATAACTGTTAATTCTATAAAATTGTACAGAGAAATAAAATCACAATAACATATTAGGCTCAGCTCTCAACAATATTTATATAAATACTGTTCATATATGTACAATATGTAAATGACAATAATATAAAAACCACATATTTAACCAATAACGGTGATATAACTCTATTAGGAGGAGAAAAGGAAAGTGTGTGTGTGTGTGTGTGTGTGTGTGTGTGTGTGTGTGTGTGTTAGGGGCAGGAAGGATAACTTAACAGATGACTTCCCATTTTCCATAGTAAGAAGTGAAGAAATAAGTCCTAACTTTGAAGAAATAATAGCACATTTTGACATGTTAGGTAAAAGCCAGAAGAAACATCTAAAAAACTTGAAGTAACTGCCTTTGGGGAGTCAGACTTCAGCTGGGGTCAAGGAGTGAAGGAAAGAGGGGCTATTTTTTGGCTTCATATATCTTGATGAAATCTTTTAAACTAAGTACATGTATTATTTTCATAAAAATAAAATTGAATTTAAAGAAGAAAAAGAAAAGAATCAAGAGCATAAAAAAGATATATGCAAAAAGATATTTATTAATACGCATCTTTTAAAATACTGAAAATATTTTTTAAATCTAAATTTCTAAAACAGGGTACAATTAAATAATTTCAGTATTCCATAGTTGGAACAAATACAGCTAACAAAATTTGTGTTTGTCAAGAACATCTGACGTGGAAAAAAAGTTCTTCATATAATATTAGGTGAAAATGCGGGAAATAAAATTATGCATAGTAGAATTTCAAATTTATGTGTATAAAATCCAGAGGAAAAAATTTAGAAGGAAATATATGAAGCCATTAGCACTGATAAGCCTTGACTGATCATTCTGATAGTATTTTTTAGACTTCTTTGAATTTTTTCAAATTTTCTACAAAAGAGGTGAACAACTTTTACAGTCAGGGAAAGATGACATTTAAAGTAAATGGATTTGTTAATGTGAAAGCAAATTCCACCAACCAAAGAGGGCCAAGTAAAAACAATTATCTATTAACTCTGGAAGCACAGTTGAACATTGTGTGTTATGATCACACAATTATCTCCTTGACACCTTAGTCCTCAAAAGGATCAGACACTGAATAAGAACATTTCAATGAAACAGAAGATGTTTGAGCGATAAACCCAGCAACTCCTTCCTAGAGTGGATGAGTAAAGGGCAATAGGGGACTGAGCCCTGTATGAACTAAAAACACATGCCACTAACTTCCTGACCTAAAGAGACCTCCAATTTTTTTATCCTTATGTCCCATAAGTTAACTTTCAATAGACTTCATTTCCTTTTGAGGGCACAAGGATTTGTTGCTGTTGAAAAGCTTTAGGGCCTACTTTTGAATATTTGCCTCGTCTAAGAGAGGAAGAAAATTTAGGCAACGCCAACATAAGTCGGAGGGATTCAACAACAGAGATTCAAACAAATGATGGTTATGGAGGGTTTTAGCTTTAGAACAGGACAGCACTGCAGTTTTCTGGCTGTGTTTTGAGATACCAGAAAATTCAGAGGAAGACAACAGCAGGGAAAGAGGTCCCTACTTCCTTCCTTCTACCAGAGCTACTCTGCAGCTTGCATTTTGAGATGTCTCCTATGAATTCTTTTGAAGAAAGAACTCTGCAACTAAGAACTAACTCTCTGAGCTCAATCATATAGTATCAATCTACCTAGAAATTAGCTGCCTGTCTCCACATCCTTTAGCCCGTGTTTATATAATTCATACACTCCATTTAATAAATTCCAGCCCCCAGATTAGACTGAGGTATGTCATTTAAAAAAATCCAGATGGCCATCACACTGGACATGTCAAGAAGGAAACATATACGAGTAATATGATTGATGCCAACCTACCGTCTCTTCAAAATGATCAAATAAAACGTGAAGAATGAGTATGTCAACTGGAGTTGATATTATGACATCCATGATATAGACATTTCTGTGTTGCCTACATGTCCCAACCATATGGATGCAAACCTTTCTTCTAGTCCTAGGCTCCATCTTGATAGAAATATACTCAAAATAGCTACAAATTTGGCCCATCCCATTCAGAACCAGCCCCTCTCCTTCCCTAGTCAGGGCCCTAAGTATTCATGCTATGATTACTATATATTTTCCATGATTTGTCCAGTACTTTAAAAATACAGACTTGGCCAGAAATAATTTTTAAGTTAATTATGTCCTAGGATCACCTACCCATACAGTGTACCGAGGCTCCAAATTACCACAGTCCTTCGCAAAAATGTAAGAACAGTTTCCTGGGAAATAATAGTAGATGCCATCAAAAGTTTCAAAGTGGTACTGTCCCCAGGTTTTGCAAATCCCATCTCTGCCATTGCCCATGTTTGGCACTGAAAAGAAATAGGATAATATTTAGTAGAATAAAACAAATTATACCTGTTTCTGGCAAGGTTCAGTCACGCTAGGTGATTCTAATTTTCATTAAAATAAATGTTTTCTTCTTTGGTAGACAATATCACAGGGAAAAATACCTAACAAAATTACCAACTGCTCTCAAAACTATCAAACTCTTCTGAAGAAAAACATAGTCTCCAAGTTGTTTTGAAGAAAGGTTTTATGTTAGAAACTTCCTTAATTTTTGCTTCCAAACAAAGACTCTGGAAGAGAGGAAGAGAGGAGAGAATGATAAAGTAAAAGAAGGTGATAGTGATAAAACAAATATAATGGCTCAGAAAGAAAGAAATGTCACCACTAAGTGTTCTAAAAATTAACACTGACAGTGTTCTAGTCTCTGCAATTCTTCCGAAAATAATAGCATCCATGGAGAAAATTAACCACTGACCAAAAAGTCATGTTTAGAAGTCTGGGACCTGGGGATGGGGAGCATTAGTCATCCAAAGTATGCTGGAATTTAGGAATTCATGACTTCAAACTGGTCACATTGTAAGCAGTGTTTGTCTTAAAGCATACAACTTCATCTCCTGTTGCCTTCATGCCTATCTCCCTTTATACCTTTGTGGGTCACCTTCTATTCTATTTTGATTTTGTAGACCCTTCCTTCTAGATTAATATGAAAATCAGTGACATTTACTGAGCACTCAAAATGTGTAATACATATTGGTTAAGACATTAAAATGTGTTCATATACTCTACAGGGAGCATAAAGATAAGGCACAATCACTTTATCTTTTCTTTTTGTAATTTACCTAAATGTATTAGGCTTGGCCAACTTTGGCCTTTTCAAGAAAAAACAGAGTTATTTATTATTCAGGCAGTCTTCTCTGATAGTATGCCTTACCTCTGTTGCATATTTTCATAAAATCTTGCACTTCCCTTTACAGCACGTCACAAGTGTAATTACTGTGTATCTGTTATGTGTTGGTCCCCCTCCTCTAGACTATAACCTCCAAGAGGGCAGAAACATGTCTATATTATTCACTCTTCCCAGTGCCCAGCCTGGGATCGAGTAGATGCTCAATAAATACTCATTAAACAAATGAATGTTTTTTAGTCATTACTGATGTAGGGTCCTAACCTAGACACCATGGATAAAAATATTTTTAAGAACCCTCTGCCTTTGAAGAGCTCTCAACACTACTTCTCTTTTATGTACAGAATGTTCCATTAATTCAAAGTCAAAAAGAATGAGTGGCTCCAAATAACAAATCTAATTTATAAAGCAAAAGAGAGATGAATTGGAAACCTGGTTTTAATGGGCCAGTACCATTTAAAATGGAAAAAATACTTGAATCGCATCAAAAACAAAATAAAATACTTAGCAATAAACCTGACCAAGGAGGTGAAAGACTCATACACTGAGAACTATAAAATATTGATAAAGGAAACTGAAGATGATTTAAAGAAATGGAAAAATGTCTCATGCTCTTGGGTTGGAAGAATTCATAGTGTTAAAATGGCCATACTACCCAAAGCAATATACAGATTTAATGTGATTCCTATCAAATTACCCATGACATTTTCCACAGAACTAGAACAAATAATCCTAAAATTTATATGGAACCATAAAAGACCCAGAATTGCCAAAGCAATACTGAGGAAAAAGAACAAAGCAGGAGGCATAACCCTCCCAGACTTCAGACAATACTACAAAGCTACAGTAATCAAAACAGCATGGTACTGGCACAAAAACAGACATATGGATCAATGGAACAGAATAGAGAGCCCAGAAACAAACCCACACACCTACAGTCAATTAACCTTTGACAAAGGAGGCAAGAATACACGATGGATTAAAAGATAGTCTCTTCAGCAAGTGGTGTCAGGAAAGTTGGACAGCCACATGTAAATCAATGAAGTTAGAACACACCCTCACAAAAATGGCTTAAAGACTTAAATATAAGATATGACACCACGAAACTACTAGAAGAGAACAAAGGCAAAACAGTCTCTGACATAAACCGTACCAATGTTTTCTTAGGTTAGTCTACCAAGGCAATAAAAATAACACAAAAATAAACAAATGGGACCTAATAAAACTTATAAGCTTTTGCACAGCAAAGGAAACCATAAACAAAATGAAAAGACAACCTACGGACTGAGAGAAAATATTTGCAAATGATGTGACTAACAAGGGCTTAACTTCCAAAATATACAAACAGCTCATACAACTCAATAACAGAAGAAAAAAAAAATCAAAGAATTGGCAGAAGACCTAAATAGACATTTCTCCAAAGAAGACCTATGTATGGCCAATAGGCACATGAAAAGATGCTCAACATTGCTAATTATTAGAGAAATACAAATCAAAACTTCAATGAGGGGGCTTCCCTGGTGGTGCAGTGGTTAAGAGTCCGCCTGCCAATGCAGGGGACACGGGTTCCAGCCCTGGTCCAGGAAGATCCCACATGCTGTGGAGTAACTAAGCAACTAAGTAGTTGTGTGCCACAACTACTGAGCCTGTGCTCTAGAGCCCATGAGCCACAACTACTGAGCCCATGTGACACAACTACTAAAGCCCGCATGCCTAGAGCCCATGCTCCACAACAACAGAAGCCACCGCAATGAGAAGCCTATGCACCGCAACAAAGAGTAGTCTCCGCTCACTGCAACTAGAGAAAGCCCGCACGCAGCAACGAAGACCCAATGCAGCCAAAAATAAATAAATAAAATAGATACAACAATAAAGAAATTTTTTTAAATGTTTAAAAAAAAAAAACTTCAATGAGGTACTACCTCATACCTGTCAGAATGGCCATCATTAAAAAAAATCTACAAATAACAAATGCCGGAGAGGGTGTGGAGAAAAGGGAACCCTCCTACACTGTTCGTGGGAATGTAAATTGGTGCGGCCACTATGGAAAACAGTATGGAGGTTCCTCAAAAAACTAAAAATAGAGTTTCCATAGGATCCAGCAGTCGCACTCCTGGGCACATACCCAGACAAAACTATAATTCAAAAAGATACATGCACCCCTATGTTCGTAGCAGCACTATTCACAATAGCCAAGACGTGGAAACAACCTAAATGTCCATCAACAGATGAATGGATAAAGATGTGAAACACAAACACACACACACAAACATACACACACACACACACACACAATGAAATATTACTCAGCCATAAAAAAAGAGAATGAAATAATGCCATTTGCAGCTACGTGGATGGACCTAGAAATTATCAAACTAAGTGAAGTAAGTTAGAAAGAGAAAGACAAATACCATATGATATCACTCATACGTGGAATCTAAAATATGACACAAATGAACCTACCTACGAAACAGAAACAGGCTCAGACATAGAGAACAGACTTGTGGTTGCCAAGGGGGAGGGGGGCAGGGGAGGGATGGATTGGGAGTTTGGGATCAGCAGATGCAAACCACTGTATATAGAATGGATAAACAACAAGGTCCTACTGTGTAGCACAGGGAACTATATTCAATATTCTGTAATAAACCATAATGGAAAAGAATATGAAAAAATAACATTGTAAATCAACTATAATTTAAAAATTAAATAAAAATTTTAAAACAGAAAAGAAAAAACACTTGAGGAAATAGAGCTCAGTGAGAAGGTAAAGTGGGCATACTCATTTTCTTTCACATTGTTTCAAAATTACTGGAAATAAATTGTGGATACTCTAGTTAATACACAATATTATTGTACCAACTCCCAAAGAATGAACACTAATACAGCAAATTATGCCTTCATGCTCTCCACGGCATCTCATAATTCTCTCATAAGTATCCCTGAAACTTACCAATCTGGCACCGTGTCCCAAGTGCCTGAAATATTTGACAGTCACATGTACCAGCCTTAGAACAGAAAGCTCCGTTAAGGCATTCATGAGGACAAGAACCTGAAGGGCAAAAAAATAAGTTATCTTCTGGCGTGCATCAGTTTTTATAAACATAAATCTGTCAAGATATAGCTTGGACTAACAGTAACCTCTGTTAACTCAAACAGAACCCTGGGCCTACTGCCTTGATGAGCTAAAGAATTAAGCCCCTTAAGTCTCTATCTAGGTCATTTCATTATGTGTGCTGTGAAACAAGAAAGACAAGCTTTCACATCTCAAACTACCCTGAGAGCAAAGGTTAGCCTCCTTCAAGCAATTGAAAGGTCAAGTTCCCATGTAAGGAATCCCTGTCCCAGATGATGAGAACCAGAAATACACAAGCTGCAGATGATTCCCTTGACGGAGTTAGGCACGTCTGATCAGCTACTTCTCCAGGAGCAAGTGTTGTGTTAAAGAAAAACGTCCATCATTAGCTCAAGGGATCAGGCACAATATATAATAGAACTCACAAGGAAACTACTTTTTTAAGAGAATGATTAAACATTCCATTTTAAGTTTGTGTATTAATCCTCAGGCTTAATTACAAATGGATGCATTCTTTCTGACCCATAGTTAATTTTAATGGGGCAGAGGCCAACGCCACTGCTGGTTGTCACCAAAAATATTTTTTCTTTCATGGAAAGAAAAATCACCCCAAAGGATTATGTTGAAAAGAGGAAGAAAGAAACTATGAGCTCCTTAGTGAGTTTTAAAACTGCAAATGAATCACAGTGAAAAATTTTCCTGTAATAAGGAGAACACAAGAGACAACTGGCAAAACTCAAGCAGAAAGGATTTAAGTAACACATCAAGAGAACTAGAGAACATCTCTGAGTGACCATAAAGTGTTTACTAAAGATTGGCCCTCTCCGGAATATGGTCAGGCCATGAAAGGCACTTATCTAATTGCAGTATTTTAACCATAGTTCTGCAGAAGGCAAGAATTTTAAAACTCTATTATCCTTTCACCTTAAAATTCATTGATCTAAAATGTCTCTACGTTTAAAGACATACAACTCCCTAAGTATATCTTAACTGAGGAGAAATGAGCTGCTTTAACTTTAATCATAAATATAGATGAAAATGATGTTTTTCATAAATTTAAATGCAGTTTTCTTTTTCTAGGGGGGCATATATATCTTCAAATTTTATCTTAGGTCACAATCTTGTATTTTTCCAATCAATAAGTGTCAAAGTAATTAGGTAAGCAAATGTATCTCCTTCAAAAATTTAGTTACAACCCTGTTTATTCTCCTGAAACCAGATATCAAAACAAAACTAGTCAGAAATCCCTGCGATTTTAAATGCAACAAAAAATTCAAATTGAATTTCAAACTACCATTAGCATTCTGCTAAATGGAAATGGAAAATTGGTAAGCAAAACTAGCAATGTCAAAGAATCGAGGAGCCAGTAATTGATTCAGAAGAAAAGCTCCTGATACCCAGTGATACCTTTCCTGGTCGTATAGTTATCAGCTTTGTCTAACGGCTTAACCTTGTGTATTTCCAAATATAATTCAAATTTCTATATGAAGTAAACAAACTATTACTAAGTACTATTACCACCCTGGCTCAGTTTCCCTCATGCATTATGTGGAAATCATAGAGAGTGATTCACTCTATCCCCCAAAAGGGTCTTTTGAGAAAGCAAATACAAAAACACAGATGTAGCACTAACCTTTTATTTTACTCTCACCCCAATTAATAGCTTCATGGAAGAAATATCTTGGAGAAGTTGCTTCAAACTTTAAAAGAAAGAAATCAGAATTCAAGAGAATTAAATTATTTAATTCAACACAAACATGCAAACTGGAAAATCTGGAAAACAGCTACAAACACAGAAATTATAAAGAGATGACTCCATATTTCCTTGGGTTATTGAGGCAAAATCTTGGAGAGGCAGAAAGGGCTCCTCTAAGGTTGTAGTTAGATCTGACTTCAAGGTTGATTTTGCTTCTTACCTGAATTTGACAAGTCCTTTATGCTCTCTGACCTCAGTTCTGCCTCCCTGCCCTCCTTGGAAAAGAGCCTGGTCAGAATCTAATCTTTGCATTAACTGACTGCTTTGCCTGCACGAGTAGCAGTTTTTTAATACTTCCAGGTGCAGATGGGTCTGGAGAAAATGCATGGGACCAAAGGACCAACAGACAGTGATGTACCCACTTCCTGCAGCCCCATCTGTGCAGACACCATCCACAGAAGCCTCTGCTGCTGAAGTGTGAGTGTGACACCCTCAGTCTCCAAAGAGCTGACACTTTAAAGTTCACAGAAATTTAAATGTATCTTTTTATAGAGCCCAAGGTACTTCAGGGTAATCATTAAGATCATGAATTATAGAATCAAACAGATCTGGATTAGAGTCCTGATTCTGCCATTACTTACTCTAAGGCAAGTTTCTTAACTGCTTAGTGCCTCCTTTTACTTGTCTGTAAAATGGGAACAGTGACACATATATACTTCACTGGGTAGTTAAGACAATAAATAAAATAATGTATATAAAGATTCCAGCATAATGCCTCACACATAAAAAATTAGCAAGAAAGATATTTACATTAATCTAAGCAACCCAGATAAAACCATAGGATTTTTAGAGGTTAATATGGAATAGTAGCAAATAACTGTGGATTATTAAAACTAATCAACTATAGATTTTTACTCCAACTTAATGCCAATTTAGTGTATCATCTGGGGCAATGTCCTTTCCAACAGCATTTTTACATTCACCAGAAGAATACACATTCCCAAAATTTGCCTCATAATTGTCAAATTGAGTACCAGATGATGTTAGAAAAACTGGAAAGAGTGAAGGGTAAGAAAAAAGGGTGATAACTATTATTCAACATAGCTTTGGAAGTTTTAGCCACAGCAATCAGAGAAGAAAAAGAAATAAATCCAAATCGGAAAAGAAGAAGTAAAGCTGTCACTGTTTGCAGATGACATGATACTATACATAGAGAATCCTAAAGATGCTACCAGAAAACTACTAGAGCTAATCAATGAATCTGGTAAAGTAGCAGGATACAAAATTAATGCACAGAAATCTCTTGCATTCCTATACACTAATGATGAAAAATCTCAAAGAGAAATTAAGGAAACACTCCCATTTACCATGGCAACAAAAAGAATAAAATACCTAGGAATAAACCTACCTAAGGAGACAAAAGACAAAAGTATGCACAAAACTATAAGACACTGATGAAAGAAATTAAAGATGATACAAACAGGTGGAGAGATATACCATGTTCTTGGATTGGAAGAATCAACATTGTGAAAATGACTCTACTACCCAAAGCAATCTGCAGATTCAATGCAATCCCTATCAAACTACCCATGGCGTTTTTCACAGAACTAGAACAAAAAATTTCACAATTTGTATGGAAACACAAAAGACCCCGAATAGCCAAAGCAATCTTGAGAAAGAAAAACGGAGCTGGAGGAATCAGGCTCCCTGACTTCAGACTATACTACAAAGCGACAGTAATCAAGACAGTATGGTACTGACACAAAAACAGAAATATAGATCAATGGAACAGGATAGAAAGCCTAGAGATAAACCCACGCACATATGGTCACCTTATCTTTGATAAAGGAGGCAAGAAAATACAATGGAGAAAAGATAGCCTCTTCAATAAGTGGTGCTGGGAAAACTGGACAGCTACATGTAAAAAATGAAATTAGAACACTCCCTAAAACCTTACACAAAAATAAACTCAAAATGGATTAAAGACCTAAATGTAAGGCCAGACAGTATCAAACTCTTAAGAGGAAAACATAGGCAGAACACTCTATGACATAAATCACAGCAAGATCCTTTTTGACCCACCTCCTAGAGAAAGGGAAATAAAAACAAAAATAAACAAATGGGACCTAATGAAACTTAAAAGCTTTTGCACAGCAAAGGAAACCATAAATAAGACCAAAAGACAACCCTCAGAATGGGAGAAAATATTTGTAAATGAAGCAACTGACAAAGGATTAATCTCCAAAATATACAAGCAGCTCATGCAGCTCAATATCAAAAAAACAAACAACCAAATCCAAAAATGGGCAGACCTAAATAGACATTTCTCCAAAGAAGATATACAGATTGCCAACAAATACATGAAAGGATGCTCAACATCACTAATCATCAGAGAAATGCAAATCAAAACTACAATGAGGTATCACCTCACACCAGTCAGAATGGCCATCATCAAAAAATCTACAAACAATAAATGCTGGAGAGGGTGTGGAGAAAGGGAACTCTCTTGCACTGTTGGTGGGAATGTAAATTGATACAGCCACTATGGAGAACAGTATGGAGGTTCCTTAAAAAACTAAAAATAGAACTACCATACGACCCAGCAATCCCACTACTGGGCATATACTCTGAGAAAACCATAATTCAAAAAGAGTCATGTACCAAAATGTTCATTGCAGCTCTATTTGCAATAGCCAGGACATGGAAGCCACCTAAGTGCCCATCAACAGACAAATGCATAAAGAAGATGTGGCACATATATACAATGGAATACTACTCAGCCATAAAAAGAAATGAAATTGAGTTACTTGTAGTGAGGTGGATGGACCTAGAGTCTGTCATACAGAGTGAAGTAAGTCAGAAAAAGAAAAACAAATACCGTATGCTGACACATATATTTGGAATCTTAAAAAAAAAAAAAAAGGTTCTGAAGAACCTAGGGGCAGGACAGGAATAAAGATGCAGACATAGAGAATGGACTTGAGGCCACAGGGAGGGGGAAGGGTAAGCTGGGATGAAGTGAGACAGTGGCATGGACATATATACACTACCAAATGTAAAACAGATAGCTAGTGGGAAGCAGCCTCATAGCACAGGGAGATCAGCTCAGTGCTTTGTGACCACCTAGAGGGGTGGGATAGGGAGGGTGGGAGGGAGACGCAAGAGGGAGGAGATACAGGGATACATGTATATGTATAGCTGATTCACTTTGTTATAAAGCAGAAACTAACACACCACTGTAAAGCATTTATACTCCAATAAAGATGTTTAAAAAAAAAAAAAGGTGATAAAGAATGTGACTTCAGGTACAAACCTCTTTTCAACAGATTCTGGTCTCCTTCTTACATGGTAAAAGTTTTATTTTGGCAATTTGCACTGCAGTACTTTTTCTTTTGAAGGGCAAACCTGCCCCATGGCAAACAAAAGGACTCCCACACTCTCTCACCACTTCAAGGCTCTCTTCTAAAGTCCTTGGCCCACATCATGTCTCCAAGTTCATTGTTTCCTGCTTTCATTCCTCCAAGGTTTTGTCCTCACTGTTCAATCTCCTCTTTTTTCCCTTTCCTCTCTCTTCAAACTAAGTCAGACTCACAAAAGTCTATGACTTGGATTCCCTCAAGACAAGTCTTATTCTCTCTTTAGCTATATTGTCTGCAACTGCCTAAATCTAACACAACAACCAATATTACTGGGCACCAAATTCTTCTTCCTTTGGCGCTAACGAATCATCACTGATGCTCACTAAGAGTGTATAGTGACTTCAACTCTGTCTCATACAGGCTTATAAACTAGAACAAATTATTTAACCTGCTCAGCCTCAGTTTCCCAACCTGCAAAACAGAATGACAATAACTGCCTCACGGAATTGTGAGGATTAAATGAAATGGGATAAGTAAATCACCAAAAATAGTGCAGGGCACATAAGTGTTGTAAACATGTTACCTACTTTTATTATTAAGCAAAAACTGAATACACTTGACAACATTAGACCAAGGCAGAAATACATAATTTGTTTTTCACTCCATATCCTCTTACCCAACTCAGGCTACACCTCCTCCATGGAAATCACAATAAGTACTTAGCACACCGGCCTCCTGGTTACCACAGCATCCTAATCTCTGCAGCATTCCACTCATCATGCTACAACATTTCACTAATGCTAAGACATGACACACAGCTTTTATTTTTATAACAGATCTGAACTCAGAATGGCACATCTTACATTTATAATTGGGAGCTCTTTCATTTTTTTATATCATACAAATAATGGCAAAAAATTGGTGGTGTCTTAGATTCGATGAACATGTTACACAGAAATGACTTCTTTACAGGTCTACCTCCACTAGGCACTGAATTTCTAGAGAACAAACACCGCTGTTCATCGTTATACCTCTAGCACGGTCCCTTGTGTGTTGTCAACAAATACCAACTAAACCAGAAATAGACATTATGCAAATGGGAATGATCTGCCTCCCAGAGCTGTTTAGAACCATGACTATAAAATGTTCTGTTGATGCTCCTCCACATATCCTCTCAGCTCACCTTGGACTTCACCTGCATCTGGGTTTCTGTGCACACTGAGACCCTCAAGCACCGGCTTCTTTTTGTCTCTGCCTTAGGGTAGAGTCCAAGCAGGATAGACAAGAGAAATGACTTTCAGGGGATTTAAGTCCCCCCAGAAGCTGCCCTCAATGAATGAGAGGCTGGTGTTGGTGGATAAGTAGACCAGCTCCCCCATCCCTTGGAGAAACAATTCTGAAACACTGTACACAGTTCCTCAGAGGGATGCCAGCAAGGCTGAGCCCCAGATGCCTAAAGCACGAAGGCCCCTCATCAACAGAGCTGTGCTGGATTTTCTCCCTTCCTACTCTCCCTTTCCTCTCTCCCTCACTCCTGCACATACAAATTGCATGCAACCTCTAATAAATAAATAATCTGCCCCTGCTTTCAGGAGAAGAATTTTGAAATGTGATGCAACTGCAAAAAAATTCCAAGCAGTGGGTGCATATAGTCACATAACCGATGAAAGAGGACAACCCATTCTTCCTCCGTGCTGATTACGTCTCCACAGGAGGGTGAGAAGCACAGAGAAATACAGTCTTTAGATGAGAAATCACTGTAGCGCACAATTACACCATTGACAGAAGTCTCTGTCTACCCTTTCTCTGGTCATTGTTATCTCATTGCCAACATATTCCTGAGTCCTTATGTGCACATTTATCTGTCCATCAGTGCTCCGTCTTCCTAGAGCAGGGGAGTGGATCTGTGGACAAGAATGGCCTCATAACGGATGAAATTTCAATCCTAAACAGTGAAACGCATGATTGCGACCTCACTGCCCTTCTTTAACATTTCTTCCCTTAAAATTTGTTCAAATGTTAAGTAATGTTGGTGCGTGTTCTCTAGCTGCAGGAAAGAGAAGGGCAAGTGTCCAGCTCTTCATTCTCTCTAAAAGGGAAATCAAGGCAAGTGTGTTCCTCACTTATTAACAAAAGGGAGGTATTAAGATAATTCTGGGGGGGGGGGGTAAATTATACAAATTCTAAAAACATCCAAATGGTCAACAGTAGAAGCCCATCCACAGGCTGTTTCATGTGACACCTGTGGGGTATATTTCACAGGTTCTTCAATCTAGGGGGTTCTACCAGAATGCGGTTTGTCTCAAAATTGGATTTTCTGCTGAGTCACGTTGATATCTTTTTGTGGCTGATATGGTCTACTGGCCAACTTGACGTTTCTCAGAGAAAAGTCATTTTAACCACTTCACATGATACATAGGTACTTAAGTACACAAAATACTCTTTTTAAGAAAAAAAAAGTGTTTCCCTTCCATAGACAATCCTTTGCCCATTCTAGTGCAAAGAAAGAGCTCCACTCTTGATAAGAATAAATTAGTTCTGCCTTCTGAATCGTCACAACAGCGTATCAAATCTGTCATCTATTCTTTTTTACAATTCTCTTTAAGCTCACAAAATATTAAAAAAAACAGGCATCCATCATAAAATGCTAATAGAAACTTACTGCAATTCAGCATTTGACAAAGACCTTGAATATATAAGCTGTTTGCTATGTAAATACTCAAGTAATATTACTTTCCAAAGAAATGTCTTAATATTGAGTTAGGATTCTCTATCTTACCATCCATCTTTAACAGAGAAATATTTTTTAAAATCCACCCATTTAAACATTCCAACTATAATTTGAAGATACTGCAGTTATGTTATCCAATATCCTTTATATAGAGGGACCCAAGCAAAAAGGCCTCCTCAAATTCAGTGCTACCCCACCCCTCTAAAAAAAGAAAGGTCACCTCTTCATCAATGCCTGTAATTTAGATTTATTAGATAATATAAAACCCATTTGTCAGGACACTAGGACACCTCTGATGCCCTTTTGTGGTACTTTACTCAGATCAGGTATACCTTTCTCTGCCCCTGTTTGCTTGTACTTGTCCTATTATCATTGTGCTTAATTTTTAAACCAATTAAAATGTTCTGGCAAGTAGTGAGATTAAATCTCCCACAAATTCTGGGAGCCTATCAGTAGGGAACCGAGGTGAATAGCAAAAATCATTTGACCACAAACAAGTAAATGTGAGCTAAGCCTGAACTGGAGGGTCACAGAACAGCACTAGAGAAGTTACTTTGCCTCTTCCTCCTCTTTCCTGTCTTGTTTTTAGCATTTTATTCGCCTCCACAAAGGTCTCATTGTTGAAGTGACAGCAGAGGCCCAAAGCAGGATGGATTATTTCTCTGCCTCTCTCTCCATCTGAGGCATAACCTACCTGGGCTGCTAAAAGAGCTCTTTTCTGTTGATTTTCATTAAACCCGTTTCTGGAAGAAAACAAAAAGAACTTGTATAGTCAAAGGCCCCTAGGCAACCTGAACAAGCCTTTCCCAAGAGAGAGCTGGTGTTTTCCTCCTGATTTCCATCACTTTATCAAAGAGGTCTTTCTTGGTTTAACATTGAAAAGGTCCCCCTCCCCCCTTTGGAGGGGTTAGATTTGGGTGGTGGCACTGTCTCATTTTACAAAATTTGGGAGTGTCCCCAGATCTCTCCAGTCTCTGATGTAAACTGCATTTTAGGAAGGAACTTTGAGATAGAGAAATAAACAAAATAGTGTAACACTGTAGCACTAACATGCGTGATAATTTCTCCACATGCCTTCATAAAACTGGTGAGATAAGTATTCGACAAGTGCAGGTTCACATTTTTCAAACGTAATACTCGATTCTCTCTCTTTCCATGTCTTGAAGGGCAGATTAACATTAATGTGCATAAGCACATCAAACTGTGGGTTATCAAAATCAAACAGTGAGTAGAATTCCGCTTTGCATTAAGCAGATCAGTTTAGTCCAAAAAATGATTTTCATTATTTACTGCTAGAAACATTTTATTCTTTTATCATTAAAAACTATTTTACTCTATGTTAATAATACAGCACATTTCTAATCAACAATGTACATTAATAATAACAATAGGAAATAGGAAATTACTGAATATAACTTCTTTTCAAGTCTTTGAAGTGAAAATGTCTCCTCAGTATCTACAGTCATTGGACACCACCAAAAACTCCTCTTGTAATTAAAATGAAAGGAAATATTTTTGTTTCATAAATAAGGAACTGAATGCCTAGTAATTTTTAATTTGTAGAAATGTTTTAAAGAACTAAATCTCATGCCCTTATTTTGTAAAATATTTATTTTTTCAAAAGCAGATATATTGACCTGCTGAGCTCTTTGCTCATTCTCATTATCTTTATGTTTTAGAGGACATAAAGAACAAGAAATACTCACTTTGATGTTCTCGTCAAGATGGATGAAGTACAAATATAACCTGCCAGAAATAAATATATATATATATATATGAATGAAAAAGATTATCCAAATATCTTGATCACATGATCTGATTATAAAACAGATCATTTAAACCTGAATTCTGAAACTTAGACTGAGTTTTGCTATTAGTTATTTTACATTTTCTAGAGGATTTTGACCAGCAAATTCCCTGTGAGACATCAGGGTGACCAGTAATTCAGAAAGAATGGGCAGTGTACCTTGATTTACACAGAGACATGATACAGTGGAATAAGCACTAGTCTTAAAGTCAGAGATCCAAGTTTTAGTCCCAGTCCTATGACTTAGTAAATGCCAAACTTAAGCAAACACATCACAAAATAACAGTGGTAGCCAAGTTGATCTTCAAAGTCCCCTCCAGCTCTCAATGCTCTAAGACATTTTCTCTTTGGAGTTTCAGTCACTACTAGGATTGGAAGATAGTGTCTGTGACCTCGCTGGTCTTCTACACTTCAGTAATTTCTCCCACTTCCTCTACAAGCCCCAAAATATACAGCCCTTTTCAGGGATTAAAAATTAACAACTGAATGTAAATAAATGCTTTCTGCCATAAAAATATTTTATAAAAATTAATTTATAAATATTGCTATAATATAATTGAAAATCAATTCTTAGTCTCAAACACTGAAGTCCTTCTTAAAGCATTCCTTTACCATTCTTTGGGTTGATGGCATCAAGAAAGTTTAAGTACTCAATGTCTCCTTATCTTTTATAAAATTTCAAATGTTTAAATTACACAACTGTTTAAAATCATTACTTAGAAGAGAAAAAGTTAGAATCAGAGCTTCTTCCAGTACAGCTGCATATTATGATAAAATCATGTTTTTTTTTTTATATGTCCATGACACTCTCTCACCCTGTCACATCTCACCCCTCCCCCTCCCCATCATGATTTTAACATTTAAAAAAGAGACTCAGAAAATGAAAACTAAAAGTTCCAAATTATCTATATTATTAAAAATTTTCCCAAAAAATGATCTGGGTGTCATTTAGTATATACCCATCCTAATGACTTCAAAATGTTTTACAGTATAAGAGGAAACAGTTTCTACAATTTACAAGGAAGACTAAAATACAATAAAATGAGGTAAAAGTTTAATATGAGTTCTTACCTTGTAATGAAAACAGCAGTATATGAAGCAAGAATATACTCCAAGGTATCATTAAATTGAGTTTTCTCACAATGTTCATTTCAGTATAGCCTTTCTCCCTGAAATGTAACCAAATTGTTGGTCTTTACTAAGATGGCATCTTAGAAGTATGAGTACTTGTAGAGTGCTCAAATTCTTATAAATTTAGCTTTGTAATAAAGTAATTCAAAAAGGAATTCCAGGATTTCTAACCACATACAGCATCTGAAGCTTTAGAACTTGCAGGCAACCCTTTGGCTGAATCTCTCATTAGCAATGCATGGCAGCTTCTTACCTGAGCCGGTATTAGTTACACCCTACCCCGCTCCTGCACATCATACGCCTTTTTAGCCTATATTAGCCTTTTATGACTTCTAAAATCAGTCGCAACAAACAAACAAACAAAAAACCCTGTTATCTCCCGATGTCATAAGAGATAAGCATTATTCCTAATTAGTGATCTATTCCATGTTTTATTCATAAAATAATTACTGTCCTTTGAAAGAAGACTGTGTTATTCATAAAATAATTACTGTCCTTTGAAATAAAATCCTATCAATCATTCCTAGAATGTCTAGATGTTTTCATAAACTCTTCTTTAAGAATTATAAGTAAACTAAAATTATGTGCATATATTTTCAACTCCAGTCCCATTTCAGTGTAGTTTAAGTTGACATATACATGTGCCCAGAGATCTTTCTGTTAAACATTCTGCAACAGAAGCAGATAATAACACAAAAAGATGATATTCTAATATTTGACTTTAAAAAGAAAATAAAGTAACTCACCTAATCCTGAAAACCTTCCTTCACACCCTGTTTTTCCATCCTCTGGGACAAGTATCCAATTAGACAACAAAAAAGAACTTCTTAATCCAACACTAAGTGCGCTCTTCTCTGGAAGCGATTGACTACCTGGATTGGCATTAGAGAACAGCTCTAATATTTCGTAATGAACTCCATAGAGATGATCTAAGCCCCATAAATGAGGGAAGGCCATGATTATATAATGGGTGCACATTTCCTATAGCAGATCCCATCAGTTACCTGCAAAGTATCAGACTCACTTAACAGATGGGGGCACAGTGGTAAGGAATATCTAACTACACAGGAACTACCTTATGAGACAAAAACACACAGCAGTTCTTAATACCTTGCTGTACTCAGACACTTTTTGTGCACTGATTTCCTGGTCCTTTCTGTGAAAATATCCTTAACATCCTGATATATTGCATGCCCAACGTCTACTATATAAACAGTTTCTTTTCTGTGTCTCAAACTCAATAATCTTTTACTCTTGCTTTACATGATTTTAATGCCTTTCCATTGCCTACATAATTGCTGATTCTATGAGCCAAGAGAAGATGTTTGCCTATAAATTCATTTTTAAAGCAGGAAAACCACACCAATTCCCCCAAAATATAAGTAGCTATATGCCTACACACACACACTTGCACATGTACACTCATTTTTAAATTTTGATGGATTAGATTAAATAATTTAAGTATAATATGTGTCTAATAAATATTTATTGAAAGTTTATTGGTCATTACTCAAACTAACTAGACAATAAATTAATATAAGTCTAAACAGGCCTAGTTACTTATAGTTACATTCTAATTATTGGTCTAAAAATTATGTATCTACTCAACCACAATCAAAATTAAAATATTCTAGACACTTAAGAAGATGTGAATACAGAATAAAATTAAAAGTTAAGCTTGCTAGGGGCAGGACAGGAATAAAGATGCAGACGCAGAGAATGGACTTGAGGACACGGGGAGGGGGAAGGGTAAGTTGGGACGAAGTGAGAGAGTGGCATGGACATATATACACTACCAAATGTAAAATAGATAGCTAGTGGGAAGCAGCCGCATTGCACAGGGAGCTCAGCTCCGTGCTTTGTGACCACCTAGCGCGGTGGGAAAGGGAGGGTGGGAGGGACACGCAAGAGGAGGGGGGATATGGGGATATGTGTATACATATAACTGATTCACTTTGTTATACAGCAGAAACTAACACATTGTAAAGCAATTATACCCCAATAAAGATGTTAAAAAAAAAAAGTTAAGCTTGAAATTTGTTTAGAGAGCAATAATTTTCCTCCAAAGAATTTTTTAAATTAAAGGCACCAAATTGATTTACACAGAATGCTCATTAACTCTTTCTGAAAAACATGGAAATGTACATAACAAATATACATTACTAAGTCCCCTCCTTAATTTACAACAGTTTCTCTCATCTTCATAATTTCCCATAAAAATCGACCTAAAATATGAAGATTCTATAAATCATATTTCAGGATTTTTTTCCCCCAATCTGGTAGCTGCTTGTCACAAGTGACATACCTATGGAAAAATCCCAAATGGAAACCAAAGTTAAATTTCATGGTTCAAAAAAGAAACATTTTGATAACGCTTATAGTTATTTCTAAATACTACCAGAACTTGGTGAAAAAGGATTAGTAAACAGCAATATAAAGCCTGTGAAAAGTATTTCTTTCTAATATAAACTTGGATATTTTACGTTCTTAATTCAAATGTAATAACTCTCAACTTTTCATCTCAAATTTCATACAGTATCTTTAAACGTTTGATTCAAAAGCATTACAGCCATTTTCACTGGTTAAAGTTGAAAATTCCAAGGTTATATCACCTGGCATATTTATTACTGTTATTCTATTTTGAACTCTATGTATTTAAAACCTATAAATTATTTTGTCTGGTAAAGAAAATAGAAGAAATTATAATGGGAATTCTCAGGGTGACCATTCATTCTTTTATAGCTAGAGGTTTAGCATATGATGGCTTTCTATTCCTCCTCCATCCAGGCTTAGAGTAGGTCAGAGATTAGTAAAGGAGAATGAACAATGGCAGAGAAAACAATACCAGAAATTCCAAGTTCTTTTTCAACTAACTACATTATGAGTTCATTACATTAAATGGTAGGCTGCATGAAAATAGGTAAAATAGACTTCCATGAATAGCTACAGTAGAATAGAGAATTTAGATGAAAGATTAGACCCAGAACCACAAAAAAAGGAATTTATGACTGTTGCTACATGTAGTTATTACTGTCAAAATTTAGTTGACAGCTTTTATATTTCATTCTACTCTGACAAAGGAACTCTGGCAAAAAGTGAGTCAGTCACCAGCTTGTGAAGAGATATTAAGTTCATAAGAAGTCTGAGGCAACTACATAATGCATGAGATAAACAGTTCCCTTTCTGATACAAGAACACGGCACATTTTCCCACATGGAATATGATCTTTAGAAAGTTGACACCTGACAGCCTATTGGCCTCAACACACCACATTAAAAACAACTGGCAGAAATGGGAAATTGCTGGGCTTATAGTTTATACGTCAATAATAAAGAAAGGGGTATTTTTAACGAAGTTCATCATCTTTAAGAAAAATTAATTTCTATGGTGATTTATATAACACTCATTTTTCATTCATTGAAATCAAATCTAAAATAGATAACATTTGATTCCCATCATATCACATTCTACTAGTGAAATGCAACTATTCCTCACTTGCCTTACTAAACCTAACACATTTCAGGTTCAGTGATTTTATCTAGAATTTATGTTATCATTGAGCAGCAAAAAGAATCCTATATCTTTGACGTGATTTTAACCACTCTGAATTTAACTGCCTTATTATAAGATAGTTTTGCAGTGTTCTATTTATGCTTTCAGGAGGTGTGCTGCTTAGCACTTTCTGGAATGCTTCATATAGTTTAATTTGTAAATGACATCTATCTTAGCTTTTCTGAATACAGACTGTGTGTCATAAGTGGTATCTATGTTGGTCATGATTTCAATTTAAAGCTCACCCACAGAAATTAATGTGTTGTGTTTTATAGGGACATTCATTTTTCAAGTTGCTATGGTGCCACTGATTTGCAATATCTTTCATCTTGAAAGAAGTAATGTTCCTACAACTAAAGTTTTGTCTTGTCAACATTTTAGCATCAAGTTCTTGATATAAAACCAATATTTCCTACAGTTCTCTTTATTTTCTAAACTACTGTAGCACTTACATACTATAGCACATTACATGTGCATTTATAATATATAGTATAATATACAATGTACTACACATATAACAATATAAATTATGTTGGTTTCTCACGTTTCCAATTCCATTTTATATCTTCAGTCATTTTAGATTTATTTATTTTAGAGTTGCTGAGGGATAATATTACTTGAATTTCTCAGCAGGAGGAGGGTTCTAACCCTGTTGCTTGCTGTGCTGGCTTCTCACACTTAGGGTGGGTTACCGCATAGGTTTTGTAATTTTGAATTTTGGTTTCATGTCTGGTAGAACATTTTCTATGGTAATTCTTTACTGCCGGGGTTGAAGGTATGCCCCTCCAAAAAAGAGTTTGCATTTACTTCTGCCAATTGCTCCAAGGAATTTCATGTTAATTTCTCCATTTGAGGGTGCCCAGCATATTGAGTATAAATTCAAATCCCAAACTCAAAGTGAGGGAATGCCAAATCTAGTTTCTGCTTTGTTTTTGGCCTTTGGTGATATTCCTTACTTCTATACAACCACTTAAATAGATGAATACTTTATTTTATTCAGCATGCCCAAGTATTTTATAGCTGACAAATTTTTAGATCATCTAATCTGTTGCACTGCCAAAAAACAGAACCATCAACTATCAAAAGTTATATGTTCTCATTTTCTAGGTTACTACTTTATGTATTTGCAACATACTTTCTCAACTGAATTACAAACTTGTGATATGGAGCCATCTATGATTCACAGGTACGTACTTATTTAACTCTTCTAATAATTATATCCAAGTTATTCAAAACAAACAACTATAAATTTATAAAGAAAGCATATCAAAGCATCTCATACTTGGATCAAATTATTTAAAATATAAAAGAAAAACTGTCAGATCCCTAAGTGTCATGGTTGAGATGACTTCATATAACACCAAGATTCCACCTCAGACACCTGACAATGATTTATGACAATAGCCACTGCAACCTGCAGCCTGGAGTGTCAAACATCAGCTTATCACCTTCTACCTTTTCTAAGTTGGCAAGGTTAATACAGAAAGACTGCCTTTAGAGATGTGGCATCATTGTGGTTTTCAGCAGAGCACAAATCAGTATGAAAACATAACTCAGAAAAAACTAAGCCCTTCATTGTGATTTGAGAGTCACATGAAGGTCGGATCAGCCCTAAAAAGTGTTTCCCCCTTATCTTGACATGACCTCTTCCCTGGCTTCCAGCCTGAATTAGAGTCTTACTGAGTTACATGCAAAATTGTTATCATTATCTCCCAAAAGCTGCAGTGAAAACACACTAGCTCCTCTGCAAAGTTTTTTTCAGTCTTCTCTTCTAACAAGATAAGTTTATCAGCTTTACCTTAGAATACACAGGTGGTTCTCAAACGTTGGTGTATGCAAGAATCACGTAGGGAGTATATTAGAAGCACGGATCCCCAACCCCACCTCCGTCACATCCAGTGTTTTCTGATCCATGAGTCTAAGGGGGTTAGGCATCTGTGTTGTAATAGAGAATCTAGCTTAGGGAAAATTAAATACCAAAGTAGTCTATTCTAGTACAAAAAAAGGAATGCAAGTGCATTACAAATATGGAGGCATTGATAGATCCCATTGGAGGAGAAAGAAGCAGAGGTCAGAAAAATTAAGTGGAGGTTGAGGGCCAGCCTCACTACCTACTAGTAAACAGTTCCTTGTTTGGGAAGATGAAGTGTGTCTGTTATTTCATTTGCCTACTCTTTCCACACTTCTTATGCAGAGAAACTCCTCCCAGAGGCTACATAGCTTCTGCTCCATTGGCATTACATCTTTACAACTCTCACTATGATAGGTGGAATAATCGCTCCCCAAAGACATCCACGTCCTAATTCCCAGAACTTGTGAATTTTGCCTTACGTGGCAGAAGAGATTTATGGATGTAATTAAGTTAACAACTCCTCTAACTTAATTCCTTGTGGGCCCAATAGAACCATAGAGTCCTTATCAGTGAAAGCAGGAGTCAGAAGGATTGGAGTGGAAGAGAGAGTCAAAGATGGAGGAAGCAGCCACCAGCCAAGGATTTCAGGGAGCTTCTAGAAGCAGACAATGGAATGGATTCTCCCCTAAAGCCTCCAGAAGGAATGCAGTTCTGCCAACATCTTGATTCTAGCCCAGTGAAACTCATTTCAGATTTCTGATCTCCAGAACCATAAAATAATAAATTTTTGTTTTAAGCCATGAAGTTTGTGGTAATTTGTTACAGCAGCAATAGGAAGTAAGGCACTTACATTCTCTGGCCACTAGGGATAGGCACTTGACGCTAAACGAAATAATATACGGTGGTCCTAGCAATGGATCCAATTCTCTTTCTCAGGCATTGAAACATAAATCATAGAGATGAAAGTCACATGTAGTCATAAGTCTGTGGGCCCTGGGGCTTTGTGGTCACACAGAATTAGAGATGGCAGCTATTTTCCAATCATGTACATGTTGTTAAATAAGAAAGAAAGCTATTCTGCAAAAAGAAATAGGAGAATGGAACAGATGTTCAGAAGGAAGCAAAGAAACAAGTGACGGAGAAGATGTTTCACCACATTTTGGTTTCTATGACTACATCTATCCAATCACTTCCTTTTTACTTGAGTTAACTTGGTTAGGATTTTATTCCTTGCCATGCAGTGATCCATGACTGAGACAGAGGAACTGAGAAAAAGGAGGATGACTGACTGTGATGGTTGATTTTATGTGTTTACTTGACAGGAGCACAGGGTGCCCAGATATTTGGTTAAACAGTATCTTGAATGTGTCTGTGAAGGTGTTTCTGGATGAGATTAACACGTGAACTGGTAGACTGAACAAAGCAGACTGCCCTCCGCAGAGTGGGTGGGCCTCCTCCTATCCACTGGAGGACTGCATGGAACAAAAAGGCAAGTAAGCAAGGATTCGCTGTCTCTGCCTGACTGTCTTTGAGCTGGGGCATTGGTCTTCTGCCTTCAGACTCAGACTTGTACAAGAACTATACCATTGGCTCTCCCGGGTCTCTAGCTTGCCAACTACTGATCTTGGGACAATGACCTTCTAGTAAGAGATACCATAAACTACATGGGGTTTACTATTCCAAGATTCCCAAATCATCTGTTTAGACACAGGAAAAAATTGGAGAACTAGGATTTATATATACCCAAAGATGTTACATTTTCCCAGAAAAATCTTCTTGAACGGTATAGAGGGGAGATGAAAGTTGCTAGTGAGAACCCCAAGAGAAACAGAAATGAGGCACTGTGAAATAGTCTCTTTATCACCAAGCACTGTGCTGAATACAGCTACTCTTCTGCTACCCGAGAGTCAGATCCAGGAGAACCTCTAGGTTAGACTTCTCTTACAGTACTCCATTGGTGGGAGTCGGGGCAACTTCAGTGACACAGGGACGTTGTGACAAGACTGGAGGTTTGGGAGACATTTTTCAGGACTGAGTGGCTTGGAGATGAAGGCTTTCATCTAAGAATTATGTGGTAGTATGCAGACAACAGGCAGGAACACACTTGGATAGATTATTGTTCCCAGTTGTTCATTCATATTCTCCTTGTTATAGAATCACGTCTTCCCTTTTCTGTGTGCTTTTGCAATACCTCCCATTGGAGTAGTAGAAGCATACTTCACTTCCCCATTGATGTTTGAATTGGTCACATGACTCTTCTGGCCAGTGTAATGTTAACAGACACAACTCCAGCAGGGGTTTACATGTGCTTCAGCATTTTGGATTGTTCTCTTGCACTTCTGCTATCCCTCGGAAGAATAATACGTCCTGGGTTGCCATTAGTCCGAGGAGAACGAGGAAACATGTGGAAAAGATTGCAGCATAAAATAGCCTCAGAGTTGATTCACATGGTCCAGAAAAATAAATGTGTAGTATGACATTAAGATTTGGGGTTGTTAGTTATATGCAACAATATTGTAGCATCAACTTTCCTTATTTAGAAGAATTAGTAAGGTCAGTACTTCGGTAGAGCAGTTAGAGGTGGTGATATGGCCCTTCCCTGGCTGGAACTTGGGAGGGCTTTCTCTTCAGAGTGGTCTTCACTAGGTCTGGAAGAAAGCATCTAGTTCTACTTTTTTTCACAGGTTATGCCTCAGAACTACCACTTCTGGTAAAACAGATAGGAAAATACACAGGATTAGACATAGGGGACTTAATACCCACTCTTTTCTGGTAAAGCAAAGCTAGTTCTTGAACTTTTTTTGTTTTGGCCGCACCACACGGCTTGTGCGATCTTAGTTCCCTGACCGGGGATTGAACCTGGGCCCTCGGCAATGAGAGCGCGGAGTCCTAGCCACTGGACGGCCGGGGAGTTCCCCAAGCTAATTCTTGCTCATCTTCTAGATTAAATTTAAACATCACCCCTGCTGTGTAGCCCTTCTCCAATAACAAGGTGCTCAGTCCTTTGTGTGATGCATCATCCACACCACTGTCATTGCTCTCAGAACAATGTATTATGTATTTACTGGTCTGTCTCACCTACTGTGGGTTTTTGAGGGCATGGAACACATTTTAATCACTTCCTTTTCTCACTGTCTCAAAAATATTTGTTAATTGAATAACTTAATATATGCCTCTGCTATAAGACTCTTGGGGAAGTAGAGTTTTCAAAGCCTCTTTTTTTTGGTATTTGAATGCATGGCCTCATCCAGTGGACCAGGTTAACTACTCCATGTGAATGAATCCAAGCACTGCTCTCCACAGGCTAATAAATTTGAGTTTGTAAAGTTAGTAAGCCCAGGGCTCAAGGAGACTTGGATGAGGGCTATCGGTCATTGACAAACATCTGTTCCTTTGTATCCTGAATTCAGATTGAATTACAATAGTCTTGAAGATGAGGAGGAAGGAAGACTACACAAAGCAGTGGATAAATCATAGGACTTATCTGCAAAGAGACAGACAGAACATTAAATATCTCCTCCTTACCTTTCCTTGATTCCCAACAGTCACATTTACTTGCAGAAACATAAAACTAAAGCAGAGCACTAGTGGCATCTCAGGAAATTGCACTTCTGCTCTCAACCACTATTTGGCACTTGCTATTTAACTAATTTATATTGTAATTTATCTTTTATGAGTATATCTGTCACTTCGACTAGATTAATAGGTGATTGAGAGCTGTGATCCTGACTTAAAACATCTTTATATGTCCCCACGGGCCCTCACGCAGTGTTTGGTGTAAACTAATTCTTAATAAACATTGTTAGTGGTGATGGTAATAATGATGATCATCTCCCTTTCCTGATACGTGGGCTTGGTGGGCAGGATTGATTGGAGGGCGGGGTGGAGTGACATGGGAAATGAAGCTAGAAGGAGGCAAAGTCCAGACCATGGAAAGCCTTATGTTCCATGCTAAATATAACGGACTTGCTTCTGGAGGCAACTGTGATCCGTTAGAAGTTCCAATGGCATTTTTTTTAAAAGTCTCTGATAGCAAACTGCTACACGAAGCTGAATTCAACATTTCAGAATCTAACACCTGGCTTACTTCTTGGTTTGAGTTTGACTGCTTTGATCTTCACAGAAATATCTCAAAAAGAACTCTCCTTTTCCTACAGATGAAGAGATAGAAGGAGGCAGGGGGGAAAAATCGAGAAAATAAAAATTATAACTATTTATTGGTATAAGTTCTAGGACATTTACTATGGGTAAAACACTATGTTAGGTAGTATGATGATAAAACATATGAAGATAAAACATTCAAATCATCTCAAACTAATTGAATGGGCACTATAATTATAGGCAAAAAAAAAAATCGAGAAATGAATATGATAACCTCTTTCCTCAGTGAGGTAAACAACATTAAAATAATTATGAAGTTAATTATTTAATTGCAATTGTGATATGTGCCCTTAAAGAAAGTACAAGATGCCTTGAGAGAGTCTTGCAGGAAAGGGGAGGGTCAGAAGGGACTTCCAAGAGAAGGTTACTTTTAAACTGAGAACTGGAGTTAATCAGAGAGAACCAAGGTTTTACCAGGCAGAGAAAACAGCTTATGTAGATGCCTTAAGGAGAGAGCACAGTAGGTTTGAAGAAATAAAAGCTGGTGCAGCTGGAGCAGAGTGAGCTGGGAGAGAACAGTGCCAAGGCTGGGATGTGAGAACAGCAAAGGAAGGTCATTCAAGTGCTTTGGGCCATTGTAAGAATTTTGGACTTTACCCTCAGAAGAATAGAAACTAGTGGAGAGTTTGAAGCAAAGGAGTAACATAAGCAGGATTTTATATGTGTGTGTGTGTGTGTGTGTGTGTGTGTGTGTGTATACATACACGTATGCATGCATGTATACACACACATATACATACATTTATGTATATAGACACATATATTAATATATGTGCATAAATATACACACATGCATACGATAAATTATATATCTATATATTTTTTATCATATAAGGTATCTTTATTTTTTTATCATTATCCTCATTTTATTTTATTTTTTTAATTTTTTTTAACATCTTTATTGGAGTATAATTGCTTTACAATGGTGTGCTAGTTTCTGCTGTATAACAAAGTGAATCAGCTATACGTATACCTATATCCCCATATCCCCTCCCTCTTGCGTCTCCCTCCCACCTTCCCTATCCCACCCCTCTAGGTGGTCACAAAGCACCGAGCTGATCTCCCTGTGCTATGTGGCTGCTTCCCACTAGCTATCTATTTTACATTTGGTAGTGTATGTATGTCCATGCCACTGTCTCACTTCATCCCAGCTTACCCTTCCCCCTCCCTGTGTCCTCAAGTCCATTCTCTATGTCTGTGTCTTTATTCCTGTCCTACCCCTAGGCTCTTCAGAACCATTTTTTTGTTTTTTAGATTCCATATATATGTGTTAGCATACCATATTTGTTTTTCTTTTTCTGACTTACTTCACTCTGTATGACAGACTCTAGGTCCATCCACCTCACTACAAATAACTCAATTTCGTTTCTTTTTATGGCTGAGTAATATTCCATTGTATATATGTGCCACATCTTCTTTATCCATTCATCTGTTGATGGACATTTAGGTTGGTTCCATGTCCTGGCTATTGTAAATAGAGCTGCAATGAACATTGTGGTACATGACTCTTTTTGAAGTATGGTTTTCTCAGGGTATATGCCCAGTAGTGGGATTGCTGGGTCATATGGTAGCTCTATTTTTAGTTTTTTAAGGAACCTCCATACTGTTCTCCATAGTGGCTGTATCAATTTACATTCCCACCAATGGTGCAAGAGGGTTGCCTTTTCTCCACACCCTCTCCAGCATTTATTGTTTGTAGATTTTTTGATGATGGCCATTCTGACCGGTGTGAGGTGATACTTCATTGTAGTTTTGATTTGCATTTCTCTAATGATTAGTGATGTTGAGCATCCTTTCATGTGTTTGTTGGCAATCTGTATATCTTCTTTGGAGAAATGTCTATTTAGATCTTCTGCCCATTTTTGGATTGGGTTGTTTGTTTTTTGATATTGAGCTGCATGAGCTGCTTGTATATTTTGTAGATTAATCCTATGTCAGTTGCTTCGTTTACAAATTTGAAGAGAGAGAACAGGTCTTGAGCAGTAGGAGAGCCTTCTATCATGGAGCGTATAACCCAGAGGGTGAGCAAAGTTACATGTATGTAATGGGGATAATTAATATGTTTTTTATCTTTTGCAATATTACGTGTATGATCTTCTCCAAGTTAGAATGAGGCATACATCTGCATTTGGGATTTCATATTATTCAGAGGAAAAAAGGAAAATATAATATTCAGCTTCAAACCTACAAAATAGGATATTTTGTCTACAAAAAGATAATAAATTTAAAAGCCAAGCTTTTCCAACGATCTTTCCAAAATCTCCAAAGAAGGAGATTTTTCTATACTGCTTATCTCCCCCTCATACATTAAGAGGCAGAACTTAGGAATTAGGTCTTAGAGTTTTCTGTGGAGTTCCCAGTGAGGTAAGAGGAAGAAGGAGTTAAAGCTCATCACACACAGCCAGAAAGACTGTGGAGGAGAAAGAATCAAAGGTAGGAAAGATGGTGGCTCCACAAAGGACATGTGGAAGGTAGAAGCAAAGTATGGATTAAGCAAAGGGAGGACCTGAGTGCAGCTCTCCTGGCAGCCCCCAGATGCCACTTGACAGATGAGACCATGCTTCCACAGGAATGCTATGGAAGGTTGTTGAGAGTCTGACTTCGGAGCTCACAAGAGGGCAGCTATCTTAAGAAAGAACCACCTCAGACATAGAAGTCTGGTGGTTGGATGCATGGCCAAGGACTCACAGACTTCAAAGGGTTCCACAAAGCCAGTGAGAGTTGAAGTAAGGCCCAAAATCATCAGAAAATAACCAGAAGAACAAAGCAAGAATTACAGCAGCTTCCATCAGCAGTTGCAAACATCAGCAAAACACTAGGGATACGAACAACTGCATAGCAAAGGTCACCAACCCACAGAGAAGTCCAGACCAGCCACTCCCAGCGGAGACCAGCACTAGTTCAGAGAACACGGTACAGACCTCAGAGCCAGTGTTCCAAAGACAGTCAAGGACAGTGACACCTCCACACGCAGATGGCCAGCCAGGGAAGGGGCTGGAATTGTGAAGGACGTTTACCGAAGCCAACCAAACAGAGCTGTGGACGGTGACCATAGTAAGGTCAGCTACAGAAAAAAATAAAGAACCTAATTTTTCATTGCACATCTGCATGTGGTGTTCATAAATCTGAGGCCCCACCACATTTATAAATAACAATATTATTACATCGACAATGACAGATGCCATGTGAGGTGTGAAGCTGAAAGGACATAGCATTTTAGAAGGCACAGCTGAGACATAAGTTAACCTTGCCTGAGACAATCTCAATTACTATAACCTGTGAAAGACCAGAGGGGAGAAAATAAACAATAGGTACAGAGAGAGCGGCTGCAGCCCAGTGCCCACAGACACATCACGGCCCGCGCTCACTGTCTCATCCGCACACATTCCCCTGCACACCAAACCCCAGGGGCGACTCCAGAGCCCACCTCCAGATCCCACCTACTAGTCGGTGAAGAAAGAGCCAGACTGAGCTCCCAATATCTAAGACACTGGAACCAAACCTTCAAGAATGACTTTTTGTGCACTCAGCCAGCCTGGACAGAGGCAGGCATGAACGGGCATGAAAATGATGTGAGACGGCACAATTCTTAAGAAAATCTCCCCTTTCTGTTATATCCAGAGATGTGCTGGTAAATGTTTAACAACCAGCTCAGGGGAAAGGGGAGTGCCCAGATTTAGAGTGTTTGCAGATTTCCATGGTGTAAATATTCCCACCATGGCCAATTTTGAGCTACAAATGTGATTCCAACTGACTCATTAAATTCCTGCAAATTTAATAATAGGCTTTCACGAGCCAGTACGAGCTGGCTCCAGCTCCACTACACGGCAACCCAGTTAAAGCCACAGTAGGGCACCACCTACATCAAAATCTAATATGAGTGGACCCCACAATCTGGTGAGTTTTTACCTGCACTTCTACCTGATTAACACACATTGTGACCTTCAAAAGGATGTTACATTAAAAAGACAAATTTTAGGTTGAATTAAATCATATAAATTTCAATCTACTAACCAGCCTTTCTCTTTTCTTTTTATTTAATAAGGTAGCTCACATCTAGGAAATTGATTTCCCTTTAATATGAGTTTATATTTCATAAGGTAATTTTTCTTCAACTGTGCTATGAATATGCCATTAACAAGGCACTTGTAGCAAGCCCAGGAAAGCCCTCTGCTGGCTTGCTTTTGAAAGCCAAGGTGCCTGCTCTCAGGCTTCGGAGCATTCTTTTCCCCTGCTTTGCAAGCTGAGCCAAAATGCAAATTTTGCCTTAAAATGTCATTAAGATAAGAATGGTCTAACTGTTTCTAGTAGATTTCATTGTTAAAACACGAGACCTGTCAGCTTATAAATCATATCCTACTGCATTATTCCAAAGATTAGTTATAATAGCCTAAGAAACTTTTATAAACATCAAACTCCTTTTTAAAAATTATATTTTGAGATACCGTGGGTGGGAGTGAGTGATTACTTGCTGGGTATATTAAAAGAAATTACATTAAAAAGAAAAAGGAGGTTTTTGTACACATTTTCTACATAGCAGGGTTAAGCCAAATGCTTTTGAGAAAGAATTTGAATGAGGAAAGAAATTTCAACAGTCATAGTATTTCATTGTTATTTTAGTCTGACCCACATAATTCTATAGCTTATTGTTTGTATCACTTTACCAGTTTGGAGAATTTTTTCCTCATTTCTAATAGGAAAAGAAGCAACAGTTTATTCATTTTATATAATTTTTAGATTTAGGAAAAAATCTGAGCAAAATAAATCAGTATTAATTTTATCATCAGAAAAGAATGTAAATGCTATCTTAAATATAATTTTAGAGTGTTCTCTAGCATAACATTATATAACGGAAAACTTTTCTTATTGAGGCAACAAATGTTTATTACAATAGTGTTGTCAGATTAATCCGACTAGAATTCAAAATTTGGAATTGTTCAAAAAATCTAGAACAGAGTATTCTGATTATATTTCTGGTCAGGGCAATTAGAAGAGTGTTTTTATTTTTCCTGTATGAATCAGTCTTAAATTACTCTTGGTGACCTAAGGCAGCTCTGCTGGGTGATTTAAATTTGTAATAAGAAGGTCTTGCTTCATTGTTGGGTGGATGGTAGTTGCTGGAATCACAAGGTTCTTTAGTTGCAAGTATCAGAAACTAACTCTGGCCAACCTAAGCAAAAGGGGAATTATCAGGTTATTGGAGATCTCATAGAACTAATAGGAAGGTTGAAGAATCATGCTTAGATTTTGCAATGAATACATATATCAAAACATTACATTGTACGCCTTAAACTTACACAATACTATAAGTCAATTATATCTCAGTAAAGCTGGGGGGAAAAAAGAATCATGTTTAGTAAAATGAATATTAGGTTATAAGATTACCTAAGATAAATGAATTCCAACTCTTTCCTATCTTCTTACAAAAACTCTGCTCAAGATTTGAAGTCCCTCAAAAACTGATTGGGTCACATACCTAACCCTTGGCTATACAGAAGGAATTTCATGGGACACGTCAGCTTCCACTGCAAGATTCCATACACTTTGGGGAATATAATTCCCAAAAGAAAATCAGTGTTTTTAGGAAGAGGGACTGGATGCTAGACATCTAAAACCACAAAGCTTCACCATACTACTTAGTCAGTCTTGTCTGTGACATCACTAACTGCATCAGCATAAAAGAAAGACATCTACTTCTCTCATTCTCTTTTTCTTCTTTTGTAAAATGAGAAGAATGCATTAGATGACTTCAAACTTCCTTTCTGTATTTCACATTCATGATTACTTCTTCGGTAGACACTGAAGCTACCTCTGGAGAATGCTTCCATCTAGCAAAGGGACTTTTCCTAACCCTTGTGGCTCTTAGCCTCCACCATCCCTCCCTCTCACTTATACTCAAGTCTTTAGCGAACATCTGCAGCTTTTCTGGCTCTTGCACATGCCACAGCAAGTCTCCAGAACCCAGTGAATCTTACTTGGAGAATTAAAAATCAAACACATTTTACTCCAGCACATGCAAGGATAAGTTGTCTGAAATATAACATTTCCTTCATCAAATAGTAGATGTTCCGGGTAATACATGTCAAAGTTAAGAATAGGTTCTTTATTATCTGTTTAAAATGAAGTTCTGAAGTTCCTTTCACAAAAGTAAGACTTATTTATCTTAACAAAGAAAAGTCCTGGTGCTCCATCTAGAGGACATTCTGTATTTTCCAGATAAGGGGGTTAGAGGGTCCATTACAGATATCCAATTCTCTAAACCTTGCTGTGATAACTCTACCAATAATTTTCTAAAGCTCAACAGATATGTTTTAAAAAACATTTTGAATAAGCCCATACTGTGTAACAGTGAAGAGGACATTTTCTCCAATTTCAACTGACTGTCTAAGTAATAACTTTCTTTTTATTCATGAAATATTTGGATACATACTATGGGCTCACTGTACTTACTTTTAGGAGTTTCATGGTTAAAAAATTTTAAATATAATTTCCAAAAACCACTTACTAGGTTTTAATTATTTTCATCAATTATCAGAAGCTTTTAATTTGACAGCTATTTCCCCTCATTTAAAATGTAATAATACATTGGACAAAAATATACATGTCCTTTTTCACCTAGAATTACACAGCATTTTCCTTCAAAAAGACCTGTCTGTTAAGAGAACATGCTCTTTTTCTTTTTAGTGACAAGAGTTTCAGTCGGATAATGCTTCACAGAATCTTGGAGAAACTTCCTTTTTATGTAAAATCCAGGACCTTATTTTAGAGAAAGCAACATTTCCTGCATGGAAATTCACTTTTAACCAAATGGAGCAACACATAGCCTCTATTTTCCCATAAAATTCTGTGAGAAAGTAAGGTCTTATGCTGAAGCGAAGAAGGAGGGACTAGGAATAAGGATCTGAGAGAGAATTCTGGTCGGGGGGAGGTGACTGGCTGATCTTGGACTGAGGCCGTCTCAGTCAGGGCAATGCAGCAAGCACGACTGGACAAGCAGGCTGGGGCCCTCACGTTACTGCACTAGTTTTGCTGGAGGTAAGAAACCAGCCGCAGAGCAAGTTCTGCGAGAACGGAGACAGTCGCCAAGCAGAAAGTTTTGCTCTGGGCTCTGACTTGTCATCCTAGTTTCATCAAAAAGTTCACCATGTGTGCTGAGGGTATCCAAGAGAGACAAAATAATGTATCAGAACTTCCAAGATACACAGGCCAGGGAAATAGATTTTTCCCATAGAAGGAAAGAGCAAGGTGGGGGTGGGCAGGGAGTGGCGGGGGTCCATCTTGATGTCTCTTACACAAATAATTTGCTATATATTCTTGAGTATAAACTGGTTCTTCTAAGGGATGATTAAAGTAATAATTTACACACAGAGATGAATTTCTTGAAAGCAAATCTGTATAAAATTTCATGTTAGAATTTCTTCATTGAAATGTAAATAGTGTTTAAGTGCACCACAGTATTTAAAGCTGGTGTAGCAGTCCCTGTGCCCTCTCTCCCCCTGTGAACAGAGATCAAGATAATTTGCTCAATGTCACAGAGCTAGTGAGTAGTGAAGCTGGGACCAGAACTCACTCACACTAGCTGGCCCTGAGCATTACTCTTTTACGTCACTTTGTTACAATAGAATCATTATGAACTATTTTAACACCAAAGCCTTTAAGGAACCAATTGTCAAAAAAAATTTTAATGTCCCATCTAAGTTAGTGGTTAACTGTTTGGATGTGGCATTCTTATTTTGAAGGAGAAATAACAAACAGAACAAAACTTTATAAATCGATACCATATTTGGTTCTTTTGAGTAAATTTACATGTATTAAGAAACACATTAAGTAGTTTTTTAAAAAAAAATCACTTAGCCCTTCCTGCCTTGTTCTAAAATAGTAGGTATCTGGCAATATCCAATATTTTTAAAGCCACGATATAAAAATAAACTTAAAGTATGTCTTATGGCCAGAACGGATCTATCCTAGAAAGTAAAGAGCTAGTGACCTCACGCCTACAGATGAAACTACCCTCATCTCCTCCCAGCGCACTCCCTTATGCTAGCAGAAAGCCTTCCGACCAGAGAACCTGCGTGCCTTAGGTGGACAGCTGTCCTTTCCCTGTTTGCTGCAGCCTTACCAGGCTCCTCCGAACCAGCCTGGGAAAAGCATGAACTACAAAGTAAAAGAAGAACTATTTTTAAAGAGGAACCAGTAAGGATACTCACACTAAACAAAACTTGGATTAATTCTCATAACGAGCTACAAGGATTCACTTTGCCCATGGTTTTGGCATAAGATAAACTCATGAATAGATTCTTCCCAAACTGTGAACATTGACTTGATACCTGTGATACCTTGTTGTCCCGAAGAAAGAGTAGACATCAGCTTTAATTATTTTTTATACTTCTTTGAATTTCTTTTTATTACTTCTAAGCATTAAGATATTTAAAAATTGTACTAGTTGAAGTATGTATTTACTGGACTGGGGAGGCTCATGGTCACTTAAGATGCAGGGTACATCCTGTTCCCAAATAGCTCAGTAAATATCAGTGTGTGCATAGAGCAGCCTAATAAGTCACATCCAAATACAATTTCAGTGAGGATACTTGCTACTAATGCCTTTATGTGCCAAAATAAATCATAACAACAACAGCATTGTTAAACATCCAAGTTAAAAAGGCAAAGTCTATAGTATTTCAACCTGCTATAAAAACGGTGCCAGAGGAGCTGTGGCCAGCTCTGGCAGAAGCCATGGTCAGGAAACCCTGTCAATCTATGTTCCATACTTCCAACCACCCAAGCTTTACTGGAGAACTAGTCAAATCTCAGGAAAAAGTGGAAACCAGTTTTTAGTGAGTCTTTCCACTACATTCAGCTGTTTTCCATCCCTCCTGAGCCTCCTTGCATATTGCTACCTGATTTCTTAGCTTCACTTAAAATTATTCCTAAGAAGACCACCCTAGCAGAAAGACTGGAATCCATAGGCTCATTGTCCCTGTGGAATAAGGTGCATCAGCTAGTAGTTCTCTAACCCGGCCTGCACATTTAGAATTATGTTAGAGAGCCCCACCCTGACCAAAGAAATTCTACTTTCTGGGTGTGGGACCCAGGCATTAGTATTTCATTTTTCAGCTCCCCAGGTGATTCTAATACAGCTTTGTGGCTAGAGACACTCTCTGGCCAGCATTCAATGGTAACAGTTTTGGGACTTCCCTGGTGGCGCACTGCTTAAGAATCCGCCTGCCGATGCAGGGGACATGGGTTCGAGCCCAGTCCAGGAAGATACCACATGCTGCGGAGCAGCTAAGCCCCTGCGGCACAACTACTGAGCCTGTACTCTAGAGCCCGCAAGCCACTGAGCCCACGCGCCGCAACTACTGGAGCCCACACTCCGCAACAAGAGAAGCCACCACAATGAGAAGCCCACACGCCGCAACGAAGAGTTGCCCCCGCTCGCCACAACTAGAGAAAAGAAAGCCCGTGCGCAGCAACGAAGACCCAGCACAGCCAAAAATAAATAAATAAATTAATTAATTAATTTTAAAAATGAGACGACTTTTGTGATCAATCCCTTTTGGTCTTCTAGACAAACATATTCTAGTTTCAGAAGCCTCCTAGAAATTCATTTCTTCCATGAAATGAAATAACACTAAACAATTTCTGCTAAAGAGGGCAGGAGAGGTTAAAGAAAAGAGAAAAGCAGAAAGAAGCTAATTTCACTTTTATGAGACAACCAATTTCCCAGCTGGTGGGTCTTGTTTGGTCAATTGGTCAAAGATTGGATTCTCTTTGTTTTACTAAGAAACATGCTTGCTATCCATCCTTCAAAGAAAATAAACATCAAGTTGAAGACAGTGTTGAGTAAAAAGATTATTCAACTGGGATTCACAAAATCTGGATCATGTTTAGCTGTTAATAGTTGTGGTACGTGGGACCTTGAACTTATCACTCTATGTCTCATTTTCCCATCAGAAAAATGGAATAATACACTTCCGTCTTCCCAACTCTCTCTTAATCTGTCTGAGTATCTATTTGTGATCCATTCAGCAAAATATCTTAAAGGATGCATTTTTTCTTCACATTGCCAAAAGTGGTGGGGTAGACTTTTTCCTTACATACCCACAAAAAACATTAGAGAGACCAAATTATAAAATCCTTAGATTAAAAACAGATAAAATAATTAAAGCAGTGCTGTGGGAAAGCTTTACTCAAACTAACATACTGAAAGTTCTGGGGAGGATCGATTGTTTATGATCCTGTTCTCTAGAGACTGAAATTCTTGGGATACAACAGATGGTTTTATTTATGTAGCAAAAGTTCAGCTCTAGTGAGGTGCAGCTGGCAAATTCACACAGAAATAACAGAAACTGTGTTTATGGCTATGTACATATCCTTGCTCACAGGAGGGATCTTCCATTGTTTCTCACGGACATTTGAACTAATTTTAAATTTACAGTGTTAAAGAGAAGGCCCACTACATTGGAAAGGAACAGCAGCCTCCCAAGACAGCAAGGTAACCCACAACCTAAAATTTAACATGGAAAAGTGGCAGACCTTTGTGGATCTCCTCTATCCAAATGCAAGACAAATCTCATTTAATTTACTCTTTGATGTTCATATCCAATCTTATCTCTTCAAATAGCATTATTGAAAGTGAAAAAGAACCCAACCCTCTCTCCATCTGAATATTTCAAGCTGCATCCTGTGTCTACTCCTGGCACTGAGTCAGCCTTGTCAGCCCAATTTAGAACACATGGCAGTGATCCAGCTCATTGTGGCTGTTTGTGGTCCCCAGATCAGGTTTCAAAAAAGAAGGGGCAGCAATCCAGTGACCTTCTCAAGATAGTAAAGAACAACTCTGGTCATGACTGACACCTGATCTTTCTGCTAACATTAGCTCCTAATCAAAGATGGTGCCAAGATTGCATCAGGCACCAGCCCACAACATTTCCGTCCTCCTCCAAGAGGTGTGGAGCATCCTGTCAACCGCTGAGTTTCAGTTTTTAGAATGCCTTTCCCTTTCAGATCCAAGGAAGTTTGGTTTTATTGACATTTGAGATAAAGCTCAAGGCCTGTCTTAATTGAGATTTCCTGTTCTTTATAGTGCATGCTTATCTACTATTCATTGTCTTTATACCTCGAGAGATTCAGTGTGATTCATAACAAAGACATGGTTATAAAGCTCTAAAATTAACAGCCTTAGACGTTCATATTATAATCAAGAGACCTCATGCACTTGGGATGTTTTTCCTGTGCATCTATCATCCTGTCATCCCTTCTTAAAAATGTGGCCATCATTCTTACTGGACTCTGAGTCATCCTTCTTCTCTATTTCTGCTGGGTCTTCAAGACTGGCTCAGGTGGAGTCACAAACTGGGAACCCAGCAAGGTCCTACAGAAGTACTCTTTATCAATAAGGACTTACTTACAGCACAAGGAATTCTATTAAATACTCTGTAATGACCTATATGGGAATAGAATCTAAAAAAGAGTGGATATATGTATAACTGACTTTGCTGTACAGCAGAAACTAACACAACATTGTAAACCAACTATACTCCAATAAAAAAATTAATTAAAATTAAAAAGGAAGAAGTACTCTTTATCTTCTAGGTCAGGTACATTATTTCTGACTTGACCAAACACCAAGTATCAGTGTGAAAAACCACCTTGCTACTTGTCTCAGAATCCCTTTAATCCGGAGGCTGTCCTTTAACCTTACAAAGTCTTTAGGGAATATATGTCCTTTGATCATCCCCTAGCTTTTACATAAAAGTCTATGTTAAAGCCTGAATATTCTTAGGGTTTGGAAATGTTCAAAGTACTATTGGCTTTACTCCAGCTCTGAGTTTACATATATGATTTGTATCAGTAGAGATCCAAGTTTTCTATACAGAATTTTATCTTCTATCTCCCTAAACAGTCTTTGAAGCTAGGTAAAATGAGAAAAGAGTATGGAATTATTTCACCCTGCCTTGTTTGTTTCCATGAGGGTTCGAACCAAAAGGAAAAGATGAGTCATTCAGCATCATTCCCTATTTGGTGGTTTGGACTCTAGGCTACTGTAACCAAAAGGGGGCAGCACTCCACGGATTTTCAATTCACAAAAAAGGAAAACTCTAGTTTTTACCTGAACTCTCTACCTTAAGCAAGGCACTCCACTCTGTGTTTCATGGAACACAGAGACGATTAATACACTGCTCTAAACATGCAGGAACAAGGAAAGAAGAAAGCACTGGGGTAGCAGTTAGAACACAGCTATGCGTTGGAACATGGTAAAAGATTAATCTGGAAATAAAAAGTGGGATTAGATTATGAGGATCCCTTGTACCTCAGGTGTTTATCCTGTATTTGGAATGCATTTGGGAGCCACTCAAAGTTTTCCAGCGAGTGGGTAATAGGATTATACCTCTGTTTGGAGCAGCTACTGATACATCTGATAAAGATGTATTAGAGGGACTGAAATAGGGTGAGATCAAACGGCAGAGGGAAAAACAGATAGGAAAATAATATAAAGGACATCCAAGAAGTGATGAAGATCTAAACCAAAGGGATGGCAGTGAGAATGGAAAGGTGAGATCTGATGGGACAGGCACTGCAAAGGAGGAAAACATGTCCTTAATGGAGTAGATATAGGGAGAAAGGAACCAAGATATGCCCAAAGTTTTACTTCTGAGAGTTGGGCATATGGTAGAACACTTAACCAAAATTGGGAAGACAGGAGAAAAGAACTTTTTGAAAACATTTTCTCTTCAGGGAGAGTGAAACACTACTCCGTTGCCAAGATGCAAGGAGTGCAGGGTGGAAATACAGGAATGGCATGAACCCAGAAACTATCTTGGAAAGAAGAATTAGCCAAAATGTATACTCCACCTTTTTTAATTTGTTCAGCTGAATATATGACCACTTGCAGATACAGTGTTGTACTTTATGGCATGTGTTGCTGTGTCCTCTTGGCTTTATATGACTCAACTTATTTGTCCTTTTATTCTAATTTCTTTATATTTGTATCTAGTGATAGTGCCACATCAAATCCCTTTGTGAATAAATTAGAATAAGCATCAATTAATCAATTATAGTTACAACATTTTTCTATACATACTGTAAAGACACACACAGTGACAGCAAGCACATAGATTCCTTATGCAAAATGCACATCACTAGCATTTGCTAAAAACAAATGTGGTAGGTACTAAATTAAAAGTTTTATACATATCACTTCATTTAATCCTATGATTAATAAAACAACTCTGTGAGGTCATTCCATTATTATCCCATTTTACAGATGAGGAAATTGACCCAATGAGGAGAATTAACGTGTTAATATAGCAAGTAAGAGGCAGAGTTTGCATTATAACCCAGGCAATCTCATCTCAAAGTCCCTAATCGCTTCACTCTCTGCCTCTCTGTCCAGATTGCCCTTATTATTGTGTTATCCCCATTTTGCTGGTTCTTCTCTATACGTGCCATGTTCCACTTTGGGATGTCACTTTCTCACGTTGAAGGAACACTGGCCTCCAGAGCCAGTGTATTCAATCAGGAAGCTTTGTTGCCTCTATATATAGAATATGAATGAGCAGATTCAAGAAAAGGCACATTGCTTCATTTCTCTAAAACTGAATTAAATCTGTCTCTGAGTCCCCACACATCAGTGTAGAAGGATGACAATCCAATACCAGTTGTTTGGGAGACTCAATTTCTCCCTGTATGAAATCATACAAGAACCCTGTCACAATATTAGAAAAAATGGGAGGAAGAGACAAGGAGCCATGCTTACTTTTGGTTCTTTCAACCATCCAATTTCCTGTAATTAAGCATGACATATTCCCATGTCTTTTATGACTGCCAATATGTTGGTGACTATCAAGTCTGTGACTTCAATCTACTTTTTTGTCTTGAGCTACAGATTAATATATCTGATTTCCTACAGGTAAGTCCAAAAACACTACAAATTTAGTATGTCTAAAGCTAAACCAAACTATCATTTCCTAATATACCCCTCCAACCACCACCCTGTTTTTTTATTGCTCATTTTTTGGATGACATAATTATCCACCCATTTCCCAAGGGACAGGGCAGGATTGGAGACTTCTTAAGAGTCCTACCACTTTTTCAAATTTTACATCTAGAATTTCGAGTCTGAGTAACCATAGATCACCAAGCCCTTGGATTATATCAACTTAAATTGCTGCTTTTGGCCTTGATAGATGATAGATATGCATGTTTGTATAGTCTGTGCTCTGCACACTCACCACACTTAAGATTGTTGATGAAGGTACCGTTTACTTTATGGGCATTATAGATTTATATGTTTTTTATAAAAGTTTCTCACTTCACAATAAAACATCCATTATAATCAGTGATATGAATATTTTCCAATAAATAAAGTACCTTAAGAAAGGATACCATTACCTAATTTGCATAGAAGTTCCACATGCGCTAACTGTAGCCTTGGGCCTCCCGGCTTCCAGACATTTCCTCTAAGTCATTCATGTACTGCTGCAATACTGACCTTTCCAAATGCAAACTTTATCATGATTTTCTTTCAGTGGAGCACAAAGGTCTCCACTATCTGCTTTAGCCTAGCGGCTGATGTGAACGTTCTGCTTCAACCATCCTGAGCTTCTTACAGTTATTTAAATGCACTATTGCACATCTTTGCATGTGCAATTCTTTCAGCTTATAATACCAATCCAACCCATCCCCAGTCCACCAGTTTTCTACCTGGAAAACTTCTAATCTTCCTTCCAGACCAGCTCAAGTATTCCCTTCTCTTTAAATCCTTCTCTACCCTAGAAAAGATGATTACACTTTCTTTTGTGCCTTCATCCTACCTCTACGTCTACCAATAACAATTATTTTTTTTAACTGATATACTAAATCAGGAGCTCCTTGGTTTAGTATAATCATGTACTATTTAACTTTTCTTTTCCAATGGTGATGCAAATTGGTATAAAGGGAATGTACTGGATCAAACAACTGGCTAACTGGCTCTACTGCTTGTTGTCTAGCACATTCTTTGAGCTATGCTGCTGCCTGCTGGCAAGCTTGCACTTTGAGCTGTGCTGCTTTGTGCTGCATTTGCTGAGTCCTACTGAGCCTCTGTCATAGATTTAACTGACCTAATTAGAAAGTTTTGAAAACTAACATTTAGAGACAGGAGTATAAGATTGGGGTCCTACTTAAAAAGTGACCCTGGGTCATGTGCCGTAGGATAGGACCAGACCTATCTGCATATCTCAGATTGAATCATGAGTTTGATTCCAGCATAAGCTGCGACTAACTCTAAGCTCTTACCCTGTGACCACTGGTTGTATGTCTCAACCAGGCATTGGCCCTAATTCTAGATAGAGCTCAGGAGAAAGGCTGGTACACTGTGGAATATACAGGCCCACTCATGTTGTATACAGACTACTTATGGTCAGTCACTTATGTGAGGAAGACAAGTCACTGTGGTACATGCTGCTGTCACATCCCTAAAAGCAACTCTATCCCGCCACTGTCAAGAAACAGCTATCAACTCTCTAAGCAACCACAGCACTAAAACAAGCTCAACATCTTTTTGGCCTAGTTAGGTTCTGATGGCAACATATTCCTCATTTAAATTTTTCTTAATCCCATTTATGTTGTTTTTCACAAGCTGACCCACCTTGAATGATACTCCCCACAATAAAGGGCTCTAGAATCTGTCTGAGTTACAATACTATAGCACTCTCCTTAGTGTTCCCCCAGAGTCTCCTCCATGTTGAGGCTTTAGCAACTCCCTCTAATGCCTGTTGAAGTCTATGGACCCTCCATGATGGCCACAAGTTGCCCATGGACTTTTGGGGTAAAAAACTGCCCTCCTCAGCCACATTAGATTGCCCCATTAAAGGGACAATCACTGACTGTACACTGGGTCATCCTGGAAACAAAAAGCTCTCACAGGCCTTGACCATGATCGTCCATACCCATTATGCCTTGGGTTATGAAAGCAGCACCCTGCAAGCTCAGCAAGGCCCCCAAGGCCTCTTTGCTAATATAGAAATGGTACCCACAGGAAAGAGACAAACCTCACCCTTCTGGCATATCTTACTTACAGGAGGGGGTGGTCTCCCCTTTGGTACCTTGCCAAAAGCCTTATTTCTGGAGGAAGTCAGCCCTCTCAAAGACCCCTTGGCTATCGGAGAAGCCCCTTGGGAACAGCTGAGTGAATAGCAACGGGAGGGTTTTTTGGGGTTTTTTTTTTGTATTTTATGTATTTAATGAAAAGTATTATGAACTGTACTTTATGAACACCAACATGTGATGGATGCTCGCTCAAGAGCTGCTGCTTTAACTAGGATATCGCAAACCGTGGATGGGATCCAAGGGCCAACACAGTCCAAAACGTCATGCACTGGGTGCCCTGGCCAAATTTTGGCACCACTTGCACATTTTTCAAAACGGTTAAGCCACTGTTATTTGTCCATCTAGTCCAGCAAGAACAATTTCTTACTCAAGGTTATTTTCTTTATTTAGAGTAAAGAGATCCGGAAATCTCTTGCCTCATATATACCCAAAATATAAACCAAGATCTCACATGTTTCTGCACATACTTAAAGCCACAATACAAGGCCTCACTCCCTATCCCCTTCAGAGTTCTAAACGTGACTGAAAGTGATCAAGATGCTCATTTCACTTCTCAGCATACACAATGTTGGGCTCTTGCAAAAGGCATTTAATGAAGCTTTCACCTCCCTTACTGACCTCAGGCTACAAAACCTATATAGAGCCATAAGGACTTACTTAAACAAGGTCAAATTCAATTAAATGAAACATGACCCATTTCAGTCATCAGTCAAATATCAGGGTGAGTTGTAAATTATGAGTCTGACTCCATTTTTGATGTTTGACTGTTGACAGCTTTCAAGCCTCACCACTCCCACTTTTTCTTCTGTCCCACATGTGGGCAAGCTGATAAGAGAGCTCTCCTCTGGCTCCAGCACAAGTTCAAACCATATAAGCCTGCTCCAGTAAGCAGCCCCACCCCCCGGTCACAATAAAAGCCAAGCCAGTCTCCTTTTCCCTGCTCTCTCAAGCCATTTTCAGACCTACTTGGGCGCCTGCTTTGCTGTCCTTAGAAAGCCTCATCCTGTGAGTAATAAGCCTTCAAATGCACAACATTTTCTATATTATATCTCAGTTCTCTACTGGGATTCAAGTCTTACCTGAAACTTCCACTTCAAAAGCAGTAGTTAAAACTAAAAAGTCATAATTTACATACTTGGTACAGAGAAATAACTTTCAAAATAAAAGTGTACAAATTCAAAAAGATAAGGGTAGAAAGAAGATTTTAAAAGTATTACTTCTGTTTCTGGCAAAACTGGAGTAACAGGGATCAGGTATAACTTCCCAACTGAAACAACTAAAAACCTGTACAAAATGTATGAAACAATGGTTTTCAGATGCTGGATGTCAGGCAACACTAGACAGTGATCACTGAGAGAAACACTGTGGTGAGCACTTCAATTGCCCCAGTCTAGTGTCTGAGTAGAAATGGGGATCCCAGGCATAGACTGGTAATCTCTTTGAGTTGAGGAGACAAGCTGAGAGATGCAGCAGGCCAAGAAAGCCAGAGTTTGCAAGGCAGAGTTCTGAAGAATGGAGACCGTTCCTGAGATCTGAAGAAAGCCCCCCTTAAATATGCAGTTGAGTATTGGTTAGTACACGCATGCAAGTAGAAACTATCTGCTGCTGGCAAAAACAACAACAAATAAAACCCACCTAGGGCTAGGAATAATTCATGTTCCCATGAGACTCAGTGGAAAACCTTGTAATCCACAGGGTATTGGGTAAAGTATTCAGAAGAGTATTACTTTGGTAGTGAAGCAAATTAACCTAGGCTAAAGATTGCTCTGATTTATTCTAACAAAGCTTAAGAGCAACCTCAAAGAACAAATATAATATGTGTAAGACCTGTACACTAAACACTTCAAAACATTCTGCAAAAATTTTAAAAGACCTAAGTAAATGGAGACATATACCATATTCATGGATCAGAAGACTCAATATTGTTCAGATGTCATTTTTCCCCAAATTGATCTATAGATTAAATGCAATCCCAAACAAAATCTCAACAGGCTTTTCTGTAAAAATTCAAAGTACAGAGAATCACCGAAACGACTTTGATAAAGAAGGTAGTTGAGGGATCTATCCTTTTGATTTCAACGTCTATTGTAAAGTTACAATAAATAATACAATGTAGTATTATCGAAAACATAGACAATGAGCTCAGTAAAATGAAATAGAGAATCCAGAAATAGACCAGCACACATATGATCAATCCGTTTTCTACAAATGTGCTAAGGCAATTCAATGGGGAAATAAGAATCTTCTTAACAAATGGTGCTGGAACAACTGGATAACCACACGGTTGGGAACGTATACAAAATTAACTTGAAATAGGTCATGGACCTTAAATTAAGATCTAAAATTTCCAGCAGAAAACTTAGGAGAAGATCTTCATCACCTTGTTTTTGCAAAGATTTCTTAATATAATATAAAAGACACAAATATAAAATCATCACATTTATTTCATTAAGTTTAAAAACATTTACTCTTCTAAAACTATTGGGAGAAAATATTTGAAAAATATTTTTCTGAAAAAGGACATTGATCCAGAATGAACATATATATATATACACACACATATATTTCTGATAATTCAATAAGACAAACAACCCAATTTTTAAAAATGGACTAAACAACTGAACAGACACTTCACCAAGGAAGATAAAGGAAGATATATGGATGGCAAATAAGCACATCAAAAGATGCTCAACATCATTAGTCACTAGGGAAAGGCAGATTAACATTAAAATGACTGATCATATCAATTCTTGGCAATGATGGAGAACAACTGGAATTCTCATACACTGCTACTAGAAATGTAAAATGGTACAATCACTTTGGAAAAAAGTTTGACGATTTCTTAAAAAGGTAAATATATACCTACTATATGACCCAACAGTTCTATTCCCAGTTTTTACCAAAGAGATATGAAAGTATCAATCCACACATAAACTTATACATGGATGTCTATGGAATTTAGACTTATTTGTAATAGCCAGAAACGAAAAACAACCCAAATGTCTACCAATAGGTGACTGGATCAACAAATTGAGGTATATCCACACAATGGATTACTACTCAGCAACAAAAGGAAAAATAATTGATACATGCAAGTACATGGATAGATCTCAAAAAAGTATGCTGAATGAAAGAAGCATACTTCTTTCAAAGTACCAAAAAAAAAAAAAAAACTCTGATATTCTATTTTTGTAAAACTCTGGAAAATACAAACTAATCCATAATGACAGAAAGCAGATAAGCTGTTGCCTGGGGGGGGGGGAAGAGGGTTCTGAAGAGAATGGGACAGATTATAAAAAGGCACAAGAAAACATTCGGAGATGATTGAAATATTCATTATTTTTGTTTGTGGTGATGGCATGTTAGGTTTATACATATGTTAAAATTTATCAAATTGTATACTTTAAATATACGTAGTTTAATAAATGTCAATTATATCTCAATAAAATTGTTTTAAAAAATGATACCAGAGTTTGGCAAAAGGTATTATATATATAAAATGGTGCTTCAGCAAATGCAGCAAACTCTGAAATTTTCCGAAACTAAGACTCTGAATATTTCTATTAGAAGATGAACAATAGCTGCTCAATTTGGGGCAAAAATTACAGCAGAGTAAAAAACTGGGACTTCTCCTTGTTTTCTAGCCATCCATGGCTAAAATGTTTTTCTCTCCTCTAACGAAGAGTGATTACTGAGTATACATATTGTAATTGATCACTTACAAGCCTACATTTACTATTTTAAAACTTACCTTTAAATTACTGATAGCTTTATTTTGTGTCTTCAGAATCAACCTCAATTATTTCAAAGTCTTATTTTAAAGAACTTCATTTGGCCATTGTTAAAATAGATACATATGTCTGGGTTGTTGAAATGAAACTTCAGTCTTCATCTTGGTATAGAAAAGAGCTAACTGAGCAAGCCAGGATAACAGTCACCCTGGCTTGCTGGTAGGTTCCATCACTACCCCCAGACAAGGACCACACCCAAAGTGGAGTTGCCAAGATACCCAGTCTGACACAGGATATGAAAGAAGAGCTCAATGTGAAAAAAAACTTAGAAGCAGAACCTAAGGGTGCATGAAAAGAAGGATTTGCTTTCCTAGATAAAGGAATACAAGTTCCCCTGATTAAAAATGTGAATCATGCTTATTCCTTTCAGCTCTATAATCTCTCTGAAGAATCTTAATCTGAGAGGCTTCTAATAGAGTAAGGCAATGTTCAAGGTAACTTCAATTAAGTCCTCTTGGACCAACACTGATTCACTTTTAGAAATACAGTTCAGCACATTTTCCTGAATAAGAAGCTTTTCTTTTATATAATATAATTTTCTGAGTCATTTTAGTATGCCAATACAATTTTCAACTTGTATTCATCTGAGAGCTTCACACCTAAAAATGAGGTATTTGTATCTAACACTTTGATGACAGGTGCATTTTGAAAGCCTTAATTTTCATAAATAGATATTACATGAAGCACTGCATATCACCTAATTCTACCACATAGATCTATATGAGTGACTTCGATATTTCCTTGTTTTTTATTTCCGTTGAGAATGTATTTGGAGAATAGAAAATAGGCTTGCCTACTTTGTAGAAGATCGTATTGTTCTTCTTTCATGTGTTCTATGCATTTGGAGCCAAATTTGCATTTCTTTTTTTTATTGTTTTTATACAGCGGGTTCTTATTAGTTACCTATTTTATACATATTAGTGTATATATGTCAATCCCAAACTCCCAACTTGTCCCACCACCACCCCCCCACACTTTCCCCCCTTGGTGTCCATACGTTTGTTCTCTACATCTGTGTCTCTATTTCTGCATTGCAAACTGGTTCATCTGTACCATTTTTCTAGATTCCACATATATGCGTTAATATACGGTATTTGTTTTTCTCTTTCTGACTTACTTCACTCTGTATGACAGACTCTAGGTCCATCCACATCTGTACAAATGACCCAATTTTGTTCCTTTTTATGGCTGAGTAATATTCCACTGTATAAATGTACCACATCTTCTTTATCCATTCGTCTGTTGATGGGCATTTAGGTTGCTTCCATGACCTGGTTATTGTAAATAGTGCTGCAATGAACATTGGGGTGCATGTGCCTTTTTGAATTATGGTTTTCTCTGGGTATATGCCCAGTAGTGGGATTGCTGGGTCATATAGTAATTCTATTTTAAGTTTTTTAAGGAACCTCCATACTGTTCTCCATAGTGGCTGTATCAATTTACATTCCCACCAACAGTGCAAGAGGGTTCTCTTTTCTCCACAACCTCTCCAGCATTTGGTGTTTGTAAATTTTCTGATGATGCCCATTCTAACCAGTGTGAGGTGATACCTCATTGTAGTTTTGATTTGCATTTCTCTAATAATTAGTGATGTTGAGCAGCTTTTCATGTGCTTCTTGGCCATCTGTATGTCTTCTTTGGAGAAATGTATATTTAGGTCTTCTGCCCATTTTTTGATTGGGTTTGTTTTTTTAATACTGAGCTGCATGAGCAGTTCATATATTTTGGAGATTAATCCTTTGTCAGTTGATTCGTTTGCAAATAGTTTCTCCCATTCTGAGGGTTGTCTTTTCCTCTTGTTTATAGTTTCCTTCGCTGTGCAAAAGCTTTTAAGTTTCATTAGGTCCCATTTGTTTATTTTTGTTTTTATTTTCATTACTCTAGGAGGTGGATCAAAAAAGATCTTGCTGTGATTTATGTAAAAGAGGGTTCTTCCTATGTTTTCCTCTAAGAGTTTTACAGTGTCCATTCTTACATTTAGGTCTTCAATGCATTTTGAGTTTATTTTTGTGTATGGTGTTAGGGAGTGTTCTAATTTCATTCTTTTACATGTAGCTGTCCAGTTTTCCCAGCACCACTTACTGAAGAGACTGTCTTTTCTCCATTGTATATCCTTGCCTCCTTTGCCATAGGTTAGTTGACCAAAGGAGCATGGGTTTATCTCTGAGCTTTCTATCCTGTTCCACTGATCTATATATCTGTTTTGGGGCCAGTACCGTATTGTCTTGATTAGTGTAGCTTTGCAGTATAGTCTGAAGTCAGGGGGTCTGAGTCCTCCAGCTCCATTTTTTTCCCTCAAGATTGCTTTGGCTATTCGGGGCCTTTTGTGTCTCCATGCACATTTTAAGATTTTTTTGTTCTAGTGCTGTAAAAAAAATGCCACTGGTAATTTGATAGGGATTGCCTTGAATATGTAGATTGCTTTGGGTACTATAGTCATTTTCACAATGTTGATTCTTCCAATCCCAAAACATAGTATATCTCTACATCTGTTTGTGTCATCTTTGATTTCTTTCATCAGTGCGTCATAGTTTTCTGAGTACAGGTCTTTTACCTCCTTAGGTAGGTTTATTCCTAGGGATTTTAGTCTTTTTGTTGCAGTGGTGAATGGGATTGTTTCCTTAATTTCTCTTTCTGATTTTTCATTGTTGGTGTATAGGAATGCAAGAGATTTCTGTGCATTAATTTTGTATCCTGCAACTTTACTAAATTCATTGATTAGCTCTAGTAGTTTTCTGGTGGCATCTTTAGGATTCTCTATGTATAGTATCATGTCATCTGCAAACAGTGACAGTTTTACTTCTTTTTTTCCAGTTTGGATTCCTTTTATTTCTTTTTCTTCTCTGATTGCCGTGGCTAGGACTTCCAGAAGTATGTTGAATAATAGTGGTGAGAGTGGACATCCTTGTCTTGTTCCTGATCTTAGAGGAAATACTTTCAGTTTTTCACCATTGAGAATGATGTTTGCTGTGGGTTTGTCGTATATGGCCTTTATTATGTTGAGGTAGGCTCCCTCTATGCCCACTTTCTGGAGAGTTTTTATCATAAATGGGTGTTGAATTTTGTCAAAAGCTTTTTCTGCATCTCTTGAGATGATCATATGGTTTTTATTCTTCTATTTGTTAATATGGTTAATATCACATTGATTTATTTTCATATATTGAAGAATCCTTGCATCCCTGGGATAAATCTCACTTGATCATGGTGTGTGATCCTTTTAATGTGTTGTTGGCTTCTGTTTGCTAGTATCTTGTTGAGGGTTTTTGCATCTATATTCATCAGTGATATTGGTCTGTAATTTTCTTTTCTTGTAGTATCTTTGTCTGGTTTTGGTATCAGGGTGATGGCCTCATAGAATGAGTTTGGGAGTGTTCCTTCCTCTGTAATATTTTGGAAGAGTTTCAGAAGGATAGGTGTTAGCTCTTCTCTAAATGTTTGATAGAATTCACCTGTGAAGCCGTCTGGTCCTGGACTTTTGTTTGTTGGAAGATTTTTAATCACAGTTTCAATTTCATTACTTGTGATTGTCTGTTCATATTTTCTATTTCTATTTCTATTTCTTCCTGGTTCAGTCTTGGAAGGTTATACCTTTCGCAGAATTTGTCCATTTCTTCCAGGTTGTCCATTTTATTGGCATAGAGTTGCTTGTAGTAGTCTCATATGATGCTTTGTATTTCTGCGGTGTCCATTGTAACTTCTCCATTTTCATTTCTAATTTTATTGATTTGAGTCCTCTCCCTCTTTTTCTTGATGAGTCTGGCTAAAGTTTTATCAATTTTGTTTATCTTCTCAAAGAACCAGCTTTTAGTTTTATTGATCTTTGCCATTGTTTTCTTTGTTTCTATTTCATTTATTTCTGCTCTGATCTTTATGATTTCTTTCCTTCTACTAACTTTGGGGGGTTTTTTGTTCTTCTTTCTCTAGTTCCTTTAGGTGTAAGGTTAGGTTGTTTGAGATTTTTCTTGTTTCTTGAGTTAGAATTGTATTGCTATAAACTCCCCTCTTAGAACTGCTTTTGCTGCATCCCATTGGTTTTGGATCATCGTGTTTTCATTGTCATTTGTCCCTAGGTATATTTTGATTTCCTCTTTGATTTCTTCAGTGATCTCTTGGTTCTTTAGTATTGTTTAGCCTCCATGTGTTTGTGTTTTTTACATTGTTTTCCCTGTAATTGATTTTTAATCTCATAGCATTCTGGTTGGAAAAGATGCTTGATATGATTTCAATTTTCTTAAATTTACCGAGGCTTGATTTGTGATGCAAGATGTGATCTATCCTGGAGAATGTTCCATGTGCATTTGAGAAGAAAGTGTAATCTGCTGTTTTCGGATGGAATGTCCTATAAATATGAACTAAATCTATCTGATCTATTGTGTCATTTAAAGCTTGTGTTTCTTTGTTAATTTTCTGTCTGGATGATCTGTCCATTGGTGTAAGTGAGGTGTTAAAGTCCCCCACTAGTATTGTGTTACTGTTGATTTCCTCTTTTATAGCTGTTAGCAATTGCCTTATGTATTGAGGTGCTCCTATGTTGGGTGCATGTATATTTATAATTGTTATATCTTCTTCTTGGATTGATCCCTTGATCATTATGTAGTGTCCTGCTTTGTCTCTTGTCACATTCTTATTTTAAAGTCTATTTTATCTGATATGAGTATTGCTACTCCAGCTTTCTTTTGATTTCCATTTGCATGGAATATCTTTTTCCATCCCCTCACTTTCAGTCTGTATGTGTCCCTAGGTCTGAAGTGGGTCTCTTGTAGACAGCATATATATGGGTCTTGTTTTTGTATCCATTCAGTGAGCCTTTGTCTTTTGGTTGGAGCATTTAATCCATTCACATTTAAGGTAATTATCAATATGTATGTTCCTATGACCATTTTCTTAATTGTTTTGGGTTTGTTTTTGTAGGTCCTTTTCTTCTCTTGTGTTTCCCACTTAGAGAAGTTCCTTTAGCATTTGCTATAGAGCTGGTTTGGTGGTGCTGAATTCTCTTAGCTTTTGCTTGTCTGTAAAGCTCTTGATTTCTCTGTCGAATCTGAATGAGATCCTTGCTAGTTACAGTAATCTTGGTTGTAGGTTCTTCCCTTTCATCACTTTAAATACATCATGCCACTCCCTTCTGGCTTGTAGAGTTTCTGCTGAGAAATCAGTTGTTAACCTTATGGGAGTTCCCTTATATATTATTTGTCATTTTTCCCTTGTTGCTTTTAATAATTTTTCTGTCTTTAATTTTTGTCAATTTGATTACTCTGTGTCTCGGCCTGTTTCTCCTTGGGTTTATCCTGCCTGGGACTCTGCACGTCCTGGACTTGGGTGGCTACTTCCTTTCCCATGTTAGGGAAGTTTTCGACTATACTCTCTTCAAATATTTTCTCGGGTCCTCTCTCTCTCTCTTCCCCTTCTGGGACCCCTATAATGCGAATGTTGGTGCGTTTAATGTTGTCCCAGAGGTCTCTTAGGCTGTCTTCACTTCTTTTCATTCTTCTTTCTTTATTCTGTTCCACAGCAGTGAATTCTACCATTCTGCCTTCCAAGTAACTTATCTGTTCTTCTGCCTCAGTTATTCAGCTATTGATTCCTTCTAGTGTATTTTTCATTTCAGTTATTGTATTGTTCGTGTCTGTTTGTTTGTTCTTTAATTCTTCTAGGTGTTTGTTTGTTCTTCTAGGTCTTTGTTAAACATTTCTTGTATCTTCTTGATCTTTGCTTCCATTCTTTTTCTGAGGTCCTGGATCACCTTCACTATCATTATTCTGAATTCTTTTTCTGGAAGATTGTCTATCTCCACTTCACTTAGTTGTTTTTCTGGGATTTTTATCTTGATCCTTCATCTGGTACATAGTCCTCTGCCTTTTCATTTTGTCTGTCTTTCTGTGAATGTGGTTTTCTTTCCACAAGCTGCAGGATTGTAGTTCTTCTTGCTTTTGCTGTCTGCCCTCTGGTGGATGAGGCTATCTAAGAGGGTTGTGCAAGCTTCCTGATGGGAGGGTCTGGTGGTGGGTAGAGCTGGGTGTTGCTCTGGTGGGCAGAGCTCAGTAAAACTTTAATCTGCTTGTCTGCTGATGGGTCAGGCTGAGTTCCCTCCCTGTTGGTTGTTTGGCCTGAGGCGACTCAGCACTGGAGGCTACAGGTTCTTTGGTGGGGCTAATGGCGGACTCCAGGAGGGTTCATGCCAAGGAGTACTTCCCAGAGCTTCTGCTGCCAGTGTCCTTGTCCCCACAGTGAGCCACAGCTGCCCCCCACCTCTGCAGGAGACCCTCCAACACTAGCTGGTAGGTGTGGTTCAGTCTCCTATGGGAGCACTGCTCCTTCCCCCTGGGTCCCAATGTGCACACTACTTTGTGTGTGCCCTCCAAGAATGGAGTCTCTGTTTCCCCCAGTCCTGTCGAAGTCCTGTAATCAAATGTCACTAGCTTTCAAAGTCTGATTCTCTAGGAATTCCTCCTCCCGTTGCCAGACCCCCAGGTTGGGAAGCCTGACATGGGGCTCGGAATCTTCACTCCAGTGGGTGGACTTCTGTGGTATAATTGTTCTCCAGTTTGTGAGTCACCCACCCAGCGGTTATGGGATTTGATTTTATTGTGATTGTGCCCCTCCTACCATCTCATTGTGGCTTCTCCTTTGTCTTTGGATGCAGGGTATCTTTTTTGGTGAGTTCCAGCGTCTTCCTGTCAATGATTGTTCAGAAGTTAGTTGTGAATCTGGTGCTCTTGCAAGAGGGAGTCCAAATTTGTATTTCTAATAAGACATCCTTCTGCATTCTTTGCCTCAACAGGTTGGCAAATTTGATTAGATTTCTTCATTTTGAAACTTTTCCAGGTATTCTACCTGTTTTTTTTTGTTACTATGTCTTAATTGTATTCATTCATTTTCAATTTTATTCATTAACTGAGGATCAATTAAATATCCAGCACCATGGTAAGTAATGATAAGTGGGAAACACATGAATAAAAAAGATTAATTAATCTATACTCTCAAGAAATATTCTAATCTAGTGGATATATGTATACAAACAATATTATATGTGATGAAGTGCCTTTCCTTCTGCTCACCGTAATCAATGCGGAGGAGAAAAGAAACACAGAAATTTGGAAAAGGTAATTAGACATGGTATCCTCCAAGATTAAACTAATAGAGTTGGGAGATACATAAAAAAGAGCATATGAATCTTATAAGGCAGCTATTGATAAGAACTCAACATGAATGATGTAAGGTCACTGCCTTTTTAAAATACTCAAGAAACGCAGAAAAAGTAACACAGAAGGAAAAAGCAAGCCAGTGTAGGAGGCAATCCAATGCCCTTCCCCACCTCTTAAGCCAACATCTACCTCTCCAGGGACCACCCTGAGAAGAACAATGACTCACATTGCCAAATCTTCATCCATATGATCTGGGATTTTTTTCCAGCTTTATTTATTTTTTTATTAAAGTATAGTTGATTTACAATGTTGTGTTAGTTTCAGGTGTACAGCAAAATGTTTCAGTTATACATACATATGTATCTATTTTTTTCAGATTCTTTTCCCTTACAGGTTATTATAAAATATTGAGTATATTTCCCTGTGCTGCACAGTAGGTCCTTGTTAGTTATCTATTTTATATACAGTAGTGTAGGATTTGAAAGATATAAGATAAGGCAAGGGCCTTGTTAACTGCTGGGAGAAGGGCTGTGATTTGGAACAGGAGGGAAGGTAGAGACTTGGAGCCAGAGAAAAGAAGGAATAAAAAGGACAAAAGCAGAGTGTGTTGGAGGGAAGGGTAGTGGTAGAGGAAGAAAGAGAAGACTTGAAGAAAGAAAATGGATTCTTATTTGGTACACAGGGATGCGTCAGACTACAGGTGCAACACATAATTTTTCACAAACGTGCCCAATGTGTACATTCTCGATTTTCATCACTGGAAGCATTGAGCAAAGAACTGTTTAACCATTCTTCAGCATTCTGGGTGTAAGTTTAGCTAGCAAAGAAGAATTATTAGTTGCTGCCTCTACCACCACCACCTATTTCGGTATATTGGCACTTGTAGGAGTTTGTCAAGTACATAATGAAACCATCCAGGGAAATACTGCAATCCAAAAATCTGGAAAACTGTTTCCTCTGACCATTGTTTGCCTTACCCAGAGTAAAGTTACCAATGCTCCTCTGCAGCCAAAGAAAATGGGTTACAGTAGGCAGTAACTCTAAGGAAATAGTTATTAAATGACATTAGCAAAGTATAATATACTTTGGGAGCTCAAAGAAGGGATATCACTTCCCTGGTAAGTGATCAGGGAAAGCTTCATGGAGTATATGACATTTGAAGAGGATAAGACTGATAGATTGAACTAAGAAAAAGGACAGTCACAGTAATAGAAACATTAGAAGTGAAGGAACAAAAGCATAAAATCAAACAAGTATGTCTACAACACAAGGTACATGAGGGAAGTCTTAGAAGATGAGGCTGCAAAGGGAGGTTGGATTAGAAAATATTTTGAACTAAATAAAAATGAAAATAAATAAAATATATCAAAGTTTGTGAGATGGTACCAAAGCATTTCTTAGAGAAAAGCTTACAGCATTAGATGCCTATCTTGGAAAAGAAGAAAGGTCTAATTTCTACCTTAAGAGACTAGAAGAGCAAACTAAACCTAAAGCAAGCAGAAGAAAGGAAATGATAAAGAGCAGAAAGCAATGAAATTGAAAAGTGAAAAACAATGCAAGACATTTATAGAATAACAAGATGGTTCTTTGAAAAGATCAATAAAATTGATAAACTGACAAAGAATAAAAGAGAGAAACACAAACCATTAATATAAATAATGAAAGAGGGGTTGCTAGTACAGCCCTCACTGACCTTGAAAGGATAGTAAAGGAATACTCTGAACAAGTTTATGCCTTAAAATTGGACAACTTAGATAAAATGAGCCAATTTCTTAAAATAAGAAATCTACTAAAACTCACTCAAAAAGAAATAGCTAGCTTGGATAGTCATACATATATCTATTAAAGAAATCAAATTCAAAAACATTCCAACAAAGCAAGTTCCAGGCCCAAATGGTTTCACTGCCAAATTCTACCAAACTTTTGAGGAATAAATAATACCAATTCTACACAATCTTTTCCAGAAAATAAAAGTAGAGATAAGACTTTCAAGCTAATTTTAGTGGGCCAGCATTATTCTTATACCAAACAAAGTACAAGAAAATAAAATTACAGATCTATATACCTCATGAATGTACAATAGATACAAAATTCTTCGAGAAAACATTAGGAAATTGAATCTAGGAATATTTCAAAAAGATCATGACTGAGTGGGGTTTATCCTGGGAATTCAATGCTGGATCAACATTCAAAAATCAATGTAATGCATCTTATTAACACACTAAAGAAGGACGACCACATGATCATATCAATAAATTCAGGAAAGGGTTCAACAAAATTCAAACTTTATTCATGATTTAAAAAAACTTTAAAGAGTAGAAATAGAAGGAAAGTTCCTTAATTTGATTAGGGAATCTGCAAAATACCAAGTAATATAATTCTTAATGGTGAAAAACTGAATGTGTTCCCTTTAAGATAGGGAACAATGCAAAGATGTCTGCTCTCACAATTCCTTTTCAATATTCCTGGAGATTCCAGCCATAGCAAAAAAGCAGGAGAATAAAAAGCAAAAGGTATTCACTTAGTTTGTAAAGGAAGAAATAAAACCACCTCTATTAGCAGTGGACATGATTTTCTATATAGAAAACTCCAAGGTATATTCAAAGAAAGGTCCTGGAACTAATGAGTGAGTTTAGCAGTGCACAGGATAAAATATCAATATAAAAATTCATCCCTGTTTCTATATACTATAAATGTACAAATAAAAACTAAAATTTTTAAAAGTACTATTTACAACAGCTCCAAAAAGGATTAAATACTGAGGTGTAAATCTGACAAATACATGAATAATATATATGCTGAAAACTTCAAAACACAGATGAAAGAAACTGAAGAAGATCTGAAAAGAAATAAAGAGATATATTCATGTATTGGAAGACAGAATATTGTTAAGATGTCAGTTCTCCCTTAATTGATCTGTAGATTTAATGAAATCCCAATCAAAAACCCAGAAGAAGCATGATTCTTCTTCCCAGAAAATATAAACAAGCTGATTCTAAAAGCTTTTGACAAAGTAAAAGAATTACAATAACCAAAACAACTAAAAGCTCAATTAAAAGAAGATCAAAGTTGTAGGAATCACAGTATCTGAATTTTCACACTTACTATAAAGCTTCAATGATCAAAACAGGGTGATGTTAGTGAAAGAACAAAGGCCAGTGAAACAGAAAATAAACACAAATATAGTCAGCTGGTATTTGGCAATGTGCAAAAGCAATTCAATGGAGGAAAAAAAAAAAAAAAAGACCTTAACCTGTATTTCTCACTTTATACAAAAAATACCTCAAAATGGATCATAGACCTAAATGTAAAATATAAAACTGTCAAAATGTGAAAGAAAACAAAGGAGGGGAGGGGAGGGAAGACGATGACAGAGCCTAACTAACATCTGCTACAGATACATATTCAGTTTCCTAATTGCTTAAAGATGGTCTATTTACCAAACTAGAGAGGGGCTTCTCAACAACTCTTTCTCTGTCCACTGAAAGAAGAGATGATAACTTCCAAGATAACACACTTAGCATTGAGGTTCATAATGAAGATGCCTATTAGGAACACTCAGAAAAATCTATTAAATTATATCCTCCAAGTCGGCCAGAAGTCACTGCCAAAATAAAGTTACCTATTACCTTCCAGAGTATTTCATATTTTTCTAGGACAAACTTACCTTAGCCTTTGCTCCATTCTTTTAACTTCATACTTTTATAGCTATGATTCTTGTTGATGTCATGGTGCAAATTGATCAGGAACATTAATTGCCGTCACTTATCATTTTCATATCTTAATTTCCCAGTATAGTTACTCTGAGACCCCTCTCAAAAAAACTAGCACAACTTAATAAAACATGACATACCCTGGTTGGCCTATATTTGAACTAAGTGTCTTCAAGGATGCTTACTTGATTAGGTAAATCAATGTTTACCCCTTACAGCCTATTTTTTTAACTCTCAGAGTCAAAGGCTGTTGCTAAGTCAACACATGAGAAAACTACACTAGAGTAAGTTAACCATTCATGTGGTGGAGGATCCTTCTCCTTATTAGGGCTGAAAGAGTTTGTAAAGTATTATGAGAGGCAATTCTTGAGTGACTGGGAGATGACTTTCAATTGCTCAGGCTTTTTGCACTTATTTTGTACGTGTGTGTGCATGTGTATGTGCGTGTTTTTCACTAGGTGGTGACGTGCTAAACAAAATCAACTCTGAGGTTTCCTGCTGTTGATTTTTTTGAGGACATATAAAGCAATGTTCATCAGATAGGGCATTATGGGGTGAAGGTGTAACGTTTCACTTCACCATCATTTTATAGTTTAACTAGAGTAAAGTAAAATATTAAAAGGTGGAAAATAAGATGATTTTTCTTTTAAAAATCTTGGCCAAATGAGCATCCTTTGAAGAAAAAAATTAATTATATAATTAGTAAGAGAAACTTTTAATTAAAAAATATAAGATCACATTAATTCCAATACCATTATCTATCATTACTGCTTTTATTTAGACTTTCAATATTTATCTTGTTTGATGAAACCAACTGTTAATTTTTTGCCACGTTCAAGTCTTGACCCCTCCACTGAGTACTCTATAAAGAGATCTTCCAAAAATTAAATCTGATTTTACCACTCTTAATTTTTAAAAAAGACATCCAAAAACTCATTTAAAAAATCAAAACCAAAATTTCTAGCCTGTTACTCAGCCACTTCACAATCCAGCAGTAGCCATATCTTTGGACAGTCTCCAACTCCCCACCACTGACACCAACTCACACCCTTCACTCTACAAAGCCTAAATTGTCATCTTTCACTGGAAAAGTATACCTTTTCCAACTCCATGACTGTTACAGGAAAAGGAGCAGGGTGAGAAGAGCAAGGCAGTTGCTTCAAACACAGAGTTTAAAGGGGGCACCAAAAAAACTCAAAAATCAAGACAAATATTTTAAGTAATACTTTTAAAAATCTAAGTCAATGTAAAAAAATGTATAATAAACAAACTACCGGGGCTTCCCTGGTGGCGCAGTGGTTGAGAATCTGTCTGCCAATGCAGGGGACACGGGTTTGAGCCCTGGTCTGGGAAGATCCCACATGCCGCGGAGCAACTGGGCCCGTGAGCCACAATTACTGAGCCTGCGCATCTGGAGCCTGTGCTCCGCAACAAGAGAGGCCGTGATAGTGAGAGGCCCGCGCACCACGATGAAGAGTGGCCCCTGCTCGCTGCAACTAGAGAAAGCCCTCGCACAGAAACGAAGACCCAACACAGCCATAAATAAAATAAATAAATAAAATTAAAAAAAAAAAGAAAATGCTCCCTATTTCACTTGCAAAATTAATTAAAAAAAAAAAACTACCATAATTTTAAATTAAAAATGTTATCCCTGCCTGAATTTCATTCTGCGTAGGAAAGTCTTACTTATATTTAAAGACTAACTTAGGGACTTCCCTGGTGGTCCAGTGGCTAAGACTCTGTGCTCCCAATGCGGGGTTCCAGGTTCGATCCCTGGTCAGGGAACTAGATCCCGCATGCCACAACAAAAGATACCGCATAAAGATCCCGCATGCCGCAATGAAGATCCCACATGCCGCAACAAAGATCCCGTGTGCCACAACTAAGACCCAGAGCAGCCAAATACATAAAAATAAATAAATAAATATTTTTTTAAAAAAAAATAACAACTAACTTAAATGTTAGCTTTCTGAGGGTATTCTCACATCTTCCCAGAGGATGACACGTTTACTTTTCTCTGCCTCTAACTCTACTGCCATTAATTCTTCTCCAATTGGTGTTGTGCTTATCTCTCTACTTACACACCATTTCCAGTGAACTGTGAGAATTTTTAAACAATCTCTGTATCCCAGTGATTGATACATATTAGGAGTTCCACAAATATCTGCTACACGAATAAATAGGTTATGGTAAGCAGAAAGTGAGACACAAAATTTAGAGTCAGAAATAGGAATTTTCAATGCCACCTGCACAACTCATATTTTTTCAATTTTATGATGCTGGGCATATCTCTGAGCATCAGTTTCCCTATCTTTGTAATAGGAATAACTTTACTTCCATAGGACTTTTGTAGCTGGGTCCTTATTGAATTTTTTGAAAGAGAGGTCAAATAAAGAGACTAGACATTTATTCATTCACTTGAAGTGAAGAAGGTGACAGGAGAGAAAGGGGAACATGGTTTACCCAGCTAAAAGAACTACATGCTTGAAAACAGAGGTAGGAAAAAGCATTAAATACACTGAGGAACTGCAAGTGGTTCAGCCTGGCCCCATTTTAACAGTGACTGAACATCAGAGGATGAGACAGGAAACAAAGTAGGCAGAATCCAGACTCTGGGGGAGGCTGTTGTCTGATACTCCATCCAGGAATATATGGCATAACTGTGTTAACCTTGAATTAACAAGAATGAGTTTCTGCCAAAATTGTACATGGGGTTCATGAGCTAAGTTGAGTTTGGCCATGGAGAAAAAAATTAAATCAAGCCATCATACACTGAGGTCTATTTCAAATGCCCCATAGAATAAGATTTTAAGAAGAATGTATAGTAGAAATAGAAACAAAGAAATCAATTCTTGAGATATTGTAGAAGTAATATATATAAAATTTGGCAACAGACTGCAAAGGGGCAGGGAGATTATTGAGAGTGAGGTATTTAAGTTGGAAGTATGTCATGAGAAAGTATAATGCATAAATAGAAACACCAGCATTTAAAATTTTCCTAATGTAAAATGGGGACCAAATTATCTGGTTTTAGTGCTATCCTCTTTCCTTAAAACACCAGCTCTATAGTTTTGTGCAAACATTGCTTAGATTTCAAATGTTGTCTCTCTTGTCTTCCTGCACATAGCAAGTAAACAGAAAGAAAGAAAGAAAAGAAAGAAAGGAAGGAAGGAAGGAAGGAAGGAAGGAAGGAAGAAAAGAAAAGAAAGAAAGAAAGAAGGAAAGAAAGAAAGAAAGAAAGAAAAAGAAAGAAAGAAAAAGAAAGAAAGGAAGGAAGGAAGGAAGAAAGGAAGAAAGAAGAAAAAGAGGGAGAGGGAGAGGGAGGGATGGAGGGTGGAAAGAAGGAAGGAAGGAAAGGTAAACGAAGGGAGGGAAAAAGCCACTATACTACACAGTACATGCTGTCTTCAGTATCTCAGAGAAGACAAATAGCCCTGATGAAAGCATTTTCCAAGCAAAAAGGCAAATGTATGAAATACATATTTAAAAAATAGGATATCACTAATCCAGCAAGGCTTCCTTTTGGAAAGAAAGCACGTTAGCACCACCTGTCTCTCAATTCCCATATTGATCTTACAGTGGGAAGGTGTATCAGTGAGGGTCCTGAGGGAACACAGATGGCATCATCAGAAGAAGTGATTGAAGAAGGTTTAGTGAAGGAGTATCTACAAAGGTGTGGGTGGATTAAGGGAAACCACCAAGTACTGATGAAGCATCTAAGGACTAGTAACACTGAAAAGCTATTACCAGCTGAGGCTAAAGGGGTAAGAAGGAGCAGTTACCGGAACTCAGGGGAAGCTGGATCCGTAGCTCTAGGAAAGGGTACAGGAGCCATGACTTTTAGGAGTGTAGCCAATGCCAACGGTCAAGACTGCAGGGTAGGAACCAAACTCTCGTCTCCCAGTCTCTAGCCTCCTGCTGGTGGTTCACTGACTGAACTCCAATGGAAGCCAGAAGGCAACAGAGGCCAGCCTGAGACACAGTGCAGGGAGAAAAGAGTGGAGATTACCGGGGGTGAGGGCAAATGGAGAATATGCAGCTCCCGGATAGCAGAAACCCTTTTCATACATCTCTGTAAACACATCCCACCACCACTACTCCACCACCTCTACTCAGCATCAGACACAGTGCCTTGCACAGAGCTGGCCATCAATAATGGCTTTATGAATTAAAAAAAATAATGCCACATCCATTCTTGGAAAGGATTAGAAAAAGCAGTGAGAAAAGATCAGAAGACAGGAGAGAGGCAAACCACATCTAAGCCCAGCCTCCTTGGGTCCTCTCTCCAATTTTACAAATCTCTAAAAAGTCCTGGGAGAGGAAAAGGGAGGGACCAGATGGAAGGGAGAGAAGAGGTATTTTTCAAAATTCTTTAAGGACCCACATGGGAAAGGCCTCTTTTTCTAGCCTCCCACATGGGGGAAAACACTGTAATGAGACGATCTTCTAAATGTGTTCACTTTGACATCACCCCACATTTTGTTTTATCCCCCTCTACCCTTGGAATACCCTCTCCAGTCCCCTCCATTAATCCTCACTGAATATCCTCTTCAGGCCAAGAAAATTTTCCCTTATTTTGTTCCTCTTCTACGTTAATGCACTAACATACATTAGTACATTATGTGTTTATTTGCTTTTTGCTTTATAATGGTCTTCTTGGTTTTTAGGGATATACACCCTGAAATTGCTCTGAAAAAGAGAGAAGAGACCTAACATAAGTTCAAAATATACTGCATAACAAATGTTTTATAAGTGCTCCCTCTTTATTGTTCACAATTATCCAGTAATACAGGTATCGTTAATCCCTGCTCACAGATAAAGAAACTGAGGACAGCCAGATTTCTCAAAGCTATGCAGTAAAGCCAAGATCGCATGTACCTTATTCTTGGCAAAAAAAAGTCACAAACTCCCACCCTCTATCTCACACTCCCCAACATTCATCACTTGCAGTAGTTTAAAGCCCCAATTCTTCATAATCTGCCCCTCCATATCCACGGCCTTTGCCATGTAACTTCACAGCTCCTTTCACTGAAGAGGGGGAATATACCCCACCACTTCACCTTGGGCTCAGCCCTTTGATTTCACCAATGGAATATCAGCAACATGACATAACCAAAAGCTTGAAAGAGCTTGCACAATTGAGCTTGCTCTCTTGCTCCTCTGTCATTGCCATGAGAACATACCCAAGTTTGCCAGGAGAAAAATGAGAGACACAGTGAGCAAATTCAAATCAAAGTCAAGCATAGCCTAGCTCAGCTGATTTCCAGATATGTGAGCAGAGCCCAGACAATCTCAACAGAGCCACCAACCAAGTCCAGCTGAGAGCAGCCAATCCTCAGTTGACCTACAGATCTACAGAATTAATGATTACTGTTTAAAAAAACAGCAACAACAAAAACGCTGATTTCAGAATGCCTGCTCTTCCACTACACCACATTACTAACTTGGTCCTATGATCTCAGAAACATTGACATCTTTTTTTTTTTTTTAATTTATTTTTATTTATTTATTTATTTATGGCTGTGTTGGGTCTTTGTTTCTGTGCGAGGGCTTTCTCTAGTTGTGGCAAGAGGGGGCCACTCTTCATCGCGGTGCGCGGGCCTCTCACTATCGCGGCCTCTCTTGTTGCAGAGCACAGGCTCCAGATGCGCAGGCTCAGTAATTGTGGCTCACGGGCCCAGCTGCTCCGCGGCATGTGGGATCCTCCCAGACCAGGGCTCGAACCCGTGTCCCCTGCATTAGCAGGCAGATTCTCAACCACTACGCCACCAGGGAAGCCCACATTGACATCTTTGACCCTCAATTCTCCATTGTAAAAGGAGGAACTAAACTTTTCTCTTACAAGGATCTTCAAAGTCTCCAAGTTATAATGTTCTGTGATTTCTTTTTAATTCTATTTATAGGGGATTCTATTATTCCATTTTTTAATTTCCTCTTCCTTATTCTTCTCCCCAAATGATAATCCAATGCTATATAACAATGTCATTTGTTCACTAGTTTATTTATTCATTTGACAAACTTACTACATGTCAAACATAAGAAAAAGCCCTGTCAACAGAAACTTATAATTAAGTAAATAAATGTTAATTAAGACAAATACCTTAAATAAAATAAAAGTACCTCTCAAAAATTTTTTCATATCAAAGTTATTGCTTCTACTCATAGGCAGACAATTATGTTGTATCCAGGCTCTAAGTTTTTGGAGATAATATCTTCATTCTAAAAGTAAAGAGGACTCGGTGAGCAAATATTAATCTTTCAATTATTATTAATTTTCCTCCTTGAAAGAGCTGCGACAGCTGATCAACCAGGAGATCCTTACATCTGCTTTGCTGCTAGCTAGCTTTCTACCTAGTTCTCAAGAAACTCCATAGTCTTTCTCTATATTAAAGTGGGACCTAGGGGCACTTGAGTCATAGGAACATACCTCACTTATGAGGAGGTGTTGTTATGGATTGAATTGTCCCCCAAAAAAGACATGCTGGACCCTTAACCCTCAGTACCTCAAAATGTGACCTTATTTGGAGATAGGGTCTTTAAGAGGTAATCAAATTAAAATGAGATCATAAGAGTATGCTCTAGTCCAATATGACTGACGTCCTTATAAAAGGGGAAATTTGGACACAGACAGACATGCATTAGATGGCCATCTACAAGCCACAGAGAGAGGTCTGGAACAAATCCTTCCCTCACAGACCTCAAGTGGAACCAACCCTGCTTACACCTTGATTTGGACTTCTAGCCTCCAAAACTGTGAGACAATAAATTTCTGTTGTTTAGGCCACTCCATCTGTGGTATTTTGTTATGGCAGCTCCAGCAAACTCATACAGGTGTCTTTGTGTACACTTACCACAGTTAATACCACTCCAGCCACAAGGAGACCCACTTAATGAAAAGGAGCTAGTTGTAAATTTGAAGACTGCTTGCCTTTAAGCAAGGCACTTTCTCTATAATTAGAGAAGTGCATCTGTTTCTATGACGCTGCAGTTTCAGTGGTACTTGAGCAATGATGAAATATGATTGTGGTTTTGTAATGACATTTCACAAAAAAAGGAGATAAATGTCCACTTTATAAACTACTTTTGAAGAATAAGAATTTTCATATCACCTTAAAATGGTAATTCCAAATTCACAAGAAGTAAAAACCATGAAAATCACTTTGGAATTTTTTCATAATTATGTGTTCATTGAATTTGTAATTCTGGAACTGTGGCATATTTGCTGGGGAAATGAATTGCTAATATAAAAATAGAAATTTCTAGTTTTACTTAAAGTATATTTATTTAAATTCTAGCATTGGCAAGGCTTTTGTTTTGAAGAGCTTTACCAAAGCAAATCCATCAGTTCTGCAGTCAGATTTCTACATGTTAACTTCAAATGAAGAACATACTCGAAATTGCTTTTCTCAAAATCTCATGAATCCATAAATGAATCCAGCAAAATTGATATTTACTTGCCATCTTCATAAACATTCTATCATTTCCAGATGGCTTTAATATTTGAGTCTCTCAGTATGTCATAACTTAAACATACTATCTTCCCCACAAACTTGCTCCTCCTCCTGCCTGGTGTACATCTGCTAATGGCAGCACTATTCTTTCAATTACCCAGGCAAGAACTTAATTATTCTAGATACCCTTCTGTAGTAGTCAAGATTCTGCAGAACAACAGAACCAATAGGATATATAATGGTATAAAAAAGAGATCAATTATAGAGACTGAAAAGTCCACAATCTGCCGTCTGTAAACTGGAGGGCCAGGAAAGTCAGTGGTGTAGTCAATTCAAACCCAAAGTCAGCGGTGTAGTCAATTCAAACCCAAAGGTCTGAGAACCAAGACAGCAGGTAACTCCTAGCCCAAGTCTGAAGGCCTAAGGATCAGGAGCACAAATGTCCAAGGGCAGGAGAAGATGGATGTTCTAGGTCAAGCAGAGAGCAGATTTGCCCTTCCTTGGTCTTTTTGCTCTAGCCGATCTTCAATGGATTGGTGAGGGCAATCTTCTATGCTCAGTCTACTGATTCAAATACTAACCTCTTCTGGAAATATCCTCACAGAAATAATGTTTTACCAGCTATCTAGGCATCCCTTAGCCCAGTCAAATTGACACATAAAAATAACCATCACACTTGCTCTTCCTCCATATCCAGTTAATTATCAAGTCCCATAGATTCTATATTTGTACTTTGTTTGGCACGCCACTACCTCACTTCAATTGCACTTACTCATCCTATTAAAGTTGCCTGTTAGATGGCCTACAGACACATGAAAGAATGCTCAACATCATTAATCATTAGAGAAATGCAAATCAAAACTACAATGAGATATCATCTCACACCGGTCAGAATGGCCATCATCAAAAAATCTAGAAACAATAAATGCTGGAGAGGCTGTGGAGGAAAGGGAACTCTCTTGCACTGTTGGTGGGAATGTAAATTGATACAGCCACTATGGAGAACAGTATGGAGGTTCCTTAAAAAACTACAAATAGAACTACCATACGATCCAGCAATCCCACTACTGGGCATATACCCTGAGAAAACCATAGTTCAAAAAGAGTCATGTACCAAAATGTTCATTGCAGCTCTATTTACAATAGCCAGGACATGGAAGCAACCTAAATGTCCATCGACAGATGAATGGATAAAGAAGATGTGGCACATATATACAATGGAATATTACTCAGCCATAAAAAGAAATGAAATGGAGGTATTTGTAATGAGGTGGATGGAGTTAGAGTCTGTCATACAGAGTGAAGTAAGTCAGAAAGAGAAAAACAAATACAGTATGCTAACACATATATACGGAATCTAAGGGAAAAAAAAGCCATGAAGAACCTAGTGGCAAGACGGGAATAAAGATACAGACCTACTAGAGAATGGACTTGAGGATATGGGGAGGGGGTGGGGTGAGATGTGACAGGGTGAGAGAGTGTCATGGACATATATACACTACCAGATGTAAAATAGATAGCTAGTGGGAAGCAGCCGCTTAGCACAGGGAGATCAGCTCGGTGCTTTGTGACCACCTAGAGGGGTGGGATGGGGAGGGTGGGAGGGAGGGAGATGCAAGAGGGAAGAGATATGGGAACATATTGTATATGTATAACTGATTAACTTTGTTATAAAGCAGAAGCTAACACACCATTGTAAGGCAATTATACTTCAATAAAGATGTTTAAAAAAAAAAAAAAAAAAGTTGCCTGTTAAATGTATCTCCATTTCCAAAAGGTTTTTTCTTTATGCCAACCCACCTATTTTAATGTTCCTTTAAGCATAATGCTATTTAAGTTACTCTTCTGCTCAAAACTCTTCAAGGGTTCTCTATCTCTTAACAATAAAATCCAACATTTGAAGATTCTTTTTATAATTTGTATCCTACTTATTCTCTTTTTTCCTCCTCCTACTTACTATTTTTCACATTCACCTCATTTTTCCTTTTTTTCCACTCTTTTCTTTATCACTGCCTTTTTACTCAGAATTCCCCCATCTCCTCTCTCTTCCATTTTTCAAAGCCATTTCAACTTTTTCTTTTTCTGAAATCTGATACAGCCATACAATCCCCTGTTCCAAACCCTTGGGTCCAATGAATTTCTGAATTCAGAATTTTGGGGAGTTTATACAGAGAATATATGCACATACCATTTATTACATAACATTCCCAGTGGAGCCTGATCAGTCTTCTGAGATCAAACACATCTATTTTTATGCAATAAAACATAAATAAAATCACCCTAAGTGGGATAAATAAATAATTCATGTCAGTTCAAGTCAGAATTTGCAATCAAACTTATTTGCCACAAACTTATTTTTGAAACACTCAAGTTTTCAGAGCTTTTATAGATTTTGGAATTATGGATAAGGATGCTGTGGTTTTTTTCCTTATACTTAAAATGCTTACAGATTTACTAATTTCTACTTGGTTTATATTTGTTTATACCTACCATATAAGGAGAACATACTATTGCCCAGGCACTAGACTAAATATTTGATATACATGCATCAATAAAGAACCTACCAGAAAAGCAGAAACAGTGTCAAGAATTTACAACAGAGAAATTAATTCAGGGAATTGGTTGTACAAGTGACTGGAGGAACTGAGACCCAAACAGGGAAGAGTGAGGTAAGCCAGAGAGCAGCAGTGGCGGGAAGCCACTGTAACCCACAGGATGGAGAGACAAAAGGAGGAGGGAGCCCAGAGGCTGGGGACACCTGAATGAAGGAGGAAGCCAGGTGGGTCTGTCCAGCAGGAGCTGGTGCCATAAAGAAGATGTAGTTGTTGCCCAAGAATATCCCTGGAGTAGAGAGGGAGGGGGGAAATGCCCTGACGTCTCCCTTTTTTTCTGCCCCCTCAATTTTTCACCAGCCAGAAGTCTGCTGACACAGGAGCCTGGGGAAATGCAGCTCGGAGGAGTCAGCCCCTCTGTGACACAAAGTATTGCTGGGGAAGGGCAAGGAACGGATCTGAACACAAACAATCCCCAAACTAGCCTGATATTGTACATTGTGTTCCTTAACTCTTACACCTCTGTAAGGAAGGCACTATTATTTTCTTTTACAAATAAAAGAACTGAGATACAAAGAGGTTAAGAACAGTGGAACCACAATTGCAACCTAGTTCTATATCCAGAGCCTATCTTCCTAAACATCACCATGTCCCAGAACTTAATAGATGCTCAAGATGTTTGTTTATTGAGCACTTTTTAGGTAGAGTCTGGAGATACAAATGTGAATGAAAGCCTGTGTTAGAACACTATTCAACTCTACACTATTCAGCTCAACCAATATTTCAGAGAGCAGAAAAAAAACAACTGTTGACCCTCCATAATTTTGACAGTAGTTCCAATGAAGAGCACATTCATAAACTCCATCTTCATGTTACATTTAGACATAACGGTGATTCCTTATTCCATGTGAGGAAAATTGCCAGATAAGTAGCAGCAATTTCTGAGGAGCATATTAATTTCTCACTCAAAGGCCAGCGTTAATTTATGGGTAGCTATAAGAAAAAGCTTATTTCCTATCTGTAAAATACAAGTCTCTGAGAATGAATACGATTTAGGAAGGTCAAACAAGCCCTCCTCTAATCACTTAAAGTCTAACTTCCTTCTCTTTACAATAAAAGGAGGAAGAAAGAATACGAATGAGAAAAAGAACTGAGAGAAAAATAGACAAACTCACTTCTTGAGCTAGGTCATATATATAACGAAAAAGGTGAAATAGAATGGAATCTTATAACTAAATGACCCACCATTACATGGAGTTTTCTAGGAAAGTACAATCACACTATGTGGTCCAAAATTAAAAGATATACAGATACGTTGAAGACTCGTTATGACTATTATTATCCTAGTCCCAGCAACAGTCAGGGGGCTGTAATTCAACTAATATTAAGAATACCCAAGTGTGACTCTTTCTTTTCTTCCCTCTTCGTCCCCATAGGTCCTCTGTCTTCCCTTGACATTTAAGAGTCATGGAAAGATAGAGCAGGGAGCAGAAATCCAACTGTCTCTTACAAGTCAGTGCTATTTAAGGAGAAAAAAAAGTTTGCAACTTCTATAGTTGCAAAACTATATAGCCTTAATTGTTGCATTTTTACAACCATCAGCTAAAGTACCTTTTCACCTACATACTGCTTTTCTTTGGGGGAATATCTCCCAAAGACTCTATCAAAATTCTTTTTCTGATTCTGATAGTTTTTCAGGTTGACTGAAAGGAGTGAAATAAAAGAACTTAAAAGTTTCAATTCAAAGCCATTCCATGCTTCTGTAAAAAATCTAGAGAACCATTTCTAGTTTGGCAGGACAGAAAAGAAATAAACATACACTTACCTGTAATCCTCATTCAAAAACTATCATTCCTATTTAGAATAAGTACATAAAACATCATCTCTTAAATTACTTGAAAGAAGAAACTAATTTTGTTCGTCAACTATGTTATGGGTTTTGGGTATTGGTCTGTGATTTTATTTTCCTAAACTAGTGTTGTTTAACTTATAATAGATTAAAGTCCTGAATAGGCAGGCTGCTAGGTTTATAAGGATTCTTGTGGAACCTCTGGGTATTGGCTGAGCTTTCTGGAAATCTAGTAAAATCAATTTGAAAAGTCAAAAACATACTCATGTCATAATGTCTAACACTAGATACTCAATGAACATTTGTGAATTGATTTTTTAATGTAGAAATAAAAACAAATCAGTGACAAAAGTTGAATTTTTTGTAACAGGGAACTGGATTTGTTACCTGTCCTCAAACTCTAGGAACACTCAAGGGTCATCTGTGACTATAAATTGCCTTAGACCCACAGACTATTTTACTCTTGAGTTCCTTCAGGACTCTTGGATGAGTGCCCTACAGTTCCAGCTATTTATTTGCATCTACTTTGTCATTAGGTTTAGAACATACTGTGCCTTGGTCATTATCTGTTCTAGTACCTCTGACCTTTCAGCTTCAAACTGGAATTTGGGAGGGAAAATCTTCTTAGCATCTTCCTTAGCAAAGAATGAAGCACAAGGTTGATTGGGCCTCTGCTTTTTATTTTATTTTATTTTTCTCATTCCTAAAGACATCTTTCACTTCATTACCAAACTGTGCTATGTTGGAGTAGGCTGAGAGAACTGAGAAGTAAGGATTCTATTTTCTATGTTCTTTGCTACCAAACTCCCAAACCCCAAGAGCCATTATTCTCTATCTACCATGCCCCACCGTTCCACGCTCCTCTACGACAAGGAGCCTAGCACACTCATGTGACCCTGGTTCTTCCTGCCCTAGAAGAAATCAGTCTCATTTTACAAATTCTCACTGATAGTGATAACCAGACCAACACCTGGCAGTGCCAGGTGACTCTGACGTGGAATGTATTGTTCTTGATTGAGTCAAAAGGAAGGAAATCAGAACTTGGATTGAAGCCCCAGATCTATCACAACTAGGATTTGGGGGCAAGTTATTTGACCTCTGTGACCTTCATTTCCTCATCCAAAATATAAGAATGGTAATAATAATTACCATACTTGGTTGTAAAGAGAATAAAATATGATAATAGCTATGAAAAGTACCCATAAAATGAATTTCAAGGCCCTAGAAAGTTAACATTTAGATAGTATTGTTGGACTCTATAAGGCACCGAATTCATGATGCTCTTTAGTTAACAGTAATTCTTTAATGTCTTTTAAGTTGGAGAGCCATTCACAGTGATTAACTGGTTAACTGCTTCCCCTACCTCTCATCCCCATTACTCCCTCCACTCTGGAGCACTTACAATCCACAAGAAGCCCATCTAAAGGAGACAGTGAATATGTAAAGGTCCAAGTCCATGCTGCAGAATATTTAAAGGTCCAATAATAATTCAGGTATGAATAAGGTGGCTCTACTCCTACAGAGTCTTTTTGGATAGAATTCTTCTTTTAGTGTCTACAGATAAACTGACATTTTAGACCTTGGAAAAATCTCAAGATGGTTTGTCCTGTCACGATTTTGAAATTAATCTTATTGATTCCTACTATCTATTATTTCAGCCACATACAATTCCAGAATTAAATAACTGAACATTACTTTTTCTTAGTAATTTCTTTAAGATACAGATAAAAACAAAGCATTATTTTCCAGAAACAGATTTTAAAAGTTAAAAAAAATTAAGAACATATATTTATACTTGCTTTCTATGCTTTTCCCTTTCTAGACTTACTCTGGGGTACAGGCACAGGTTTCAGAGAATCCATACGCTTACACCTAAATTATATAAAATTGTGTGTGCATGCATCTTTCTGGGGAAAGGGTCCTTACTCTTCTGTGATGATCATAACTCAACATAGGCCAATAATTACTGCTCTGTATGGTCTCTGACTGAAAACCAATCACAATGGATGTCTGTGAACTTAAGGCCTACTTTTGAGTTTTCTTTTATCAACCACAAGGCTTCAGGTCTTTTCTCCAGTAACTGTAATATTTGTTTGCTGCCTTAGGAACAGCAAAAGGCTAAAACTGGCACATCACTTGCTGCCCAGATGAAAGATAAATGCAAATGGATTAGTTCTGAATGTTACCCTTTGATCTCCCAGCTTGCTGGGGTATCTCTCTGGAGTTCCCTTTGCAGGGCAATTTGGAAGTTTCTTTTGAACAGCTTCATTTTTTCATTTTTATTGGATAAGAAATTACTCTGCATTCTGTTCAGCAAGGAACACATTATTCTGTCATAGCTGCATAGAAAGAGAAGCATTTTCAAAATGAATATTACATAGAGGAGAGATATAATTCTTGAAAGAAGTCTGGCTCAGTAAGATAAACAGAAAAAAATAATCTGGAGAGATTTGTGGGGAACAAAGACTTCTGGCCATGCAGGACTCTCTATCTGAGAGAGAGCAAACTCCTTTCTATAGTTTGCATCAGACATTATAGAAAGAAAGATACAAAATATCAGAACATTGTGGATGCCTCTGAATACACAGAAGAGATATACACATCTCTCTGGCCATGTAAATTATTCCCTGAGTATGTATTAGCCCCATGTAATCACTTATATGTGGAATCTAAAATATGACACAAATGAACTTATCTATGAAACAGAAACAGACTCGCAGACATAGAGAACAGACTTGTGGTTGCCAAGGGGCAGAGGGGGTGGGGGAGGAATGGATTTAGAGTTTGGGATTAACAGATGCAAGCTATTATATATAGAATGGATAAACAATAAGGTCCTACTGTATAGCACAGGGAACTATATTCAAGATCTTGTGATAAAGCATAATGGAAAAGAATATGAAAAAGAATGCATATATATATGTATATATATATATATGTGTGTGTATATATATATATATACATATACACACATATATATATAAAACTGAATCACTTTGCTGTACAGCAGAAATTAACACAACATTGTAAATCAACTGTACTTCAATAAAGTTTTTTTAAAAACACATAAATCAGCCCCTTCTAGAGTACTGTTAACTCTCTTAGATGAAAGAATCTCTAGATTTAGATAGTATACCTGAATAGCATATTCCATGAGCTGTTACTCTTCCAATAGGATGAGAATCACTATGCTATATATAAAATAGTGACTGACGTGTAACGTCAAGCACATATTTACTGCCCATGTTCTGCCTTCTACATGCCTTCAAGATCAAGCAACACACTCAGTTAAACATAATCAACCTAAGTCAAACAATCTCCTCTTTTGCTCCAAAAGAACTCTGAGGTGAAGTTCTGATTAACAGCATCTCTTACTTTGAGACTTAAGAGTTTCTCCCAACTACCCAACAATCCTAGAATTTTATGTGGAGAACTATACACAACCCTATAGGACTTCAGGAGGTAGAGGACAAACAACAAGGAATGAAAGATATGAAGGCTGGTAAGGGAAAGAGAGAGAACATTTGCTGTCACCAGGGGAGAAGGGGTGTGTCTATCAGCAGAGAGCTGACAAGTCAAGCACTGACCTCTAGGCTGTGATGTGAAGTGTTTTAGGAAAGCTTTTCCCATTCCTCCTCTCTCCACCCACACCCTACCTCCAAACCAAATTCAGGTCCACAGTCCCTTACTGGAAACTCAAGAGGCCAGCTGGAATTTGGAATTCTAAAATTTGGGGACTTCAATAGAGTGCATATATCTTATATTATGTCACACCCCATCGTGGGGTCTGAGGGAGCACCCCATTATTATATATACTAATATTCCTGCTACAAAATGTATGAATAGTCACCCTAAATATGAAAACAAATACTATGAATAACATTATGTCAATTCATGCTAGGTTTGTAACCCAAACCCAAAACTGTAGTATACTGTTGACCTCTACTGTAGTTCAGGTCAACAAATTATTTTCCCAAGATAGAATATGTTATGTTATGTTATGTTATGTTATGCTAATTCATCCTAGGCAGCCTTTCCCAGATCTCACACCTACGCCTGCCCATAAAAATTACTAGTTTCTTGAAATTTAATATAATTATTTAATTTCCCAAGTTCTCCAAATTTAATTTTAATACTTGAATAAAAATGAGTCAAGTTCCCATCCAATGTAGACTGGGAAACGCCCTGCTCTGCCCTCCTGCCATATCTCCAAGCCTTCTCTGATTTGTCTTTTCTGTTGTGTTCTCATCTCACTCACGTCTGTCTCCTGATGGCTATTTTATTTTCTCTGCTTTGTGTAACCCAAATGTGGAACACAGCCCCTGTTCTTTTTAGTGTACAGTGTAAACAAAGCAAAGTGGAGATAGAAAGGAGGAGAGGAATATAGGAGATGTTAAGGCTGTAGAATGAATGAGACTTGGCTTTATTAGGCTTCCGGAAATGAAGGAGACACATTATGCTCCTGGCTTGGGTGACTACTTAATAGTATTCCTGCCAATACAGATAAAAATAAATTTCACAAAAAATATTCTCTACACAATAATAGAATTTTACTGAAGATACAGGGATGATGGAGAGGGGGTAGCATCTTGGCATAGCACAGAAAACGAATTAAAATTTTTAATTTAAGAACCCTCATCCAGGGTGTGGAGAAAAGGGAACCCTCTAGCACTGTTGGTGGGAATGTAAATAGATACAGCCACTATGGAGAACAGTATGGATGTTTCTTAAAAAACTAAAACTAGAACTACCATACAACCCAGCAATCCCACTACTGGGCATATACCCTGAGAAAACCATAATTCAAAAAGAGTCATGTACCAAAATGTTCATTGCAGCTCTATTTACAATAGCCAGGACATGGAAGCAACCTAAGTGTCCATCAACAGATGAATGGATAAAGAAGATGTGGCACATATATACAATGGAATATTACTCAGCCATAAGAAGGAACGAAACTGAGTTATTTGTAGTGAGGTGGATGGACCTAGAGACTGTCATACAGAGTGAAGTAAGTCAGAAAGAGAAAAACAAATACCGTATGCTAACACATACATATGGAATCTAAAAAAAAAAAAAAAAAAAAAAAATGGTCATGAAGATCCTAGGGGCAAGATGGGAATAAAGATGCAGACTTACTAGAGAAGGGACTTGAGGATACGGGGAGGGGGAAGGGTAAGCTGGTATGAAGTGAGAGAGTGGCATGGACATATATACACTACCAAATGTAAAATAGATAGCTAGTGGGAAGCAGCCGCATAGCACAGGGAGATCAGCTCGGTGCTTTGTGACCACCTAGAGAGGTGGGATAGGGAGGATGGGAGGGAGGGAGATGCAAGAGGGAAGAGATATGGGGACATATGTATATGTATAACTGATTCACTTTGTTATAAAGCAGAAACTAACACACCATTGTAAAGCAATTATACTCTAATAAAGATGTTAAAAATAAATAAATAATTGCAAAAAAAAAAAAAAAAAAAGAACCCTCATCCATTCCCACCACTCAGAACATTAATGATGCTGGGGCTCTTGTCACTGTATTTGTGATGCCCAATACAGTAACCACTAGCCACATGTGGCCACTGAACTCTTGAAATTTGGCTAGTCCAAATTGGGACATGCTGCTAATGTAAAATATATTACTAAAATTAATTTCACCTGTTTCTTTTTCTTTCTAAACCTTGCTACTGGAAATTTTAAATTATATATCTGTACGACACATTATGTTTTATTGGACAGTGCTGATCTAAATCTTTCTCATATATTCCTCCCTCTTAAGAGTTTCTCTCCTTGTCTCTCTTGATCTTCTTTCAGAAACACAAAAGTTCTCCCATTCTATACGAAGCAAGCAATACTGTTCCCTCCTGATCTCAGTCAATCCTACCTTGGCCAAGCCCACATGAGAAAGAAGGAGGAGAGGGTAAGGAGGGAGTGTCGGGGACAGTTTCCCATATCCTTCTCAAAGTAGCTATTATGGTACTTTCTTAAACAGAGTCTATCCTTACCCAAAAATGAATTCTGCTGCTGACTGTAAAATATAAAAATATTCTTTCTACTACAAATATACATATAGAAAAATATATTTATCAGTCATTAACTTTGAATATTCCATGTAGAATATGAGCAACCTGAAATTGACTTTTACGTCCCTTTGTTGAACTGACATAAAAAGTCTTGAATGGTGGCTGATCCTTTATTTGAGTCTCAGAGATCCTAGGAAAAAGACTGGAGAAGGAAAGCAAAAGGAAGTTGACATCCTTCAGGAAGATTTCATCCACGGAATGGCAAGGCCTGATATAACAAGTCTGCCTGTTATTAGAGAACTTCACCTCTTTGTTCACTCAGTGAGTCTGTACTGAGCACCTGCAAGAGTGGAGCAGTGTGAGGGCTGAGCAGGGTGCTCGGAACCCCCGGGGTCTCTGCAGGCAGAGACCTGAACGGAGTCTTCTGCAGACTGAGCAGAGTTCTTCTCCCCTGAACACCAAATGCCAGTAAAGAAGTGCCTGATTTCCTATATGTCCATACGTGAACATTGTCACCTTCTGATGATCTATCCTGATGCTCAAAAAATGAATCATTAATAGTCACCTTTCCATCAGAGGAGAAAAATAAAGATAAGATACTGTAGACGTTAATGTTCCACAAATTAGACTAAAAGACAAAAAAAGAGAAAACTCATTCCACAGCCTAATTTTATTTCTATAGCTAATAAAAAATATCTTGCCTTTCTTCCCTTGAAATCACCACCCTACTTTATATAATTTAAAAACTCAGGAAATGTGACAGAGTATTAATTACCTACTTCTTCCTTTTAAAAAAGGGTATGAGAATAAAAAGATCATTAAGTTCCAATAAACATCTGCAAGAGCTACAGAAATATCACTGCTTCCTTATGACTCTTGTGGAGCAAACTACTTTATATTAACAATTATCTGGATAATTTAACCTATGTACACTGCTTTTTTAAGTGAACTCAAAAAAGTTTTATTTTATGTATGTTTATTTCACAAATGTGGAGAAAAATTACTCGATTACTAAAATCCCTGAAGTCCACATACATTCCCAGAAATACTACTTGTTCTGTCCTAACTAGTCAGAATTTCATACCATTTAGATACTTTAGAAGCTCAAGGGACTTCCCGGGTGGTGCAGTGGTTAAGAATCCACCTGCAAATGCAGGACATGGGTACGATCCCTGGTCCGGGAAGATCCCACATGCCACAGAGCAACTGAGACCGTGCGCCACAACTACTGAGCCTGCGCTCTAGAGCCCATGAGCCACAACTACTGAAGCCTGCACACCTAGAGCCCTTGCTCCGCAGCAAGAGAAGCCACCACAATGAGAAGCCCGCGCACCGCAACGAAGAGTAGACCTGCTCGCCGCCAACTTGAGAAAGCCCGCGGGCAGCAACGAAGACCCAACACAGCCAAAAATAAAAAAATAAAATAAATTTATTTTTAAAAAAGCTCAAATTCACATTTAATAAATAGGAAAGATAATAGCTGATGCCATATGTGTACTACAAGCGAGGCACCATTCTAAGTTCTTTATGTACACTGACTATTCAATCCTTACAACAACATTCAGAAGAAGATATTATCCACATTTTCCAAATGAGGAAACTGACGCATAGAGAGATTAAGGAACTGGCCCAAGGTCACCAGGCTGTTAGTGGCAGAGCCTGGGTGATCCCAACACAGTTAGTCTGACTCCATGTCCTCACTTTTCAGCATTGTACTCTGCTTCTTAACAAAATAATAACAATAATAATAATAGATGACACTTGATGTGATTTATTTGTTTAGTTAATGATGCTAAGACTGTCTGAAAACTTACATCTTGCTGGCAAAACTGGGCACAAATAGTTAACAAAGCAGACATCAAAATCAGCCTTAAAACTGGACTCTAGGTATATAGTCTCTCAAGATGATCCATATAAGCCAGTAATTTAACTCTGAACTTCACAGGTAACTAACTGCATTGACACTAAAGTTGAAATAAAGAAAATCGTGGTAAAGCTGAAAAATAACTCAAAAAATGTGAAAGAGTTGCTCCATGAAGACCAGTCTGCGATAGGGAAGGAAAGGCAGGGTTAAGGGTATAAATGATGAATTCAGTTTGGGAAATGTTTGTCTTAGGTTGTGAGTAGAACATTCAGATGTAAATATTCATTAAGTGCCTACTATACCTAAGAAACTACAATAAGCACTGTGGAAATTCAAAAAGGCCTTGAAGCATATTTTAATTTTATACCTCCTCAAAAAACTTGCATTCAGAGTAAGAAGATTAACTCGAAATCAAGACAGAATATTACCAAAACCATAACAGAAACACAAAACCTTCTAGTGGATCAAACAAAGTCCATTAGCTGGGGAGACCAGAAAATATTTAAGAAAGGAAGTAGCATTTGACCAAGGCAAGGTGAAAAAAAATGAGAAGGATGAAGTCGGGGCACTGGAGGTAGAAGGAACCACTAGTCAAGTCTTAGTTGCAGAGGACAGAATCCATATTGACTTCTTTAAATAGGAAGGGATTGCTATAAATCCCACGTGTTAAAAGGTTCACAGAGTAAATGGGAATATTAAATGAATAAACTCTGGCAGAGTGTTCAGGAACAACTCCCAAGTTCCCACTGCAGGAATGGACTGCCAAGACAGCTGCTTCCCCTATCACAGTCAAGGAGCACCCACTTTCAAGGCCAGCCCCAGTGCCATCCACCTCTACAACAATCTCAACCAGAAAAATGGATACTTCTTGCTCTTCTTTTCATGGCATAATTCAGGTCCAAATTCAAAGCTCACATGAGTTCACCTGACTGACAAGACCTAAATCACATCTGGCACCCTCACTATTTTTTTTTTTTTTTTTTGGTACCCTCACTATTAAAGGAGTCTGGGAGATAAGGTTTTTAGCTTTCCAATCTCTGCAATACAAAAGGACACACTAAAAGAAAGTTGGAAAAGATGTGGGTAAGACAATCTATACGTCTGCCTCACTGGACATTTTCAGAGACTTGTGGTTAGGCTAGGAACCAACCACTCACCCATTTACTCATTCACCCAAAAAACATTTCTGTGTTAATGATGTGCCACTAATCAATATTAGTTTTACATTCCTACCTTCACTCTAACTTCTATTCTCTGAGAACACATCAATTAACTATTCAAATACAGTCTGTTATTATACTCTTGCCATTTTTTTTAATCTAAGTAAAAATGACTTAATATTTTCTTGACATTTGTTTTTATCACTTTAAAGTGCTAATTTAGCTGTTGGCTTTCCATGTTGGAGTCATTTGACTACTGAAGTAGTTGATGATGTTCTTATCTTGCATCTGGTAGCAAAAGCTCTCATAGCCAGTCTTTGAAATATAGAAGATGAAAAGAATTCCTCACTATCCCCATCGTACTCATCTGGAGAACATATGTTCTCATGTTCATTTAATAATCATCATCATTTAATAATGGTAATAATGAGAAGGAGGAAGATGAGAAGAATGACAACACTAACAATATGTAGTACTTGTCATGTGCCAAGCACTGTGCCAAACACTCAACTTAGATTATTTTATTTAATTCTTATAACAACTTTATTAGAGAGATTCTACAGTGATCACTATTTAACAGATGAGGAAACTAAGAATATGAAAGAATAAGAAAATAATCTTATCAACCAGCTGGCAGTTTTAGCCAAGTATAATTATACTTCTAAGCCCCTCTTTCTAACATAAGAAAGGAGTCCTTGCCCAAGGACAAGATGCAGTAAGAATCCCCTATACCCCAGAAGGATCATGCATTTTGATTCACAACAAGCTACTCCACATATGTATAACTGAGTATGTGGTTGTCTAGAGAAGTGATACCTAACTTAACTCTACCCTCTTGGAGAAGGAAATTCTAACTCTATTTATAAACCATAATACTCCATTGTACTATCATCAGAACATGTGGAACTCTATTTTTCCATTAAGCCTTTTATTTGAGCCCCTCTATCTAAAAGGCTGGGAAACACCAAAATGATACTTCTTCCTGAAGAACAGAAATACACATTAGAGCTTCATTTTTTATCAACATGAACCAAGTCTTGTTCCGGACCCTGAATTTTAACGGGGAAGTCTCCAGTCATCACTGCAGCATCCCCAGAAGATAAATTATGTTCCTTAGGCCTGGATTCCTGGATTATCCTGGCATCAGATAATGACATTAATAAACTTAGAAACATGAGACAAAAATGCCTGGCACAAAGTCCCAGTAGGCTGTTAATTTGTGACGCAGCTTTAAATAAGCCATTTAACTTCTTCCCCATTTGCTCATCTGTAAAATCAGGATTAAAAATAAATTCTCAGAATCTGGTTAGCATTAATGTTTTGAAAGCATATTAAGGTTTAAGCAGTGAGTAGAATAATGTTAAAACATCCAAATCAGTGTCCTGATGTGTCCTGGGTCAAATATCTAATTTGGCAAGAGATTTTGGTCACTGCCATTTCTCACCAGTTCATCAAAGTACTGTCAAGGCAGGTTAAAGTGATCCGTGTGAAACACCACACCAATGTCTTTCATTGGATAAACACAAAAATAAGTATTCACAATTGATTGTGCCAGAAGCATAGCGAACCAGATGGTAATTGAATTTTCAGTAGATATCAATTCAGTGACATTTTTTTATTTGCTGCCTAGAAATTCCTTTCTAACACGAAATTATAGTAACCACTGGCATTTCATTATAAATTGGACATCTACAATCGACTTAATAGGATTAAATTTGAGAGATTAAATATTTCTTGTTGGTTATATTTTAAGCAATCCTGTCTTGTTGCCCTAAAGGAAAATAGCCTTTTGCATTAATAAGATTTCAGTTCTGAAATTGACCAAAAATGTGCACTTTTTTCCTCTGGCTGGGAACATAAACCCAGCTAACAAATACCCGTTTAACATTATCATGTGCCACGCAATATTCCTATTGTTGGGATTTGGATAGTAAAGAAAACACATCAAGATCCCTATCCTGTGAAGCTTACATTCTAATGGAATGGAGGAGAGACAGAAAAATAAGAAATAAATATCAATAAATAAAATACATGTATGTCAGAGGCTAATAAATGCTATGTAAAAAACAAAACAGGAGAAAAATTACAGGGAATGATGAGATATTGGGAAGGGTTAGTGTAGGGTGAAGACTGCAACTGTAAACAGGGTGGTCAGAAAAAGCCTCCCTGATAGGGGACATTTGAACAAAGACCCATAGCTTCCCCTGTGGGTGTCTGGAGAAAATATGGTACAGGTAGAGGGATGAGCAAGTGCGAAAGCCTGAAGCATTCCTGGAATGTTTGAAAACCAGCTAAGAACTAGCAACTGAGTAACAGAAGAGGTGAAAAATATATTATGTCGTATACCTCATGAGGTCAAAAAGGTATCTTATTACTCTCTATGTGGAGGCAGGGAGACCTGGTAGGTGGCAATTATACTAATCCTGGTAGGGGGCAATTATACTAAGTATCTTCCTGGTAGGAGGGATACTAGCTGTGGCCAGAGTAATGGTGATGAAGGTGACTGGACTCAGTTAAATATATTTGAACTGTAAAACTAAAAGAATTTACCAAATGATTTGAAATAGAATTGAAAGGAAGAGAAAAGAAGGATGGTGTTAAGATTTTTAGACTAAGCATCCAGGATAGAATTGCCATCAACAGAGACTGGAAAGACTTCAAGAAGAGCATGCTCTGGGGAAAAGCAAGAGTTTATTTTCAGGCAGGTTTGATTTGAAAATGTTGGTAAATATCCAAATTGAGGCACAGAGAAGACACTGGATATACAAGATTGGAATTCAAGGGAGAAGTCCAGGGTAAAGAAACAAATTCAAGCCTCACCAACGTATACACAGAAAATGTTTAAAGCCATGAGGTTTTATAAGATTGCATGAGAGTGAAAATAGCAAGAAAGTAGACAAAATAATTCTTTTGCTAAAAAGTAAATGCTTACCTAATTATAAGAACATCCATATCTTCAGAAAAGCATCAAAGATTCAGACTGCAAATCATTTGAGTAATCCAGAAAATCTCAAAGCTGACACTGAATTAAGGTGATACTAGATTGCTAGTGCCCTCAAGAACTTGGTAAAAACTATCAGTCTATATTGAGGAATATAATATATATGTAGGCCTCAAAGTATTTCTACAACCGACCTCAAATATAATATCTGATATACAATCAAAGATAATAAAGCATACAAGGAGATATGACAGAAACAGCAGACAATAGAGAGATCCACAGGGGCTCTAGGTGTTGGAATTTCCATAATTAGACTTTAAGACAACCATGTTTACTTTATTCATGGAAAGCTGACAACTGAAAACTATAAAAAGAAATCACAGCAAATTTGAAAAGAGCTAAAAATATAATTACCAAGATTAAGAAATCATGGAAGGATTTAAAAGAAAATTATATCAGGCTAAAAAGAAAAATAGGGAACTGGAAAAGGTCAGAAAAAAATAATCCAGAGAAGAAAAATCAAGGCATGTGGCAAGAGGGCTAGAGCGCACTGTGAAGTCTAACATATATAACTGGATTTACAAAAAGAAGGGGACAGAAGCAATATCTGAAGAGATGATAACCAATAATTTTCCAAACCTAATGAAATATATCTATCCATAGATTCTGGAAGATCAAAAGTTCTAAGTAGAATAAAGGAAAAAATAAAGAGAGTATTTTCACTGACTAAACGCTGGAGAACTTCAATATTTAGAAGTTGGAGATATCGACAGACGAATGAATAAAGGAGATGTGTGTGTATAATATATAATATATATTTATATACATTTATATATATACATACATATATATACATATTTCCTTCATGAGAAAAAAGGGAAATCCTGCCATTTTGACAACACAGATGGACCTTGAGGGCATTATGCTTGGTGAGATAAGCCAGACAGAGAAAGACAAATGTTGTATATGACCCATATGTGGAATCTAAAAAAGCCGAACTTGTAGAAACAGAAAGGAGAATGGTGGTTACCAGGGGCTGAGGCGTGGGAGAATTGGCGAGATGATAAAGTCCAAAGGAAAAATGAGAGCTCATCATCTGGGAGGAAGACAGCAGGTCTCTAAAGAAAGTGGCATTTGAGATGGACATTGACGGGCAGATAGAATTTCAATAAATGGAGATAGACTACTTAACTGGACTTTATTTGAAGAATGGTTTAAAACAGGAAGATTAATCTGATGTGGTACATAAAATGAGTTGAGAGGAAAAGAAACTAAAGGTTGGAAGACTTTTCTCAGTGGTCTATAGCAATACTCCACGTGAATAATAAAAGAAAAAGGATGGTAGCATTGAGAATGGAAGGGAAAGAAAGACGGGAACTGATTTTATCAGTAGCTCTTGCTGTAATAATGCTATTTAACAAACAACGCTGAAATTCAGTGGCTCTAAAAAGCAGTATTTTTTCTTGATCACACATCTGTGCATTGCCTAGGGGCTGACTGATCTAGCCTGGGCTTGACTGGGTTTAGGTCCAAGCTGTAAGCTGGGTCCAGGGATGCCCCATGTGCCTCTCATCTTCCTTGGACTGCTGGGATACAAAGAAATGACAGAAATGAAAAATATTTTTACCCTGGGTAACAAAAAATAAAGAAAAAATTACAAACCAATTAAAAATTGATTGAATGATTAGGCTGTGGAGAGACCAAGGACAGGTGATCACAGACTCTGTAAAAGCTACATTAATTTTCAGGTAAATTCCACATGTAAGCATCTCTAATATGTATCATAAAGTGAAGAATTTAAAAATTCATGAGAGATATAATGATATTTCATTGATTTCAAAGATATACTTTCATTCATATATTCAATAAACATTGATTAAACACTTACTATACATCAGGTGCTAGTATAGGAAGTTACACCAAAAAAAGTAAGATAATGAGCATTTTTTGAAAAGTCCATAGTCTAGAAGAAAAAGTGGACATGTAAATAAATAATTACGATATAATATGACAATATAGATAAATGTAAAATGCTGCAGTAACACAGAAGATCAAATATTTAACTCTGATTTGGGTGGAGGGATGAGAGAAACATGGAATTCTTGAGTGCTTTGTGTGGTTGAAGTATGTGTGAAGAGTTGAGGTTGGGTCGAAGAGAAAAGACATTCCTAGAAGAGGAATCACCACAAGCAAAGTTAAAAAAAAAAAAAAAAACAAGAGAGCATATGTTCCAAAATCAATAGCATGAGCGGGGGTGGGGGTGAGAGGGAGGACGGGTTATAAAGTTGGTAAGGTAAGAAAGAGCCAGCTTGTAGAAGTCAGAGAGGTCTATGCTGATATTTGATATTTTTACTAGAAATAATGAGGAACCATTAACGGGTTTTAAGTACGGGGGAGTAATGTCCATGTCATGGCCGAGTTGAAACTTATCTAAGAGTCATCCTTGATTCTCCTTTCTCACTCACCCTCACTACCATCCAGTCAATACCATATCCTAAAGATTTTAACTCCTATGGGTTTCTTACGTCCATATCTTTCTCTCCATCTCTATAGCTACCAGTCCAGTTTAGATTTTCTTTGTACTATTTTTGTAAACAGCCCTTCAGTTGCTGCATTAGTTATCTATTGCTACATAATATACTATCCCCCAAATTAGGAGCTTAAACTAACAATAAACAGAATTTCTTTAGTTCTGAAAACATCAATCTATTTCTTTCTTTTTTGTTGCCTTTGCTTAAGATTACCCCTGGGTTCAGAATGTCCTTTTCCTCTAGCACGGGTGCCCAGCCCGACCTTCATCTTCCTCCTAAATTATCTTCTTTCATCTTTCAAAATGCCTTTCAGGAATTATTTTGCCCAGAAAGTCTTTCCTAAACCTCTCTGCCCACTCACTGCCCAAGACTCATACTTTTCCTTAGTATTTTCTTAATACTGTGCATATACTTTTATCCTTTTACCTATTACATTCTGTAATAATTGTCCAATTATACATCTGCCTCCTCTGCCAAATAGGAAACATTTTGAGGTTTTAACCCTGGTCATATTCACACAAGTATTCACAGCACAAAGCATCTGGAAAAACAGTAGACATGCAATAAATTTTTGCTGAATTAATCACCGACTAGGTTTGCATGTTGGAAAGATTATTTTGATAGTGATAAAAATATACGTCCACTAAAGGCTGGAAAAAATGAGGTCACAGAGACAAGTTAAGAGTTCATTTAGATACTTAGGCTGAAAGATGAGTAAGTCAGTGATGATAGAGTGGTAAGGATAGATTTAAGGGAGGTTTATGAAGCTGAGTCAATAGAACTAGGTGACACATTGTCTAGAGAATGAAAGTCCAGTAGAAAGATGATGGTTGAACCAGTGGGAATAGGAAAGATCACCACGAATAAAATAGACTGAAAAAAGAATCTGAGAAGTGAGTACAGTTCCTGGGACAGAGTAAATGCTCAACAAATGTTTGTTGACTTTTCCTTTCTTTTTTAGTAATCAAAGTGGAGCCGGAAGCTGTGGAAGGAGGCAGGGAGGACGGAAGAGGAGAGACAGAGGAAAAAGAAAAAATCTTTTTATTAAGCAAATTTTAAATACAGAAGCAAGATCCTAGTGATAAACATTAGGGTGTTTCCTTAAAGATACAAGAAAAAGAAATAACTAAAACCTAATCTAGGCAATTTAAACTAGTTTAGTCACTTTACTTGTATTTTAAACTCAAAGATCAGAATAAATGAATTGAATTAGACTTGAGTAAAGTGCACTTTTATTATAAATGCTAACAGGAGAGATGCATAAAGAGAAGGGAAAGTAACTATTCATTTTGCCATTTCTGACTCATTTCCCTGTTGAAAATGGAAGAGGGGCTTCCCTGGTGGCGCAGTGGTTGAGAATCTGCCTGCCAATGCAGGGCACACGGGTTCGAGCCCTGGTCTGGGAAGATCCCACATGCCGCGGAGCAACCAGGCCCGTGAGCCACAATTACTGAGCCTGCGCGTCTGGAGCCTGTGCTCCGCAACAAGAGAGGCCGCGATAGTGAGAGGCCCGCGCACCGCGATGAAGAGTGGCCTCCACTTGCCACAACTAGAGAAAGCCCTCGCACAGAAACGAAGACCCAACAAAGCCATAAATTAATTAATTAATTAATTTAAAAAAAAAAAAAAAAGGAATCCGCCTGCCAATGCAGGGGACACGGGTTCGATCCCTGGTCTGGGAAGATCCCACATGCCGCGGAGCAACTAAGCCCATGTGCCACAACTAATGAGCCCGCACTCTAGAGCCCGCGCGCCTAGAACCCATGCTTCACAACAAGACAAGCCACCGCAATGAGAAGCCCGCGCACCGCAACGAACAGTAGCCCCTGCTCGCTGCAACTATAGAAAGCCCACGTGGAGCAACGAAGACCCAACACAGCCAAAAATAAATAAATAAACAAATAAATAAATTTTTAAAAAGAAAGAAAATAGGAGAAAACATTCATAAATCCTAACATTACCTTTGAAACCACCTCCATAAGGTTCAATCTGCTTGATACAGGTGAGATGAGCAGGGCAGGAAACTTTCATTCATTTGGAATAGATACCTGGTCCTCTGATGGCTAAAATGACCAGCAGACAATCATTATGTTTTAGAGAAGAGATGAACATATAACTCATGTATCATCAAATCTTGAGCCTCTGGACAGATTTCCAGTGAATCCCAGGCAAGCTTGAAAGATGTAGAATCATAATTGGTATGCTGATATCCTTACTGACGCTCCAGCAAAAGTTAGAAGAGAAGGCAATGTAAAATCAATGACTAAAACATTTAGCTCCTCTGGCAAAGGGCATGAAGTGGCAGAGATAAATCTTGCCTGCATGGATTAAGTTCTGTTTCTCATTCTGTTTCCCTCCCAGTAGATACAAAACGTCCAGGACCCTGGGAAAGTAGACCTGAGGCTTACTCTGAAATACTGTAACTGGCATTCACATAAGTACACTGTACATATATTTTTGTATTTTTAATGTGAGACCTCATTCACCAAGAGCAGCCTCCAAGAATACACAGGATAAATTAAAAATAGGAATTGGAAAATATAAGAGAAAATTCAAATACAATTTAAATGATGGCATACAATAGAATACAATACATAGACAACAGGCGTTCAGCATGACTTATATAGGTGTAGAGCCACATAAAGACATAGACAGTGAGAGAGAAGACAGGTTAGCAGTTCTCAAGCCTTAACATATACCAGAATCATCCAGATCTTTTTTGTTTAAAAGAGATTTGGGGGTCACACTTCTAGAGTTTCTGAAGTACTGAATGTACTTCAAGACCTATTGAACGTAGGTCTGTTGTGGGGCCTGAGAAACCGCATTTCAAACAAGTTCCCAAGTGATACTGAGAAACCGAAGTAGTTAATGAAGAAAGAGATGAAATGCTTATTGAAATGGTATGTTCATTCAAACTTCATTCTTGCAATTTAAGCAATGCAATATAGTAAAAGGACTTTGGAATCAGATTGAAAGACTTTCGAGTTCCAGCTCTACACTTACCTGCTGTGAAACTTTGGGAAAATTAAAACTTCTCTAACCAACAGTGTCATCATCTGTAAAATGGCCAAAACATGAGACCTATCTCACATGGTCGTTATGAGGATTAAATGAAATAATGTATGTAAATCACTTCATTTCATGCATGGCACAATAAAGCTAAATAAAATACAGCTGTTATTGTTATCACTATTATTACAAGAGAAAGTATTCTGCACAGTACCTAACACTCAGTAAGTGTGAGGTTAATGCCAGTTGCTCTCTCCTGGTTCGTCCCACATTAGACTAAATAAAACATGAAGCTGATTCTCATAGGACACCATCCACTGGTAATGAAACAGTTGATCAATATCATCCTTTAAAAAATTATTTAGTACATGCTGTGTGCAGAGTCCTTTTTTGAGTGCTAGAATACAAAGATAAGGTTTCGGCCCTCAAGGTCTTCACATCTTCTTAAGAAAAACGATATACAGAAATGGAATTAACTGTTGAGGACTACACACCAAATGAGTGGCAGAGGGGAAAAAAAAGCTTTAAGGAGCAGCAGCAGTCACTTTGAGCTGGGTTACGTAGGGACAATTAGTGGAGGAAGTTGATAGTGGGAATTTATCATTTGGGTGCTCTCCAGCAACTGACCCTCCTTTTCCTAGCAATATTCACTCTTTTGAGGGGAAAAGCCCACACTGTGTATGCTCTTGGTTGGAGCTACTATTCTCTGTACACTATGAAAACAGAGATCAAACTGGGCCAAACAAGTGGACATGTGACTTAGTCTGGGTCAACTTGATGCTCTATACCAGGTCTTGGAATTCTGAGGGGGATGCAATGATAAGGGATAGTTGGAGGTCAAGGTCATGGCAGCAGCAATGGCAGTGATAGAGTCCTTACCAGGCTATTCTTGCCGTGAGATGCTTGCTATGTCTCCTGCTTCTTGACCTTCCACAGTTTCCTTCGTTCCAGCTGTCCCAATCCTTATCATCTAGCCTTCTGTGGTTTCTTCTAGTAAATTCTAACTCCCCATCCATTTTGGGTGGGAGAGGAAGGGACAGCTTAAGTTAGCCATCGTTCACTTTCATTTCTTTGAAGAAAGAACTAACTGATAGCAGATAAAACACTCATGAATTTTAAAGGAAAGGTAGAATTCATGAAAGCAGAGAAGAAAGATCATGGCGTGACAGGGAATATGGCAGAGATGTGAGAATGGGCTGGGGAACAATTATTACATTCATTTGGTTAAAACAATAGGTTCATGTAAAGGAACTCATGGAAGAATCACCCTCTAGCAAATCAGCCTAGGAAATCCTTAGTCTTTCTTTAGACTCTTCCTAAGGCCATTCAGCACAACTTTACTCCGTAAGCAAAAATCACAGCAGAAACTATAGAACTCAGTTTGACCACTCCCCCTTCATCTCCACATCATCTCTAGTAGTATAAGAACCAAAATTTGTTCAACCTAGTCCATTGATTGGCTATTTCCTTTGAACACCTGCCGTAACATCTACCCTCATCTGTCCTCAGACTGGCCTGTGCTTTCTGGTTTAAAGCCCCTAATATTCTTCAACACATTTCTGCATAGGCTATATTTCACCCTTTAAATTGGCTTTGATTGCACAGCCCTGACCTCTATCCTATGCAATCCAACTCCAAGCTTCAGACTAAATTGGCCTACCTCAGTTTCTACGTCCAAGACAACCACTGGTGTGTTTTCCCTGCATCTTCACTGTTAATATTTGTCTACTTTTAAGGGAAACACATCATCAGAACAGATGCATTCCCAACTGGCTTGAATCCAGCCACTTCCAAGCACAGAGCATGATGGAGTGACTTGTTAAAAAAAAGTGTTTTGGGGGAAAAAATCTAGCAGTAGCTTAGTAACAGTTGGAATGAGGAAAAACTGCGTACTAAGAGGCCACTTAAGAAGAACAAGCATGACACAGAACTTAGACAAGGGTGATAACAGTGGGATCTGGAGGGAAAAAAAGGAGATAGAACATTACAAAGGATATACAGATAAGACTTAGTAGAAAAGAGATGGAGATGAGTACAAAATAACTTTATAGTTTTAAGCCATGACCAAACTAGAGAAATTGAGAATATCTGCTGGTTTTGAGAATCAGTTTTATATAATGTCACAGAAGTTAAGAGAACAAAGGAAGAGTTTAAGGCAGTGACGGCAATCAACAAGGCAAATGTTACAGAAAGGTCCAAAAAATGAGTCAGTTTTAAGAAGTCTTTACATATGTTTCCTAAAAGGTTACTGGTGACTATGAAGAAAATTTTAGGAGAGTAGTGGGGCTGAATTCAGACCACAAGGAAACAAAGAATGAATAGGAAGGAAATAGAGGTGACAAATATAAAATATTTTAAGGAAGTTTGGAAGTAAAAGAAAAGCAAAAACTGAGACAATGATTCAAGATATTAAAGCTGAGGAAGGGCCATACCACTCTCATTATAAAGCTATAAGGAAACTGTAAAATAGTCTTTTCTACTAGTCTAATAAGTCAAGATTGTTAACCATAAAAGTCAATGTATCTTAAAAGCAACTGGCACAGTTTCTTGCTGTTAACACCTGTTGGCTTGGCAGGTTATGACATAATAGTTGATTATATAGAAGCTGTTCCAGAAACATAGGAAAATATACTTAAAACACAAAAAGACTGAGGTACTGACAAGTCTTATTCACACCCTTCTACTCTCTAAATGAACTTGGTTTTGTTTGATGTGAAAGCAAGACACAGAGAAAAGGGTTTTTAATTCAAAGCTTACACTCTCTTCCAAGAGCATGTCTAAAACTAATTGCTTTTAAAGTCCAGAGTGCAAGCAGGGACTTGAGTTGCAGGGCAACTACATGGATTTCCACGTTTGGAAACTTGGTTTTTCCAAGTCATAGAAATGGAAACAAAGCACATATGAAAAATGACTGTCCTGCTCTTATTTGAGTGTTTGCATACTGTTTCCCATAAAGGAGCAGAAACCCAATGTCAGCCTTCTACATACTCAGAAAGGTAAAAGATAACATCTCTGGAATGAGACGGGAGAAATGTGACATCATTTTTGTTCCTTGCCAAGCTTACCTTGACATTTACTTCTATAAACATAGTCAGCAAATATTATGCAAAGAAATTATCTTCTGAATCTACATCTGGATTTTTTCTCCACTGCCACATCTTGACCAGCTAGGAAAGTTTTGCCCTCTTCCATTAAATAATCGTGCTAAAAATTACCAATGCAATGTACATTGTATCGTCCCTTACTTCCAAACTCCTCTTTGCCTGCTAGTCTCATTTTAGCTTTGCCATAGCCCTGTGAAATAGACAAGGACAATCATTTTTGCCCTCCATTGATTATCAAGGTATGTCATGATGGCCATGCAGAGGGAACACAGGGGCACTTAAGTGTTGGGTAACAGTGCATTTTTTCTCCTTTGTTGTGGGAATGTTATCTTAGAACTAAGTTCATAAGGTAGAAGTGTGTCTGTATATCAATCTTAAACGTGATCTCAAGTACTTTTTTTTTCTTTTTAGCTACCTACACAACTCAAAAGAAAAGAATGGTTTTTGACAACTATTTGTTTGTTTGTTTGAATCAATCTAAAATGACTTAAATAAGCTCATTTGAGTCTCAGATGAATTTCTGGCCTGAGTTATTTATATTAGCTGTATGATGATTTTGCAGTTATGTCTTTCTTACGTTTATAAAAACATGTTCTGAAACTAAGTACAAACTATAAGTGTGTGTCATCCCATATATTCTCTGTGCATTTCTTGCAGACTTACACCTCAGCAACTCAGGCACACCTCTAATTACAGGAACTCAATGTTCCTGTTTAAGATTAGTGAGGGATAAAAGGATTGGTCACTAGTCCCACATAAACCCACAGAGAACCTCCCACTATGGATATATATTATCCTATCATCCTTATAATGTCAGCTAAGTTCCCTTAGTCTAGATATCATAATATTAGACCATCTACATGATACAAAGCAAAGAGTTTTCATGTCAATTATTCTATTTACTTGGTTTTGGTTTAGAAAACCAAACAAGATCATTCAAGCTGCTGCAATGATTTTTTTTTCTTACCTAAACTGGTTGAACTCACTCTGTGTTGTATAGATTCTTCCCTGTAGGGAGGGATGAGAGACTTCTATAAGATGGTTTCCAAGGATGAAGAGGCTGCTGCAGATATTTAACACCTATACTATGTTCGAGTCAAGAGTTTCTCTTCTAGACTATCTGATGGAGGTGCTTAAGGAGCAACAGTCTGGTTTAAAAGTAGGCCTAGGAGTCTCCACCATAAAGCTTCATACACATAGAAATCATTCTGGTTTTGTTTAGATCAAGTGTCTACTTGATGGTGGCTTTAAAGGTTGTCATGAGTTGGCTCCTAAGCCAAAGATTTACATACAGGTGGTTTATTGTGGCAGTATTCTAAAGAACAACACTTGTAAGGGAGTAAAGGAAGCAGTATAGGGCAGAGGGAGAAGCTGAACTGCAACGCAGTTGCAGCAGAGGCCTCAACCCATCCCACGGACTTCTCTGAAGCCAGAATGGCCCCTCAGATATGACCTGAAATGAAACAAGGAACTGGGCCTTTGTGCCCTTCCCACTCCGCACTCCCACTCACCCTGTCTATCCCCACCAACTAGTCATAGGAAATATATAGGTCCCAGGAATGGGATGTAACCCTGGGCAGCCAAAATAATTTTTTAGGGAAGGAATCAGTTGTGACCCTCAACAGCCCACACTCCCGGCCCTTATGGGAATGAGGGTCTTGGTGGTGAGGGCAGGATCTGGAGAATGAACAAAAGTATCCACTACAGGGGTGGATAACAAAGATTTGGGGGGTTTAAAGGCCATCTCCTTTCCGTAGCCTCAAATAATCCTTTGTTCTGCCACTGCCTAAGGACCCCAGAGTCCAAGAACAAATCTGTGAATTTGTTATTTTGGAAAATGCATTCATTCATTAATTTTTTTAATGTTTTTATTTATCTGTTACTGCCAGGTACTGTCTTGGTGAGCAAAATAGACAATGTCTATCATTTCAGTTATAACACTAGCAGCAAACTGTAGGATGAACTGAAGCCAGGTGAATCTGATGGCAATGGGACCAGCTAAGAAGCTGCTGCATGTATCCTGTGGAGAAATGATGACGAGGAGAGAACAGATTTAAGAGATAGTCGGGAGAGAGTCCTGTATTCTTCACAGAACTCAGAATCGTATTTCATTTGCCTTAGGAAGATGCGCCCCTGATGCACTGCAGTCGTAATTCTAAAATCTTCGACTCTTTGGCTGTCAGCTGAGTCAAAAGGTCAGTCCCTCGATGCTGTTTCCTCTCTTCTTCCCACTGTCTTTTCTGGAGTATAAACAATCATGCTCCTCACATTCCCATCAGATACGAAATTGTGATTCCAGGGAAATAGGCCAAAATTAGCCAGCTTCCTCCTTATAAGCAGGCCTCTTCTCAACAAATAAAATTCTGTTTACTTTGAAACCAAAAACCTTGTTTAATATCCAATATCAATATCAAGAGGCAATCTTGTTCCTTTTCTTAAGATGACCGAAAAACCAGATCTAAGTTAAACACTTCTTAAGACAAGCGTTTTAGGATCTCTCTCAGTCAGAATCTGCCTGATAAAAATAACTTTTCCAGGTTACTACTTTTAGCCATTATCTTTTTCCTACCGAAATATACTCTCACTAGTACAAAATGTTAGCTTATATGCAATAAGTCATTTCTCCCCAATTTTTGTTATTAGTAAAAATAACTCCACCCAAATAAAGCAAATGATATCTGAGTATTTGAAACGGTGTCAAACAATATTTTACATCACTCTAAAGGGCTGTGGTAGAGATTTATTGGTTGAGTTATTGTTTACTATATTTTGTAAATTTAACTGAATTTAGGGTTTGTTTATAATTAAACATTTTTGGCTCATGAGATTCAATGTCCCCTTCACCTTCCTAAGCCATCAGGAGAAAGAAGACATTTCTTCTGACCCTTTCCCAGTCCTGCCAGATTATCCCAAACAGCAGATACGTAGTTTACTGTCTTTGCAAAATTGGTCAGCATCAATCTGACTCAATCATGCTCCATAGCCTGGTGGCAGCTGAGAAAGACCTTTCTATAGACTTGCATGATCAAGGAGCTCAATCTAGGAGTACAGAACATGGTATCTTTGCAGCATAATCACCTCCAATTTCCCTCATCTGAGCCTGCCAAGTTCACCTCTTCCCTCCCTTGGGCTAAGCTCTTAACTAGACAGCAACTCAGGGTGTGGCACTGATAATACAATAGGCACATGTACACACACACATACACACACACACACACACACACACACACACACGCTGCCCCCACCACATACACACTTGTCCTTAAAGGAAGGTAAAAAATAGCCCAAATAAGAAATGAAGAACACCCAGGCAAGAGATTGGCTACTGGTGGTGATAAAAACAGCAGGCTTCATGATACTGCCCAGTCTTCCTGAAGGAAATAATTTTAAAGATGTGCTTTGAAGGAAGGTGAATATTTTGAAAAAGAGCAGTAGTAGAAAGGGCATAGGGCATTTAAGATCGAGGGAAATATTATCCGAAGAAGACATACAGATGGCCAACAGGCACATGAAAAGATGTTCAAAATCGCTAATTATTAGAGAAATGCAAACCAGAACTACAAAGAGGTATCACCTCGCATCAGTCAGAATGGCCATCATCAAAATGTCTACAAATAATAAATGCTGGAGAGGGTGTGGAGAAAAGGGAACCCTCCTACACTGGTGGTGGGAATGTAAATTGGGGATTAACAGATACATACTACTATATATAAAATAGATAAACAACAAGGACTTACTGTATAGCACAGGGAACTATATTCAGTATCTTATAATAACCTATAATGGAAAAGAATCTGAAAAAGAATATATATATATATTTATTTATATATATAAATATATATATATATCTGAATCACTTTGCTGTATACCTGAGACTAACACAATATTGTAAATCAACTATGCTTCAATTTAAAAAAAAAAAAGATTGAGGGAAATATGAGCAAGGAGTAACATCAAGAAAGCACAGTATGTCCAAGAAATTTAATTTGGTTGCAGCTGGGTACATGGATACTAGCGAAACAGAACCAGGTAGATAAGGCAGGTTTAACTAATTTGTGGATTGTTCTATACCCTACAGAAAGAAGGTTAAATTTAATTTGGTAGAATTTTGGAAGCAGTTGATGTATAAAGAAAAAACATTATCAGATGCTTTAGGAAGATTATTCTGGCAAGCTGTTTTCAGAGTGAACAAGAGAAAGAAGAGGTGGGAAGTACAGAAAACATCGGGTGGCTATTTCAGGCAAAATGTGCTCAGCCTGAGTTAAAATGACATTGGAAATGAAAATTACATAACAGATTCAACAGCCATTGTGGAGTTAGGTTCTACATGACTAGGCTTTTAACCGTCATTGCATAGTAAGAAGAAGCAGCAGTCACAGATGACTCCAAGGTCTTAAACCTAAATAAGAACAATTCAAATGCCATTAATGAAAAAATCAGAGTCAGAAAAAGGACTTGTTTTAGAGAAGACATGATGAGTTCTATTGCATATGTATATATGTGTGTGTGTGTGTGTGTGTGTGTGTGTGTGTATATATATATGCATGCCACCTACAGATAATTATTATTGCCTCTATTTTATAGACAGTAATTAAGATGATAACTAAGATTCAGAGGTAAAAGTGATTATGTCAGACACTTCGTATGTTTCACCACAGATATTCATAGCCCCATTTGTCTTTGGGGTCCTTGTCCAATTGGTCCACCTGAGCCTTCAGTTTGACGACCAACTCTATATGGATTCCAATAGTTTTACCCAACAGCATCTGACCATTCATGCCAATGAATACATCTTTCATCTCCTATCCCAGGGCTTCCCTGTTGCCACTGAGGCATAAGACACTGCCCCGCTTGCCCAAACCACACACATGCAAACCCAAAGTGCAGAGAGGCTAACACTTTATGGAGCAATCCTTTGAGCAACGGAAGATGAGAACTGAGGGATAATTTCTTCTTCCCAAGATGGACCCGCCAGGGATGTAATTTAACATGGTCTATTGTAAGGAGGCCTTTCAAGAGTAAGAAATCAAAGAAAACACTCCCGTTTACCATTGCAACAAAAAGAATAAGATATCTAGGAATAAACCTACCTAAGGAGACAAAAGACCTGTATGCAGAAAATTATAAGACACTGATGAAAGAAATTAAAGATGATACAAATAGATGGAGAGATATACCATGTTCCTGGATTGGAAGAATCAACATTGTGAAAATGACTCTACTACCCAAAGCAATCTACAGATTCAATGCAATTCCTATCAAACTACCACTGGCATTTTTCACAGAACTAGAACAAAAAATTTCACAATTTGTATGGAAACACAAAAGACCCCGAATAGCCAAAGCAATCTTGAGAACGAAAAATGGAGCTGGGGGAATCAGGCTCCCTGACTTCAGACTATACTACAAAGCTTCAGTAATCAAGACAGTTTGGTACTGGCACAAAAACAGAAATATAGACCAATGGAACAGGATAGAAAGCCCAGAGATAAACCCACACACATATGGTCACCTTATCTTTGATAAAGGAGGCAAGCATATACAGTGGAGAAAAGACAGCCTCTTCAATAAGTGGTGCTGGGAAAATTGGACAGGTACATGTAAAAGTATGAAATTAGAACACTCCCTGACACCATGCACAAAAATAAACTCCAAATGGATTAAAGACCTAAGTGTAAGGCCAGACACTATCAAACTCTTAGAGGAAAACATAGGCAGAACACTCTATGACATACATCACAGCAAGATTCTTTTTGACCCAGCTCCCAGAGAAATGGAAATAAGAACACAAATAAACAAATGGGACCTAATGAAACTTAAAAGCTTTTGCACAGCAAAGGAAACCATAAACAAGACCAAAAGACAACCCTTAGAATGGGAGAAAATATTTGCAAATGAAGCAACTGACAAAGGATTAATCTCCAAGATTTACAAGCAGCTCATGCAGCTCAATAACAAAAAAACGAACAACCCAATCCAAAAATGGGCAGAAGACCTAAATAGACATTTCTCCAAAGAAGATATACAGATGGCCTACAGACACATGAAAGAATGCTCAACATCATTAATCATTAGAGAAATGCAAATCAAAACTACAATGAGATATCATCTCACACCGGTCAGAATGGCCATCATCAAAAAATCTAGAAACAATAAATGCTGGAGAGGATGTGGAGGAAATGGAACTCTCTTGCACTGTTGGTGGGAATGTAAATTGATACAGCCACTATGGAGAACAGTATGGAGGTTCCTTAAAAAACTACAAATAGAACTACCATACGACCCAGCAATCCCACTACTGGGCATATACCCTGAGAAAACCATAGGTCAAAAAGTGTCATGTACCAAAATGTTCATTGCAGCTCTATTTACAATAGCCAGGACCTGGAAGCAACCTAAATGTCCATCGACAGATGAATGGATAAAGAAGATGTGGCACATATATACAATGGAATATTACTCAGCCATAAAAAGAAATGAAATGGAGGTATTTGTAATGAGGTGGATGGAGTTAGAGTCTGTCATACAGAGTGAAGTAAGTCAGAAAGAGAAAAACAAATACAGTATGCTAACACATATATACGGAATCTAAGGAAAAAAAAAAAAAGGCCATGAAGAACCTAGTGGCAAGACGGGAATAAAGACACAGACCTACTAGAGAATGGACTTGAGGATAGGGGGAGGGGGTGGGGTGAGATGTGACAGGGTAAGAGAGTGTCATGGACATATATACACTACCAAATGTAAAATAGATAGCTAGTGGGAAGCAGCCGCATAGCACAGGGAGATCAGCTCGGTGCTTTGTGACCACCTAGAGGGGTGGGATGGGGAGGGTGGGAGGGAGGGAGATGCAAGAGGGAAGAGAAATGGGAACATATTGTATATGTATAACTGATTCACTTTGTTATAAAGCAGAAGCTAACACACTATTGTAAGGCAATTATACTTCAATAAAGATGTTAAAAAAAAAAAAAAAAAAAAAAAAAGAGTAAGAAATCAGTTGCACTTGATACCAGGTGATACTATGGCCAGCTCAGAATATATCCTCCTTTGGTTCTTGCTTCTTCTCTGCCTCACTCTCCTTTTCACTCACACCAGCTTCCCAGTATTCCCTAATTAAAAGTTTCACATATGCTGTTGCCTCAGGCTTTGCTTTCTTGGCACAAACTAATCTAAGAGAATAGCTAAAGCCTTAACAAAGTTTGATTGGCTGTATATTTTATAAGCATTTTTGGTCATTGAGATTGATGTTTTTGTCATCAATGGTATTCCAGTTATCCTTCTAGGCCTGTAGTAGATTTCCACTTCTCTCATCCCTTGAAATTGGGGGTGAACAATCAGGTGTGTTTCTGGCCAATAATGAAATGAAGATTGAAAGGATGTGGGTCAACTCAGGCTTTAAAAGCTTGAAAAGACAGTTTATAGTTTTCTGTGTCCCCACAGAATAATGAAGTCTTAAATCCAAATTTGTCTAAACATCTTTTTAAAAAATCATATGGATCAATAAGGATAGTAAATAAAACTTCTCACAATGCATGTTTACAGCATAACTCAGAGACAAATAAAATACTATGAACTTAAAATTGCATAATAAAGCAAATAAATAAATATATTAATGTCTGGGGAACCAGAGTTTTCACTGAGGGAGAAAGAAAATGCAAGTGTTGAATGGAAGACGTTAAGGAAAAACCCTATTTTGATTGATTTAAGATATAGGTGTCAATACGATCTCATTTTTTAATTTTAATATATTTCTAGTTCTGACATCTGCGAGGGCCTAGAAGCAACAGCCTAGTAGCAATGAAAATACTTAGTGTTAGATTTTTGTTTCTAAACACCTTTCCACACTCAGTCTCCTCAAAGAAATTAATGGTTCCAGATCTGGGGCAGAAAGAGTACAAGATGAGCCTGGAGTATTTTATCATGGTATATAGCAGAGAAAGGCCCAAAAACTGATAGAGGCAAGTCAGAGGACACAAGAGCTATCCTAAAGCTAAATAAAGAGAATAATGATGATACTGAATTATTTTAAAAAACCCATTTATCCAAAGTAATACTAAGAAAAGAGGAGTGGAAGAGAACTTCTTTATAGAAAAATGCCAGCTAATAAATGTAGAATGAATGCTAGAATTAGAAAAACACCTTTGTGGGAATTCCCTGGTGGTCCAGTGGGTAGGACTCCACGTTTCCACTGCTGGGGGCCCAGGTTCAATCCCTGGTGTGGGAACTAAGATCCTGCAAGCCGCGCGGCACAGCCAAAAGAAAAAGAAAAGAAAAAAGAAAAACACTTTTGTGCAACCACCAAGGTAATAATTGATTTAAGCAAAATCATCAGTGGATGCTAAAACCATTGGGTGGAAGTTTGTTGAACAGGATATTTACATATTCTCATAGCATTTCTCATGTAGATTGCTATGGTTTGCAACAAGGAGAAAAAGTAACTTAACAATGGAAAAACCTAGCAAATTTCACTTTAGCCAAGAGATCAAATTTCATATCACCAATTATGGGACAAACTGGCAATATGTGTGCCTACTGATATGATTCACGGTGCTTAGAATAATTTGTACTAAGAAAACTGGATATGACTCCATCTACTTGCCACTACAAAATGAAGAAGTATTCAAAATTATTGCAGAATAATAAATCAGAATTACTGTAAAGTTCAAATGATATAATGTATCTGAAAGGAAAGCACATCAGTATGCCAAAAATAAAATTTTCTAAAGCCAGTTCACTGAAAGTCAATCAGCTAAATGACTAAATCTTAAAAGTCCATTTGCCAGTGTCTGAATATTAGCAATTTACAAAGGGTAAGTTTCTTTTAACTACTGGCATAACATTTCACTAAATTTGAGGTAGTTTTTTTTTTTTTTTTTTTTTTTTTTTTTTTTATGGCTGTGTTGGGTCTTCATTTCTGTGCGAGGGCTTTCTCTAGTTGTGGCAAGTGGGGGCCACTCTTCATCGCGGTGCGCGGGCCTCTCATCATCGCGGCCTCTCCCGTTGCGGAGCACAGGCTCCAGACGCGCAGGCTCAGTAGTTGTGGCTCACGGGCCTAGTTGCTCCGCGGCACGCGGGATCCTCCGAGACCAGGGCTCGAACCCGTGTCCCCTGCATTGGCAGGCAGATTCTCAACCACTGTGCCACCAGGGAAGCCCCTGAGGTAGTTTTTTAAGGCAACAATAGGAAACTAATACAGTCATTCTACAGTCTACATTGTACAGTCTACATCCAAGCTGTCCTCTGAGCTCAGACACTTAAGCAAATCCAGCCAACATCAGCCAGATATTAAACCACCCTACCCATTATAAATTGCTATAAAATTTATAAATAATTAAAAGACACATATATTTGTAAATTGAAGCACTTGATACATTTGTCAAATTGGTAATTCAACACAATTTTTAGCAATTTCACTGAAGTAAAACAAAATGCTTCAAAAACATATTATTTTTCACTATGTAGAATGATAGAAACTACAAATAAGAGTTTAATGCCCACTATTGTATTGCCTTCTGTACAGCAATGATTAAAATCAAACATAGCCAAAGAAGTTATAAAATAAGGAATGACTCAATCCTAAGCATCATACATAATAAGTACTAGTGAGGCATGGACAACAGGATTCTGTGTGTTTGGCAGTGGGGGTGGGAATTGTACATGTGAATATGCATGTGCATATGTGTCTTCTACAAGATTGCTACAAAATCTATACCCTGTAGAATAGGTGCCAGTTGCTTGAAAATCTGACAGTGTGCATCAGTTGAAGACATATATGTAGAAGAAGAGAAAAGGAATTAGTAAAAACATATGGAGAAAAGAAGAGGAAAGATAAAGGAAAGGGAAATAAAGAAGATGGACATTGAATCTCTGCAGAGATAAAATAAACACAAAGGTGGTCACCAATCCACTGGGTAATAAACCTAAACCAGATTACTAGTGTAATGACATGGGACCCTGGACATAGTCTGTGAAGACCATGAAGACACAATGGTGTCAGCAAGAGGTGGTTCCTGGTAATGTAAAGACCATTCTGTCCCAAAAGAAGACAGGAAGAAGTGATGATATCATAAAAAGATGAAGCTGCCAAGAGCTGAAGAATCTTCCTTCATTGGCTCATGTGTAAATTTTGCCACACACAGACAGTGACTGATGACATCTGAATCTAACAACTGACAAGACACCACAGCCTCGGAGGCAGCAAATGTTTTCATTAATACACCCCAGCAGTTACAATTTGCATCCATCCATCCTTATGGGTCTTGAAATGATTCTCTTTTATTTTATGTTTTTTTAAAGCAGTTTCTTTTTTTTTTTAATAAGAGTTTCAGAACTCTTTTTTTTTAAATTAATTAATTTATTTATTATTTTTGGCTGTGTTGGGTCTTCGTTTCTGTGCGAGGGCTTTCTCTAGTTGTGGCGAGCAGGGGCCACTCTTCATCGCGGTGCGCGGGCCTCTCACTATCGCGGCCTCTCTTGTTGCAGAGCACAAGGCTCCAGACGCGCAGGCTCAGTAGTTGTGGCTCACGGGCCTAGTTGCTCCGCGGCATGTGGGATCTTCCCAGACCAGGGCTCGAACCCGTGTCCCCTGCATTGGCAGGCAGATTCTCAACCACTGCGCCACCAGGGAAGCCCCTCTCTTTTATTTTTAATGATATGAGAAGATATTTGGTCTTATGACTAACTCTGAACACATCCAAAAAACAGTCTGCTCATATTTTGATGGAAATGTTTTTATCTGCAAATGGTTAATGTTATTTTTCCCAGTACCTTTTGGAACCAAGCCAGTCATGATTTCCATTGTCAATACCCTCATGTATTTACAGCAAAGTTCCAGTGCTTTGTAAACTTTTCCGTAAGTCATTTTCAGAAATAGTTATTTAAATGCAATCATGCCAGGGATATCAATTTACCACTTCTTATCCAGAATCATAAAGTCTGGGTAAAAAAGGGAGGTGTGGTAAGGAGAGACAAGATTTGGGGAATAGGAAAGAAAACGTTATTATCAATTTTCACTTTTTGGATTAAAATAAAGTTTCACGATACTTGCAATTCCTGATATATATTCAAACATTTTTATAGGCTGGGCTAAAAACATTAATAGTTATACTACTTTTACTCTCCAAATGGAAAAAGTCTTAATTAGAAAAATCTGATTACTGTCTAAGAACAATAAAAATATGCGGTGCGAAGATAAAATTTGTGGGATGTCTTGAAATAACGCCTTCTGAATTGATATCACGATTTCCATTTCCTTTAGAAATTTAGCTGTTATATGAGAAACCTTCCCAAAATAGCTAGCTGTGTTACCTCAGACAAGTAACCTGACTTCTCTTTAAAATGAAGGATGAACCCCAGGATGTCTCTTACCTCTAGCATTTTATAACTGAGTGAAAATTAAATTTATTTTGACGTGACTTCCTCTCCACAGATGTTTTAAAACCACAGTTACCTCTACTGCATATGTTCTTATAATAGTTCTAAATAAATAAATTGTACCCTAAGATAGGAAATTTCTGATTTAGTCACAACTTTTTTTCTAATCATATTTTCTTAATTTTAGCTTTATTTTCTAACATTCTTTGCTCATAATTTTAAATTTTATGAATTCACCAGATTTCTTAAAAGATTCTTGATATAAAATTATTACTAAAGCCTTTGTGTGACATAATCCATGGACACCTAAAATAATGCCTTGCCCTTAAGATGTGCTTGACCAGACAGCTCCCCTCAACCCCACCCACAACCCTGCTCTCACCTCCCGGATCCAAGGTTTGCCTGCTTGAAGGAATAAGGAAGGCAATGAAGAATTAAGACACTGCGGTCATTTTACTATTAAGGGTATCCTTGGTCCCAACTAGCTGACAGAGTTAGGTCTTTCCCCAAGTTAGGTAAGTGCTCGATGCCACAATTAGCATAGAATACGCCTCTCCTGGCATCTGAATTTAACTGGTCATGACTGGGGCCCAAGTATCAATTTGTTGGAACGCCCAGGAGATTCCAGTGAGCAGCAAATGTTGAGAAATGAAAGAGCTACATGCTCGTGGCTTTTCTGAGCACCCTCTTACAGAGTCCGGATCAGGGGAGGGCTGTGGAGCTGTGACGATTCTTGGTGGGCAGAGATTGGCCTTGAGCTTTCACAAGGTATATCTATCTTGTGCCCCATTTAAAGGAGGCCAGTTACCACGATATCAAAGGGATGGCATTATAAACATTCAGCAAGTATTTATTTATTGCATGCACACTTAATGTAGGAACTGTTTCGTTTATAAAATAATCCTGTCTTATGGTGCCTTCCTGCCAGGACACGATGTTATATGTAGGATTTAGAATATTATTAATGTCAGCCACAAAACACTGATCCCCAAAACATCTGGGTAACTATGCAAGTCACATGGGGAGCTTTTTAAAAAGTCAGAATCCTGGTCCCACCACAAAGTTACTGAATCTGGATATTCAAGTGCTTCAGATGGTCCAAACAACTTACTCTCTCAAGGCTGTGTCCTTGAAATTTTGTCCACAGCTCTGGCTATGGGAATGGTGGGTGGAAGGTACATTCCAAGGACAGGGTTGGGCATTAGGAGCTTCCAACTGCCCCGGTCCAGCTCATGGGTCAATCGGCAGTCACATCTTCTTGATGACCTCCTCTGACACTACTGGTGTTGAGACCATCTGGATTGAATATGTTACCAAACCCAGTTAAGGCCTCTATATAAACTTTTAAGATTCTGGTGGGCAGATGCAGAGATACATTTATCTTGCAGCCATCAAAGGCAAGCCCCGTATGTAAATTCCCTTGCTTATTAAAACTGCCACCTACCAATCTGGAGTTGCCCGCCTCTTTCTTTGGTCTCTCTTTGCTCTCTGTGTTTGTGGGCCAGTTTGTGAACTGAAGTAGATTTACAGGTCTGGAATTAATGGAAGTCTGGTTTGGATACATTGTTACATCAGAGAACATAAGGTTGTGTCGCAAAGTTAAGAACATTACAGATGACCCTTGAACAACACAGGTTTGAACTGCATGGGTCCACTTATATGCAGATTTTTTTCAATAAATATATTGGAAATTTGGGGGGAGATTTGCAGCAACTTGAAAAAACTCACAGACAAACCACATAGCCTAAAAATACCAAAAAAAAGAATAAAAAGATATGTCATGAATGAATAAAATATATATAGATACTATTTTATCATTTACTACCATAAAATATACACAAATCTATTACAAATAGTTCAAATTTACCAAAACTTACCCACACACTTACAGGCTGTACATGGCGCCATCAATTACACTAGGCTACCACAGAGCAATCATATTGCTGCTTCTTTGTTACCAAGGCGTGAATCGTTTGTTACAGCTGTAAATAAATATGAATTTCTTTTTCACATTATCTTTTCATTCCATTTCTTTTCATTTTTGATGTCCAGTGTTATTAATATGTATAACACAGTATTTTGTATCATACAAGATAATACTGATGTAGGTACTGACAGACAATTTATCTTGCAAACAGACAAGATTCAATTTTATTTGTGGAATCAATAAATATAGTACAATACTTTAAATGTATTTTCTCTTCTTTATGATTTTCTTAATAACATTTTCTTTTCTCTAGTTTACATTATTGTAAGAATACAGTATATAATACATATAATAGGTATTAATCGACTGTTTATGTTATTGGTAAGGCTTCCAGTCAGCGGTAAGCTGTTAGTAGTTAAGTTTTGGATGAGTCAAAATTATACAGGGGGGTATACAAGTTATATATTGTAAATTATAATTACACAAGTACTTATCAAATGCATGGGGGGTTGGTGACCCTAACCCCCACGTTGTTCAAGCATCAACTGTACTTGATTTCAGTTTGTCCCTGGAGACCAAATACCCTTTCTCCAGAATAAAAAAATTTGAAATGGAGCAGATTAATTTTGGAGCCCTTCCCAAACGACTTTCTGTTAAACTGCACTGAAAACATCAATACCACATCATTTTACCTATAACAGTTCCCCCTCTACAGGTACAGTATGGGACTCAGATAAACATGTGCTCCAACCTCAAGTTTCCCTTATAACTAGCTCTGTACCCTTGGAAAGCTGCTTTACCAGTGTGAGACTCAGTTTTTTCATCTATTAGATGTCATTTTTTTTTTTAACGGCTTCCACACTTATAATGATTAGATGACGTAACAAATATACAGGATCAGGCACTATTTTTTAAAACCATTCCTTTTTACACTCTCTCTCCACATGGCCTCCTGATGAATATGTTATACCAAGACTATAAATAATTATTTTTCTTCTTTTATATAAACAGAATTATAATGCAATTGTACGAAAGCATAGGCTGTAAAAGAGGGGTGAAAACAGTCTCTACTCAGCCTTTTGTTTTTGGAGAACATCCAAGAGCCTGAACATCAGAAACGAGGACATTGTTGGGAAGGGGTGGTGAGAAGGAAGAAGTTATAAAATGGGGAGGCATTGTGATTACCTTAATTCTTACACTAAAATATGCAAAGTACTTAGAATTCTCTGTGTTAAGAAAACCGGATATGTATTCCACCCACTTACCACCACAAAAAGAACTAGAGGCATTCAGCCTGTACTGACCTGTTCCACACCATTCTATTTGAACTCCTGTGGAAACATCAACCTTTCACGTAGGAGGAGCAAGTAGGATTTGTTAAAATGAGAGAGCAAGAGATTCTGCAGGAACTTCTTAAGTGCTTTTAAAGAAAACATTTGAATCACAGCAAGAGGCACTCACTTTTTTAAATTGGGACTTTCCATTTTGCCATTCATTGGATGTTTATTCATAAGTATGCAGGAATTATAAAATTTTCTTCAAGCTCTTGTTTAATGCTTTATCGGTGCCAACTCTGAACCTAGTGCTACAGAAATATATTCCTATGTAAAGAAAATGGAATAATTACTGAATGTCAAGGAGCTTCCGTAATGGAGAGAAAAGTTTAAAAAAAGTTGCCTTGGTAACCGAAAAGAATTTTTTTTTATGTACTATTATTTTCTCCATTTGAAATGGGAAACAGCCACAGAGGGAAAAAGTGAAAGTAGAGGAACTGGAAAAACAAAAGTAGGAAAGGATTTATTCATCTTAGCACAATGACTACAGTCAGACTGAATCATTCTTCCTTTGCATAAACATTTTAGAGTTGTAAGAATGGCTCCCCAACACCAGCTTGAAGGAAAAAGAAAAAAAGGTTAACTTCTGTGAAATAATGAGCTTGTTAACTAGTTTCCCATAACACTCGAACACAGGTTAACATAGTGAATTCAGTCAGGCACTTTCTAGCAGTTTGAAAAACCACGTGTTTTCTTTAATGTTAAAATCAACTATAGGAGTCTATATGGGACTTCACTACTAAGTTTAGTATAAAAAATATTTTAAAATTAACTATAGGGCTTCCCTGGTGGCGCAGTGGTTAAGAATCCGACTGCCAATGCAGGGGACACGGGTTTGAGCCCTGGTCCGGGAAGATCCCACATGCCGGCGAGCAACTAAGCCCGTGCACCACAACTACTGAGCCCACGTGCCACAACTACTGAAGCCCCCATGCCTAGAGCCTGTGTTCCACAACAAGAGAAGCCACCACAATGAGAAGCCTGCGCACTGCAACAAAGGGTAGCCCCCGCTCACCACAACTAGAGAAAGCCCGTGTGCAGCAATGAAGACTCAACACAGCCAAAAATAAATATATAAATAAATTTTTAAAAATAAATAAATTAATTAAATAAAATAAAATTAACTGTACTACTACCAATAGGGCAGGTAAAAGTCCTGAGTTCTTAAACTTTGAGAGTGTCAACCTGTCAAGGTATCCCTACTTGCCAGACTTGGGAAGCAGGGAAATTTAGCCCAAGAAAAAAAGGAAATTGGCAGGAGGCAGGTGTAACTGACCCTTTGAGAACTGAGCTTTAATTAATGTATTATTCCCATTCATGTAGAAGCAACAGCAACAATGGCCACTGAGCACAGGTCCACAAGTAGACCTGTCAGAATTGCCAGTTTCCTTTCTGGAAGGTGACTGGAACCAAACCACTGATACTTCCAACTGAGTGAGCCCCAGGGATTCTTAGATTTATCAAAGGCAGGATTATCCTACAGAGGAAAAAATACAAGTCATTCTTAAACTACTGATTTTAATAATGATTTTATCCTTGCTTGTTGTACGATATATTATAAATGCTTCATAAAATCTCCCATTTCCATTAAAGCATTTTGAGTAGAGCAGTCAACTACCATGACTTCTAGGTTTCCTCTCTGTATAATCACATCAGCCTCTGTCCCCCTGCTCCCCGTCCCCATGTTTCATCAGGAAGTTACCAGCTGTGGCTTTATCCCTTAAGGGTTATATTTCTAGAGATCCTTTAACCTGAAGGTCTAAGAGCCCTACAAGAAAAATATCCTTATACAATTTCTACAGAAAAGGAAAAGAACAGTGGCGAATCACTTAATATATCAAACAGTGGGTATAAATCACTCAGTACCTCATCCCCTTTTTGCTGATGTAAAGTCCATTTCCATGGAAACAGGGATTAGAAATAGCAACTTATGAGAAACACTGGGTTTACTGGAGCACATGGAAGTTTTAGTTTGGTTTTCAGCCAAATCTTGAAAAAGCAAATCTTTGACTAATACCTACATGCTATTTTTATCACTTTTGAGAAGCAATGTTTGACTTACGGATTAAGGGGAAATCATTTTTTTCCACTTAAAGACAATCAAAAACAACATAAACTAATTTAGGTATTGGGAAGCATTAGATTTGAAAGGCTCTCCTTGGTCACCACAATTTTCTATCTCTCCTCTGCCTAATGTAGATATATGACAACAAAACAATAACAGTAATCTGTCCTGATTTGCAGATTTAGTTGCAGCTGGACCCAGGGTTTTTAAGTGATATCCATTCCCACGTGTGAAATCTCCAGACTATTTTCATTCACAGACAAAAAAAGTTAGATATAGAGAGACATCTAACAGTACTTTATTCTGTAAATTAGATGCCTCCCTGTGTTTGATAATTAAACTGCTTCTCTAAAAAACAGGAAATTGTAAAGCTCCAAGATTCAGCCTGGGAGACAGCATAGTATCCCAGAGTAGGCAACCAATCTGTGGTCAGGAAAGTAAGAAGGAAACTGAAACTAGACCCCATAAAGGCTGGCATCTCTCCCCACCCCATCTCTCGCACCTTGATTCACTCATCCTGCAAGGTCTACCTCAACACTCCCCTCTTCTATGAAGTCCGTTCTCCAGATTCATAATATACATTATTCACAGATTCAGTATTTGCAAATTCACCTACAGTACTAAAATTCACTACTACAGTGGCTGTAGTACCTACAGCCACTAGTACTAGTGGCTAAAATTTACTTGTAACCCTGAAATCAATACTTGAGGTGCTTTCAGTCATTTATGACATATACAGAGCAGCATGTTCCCAGCTGTGGTCAAACAAGGCAATGCTCTACCTGTTGTTTCAGCTGTTCTATTGTAAACGAGTCCCTTTTGTCATCTATTTAATGCCATGTTTTTTGCCTCTTTGTGTTTCTGTTGGTGATTTTACCATTTAAAATGACCCCCAAGCACAGTGCTGAATATCTGTCTAGTATTCCTAAGCGTAAGAAAGCTGTGTTGTCTTACAGAGAGAACATGTGTTAGATTATCTTCATTCAGATATGAGTTATAGTGCTATTGGCTATGAGGTCAATGTTCATGAATCAACAATATATATTAAATGAGGTGGAAACTGTGCCCCACAGAGTTAACAGAAGCTGATAACTAATGGAAATTTGTGAGCTTGTCTTACAGGACACCAGATAAGGAAACAGCTTGTTAAAACCCCTTTACTTATAAATTGCCTTCATTGATTAAGCTCACTTTATTTTTTTTTTTTCCTTTCTTTCCTTCTTCCCTCTCTTTAACTGCATACCTTCACAGCTTCACGAAGACCAGTTGTTTTGCAGGAATTTAGAGTCAGCTCCTGCCCACTGCCAGCTGGCTGGGGCTGGTTGAGACTGGAGACCCTCGAACGGGCCTACAAGGGTGTCCAATGGCTGGCCTTCTGACAACAGAGGGTCAGACAACTCCACCCTCCAATTGTGCTAAGTGCCTCCGATTTAAAATATGCATAAACATGTAACCCAGTTGTGCCTGCGCAGAAGACCGATTACCTCACCTTTTTCCTACCTTCAATCACCGTTCCCCACGCCTAGGTCCACCCAGCTTATCCCATAAAAATCCTACTCTCTCACCTTCAGGGAGGCGGATCTGAGACTTGTTGGCCAAATGGACCTGGTTTGGTAATAAGGTGTCTTTTTTTTTAACATTCTATTTTATTTTATATTTTTTATTTTACATTTTATATATAACTTTTTTAACAGATTACATTATACTATCTACCATGGAATTGATATCTACTTGTTGGTCCTTGGTGAGGATGTTGGTTGTTTCATCCTGTCTGGTTTTTTTAAAATTTATTTTTCTTTGAGGTAGCATTGGTTTATAATGTTATATAAGGTTCTTGTGTATAACATTGTATTTCTACTTCTGTACACAGTACTGTGTGCTCATCACCAAAAATTTAGTTTCTGTTTAACAATTATACAGTTGATCCTATTTACCCATTTCACCCTCCCACTCCTGCCCACTCCTTACCCTCTGAAGCCACTACTCTGTTCTCTATATCTACATGTTCATTTTTGTTTGGTTTGGTTTGTTCATTTATTTTTGTTTGTTTTTTATATTCCACATATGAGTGAAATCATATGGTATTTGTCTTTCTCTGACTTATTTCACTTAGCATAATACCCTCAAGTTCCAACCATGTTGTCACAAATGGCAAGATTTCATCTTTTTTTTATGGCTGAGTAGTATCTCCATTGTATATATATATGACATCTTCTTTATCCATTCATCCCTTGATGGGCACTTAGGTTGTTTCCATATCTTGGCTATTGTAAATAATGCTGTGATGAACATAGTGATGTGTATATCTTTTCAGGTTAGTGTTTTCGTATTCTTTGGATAAAGTACCCAGAAGTGGGACAGCTGGATCACATGGTAGTTCTGTTCTTAATTTTTTGAGGAGTCTGCATATTGTTTCCCTAGTCAGCCCCTTATTATACAAAACCTTAGACTCTAATTGTTGGTATTATATTGGTTAGCTCTTTGTTATGTACTTTTTGATAAATAATAACCTAATAATAGTATCAGCTCTCAGTGACTGAGTGCCTACTCTGTGACAGACAAGGTACTGAGAGCTTTACAAACATTATCCCATTTGTGGGTGACTCATATCCCAAATTAGATGGTAAGCTCCTTTCAGTCAGGGACCTCATCATTTTTTACTGTATAATATTGTCTAGCACAGAGACAGGCTCATAAAACTTGCTGAAAAATTGGGGTTTTGCTGTCTTCATCCTGTCACACGTTTCCTTGGATGAATATTTTTGAAAAGTGATTTCATCCAAGTAAATTTTCTATTATGGCTAATGATTAAATCATAATAATCATGTTTCTCATCCTTATCACATAGTGAGCCCTAATGATTTTTCAAACACTGTGTTTAGTGTTATATATAAATATATATATAGTGCTATACAAACACTGTGTTTAGTGCACAATCTCATTTTATTCATTAAAACCACCCTATAGGAAAATTGATAAGAGAAAGTTTAAATGACTTTCCAAGTCATAGCTCCTAAGGGATGAAGTTGGATTCTAATGCAGAGGTTCTTACCCATTCCAAGTATTTTCCCTCTTAAAATCAATAACCTTCTTAAAGTCCCTGTAGAAGATCAGATACAATAATAAAGAAAACTTAAGTGTTTATTCTGAGCAAAGTGCTGTCTAAGCAACTAGCATAGATCAACTCATTTAAGGCTCACAATATCTTACGAAATCAATGATAACTTTCTTTTACAGTTAAAGACACTGGGCTTTAAAGAAATGAAATAACTTGCCCAGTGTCACCAACCTAGAGAGTAAGTAGCAAAGTCAGGATTTAAATGCCAAGGATTCTGTCTCCAGAACCTGGGCTCTTAACCATTTCACAATTCTGCTTTCAACCCATGAGTATACTCTGTTTCAATCTGTTGCTATATAACAACAAAAGGGAACTCTGAATTTATAAAAGAAAGAAGTTTATCTCTCACTCATCATAAAATCAGCCATATATGTTTGGAAAACAGGAGTAACTGAATGTGAGAGATACGTTGCCTATTCTATGGGCATGTGACCAAACACAGTCCTGGTCCCTCCACCACTGGCTGAGATGCGCTCCAAACTGAACAGACCCACCAGAACCAGAACAGCTGACCACAGTTATTGCCACTGCATGATTCTTGAGTCAGACAGACCCATGCTTGACTTTCAACTCCTCCATTTACTAGCTACTAGTAAATGTTAGACAAATAAATCACCTTCCTGAGTCTCATTTTTCCACCCCTCTCCTCAAAATAATGATAATACCATCCAGCTCACAGACTTCCTGTGAGAAAGAAGATAAGGAACATAGCACAATAAATAATAGGCAACCAATAAATGCAGGTTCCTTACCTCCAGGAAACCCCTACTCCTTTTCCACTAGAATAGGCACTTAGAAATCAAGGCCAGCTCAGATCAGAGAAGAGCTCACCCTCTGAACCCTGAGATTTGGACTGCTATCCACTGTCATAGCCACATTTCCACAGAAACTGTTCCTGTCCAAGTAGAGAAAGAAAGCACCACCCAAAAAACCAGAACCAAAAGCCCAATGAGGTAGCACGCTGTGTTATGTTAAGAACCTAATTCTGGAATTAAGACAGCTGAGTTTTAATCCAAAACATAGTTCTAGCTGGCTTTATGACCTTGTGTTAATTACATAATTGACCTGATCCTCCTTTTTTTTTAACGTCTGCAAAATAGAGTTACTGTAATGATTATTAAGCTAATGTTTCCACAGTCCTGGGACATGGCAGGAGCTCTAGGTAGATGGTCGTGTTTATTAACAGTGGCTGTGTGCCTGCCATTGCCTGGGTTCTGTCCACTTTCAACCTGAACAAGGAGGAGGGTTCTCCCTTCACATTCATCTACATCCCCATCCTCTCTCAGGGGGCTTTCAGGACTGCTGGACAGCAGGATATCCACAGGTGATCCACGCATCAGAAAAGCTGCACTCTATTCCCTGGTCCTCACCAGCCCCAGGAACTCCTTCTCCTCCTTCTTATCTTTCTAACTCCACTCCCTTCACACCTTCCTTTCTCCAGTTGTATCTACATGCCTCTGGTCCCTTCCCCACACCTCATGTCTAATTTTTGGAGGTGAAAATAATGGTTCTGTAGGCAACTGGCAAAATCTTTCTGTCTCATACTTAGGCTATAAGCTTCTTTGAGTTTGTTTCTAAACCAGGGGTACTCTCAGGTACCAAGAGAGAGTAAAGAAGGACATAAATCTACAGAAAACAAAGAGATATATTCCTTTCACACTTATGTATGCATTTATGTGTTACACATATACATTATATATTATATATTTATACACTTATGTGTATATGTTTACTATACTTATATTCTACATATATTCATTCATTGAATCACATATATTGTCTGAGAGACTGCTATGTGCTGGCCATAATTTTAGATGCTGAGATACAGTCCCCACTTTCAAGGAGCTTAAAGTCTAATGGGAGGAACAGATAGTAATCAAGGAAACAAATAATGTATTTATTTCCTTGTTTGTTGTCTCTCCCACAAGAATAAATAACATATAGATAATATATAATTTATTTTTATAGAAAGAAAATATGATGGTGTGTCAACCATCTCCGTCACAGGAAAAAATAATAAGCACCTTCCATTATATTTGACCTTTCCTGTGTGCTCACTCTAATGGTGCTTACAGAACCCAGAGAAGTCAACCAGGAACTGGATTGTCTTCTTAGTGGTAGGAGGTGCAGATATAATCATGTGTCCTTTACTTTGGAGGGGATGTCCCAGCCTGACCCTGACCGCTAGGCCTCTGACAATTTCAGTGATGCGGGAGCGCCCTGAATCTTTTTACCTCCCACCCTCCCGAATGCATGAGTCTTACTAAGGCCTGCAGTCCACCTGCCGCTTTTGACTCACCCAGTCTAATCAGTTTGCTCATCTAACTGAATTAGCTTGATGTTGTCAATGTAGTGGACCATGAAGATGTCTGGCAGAAGGTCCGGATGACCCAGTTCCCTTTGGACTATATTAAGAGAGTCGATGAGAGAGTTAATATAGCCCTGGGAAAACACCATAAATCTATACTCTTGTATAGGATCAGAGTTTACTTTTATAAACAGAAAAATATATATAACACTTTTAATATGACAGTCATGTCTTGCCCTCCTTTCTATTCCATCACCTTCAAAAGTTAACACATAAGTTTAAAAAAAAAAAAAAAAGACCCTAAGTAAGAACATAGAGTGCTTTGGTTTGGTTTGATTTTTTTTCTTATCATTTCCTTTGTTTAAAAATACATATTCACCAGCAAAGAACGGACATGATATCCTACTTGCTTATTTCCATCCCTGAATTCTGAGACAATTCAAAATTACTTTGTTGATCTGCTATATTCAGTGCTTTCAATGCCACCTTATTTAGCTGTTTGGTTGATCTTGAGAATTCTTTGTTAGACTATGTGATATATATGCATTCCAGGTTTGCTTTTGGCATCCAACATTGCAGTGCTTCTGGTTAATGTTCAGGCAAAGGAATAGTTCACCACATAGCTAATAGTTCATTGTGTCCAAAGTTAATGTTCAAAAAATGTAAAATTTTAACAAAATGTTAGAATAGATTTTAAAAAATTGATTCATTTAATTCTCCGTGTAACTCTGACTTGTCAAATTTATGTAGTAGTTCTCTTTTATTAAGAGTTAGTATTCTCAATTACTGCAAATGTAGTAAATAGGAGGAATGAATACCATTTTATATACTTCACTGGCAATGATGTTTTCAGTACTTCAATCTAAGAAATAATATATGGAGGCCTTATTTAAGCTACTAACCATGTAAAAAATGCAAATTGAGAAGGGGGTCACTAAGGGGATAGAAAAATATTTTTACGTGCCCATATTGGTCCGACCAGTGAACTATTTTAGAAAGCTTCTCAGCCTAGAGTCACAAGTACAGGCTCAGATTGCAGGGATTCAAATTCCAACTCGGTCATTCACTGACCATGTGACCTCAGGCAAGCTACTCTACATCTTTATCTGCAAAATGGGGATAATAATAGAACATAATCACAGGGTTATTGTGTGGATTAAATGAGAAAATCCAGTCAACGCCTTTAGCATGGTGCCTGTTATTTGGTGACAAATCAATAAATGTTAGTTGCTGCTAGTTAGTAATGCTTGCTTGTCGATAATGATATTGAAATTTTTGCTGCTTTTTGTTGTGTGTTGATTTTTTTTATTGGATCTTATCAGGAATATTTCTCTCAGTGGTAATATCAATCTAGCAATAAACTAAAAATATTAGTTAGAAGTCTAATTTTCTGACCCAATTTTTATTTTTCTTTTTTCCCGCTTAGACAAATAAAGTCTACAACGATCCTAATAGAAAATCAAGACTTTAATATCTTACTCAGTGTTTCAGAGAGAGTACTAAAGATTCATTTTAGTATATTTGTTTACTCTTGGTTTACTCTAGAAATGCAGTAATAGGGATCAGAACCTTAACAAGTTTTTAAAATCTTTAAGAATTATGGTGCCTGTGCTATCTTGAAATATCTAGTACCTCCTTTTGAAACTACCATAATATTATATTAGTGTATCTGTAATCATTTAGAAAATCACATTAGCTGTAATGTGTCCCTAGCCAGCAACATTTTTTCCAGGAAATCTGTTTCACACATTTTTTTTTCCTTCAAAGTATGCATTCTTTCCCTGCTCCCTTATACCTTAACCGCTGTCAGATATGTTTTCATAAATTTTTATAAAAAGAGTTTAAAGGACACCTATAGTCTCTGAGGGAAAAATCCTATAAATCATTGCTTTTCAAATTGATCCTTGGGAGTTTTTTCAAGGGTCTGAAAGAGCTCTGTGGATTTTTTCTTTAATGCCACATTTCTAGTTTGATGTTAAAATAGCACGATTAAAAAGAGATTGTGGAACATCTGAATGATCTTATAAACTCAATACTGCCACTCAACTTAACTGCCTATGTTTGTGCTTGTATTTATGACTACATTATCAACAAAGAGTACTGCTTTAATTGTTACTATTTAATGAAAAAAGAACAGAGATTAACTTAATACCTAAATGATGAATCTGTGCCAAGTGAAGACCAAATGATATCATGGCAGGCTGTACAAAGATTTCTTTATAGTCCAACTTGTAAAACATGGTGGCAAAACTGAGTCATCATAAAACATATTACAGGCATACCAAGCTCAAAAGATCCTATCCTTTAATAGTCAGTATTCACATAACAGGTGACAATTTCCTTTCAGCAAAACACATTAAATTAACATCAGTAATTTATATTTTATTGGTTTTGTAGTTTTGGGCATGTGTGTTAGTTTTACTGTCATTTAAGAACCATAAGCATTGAGAGTTTAAATAAAGCTTAACGTTTAGACATATTTAATTAATATAATAAAAATAAATTGTCAACACCAGGCAGTCCTTAGAATATACTTTGAAATGCTGTTATAAAGGTTTCTAATTTCTGTAGCTATATACGTTTTTATTATTTCACTTGTATTAACTTTAAAATGTCTTTTTCAGGCACTTCCCTGGTGGTCCAGTGGTTAAGATCTGTGCCCCCAACGCAGGGGGCTTGGGTTCGATTCCTGGTCAGGGAACTAAGATCCCACATACTCCCGTGTGCTGCAACTACTGAGCCTGAACGCTCTAGAGCCCACGCGCCGCAACTAGAGAAGCCCACGCACCGCAATGAAGAGCCCACAATGAAGACCCAATGCAGCCAAAAAAAAAAAAAAAATCCTAGCAAGTTATTTTTTTTTTAATGTCTTTTTCAAACCTATTTTTCCCACTCAGACTTTTCTATAAAATGCTGAAAATATCCAGCATTCTCTATGATAATAATAATAGCTAACACTCATAGTGTTTATTATATGCCAAGCACTATTCTAATTACTTTTCATGTATTAACTTGTTTGTTCAACACAACAATCCTTTGAGGTAAGTTAACCCCATTGCATAGGTGAAGAAACTGAGGTAGAGCAAAAATAAGAAAGCTGCTCAAGGTCATACAGCAAGTAAGAGGAAGAGTGGGGCATTCAATCCCAGGCATTCTACAGAGCCCATATGCTTAGCCACTGAATTATACAGCCTCTGTAATTTATATATCATTTATAATCTATGATTCCCCTGAAGTTATTCAAATATGAAAAATTACTTTCCCACAATGTTACCTTTTAATGGTATTTAAGGTAAAACAACACGTTTGATTATTCTATAAAAAGTCCATTAGTCTTACTTTTCAGGAATAATTTGTCTCCAACTTCCTAGCATTTCCTAAAATTGTTCCCTGAAAATAAAAGTACTGCTTATTTTTTAAATGACCACTTATTTGAGCACTTCCTTACTTCAACAATGTCCATCTATAGTGCCCTGGGATATTGAGCCCAAAACATTCTGAAGATAAAGAAGGTTAAAAGTTAAAGGGATTTCAGAGTCAATTATAAATACTTTAGTAAAAGATGGGACTGAACGGAGGGAAAATGCAAGCATTGAGTGCATTCGATATCTAATAAATATACACTTGTACTCATGTTCATTAGTTGGAGGAATTTATGGTGACAAGCAAATTCAGAATCCTTACAGAGAAGATTTGGAGTGCCATACATGCAGCTAATGTGGTGACTGTCCGTCAGGATCACATCAGGGAGAGGAGAGCACACTCAAATTAGGCAATCTTTAGAGAGAGTTTAATAAAGGGACCCTTTCCAAAGGAGTGGATGGGGTCCAGGGAAAGCACAAGGGATGGCATGGTACCTATAGCTAATAACAGGAGGACATGTTTACCATCTTAAGCCAGAAAGTGTGGGGAAGGAGCAGTTATCAGAGGCAAAAGGATAGAGTCTTGTGGAGGGAGATACCTGATGGAGGTCACAACCTTGGGTAGAGGGAAGCACCCAGCCCATGGAGACCCCTCAGGGAAGCCACAAGGCAATAAATACCTGACCTCTCTCTCCTCCCTCCTTTCTGCTCTTGCTGAGGCTCCCATTGGCCAAACCAAACCAGAAGCCAAAGGACAAGAACACCAAAATAGTACACACTCGAAAGCTCCTAGGGCACAGAGGAGACTGGAGAATAGTAGACAATGGATCTGGAGGGGTAAAAAGAAAATAGCCAGTATAAACACTGCAGTTGATATAAATATTTTATATCTAATCATCAACTCAAGCTGATTCATCTCCAAATAGTATTTTTATATAGGGCTCCATACCTAGAGATTTTCCTTAATTTCACATGGCAAAAAAATTTTTTTTTTCCTTAATTCCTTCAAATCTTTACCCAAGTAAATTTTCACCCTTCCAGTGAAAATTCTCCCAACTACCCTATCAAAAATTGCAAACCCTCAATACTCTTTATTGTCTTCTGTTTTATTCACTTCTGTACCCTAGTGCTTAGGATAGTGCCTGGCACAAAAAAGGTTTTGCAAATGTTCTATTAACTAATTGTTTACTAGTTGTGTGGCCTTGGAAAAACTACTTAACTTCTCTGTGAATCAATTTTCTCATCTTAAAATGAGGATAATAAATAACTACCCCATAGGTCTGTGATGAGGATTAAATGAATTAAAATATGGAAAGTGCTTGAAAGTACCTGGCATATAATAAACATATAAATGTTGGTAATTATTTAACTGAAAACTACTGCATTAGAATATTTAATTTATGTTTGAGGATATTTAAAAGTAAGAGTGGTTAATTTGTCTCCAAGAAAATAAAAACTTAAGTTTTATTGATTCTAATATTTTCTTCCTGATGTTTTAGTGAATCTGACATCAAAATACACATATGATGTATTCATAGCATATATATCATGTTGAGTGTCAAACATGCATTTTTCCATATGCATACAAATTTGTGTATTTTTTTTTAACATCTTTATTGGAGTATAATTGCTTTACAATGGTGTGCTAGTTTCTGCTTTATAACAAAGTCAAATTTGTGTATTTTTAGCCATGGTGGAAACAAATAAAGCAAACAGGAAGAATGCCTGCTTTCCTCATTCTTTAGAGGTATAATGAAAGCAGAAATTTGTCAAGTAGAATCTGTCTCCTGCATTTATAATTATTTAAGCAAATTTGACTTTTGATAGTGTTCTCTCCCATCATGTAAAAATTAGTCATGATAATGAGCACACAGTTACATATTTTTCTTAATTTGCTCTTGCTTAGAATTAAGCACTGTTTATATTTTTAAAAACAAAAGTTTAAATGCAATCCAAAAAGATACAGTTTGGCAAAACTAATAACCTGTTTTCTCAGCCAAAAATAATATTAGCCAAACTTAATACAGTGTGTCTAATCCTCGAGAATTGAAAGCTTTAACCACTGCAGGGTTATAAGAGATTTAATATGGAGACAGCTTATTTTAATGCTGAAACCTTACCTTTTTACCCTTAGTAAGACAGACTTACAGATGATTAACACATATGATACAAGAAAAGCACAAATAAATTATCTCTTTTTCAATGGTTCAATGATTTCTTTTTTGCTGAACTATATACATTTATAAAAGTTGAATTGTTATCCTCACCTATTAAAAATAAATTACATTCTTTAATTAAATAAGGTATTTGAGTATCATAAGCCAAGGATAACAAAACATCACCATTGTTCTTAGAAATATTTGGGTGAATATATAACTGCAAAGGAGTGAATTTGTTCCTTCTCCTCACAGAGACATAAATTGACAAAACTTTTACATTAATATTATTTTTGGTATTCATTCAAAAAAGTAATTTGAAATAGCACTCACAAAACCTAAAGGTTGAATAATCGTTATTTTTAATTCCAGTAAATCACAGAATGTTCATCCTTTCTCTTCAGTTATGACAAATTTACAACAAATTGACATTTTATTGCAGGGGTTTTTTTCTTTTTCTTTCTTTCTTTTTTTTTTTTTTTTTTTGCTAGTAAGCACAATTACAATTAATAAAACAAATTGATAAAATTATTATAACATTAACATCTTTAGGACTTTTTCTTAAAGCCTCTTTTCATTTCTCTGTTCCTACATCCCTTTCTCAGCTTCATTATGACTACAGACACAAACTTTAAGGACCATTAGTTGAATAAGGTCATTCATGATACACTTAGACCACTTTGTACCCTTACGTAAGGTTTCTGTCAATCCTGTCCAATTTAATCCTGCCCTAAGATCACTCATTATGCATTCATTCATTCATTGCAAAGCACTGTTCCAGGTAGGGGAGATCCAAGGGAAAATGACAGACGCCTTACCTCCCATTCTCACTGCTATGTCTTCTTTCTTCCCTGCTGTCTCAATGAAAATAACAATAATCACCATTTATTGAGTACTTATTAGGTAGAGTTCATGGTGATGTGTTTTCACTAGAATTAAATAGTTAATTCTCACAACCTGACCTGGCACGTAAGAGACAATATAGTATATAGTCCAGTTCAGCTTCTAGCTCTGTCATTTACTACGTGTGTTCCTTGGGAAAGTAACTTAATGTCATCTTCGCTAGGCCTCAATTTCTCTTTCTGGTAAAACTGGAATAATAATAGTATCTTCCCTTTATCTGTAAATCAGGAATCATAATATAATATTACCTAGCACAAAGAATTATTATAAATGTTAAGTGTTAATGTATATAAAGTATGTAGACTAGTGTCTGGGTTAATAAATACAAGTCATTATTATAGTTGCTATTTTATCAATGAGGAATCTGATAGATTTAAGTTACCTGAACACAAAGACAACAGCAAAAAGACTGAGCCAGGATCTTTAAACACTGGCCTGATTCCGTGGATATCCAAGTGACGTTTTAACTGTACCCACTACCAATCTGAAACAGATTTTGCCCTCTCAGGAAGATTGAAATATAAAAAGAAGAAAACCTTGCCCTATGAATAGAGCTAAAAAGCTCTTCTGAACAGTCTAGTCTTGTCTAGGACAATAGTGGAGGGAGATAGTAAAGATTTTCAAATAACTTATGGAAAAGAGGAGAGGGAATAAAAATTACAGTTTTACCGTAACTGAACAATTCAGTGGCAAAAAAAAAAAATTCCTTTTATTTGCTATTTACTCACTCCTCAGAACACAGGTAATATTAGACATTTGTCACATCATGCAAAAGGAAATGGGCAAACTTCATGGGACTGATCATCTGACACAAGCAATTCATTCTAGACTAAAACAAACATAGTCAATGCATAACTCTCGCTTTTTTTGCCAGTATGGCTGCCTTAAGCCAGTATTTTAGCATTTAAAAAACTAATCAGTCAAACATTAAATGAATTCATGAATTTCTTACTTCCTATCAGTTTGTGGAATCACAGTAAATGTGAATGTTAAGCTTAGTTTTAAAAGGTGAAAAGTGCCTTTACTTCTAAAGACATGTTTTTCCTCATCATTTATACAGAAAATAATGCATGGAACTGTGGATGTTGGCTGCCACTGTATTAAATCACAATGCCTCTATACTAAGTTAAAGCATTCATTCTCAAGAAAAGATTATTTTTTCCAATGTGTTTAAAGATCACAAACTACACATTTCTAAAGTACTGAGAAACTACTTAATATTACATATCTATTAAGTAAGTCCTACAAACAAATAAACAGAAAAATGTAACCAGTAATGAGAATGAAAATGAAGGGCATAATTATCTTACATCCTATTTTTCTTATTTAAGGTTTATACAGTACACAATAACATTTTAAGAAAACTTTTTCAAATCTGTTTAGTGATAAAGTTTGTCATATTTATGTTCCTTCCTAGATATATATGTGCATGTAAGTGTATATATGTATTTGTGACAATGATGTGTTTTTTTAAAACAATAAAGACTTGAATAAAAAAAATAAGTCCTAGAGATCTAACGTACAGATTAGCGAATATAGACAATAATATTGAATGGTAATCATCAAACTTACAAAAGGACTAGATCTTAACTATTTCCACCACAAAAAAAGAGAAATGATAATTATGTAATGTGATAGAGGTGCTAACTATCACTGCAATGGCAATCATATTACAATGTGTAAATGTATCAAATCGACATGTACACCATAAACTTACACAATGTTATATATCAAATATACTTCTATAAAAAATATATTATGTACCTATCTATGTATCTACTTATTTATCCCATGAAAGAAGATGAACTCAACAAGTGCAGTCCTCACTTGATAAAATGGGTAGAAGAGACAGCCAGAGCATATGAGTGGGGCAAACAAGAGGAACTAAATATGTCAGCCAAACACATGAGGATATTATTTGGGGCATTTTTGCTTGCATATGTTCACATAACATTTCAGCTGGGTAATGCCAGGCTTTAACTTATGCACATCTGTGGGATAGAGGAATCTCTCAAAGAATGAAGAGGCTTTATTCAAAAGTGTACAGTGAAAATTAGTCCTCACAATGGGCTTCCTTTACAGAAAGCCACTGGGTTAGCAGTATGTTTTCCATCACACGTGAATTTCTAGGGTTTGATTCAGCTGGTCCAAGTTGGAATAACAATTAGAGCACTGTGCAATAATAACTGCTTGCTGTGGCACTAATCACTTGCTGTGGCACTAACTGAAGCAAAATCCACGCCCTCCCCTTAACAGGGAAAATGTTTAAGTAAAGGATGTGACTATGACATCTTAGACTACCATGTCCATGAACAGTGTTTAAGCATGGGCAAATGAAAGGCAGCCACATTTGGAGCAACATAACAATGTAGTGACTTCTAGTTGATGTGCGCATGGTTTTTGGATAAAGAGAAAAAAGAGAACAAAGCACATCTAAAAAGAAGTTTACTCAGACCAAGATTCCATTTTTGGGGTCAATAAAGGAGATAAAAATTTTATCAATATAATAATAAATGTGTATCTTGGAACAGACAAAAGTATCCTTCATACATATATAAATAAATCCTGCATGAAGGGTACATGTAAGGGATATGATCAATAAACAAAGAAAACCTTTCTATTCTACTGGGAAGATAATGGGCTTATTTCGAGCATATAGGATCTGAAGTAGTCAATCATTAAGATAAAATCAGTTAGGAAAATCATTTGTCAGTGTCTATGAAAACCAACATAAGCATGCCCCATGACCTGTGATTCTACTCCTTGGTTTATAGCCAACAGAAATGCACATATTGTCCATTGAAAGATGTATACAAGAATTTTCATAGCATCACTATTTGTTATAGAAAAAAAATATAAGGAGCAACCCCAAAGTCCATTCAAGAGCAGGTGGACAAATAGTGGTGAATCTAAACAATGAAGTACTAAAAGGTAATAATGTAATAACAATGAATGAGTTTTTCACACACACAACTTAATGAATGAGTCTTACATATATCCTGTATGATTCCATGATCCATTTACATGAAGTTGAAAAACAAGTAAAATATCTATGGTGTTAGAAGTCTAGATATTGGTTATCCCCTGTGGGGGGTGTAGTGATGATATGAGGGGCTTTTAGGGTGCTAGGAACATTCTGCTTCTTGATCTGTTTTCTGGTTACAGAGATGTGTTCACTTTGTGAAAGTTTATCAAGCTATTCACTTTTCTATTTGTATATTAGACTTCATTAAAAAGTTTAGTTAAAATAGTACAGGGGCTTCCCTGGTGGCGCAGTGGTTGAGAATCTGCCTGCCAATGCAGGGCACACCGGTTCGAGCCCTGGTCTGGGAGGATCCCACATGCCGCGGAGCGACTGGGCCCGTGAGCCACAATTGCTGAGCCTGTGCATCTGGAGCCTGTGCTCCGCAACAAGAGAGGCCGCGACAGTGAGAGGCCCGCGCACCGCAATGAAGAGTGGCCCCCGCTTGCCGCAACTGGAGAAGGCCCTCGCACAGAAACGAAGACCCAACACAGCCAAAAATAGATAAATAGATAGATAAATAGATAAATAAATAAATAAATAAATAAATAAATAAAAAATAGTACAAAGCAGACTCTGGATTCAAGTCCTGACTCCATGTCTGACAAGATGCATTCTCTTAAGCAAGTTACATAACCTCTTTTAGCCTCAATTTTCCAATCTGTACAGCATGGATAATAATAGTGCCTACCTCAAAGAATATTTATAATTACATAGCTAATGGACCAGGTACAAAATATGTGTTTAATAAATTAGTGCATGTCATGAGGCAGGCTGATCCCTTAGTGGTGAGCTACAGAAGAAAACAACCTGAGAGTTAAAAGTTACATCACTGGTGGGCTTCCCTGGTGGTGCAGTGGTTGAGAATCTGCCTGCCAATGCAGGGGACATGGGTTCGAGCCCTGGTCTGGGAAGATCCCACATGCCGCGGAGCAACTGGGCCCGTGAGCCACAACTACTGAGCCTGCGCGTCTGGAGCCTGTGCTCCGCAACAAGAGAGGCCGCGGTAATGAGAGGCCCGCGCACCGCGATGAAGAGTGGCCCCCACTTGCCACAACTAGAGAAAGCCCTCGCACAGAAACGAAGACCCAACACAGCCATAAATTAATTAATTAATTAATTTTTTTTAAAAAACATTAAAAAAAAAAAGTCTGGGAACGTAGGATAAACTTATTTAAAAAAAAAAAAGTTACATCGCTGGAGAGAAGACTCATGGCAGATAACGAAGAAAACCATTTCAAAGCAAGGACCATGGACAATGTCAAGTACTGCAGAGAGGTCAAGGAAGATAAGGAGAGAAAAGATTTGCCAATATGGAAGTCACTGGTGACCTTTATCTGAGCAGACAACCGAGTTAGGGGCAGAAATCAGACTGTAGTGAGTTAAAGCACAGATGAGAGGTGAGGAAATGGAGATATCTAAGTAACTCTTTAGAGACGTTTGGCTGTGAAGGAAAAATAGAGAAGGAAGGCGCCACAGACAGAGGAGGTGGATATGAAATTGAGAAGGTTATTTTTAATGCAAGAGACTACATATGAAGAACCAATAGAAAGAGACTGATAACACAGGAGACAGGAAGGTCAAAAGAGCAAGGTCCACAAGGAGATAAAGAAAATGGAAACCAAAGCACAATATAGAGTTATCTTGAGGAGGAGGAAAAAAACCTCTTCCTGTGCTGTCCCAAGAGAAAAAGAAGAAAGGATGAGCGCAGATGCTGAACCACTGGTAGGTAGAGAGACATTCTCACCAGGTGGTTTCAATGTTCTCAGTGAAGTAAAAGGAAGCATCATCCACCAATAGCGAAGGTAGAATTAACAGGATATAGGATATAATGAGATGTTTAAAATAAAATAAAAATAAAATTACTGAGAAGAATGGGAGAGACCCTAACCAGAAACACACACACACACACAAAAAAAACAGTTTTTGCCAAGCAGTGTCGAAGTCCCAACTGGGCTGTGAACCACGACTGTTTCATGGCACCAGCCTACAAGCTCATGTGATCTCCAGCAGTACTTTACATCTCTGAGGTATTCTTACAATGACTCTACAATTATTTTTAAGATCCCAGGTATACAGAGATGACAGATGGTTAGATTGATCCAGGTATGAGTTTTTTGCAGGGTTGGTCCACTAGCAAGGCTCATGGTTTCAAATGACAGAAACTCAACTCAAGCTAGCTCAACTTAAACCTATTAAAAAAAAAAAAAAAAGTGATCAGGCTGTATAAATGGAAACTTTAAAGTATATGTGGTTCCAGGGGGTTAACCACTGTCAATTGCAATGTCTTTTTCTCCATTTCTTGACTCTGCTTCACTCTCTGTTGTTTTCAGGCAAACTCTTCTTCATTGATTGCAAAAGAGAATACTTGAATCTTAATATATTGTTGCACTAGCCCTCCTCCCAAAAAAGAGAGCACATCTTTCCCATTAGTTTCAGAAATTATTACAGGAATGACTCCTTTTGTATCTTCTTGGATCACAGGCCCATTCCTAAATCAATCTTGTGGACCAGGAAATGGAGAACTCTTGATTGGCTATCCTTGGAGCTGATGGGTGGGGTCAGTTCTACTCAAACTACATGAACCATCAGTGTAGGAGGGAGTCCTTCTCCAAAAGGAAGAGATGCAGGGATGGAAAAACAGAAGAAATGGAAAAACTCAAAAGCACGTTACTTGTTCTCATTCATTTTACTGTCCAGTGTCTCCCTCGCATTCAGACTAACCATGTTTTTCAATGCCCAGACCTAACATTATACTTTTTACACTTTTGAATACCCAAACTTAGTCTCATATTTTTCACCTTCTCCTCTATACACCCCCATCTTTCTGTTCCTTGCTTCTCACCTTTTATTCATCTACATTCAAAATACTTATTAATCTTCTTCACTTTCTTAAATACTTCACTGACCAAGATTGTTTCAGCACTTAAAAAGCAAAGCCATTTATACTTTTTCAATGAATTTCAATGAATTCAATTTAATTGATTTAATCTTCCTCAAAATGGTGGTGAGTATCAAAATTCATTTTCAAAATATCTCCCTATATTTAAGGACATGGTATGAAGTAAAATGTGCTGATATCCTGCACACATATATTATTCCACACGTATTTCAGTATATATATATTGGCCGTCTAAATTTAATTCACATTAATCTGAGGAGTCAATACAAATTGCATCTTGCTGCCTTCTGCTTGGAACACTTTAATATTTTCTATTGCTCTGAATGGAAAGACCAAACAACTTAGCATGGCATGTAGAGCTCAGCACAGTCCAGCTCCTGCTATCCCCCATCATGTTATACCCTCCTCTTGCTCCCTCCACTTCAGCCTCTCTGGTCTTCCCTCAGTTATCCCTACATACTAGGCAACCTCCCACCACAGAGCTGTCACATAGGCTCTCATTTTTGGCCGGCAAGTTTTTCTGTTTTCATTCTTCAGAGCTCTGCTCAAAGATCTCATCTTCAGAGAAGGAGAAACTTTTCCTGACCTCCTTGACCACATCAATCCACCCATTAGATTAATTTTCAATTTTCCTGGAACTGTACTGGGTACCTCTCCCTTGACATCTTTTGACACAGTTGTAGCTTTACAATTTTTTGTGTGATTACTTCATTATAGTCTATCACACTTGCTGTATTATGAATGCCAAGGTAGAGACTGTCTAGTTTTGCTCACTCTTGTATCCCTAATACCCAATCCATGTCTTGCACATTCTTGGTACTCAATAAAATGAATACATGTGGAATGAACCAATCAATTTATTTATAAATTCTTGATATAAAAAAAATAATCAACTCCTTTCAGTTGATCCCTTGGCTTCTGAAGAAAGAAAGAAGACTATATGAGAACCTAAAAGAATTTTAACTGAGCTCAGGATTTCACTTTGGGGGTAAGAAAAATTATAAGTATATATTTACTAACATTTATTTTCTAAACATTGGTTGTTTGTATGTGTTCCAACTAGATTTTTTCCAAGCCATTTTTCAAGAGACAAAATGCTAAGTGATATGCTTCTCTTCTGTCTGCTATCACCAGGGAGTTACAAAAATAAAAATTCATGCATAATAAAAATTTTAGACCTTGACCACTGCTTAGCATTGTTTAATTATATGCGGTATTGTTGTCTGTTTGATAGCAGATGCTATATGTATCTTGGCATCAACATTATTGTTTACATATTACTAATTCTCCATGAAAAACATCTCTTCACTTTGTACCCCAGAGGACTCATTATCTCTCCAGAGGCAGACGGAGATTTATATATATAAATTGATAACAGCCCTCTTTACAAAATTAAAGATGTTGGCCAACTCCTTCTTTGGCAGCTATCCAATTTGCATAATTGCATTTGCCTTTCTAAATTTCCCCTGAAGCTTCAGTTGAATAAGGTATTCTTTTATATTTGCATTTTGAAAAGGCCTAATCTAATCGTGCTATGGTAAACAGCTGCCCCCAGCTGCCCCAGCCCCCGGCTGCAGTCTCAGACCTGGCTGGTATTGGTGAACTTTCTGTGCGTTGGCAAATCATTTTGAGAATTTTCCAATCAAAGGAAAGCCATTAGTATTCATGCACTTATGTGAGCAAAATGTTTAGATTTTGTACAATGTCAGCTAGCTATAGTGAACATTTCTAAGGTAACTTTCCTACAACTCTACTCAGTCAGAGTTAATAGCATATTCAATAGGTCTTGCTTACTAAAAATTGTACTTAGAATGGCACTAACATATCAGTCAGGGAAGAGAAGTATGGGTAGGTTTTATTTCTCTGATATCCACCAAAGACTCTAATCTAATGTCATCTAATCTCAAATGTAAATAAACAAGGAGTCTGAAACTGGAGAAGTGTCTCTCATTCTCCAGGACGTGCTATACCCATAGTTACGGTCTGAAAAAGCAACCACATGTAACTCCTAATGCAAGATTGACTGAGGTTGGTTGCTTGTGATTAGACTACACAGACTTCAACCAACTTCCTCCCCAGAAGCAACCAACTTGCTGAATGAACCAAGAGCCTCTTAGGTAGCCTGAAACAAAAAACTGGCATGATGGACTCTATATTGGATGGTGGCTAACAATCCTATCAGGTGCTCTAGCTTCAGACATTTACATTCATTCAACTTGTATGTATTGAGGACATACTCTGGGTCAGTCAGGGCATCCAAGTGCTGCGGATATTGAAGAATGGACAGTTGTTTTCTATGCTCATGGAACTTACTAATGGGGAAGTCAAATATTAGTCAGATAATCACATGAATGAGCATACATTTATATTCTAACACATGTGCTATGAGGAAGTAAAACAATTCTATGAAAACCTGACCCAACATGAGAGGCTCAAGGAGGACTTATCTGAAAAAAAAGTGGCTTGACCTGAGAAATGAAGGTGAAATAGAGGTAACAAGCTGAAGAATGAGAGAAGAATATTACTAGTAGAGAGAACAACAGTATTGTGAGAATCTTGTGAGCCCTCTAGAAAATCAATCAGTCAATCAATCAATCAATCAATGCCACTGGAATGCAGGGATTGAGGAAAAGAGTAGAGTGAGGTTAAGCTGGAGACATAGATAGGAGCCAAACCACAGAAGCCCTTGAGGGCTATGTTCATTATTTTGGTCTCTATTAAAACAACAATGGTAAGTCCCTGAAGGGATGGGAGTTGGGCACAGAGAGGATGTAACGTACTCAAAATTGTATAAAATATTTCTCTGGCTGCAATATAATAAACTGATGAAAGAGGTAGAGTGGACATGGAGAGACCAAATAGAATGACTTTGCAGGAGTTCAGGCTAGAGAAAATGGTACTGTGGACTAAAGCAGTGGCAGTAGAAAAGGAGAAAAGTGGATGGATTCACAAGATATCTAGGAGATAAATTTGACAAGATTTGTTATGGGGTTTAGACATGTTGAACTTATGAACTCTTTGAGACAAACAAGTAAAGATATTGAATAGGCAATTGAGCGTATGCGTCAGGAGGTCAGAGGTCTGGTCTGGATGCATAAATCTGGGAACCATTAGCAAATTGATGAAAACTGAGCCATGGATATGGAAAATACTGTCTAGAGAGAGAATATGTGATAAACACAAAGATGTGTGTTTGTGATGCTTCAGCATCTGCCTCAGCTGAGAGAACCTCCTCACTGGACCTCATGCCTTTTCTGGGCACCTCATTTCTGGTAAATGAGTAAGGCAGGCGTATGAGGCTCAGCCACATTAATCCAATGGTGGAGGCATCCATGATTCAAAATGCCCTCCCCTCCACTCTCAGGTTGGCCAAAGCTTTGTTAGGACGGCGTCAAAGTTGAAATGCTTTCTCACATCTTAACCTTCCTTCCCCAGGTGTTGATTCATAATGAACGTCTTGTACCCCAAACTCTATCATGACAATATCTGACCTAGAGGACCCAACCAATAAAAAAAGCACAAAATGAAAAGGGGAAAATGCTTAGAATTAACTAATAAGAGAAGGTTAAATCTGCAAAGTAACAGAGAAGGAAATGTTAGAAAGTAAGATTGAAAACCTTGATAACATGCGGTCCCGGGAACCAAAATAAACATGTTTCAAGAAACAAATAGTGTGGACTTCCCTGGTGGTGCAGTGGTTAAGAATCCGCCTGCCAACGCAGGGGACACAGGTTCAAGCCCTGGTCCGGGAGGATCCTGCATGCCATAGAGCAGCTGAGCCCGTGCACCACAGCTACTGAGCCTGCGCTCTAGAGCCCGCGAGCCAAAACTACTGAGCCCGTGTGCTGCAACTACTGAAGCCCGCACACTTAGAGCCACAACAAGAGAAGCCACCGCAATGAGAAGCCCATGCACCACAATGAAGAATAGCTCCCGCTCGCCACAACTAGAGAAAACCCACATGCAGCAATGAAGACCCAATGCAGCCAAAAATTAATTAATTAATTAATTAATTTTTTTTAAAAAAAGAGTGAGTTAGAGATGAGAAAATGAACTCACCAAATAATGAAAACTCTTTAGATTTAAAGAAATGGAAAAGATTGAAAGTAGCTGGAGAGGGAACATGGGAGTCAAGAAAAGGTTGTTGCTTTTAAGATGGAAAATGCATGAACAGGTTTAAATGTAAATGGAAATAATCCAGTTGAGAAGGATATGCTGAATAAATAGCAGAGTGGAGCTGGAGAGGAGGAAGTGATAATGTGAGATTTCTGATAAGGCATGAAGGGATGAGATTCAAAACACAGGTGAAGAGATTGGCCCTAAATGATCAGAAGACTATTTCCTATACTAACACAGGAGGGAAAGAGAAGACCATGGGTAGAGATGGAACTGTATGAATTTGGTAGCAGGAAGCTGAGGGAGTTCCCATCTGATGCCTTCTATTTTCTTCAGGAAGTAGGAGGTGAAGTCATCTGCTGAGAATGAGGAGGAGTTAAGAATATTTAAAGTTTGACTAGAATGTAGAATGTTTAAAACAATTTTTGAAAATACAGGGAGAGAATTTACCAGGGAAACATGGAAGAATTGGCAGACTTAAAGAATCCAATGTATTGGAACCAATCTGTCTGATACATGACTTTTTGGCAGTGCCAGGCTGTTCAGTTGTAGGTATAGAGAATGCACATAGATGCAGTCATCCAGAGTTGGGCTTTTGCCAGATAAATTTTAAAAATCAATGTTTAAGAGACGAAGGCACAAGGTAATTAACAGTATTGGTGAGAGTGTCATTCAAATAAAGGACTGTGGGATCTAAATTAAACAATGATGGTGAAAAAATGAAAAAAGATAAGTAGGTGGGAGCTGATGGACTGGGAGAAAGTAAAGGGGCTACCACATTGGAGAAATACTTCTCCAGATCTGAGGATCTTGTTAATATGCAGAATATGATTCAAGTCTGGAGGGGGGCCTGAGATTCAGCATTTCTAACGAGTTCCAAGTTAATGTGATACTGCTGATCTAAGGACCAGACTTTGAGTAGCAAGGCATTAGAAGTTCAAAGAGGATCAAAAATAGTTTTGAATTTGAGAATCTGAGAGAGAAAGAGAGAATGAATCACAAGAAAGCAGAAGCAATGGGGAAAAAGCAGTGGACAATGTATCAGAAAAAGAAAGAAGCAGAAACCAAGGAAAGCTGAGGCATTAAAATTTGAGAGGACCAATGGATGCCCACTTCTGTGGGTGGGCAAATGACAAGGTTACCAAAGATGCTATTAGATCACTAGAGCTGCAGTAGCTGAACACCGAACAATGAAGAATGAGATTCCATGAAGGACATTCTGTACAGCTGCTAAGGAGGCTCCCTTTATTGCTGTTCAGCCCCTCACATCTTTCCAGAAAATCCCCATTCACATGACGTTGCCTTAATGACTCTGTCTTGGCCACCTGAGCAAATCGAACTAAAGGAGATGCATTGCTGTCCTGGTCAGCTAGGTTGTAGTTCAGTATGGGAAGGATACCCACACTATTACTAGGAAAGCAAAAAGGCAAGACTGGTCTTTAAAAACAACTATTTGAATTAGAATTTTAAGATGAAATTCCCAGAGTCCCAAAAGATAGAGTAGGTGATTAAAAAGAAAAAAATTGGAGTGTTTTGGAGTTAAACATATGTGAACGGTAAGGAAGGGAAAAAGAAACTGTTAGAACTTCTAGAAAGAAAAATCCTACCCTGACTTAAGAGAAGACTTTTAAATCTACAGGGTTCAAATGAGCTTATCTAACCTTAGGCTCAGGTGATATAGATGGGTCCACAAAATCCATTTTTCTATCCCTGCCTATGAACCAACTGTTCCCGAGAAATTGTAACTTGCCTTCTAAAGAGTTCCTGAGTAAGCAGCTAAAGATTCCCTCAAATGCTGAGTGGAATCAACCATCTGGGCTTGTATTCAAACAACAACAAAATAATAAAAATGATAAATGAAAATAATACTTGTCATTCAAAGTGAATTGATCCAACTCAAGCTTAGGAGAAAAAACAAGGTCAGATGAAACAAATACTGATAATATTTCATTTTATTGTTAAAATGTGTACTTAATGTCTGATTTTCTTTAAATCTTGTTCTGTGTAATGACTCTTGCTTGGAAATGTGGTGATTAGATACTAGCAAATGTTTGTTTTGAAGACAGAGTTCTAACTTTTTATGGAAAGGAAACAACAATTGAACAGATAAACAGGCTACAACCATGACTTCACACCATACTTCAAAAATTAAACTCTCTAGACCACAAGCAAGCCCGCTTACATAGGCACAGGTAAGTAATAAGTGTATATAATAAGCAGCAATGTCATAAGTTTTCTGGAAGAGTATTTAGGAAGTAGCGAGCAGCACTGTGTTAACTGCCCTTGCAAACCTGAAATCTCTAATGAGATGACAAATGGCACAAACATAAGAGGATTTATTTGCTATTCAACATTAGCTTAATTGCATCAACCTGAATAAATGAGAAATATAGTCATTTCTGGCACCAGGACCCACTGGTAAACATGGGAAGCAATAGGTTTTTCTGAAACTCTACAAATCACATAAGCTAGGCAAATGCCCATTCCCTGGTTAGTCTTGTACACCTGTACATTTTTGGACAGAAGTCACTATTTAATATAAACCAGAAATTTATTCCTCAATAAGTACAACAATACTTGAAATTGGCCACAGATGATTCTGGGAAGAATATCTGTGGTAGCTGGGCAAAAAGGAGCTGATTACCTAGATTCTTTCATACATGAAAAATTTGATTGTCGTAACTACTCAGCGCAATTTAGGAAGAAAAGCTTGTCAATATCATCAAGTGAGTTAGTTCTTTGTTAAATTAGAGAGACCTTACCTTGGCAGAAGAATAGACACATGACATTCTCAGTGCTGCGTTAGTCATTGTGTAATGGCATCACTCAATTCCAGGGGATTCACTGATATAAAGTTTAATCCAAAAGAAAAAAAAATTTAAGGGCAGAAGTCTGCCCTAAAATGAAAAAGCTGCAGGTTTAATAGGTTTGGGGCACGAAGATATAGAAGAAAAAACTTATTGGCTCTCTCTCTTGCTCCATTTCTTACATATGATACAAAATAATTACTATGCTTTTTGTTTGGTGGCTTTTGCTTTTTAACCTCTTAATAAATTACCTGATGCTTTAGCTCATCATGTACCCAAAATAGGGATCATAAATCAAAATACCTACAGGGGTTAGGCAGATAAAGGAAAGGAGTTAGGTCATTTTTCTGTCAAGTTTAAGAAAATATGCAGTGGTGAGAACTTGGCAACTTGTACAGTACATGACCCATTGAAGGGTCTTAGTATTTACTTACCTCCACTCAGTTGTGACATGCAGAAATGCAGGCTGAGTGTTGCCAGATGTTCCAAATTTTCAAGATAAACTGTAAATCTGAATTTTTATGTGCTGTCTCCTGGATATTAAATTTGGCAACAATTCGAACATCGTTTGGAAATGCATGGGGACTTCTAACTGAGATGGTTTAGTGAGTTCATAAATTATCAGGCCCTCTTTGTTCCAAACCCTCAGCCATGATTGGAAATGTATTAAAAGGTAACAGCATTAAGACGTTAGCTGGGTACAAAATCAAGATAAGTATCTCCACAGGCCAGAAACAGAACAGAAAGGCCATGAGGTGAGCAAGACTCAGGCAGATGAGCAGCCAGAGCCACGCACCCTGCCTGAAGCTGCAGCTGGGTTGGAAATAGCATGCACGTATAGGATGCTTAAAAAACAACTCACTTGCTGCTAGGGCCTGTGGTTTATTAGGAAGTATTGGATCTGAGAAAGGAGGAGAAAAAAGACACAGCCTGAAGACCAGAAACTGATTCAAAGCCCCCCTAGCCCCATAACTATATTTGTACTGTCCCCAATACTACTATGGATCGGGAGCCCCAAAACGAAACAACTTTAGAGATTTTATCCATTTTGTCTACCAAACCAATATGATAATGCCCTAATCACACAAGCTTTTTCGTTAATATACTCAATTATTTACTCAACAACTATTTATCGGGCAGCATGACATGCTAGGCAGTATTCTTGGTGCTGGAGAAAAAGGAATGAACAAAACAAACTCCAGGCATATTGCGGTTACATTCTAACTGCAGGGGAGGGGGCAGTGTGGGAAACAGATTGCAAATACACAGAAGAATATATAATATGTCAGAGGGTAAAAGTATTGTACTATGAAGAAAAAGTAAACTAATGTAAGGAGGAAGAAGAGCACCAAAGTGGAAAGAAGTTCTTTTATAGAGAGTGCCGGAGAAGAACCAGTGAGAAGGTGATATTTGAAGGAGTCAGCCATATAGATATGCAGGGGACAAGTGTCCAAGGCAGATGGCACAAGAAGTTCAAAGGCTTTAAGGCAGGAGCACATGTTCAAAGAACAGCAAGGAAACTAGTGTGACAAGAGTGGAGTGAGCAAAGAAGAGAGGTAAAAGCAAAGGTTGGAACTGGAGCAGAAGCCCAGTTAGATCACATAGAGCCTTCTGTACCATTTAAGTTCTTTGGCTTTTACTCCCAAGTGAGATGAGAGGCCACTGGAGGATTTTGAGGAGATGGGTGATATAATGTGACTTATATATTGAAAAATCAGTACAACAGCCTTGTTGAGAAAAGACTGGAGTGAAATGTGAAAAGAGGCAAGGAAACAAATTAGAAACCTATTCAAGTAATCCAGGCCAGAGATGATGGTGGCTCAGACCAAGGTGAAAGCAGTGGAGCTGGTGATAAGTGGTTGAAATATGAATATATGTTGAATAGAGATAAGAGGATTGCTGTTAGATGGAATGGGGAGTGTAAAAGAAGGACGAAAGTCAAAAATGACTCCAGATTTTTTGGCCTCCTGGAAGCCAGCTGGAAGAATAATATTGCCATTTACTGAAATTGGAAAGTATGTGGAGAGGTTATGTTTGAGGTTGGCAATTAGGTGAGAATAGAGCTGGAGGTTTGGGACATGTTAAGTCTATGGTATAAAGAAAATATCCAAGTGGAAATTTCAAGTAGGAATCCCAAGTGAGAGGTGCAGGCTACAGACAGAAATTTAGGAGTCGTCAGAGGAATCGTGAAATTTGTATCCATGAGACTAGATGAGATCAGTGAAGGAGAGCATGTAGATTTATCCATCAGTCCATGCAGCACACTCCAGCCATACAGTTTGAGAAGAGTTTAACAAAGGGTCTATTTTAATGGCGTGGCAGATTTTAGGGTAAAGAACAAGGTACAATGCACTACCCTAATAGCAGGAAGCCTAAAGGGGTAAAGGGAGGGAGTAGTTACCCGGAACACAGAGGAGGCGGCTGAAGGGAAAGGGCCGCCTGACAAGAGCTGTAACCTTTAGTCAAGGGAGGTTAACACAGCAGTTAGGAGGATAGAGGAATAAATTCCCCAACTCCACTCTCTTCCCAACCTCCAAGAAGAAGACAAGGGCCAGGGAATCTGTTGATACAGTGTACTCAAATCACCTCTTAGGGCACAAATCAAAGAAGAGAAGGCAAATGTGGAGAGGCAAATGAAAGATATTCAGCACAACAGACAAAGAAGAGACCCAAGAACTGAGTCCTGAAGAATTCCCATTTTAGAGATTGAACAGATGAGTGTGGTAGGCATAATTGTAAAATAGCCCTTATGATTTCTTCCCCTTGGTGTTCATGCCCTGCATAATTCCCACTCCTTGAGTGTGGGACAAGCCCTGTGACATATTTCTAGCCAGTAGAATATGGCCACAGTCAAGGTATCTGAGATGTAATTAAGATCCAAAATCAATTTCTTTTGAGTTAATCAAAAGGGAGATCATCTGGTGGGTTTGACTTAATCAGATGAAAAGACATAAGGTGAAGGTGGCTGGGCTCTCCCTGAGGTCAGAGATTCTCCTTATGGTCTTGATGAAGTAAGCAGCCATGTTGGAGATGCCCATACGGCAAGGAATTGTGGGTGGTCTTCCAGCACCTGAGCATGCTCTTCAGCTGACAACCAGCAAAGAGCCATGATCTTCAATCATATAGCCAAGAAAGTGGTATCCCAGAAGTAAACTGAAGAAAATACTTCAAGAGAGTAATCCATTGTAAAAAATGCTTCTGATAGTTCATGTAAGATGGTAACGGAGAGCTGATCATTAGAATTTAACAACATGGAGTTAACCGGTAGCTTTAGCACATAAGTGAGGACAAAAGCCTGATTGAAATGGATCCAAGAGAGGATCAGGGGGGAAAGAAGTGAGCTGGTGACCATAAGTAAATTTTTCAGTAAGTTTTGCTATTATGAGAAGCAAAGAAACATGGCAGTAGCTAGAGAAGACTGTGGGATCAAGAGAAGGTGCTTTCACAATAAGAGCTGTTGTATCACTTTTGAATACTCACTTGGTATTATCAAATAAAAAGGAAAAATTATTGATGTAGGGAAGAGAGAGAGACTTTGCTAGAATTATGTCCTTAAATAGGCAAGAAGGGATAGGAATTAATGCAAAAGTGGAATTAGACTTGGACAGAAATGGACAGTGCATACAAAACAATGAGAGGAGTCAGATTATTTGGGTTCAGATACGAAAACTAAAGATAGTGTGAGAACAGAAAAGAACAATCTCACTCATAAACATATATGCAAATATTCTAAATTAAATACTAGAAAGTTAAATCCAACCATGTATTCTTTAAACATTTTTGAGGAGATGTAATTCACATATCATAAAATTCACCCTAAGTGTACAATTCAGTCGGTTTTAATATATTCACAAAGTTGTACAATCTCTACAACTTCTAGAACATTTTCATCACCCCAATAAGAAATCCCATATCAGAAGCAGTCACTCCGAGCCCCTACTCCCAGCCCCTGGAAACCACTGATCTACTTTCTATCTCTATGAATTTGCCTATTCTGGACATTTGCTATTATCCTTATGTGATTGTCTTCTCTCATTTAACATAATGTTTTCAAGGTTCATCCATTGCTACTGATACTTGATGCAGCAAGTATCTTTTCCTCTGCTGAACAATATTCTGTTATATGGTTATGCCACATTTGTTTATCCATTCCTCAGTTGATGAACATTTGGTTTGTTTCCACTTTGGGGCTATTATGAGTAATACTACTATGAACATTTATGAATGAATTTTTGGGTGGACATATGTTTTCAATGTCTATATACCTAGGAGTAAAATTGTTGAATCATATAGTAACTCTCATATATAACTTTTTGAGGACCAGCCAAACACTTTTGCAAAGAGGCTGCACCATTTTACTTTCCCACTAGAAATGTGCAAGTGTTCAAGTTTCTCTGCATTCTCATCAACACTTATTATTGCTCATCTTTTCTATTATGGCCATCCTAGTGCATGTGAAGTGGTATTTCATTGTGGTTTGATTTGTATTTCTCTAATGGCTAGTGATTTTTATTATCTTTCCATATGCTTTTTGGCCATTTATATCTTCTTCAGAGAAATGTCTATTCAAATCTTATGCCCATTTTTTAATTGGGTCATCTGTCTATTGTCGCTTTGTAAGCGTTCTTTTTTTTTTAATATTTATTTATTTGGTTGCACTGGGTCTTCACTGCGGCAGGAGGGCTCCTTAGTTGCAGCTCGTGGGCTACTTAGTTGCAGCAGGTGGGCTCCTTTTAGTTGCAGCTCAAGGGCTCCTTAGTTGCAGCTCACCGGCTCCTTAGTTGCGGCATGTGGACTCCTTAGTTGTGGCATGTGGGCTCCTTAGTTGTGGCATGCGAACTCAGTTGCATCATGCACATAGGATCTAGTTCCTTGACCAGGGATTGAACCCAGGCTCCCTGCATTGGGAGTGTGGAGTCTTTACCACTGCGCCACCAGGGAATTCCCTATAAGCGTTCTTTATGTATTCTGAATACTAATCCCTTATTTGAAATATAATTTACAAATATCTTCTTCCATTCTGTGGTTTATCTTATCACTTTCTCAATAATGTCTTTTAAAGCTCAGAAGTTTTTAATTTGATGCATTCCATTTTTTCTTTCATTGCTTATGTTTTGGTGTCATGCCTAAGAAACCATTACCTAATTCAAGGTCACAAGATTTATTTCTATGTTTTATTCTATGAGCTTTATGATTTTAGCTCTTATATGTAGATCACTGACTCATTTTTAATTTTTGTATATGTTGTAAGGTTGGGTTCCAATGTCATTCTTTTACATGTGTATATCCACTTGTCACAGCAGCATCTGTTGAAAACACCATTCTTTCTTTATTGAGTTGCCTTGACACCCTTGTCAAAAATCAATTGATCCTAAATGGAAGGATTTATATCTATATTCTCAATTCTATTCCATTGATCTATATGTCTATCCTTATGCCAGTACCACACTGCCTTGAGTACTACAGTTTTGTAGTAAATTTTGAAATCAGGAAATGTGAGTCTCCAACTTTGTTCTTTTTCAAGATTGGCTTGGCTAGTCTGGGACCCTTATATTTATGCATAAATTTAGGATTAGTCTGTCAATTTATTTTTTTAAAAAAGCAGCTGGAATTTTGATAGGGATTGTATTGAATCTGTGGATCAGATTTTGGGAGTATTCCCATCTTAACAAGTCCTCCAATCCTTGAGCAAAAGATAACTTTTCATTTACTTAGATATTCCTTAGTTTCTTTCAAAAATCCTTTATAGTATTCGGTGTATAAGTATTGAACTTCTTTTGTAAACTTTATTCCTAATTGTTTTATTCTTTTTGATGCTATTGTAAATGGAATTATTTTCTTAATTTCCTTTTTAATTGTTCATTGCTGGGTATATAGAAATACAATTGATTTTTGTATATTGATCTTATACCCTGCAACCTTGCTGAACTCACTTATTAGCTCTAATAGGTTTTTTTCTTAGTGTGAATTCCTTAGAATTTCTGTATATAATATCATCATCTGCAGGTATAATTTTACCTCTTCTTTTCCAATCTAGATGCCTTTTATTTCTTTTGCCTAATTGCCCTGACTAGAACCTCCAGTACAGTATTGAATAGAAGTGAACCATGTATTTTTTTAATTAACTAATTAATTTTATTGAAGCATAGTTGATTTATAATGTTGTGTTAGTTTTAGGTATACAGCAAAGTGATTCAGTTATACATACATAGATATCTATTTTTTCAGATTCTTTTCCCTTATAGTTTATTACAAAATATTGAGAATAGTTCCTTGTGCTATACAGTAGGTCCTTGTTGATTATCTATTTTATATATAGTAGTATGTACATGTTAATCCCAAACTCCTAATTTATCCCTCCCCCGCTTTCCCCTTTGGTAACCATAAGTTTGTCTTCTATGTCTGTGGGTCTTTTTCTGTTTTGTAGGAACTCATGTTCATTTGTATCATTTTTTTTTTAGATTCCACATATAAGCGACATCATATATTTGTCTTTGGCTTACTTCACTTAGTATGATAATCTCTAGGTCCATGCATGTTGCTGCAAATGGCATTATTTCATTCTTTCTTTTGGCTGAGTAATATTCCATCGTAAAAAGTTACCACATCTTCTTTACCTATTCATCTGTCAATGGACATTTAGGTTGCTTCCATGTCTTGGTATTGTAAATAGTGTTGCAATGAACACTGGGGTGCATGTATCTTTTCAAATTATGGTTTTCTGCAGATAGATGTCATGAGTGGTATTGCTGGATCATATGGTAGCTCTATTTTTAGTTTTTTAAGGAACCTCCATACTGTTTTCCATAGTGGCTATACCAATTTACATTCCTTTTAAAATTCACAATCAAATATGACTTATCTCAGGAACTTAAAGGCCATTACATATAATAATATAAATTAAAGTAATATATTGAACGAGAAATTTCAAATGATCAATTCAGTATATTTATATAAGGAACACAGTATCATGCTTGCTATGTGCCAGATGGTTGTAAGCACTTTACAAGTATTAACTCACTGAATCTTTACAATAACCCTATGATTAGGTGCCATCATCCCCTCTATTACACATGAGGAAATCAAGCCAGAGTTAATTTCTCCAATATAACACAGCAGTAAGTGACACAGCTAGAACTTAAACCAGGCAGATTGGTCCAGAGCCCTGTCTCGTAACCATCTGGAATGCTGACTCACATATACATTTATTCATCAAGTAGCTTAACGATGAAATTTGAGAAGCATTCTTTTAAATGTCAGGAATAAGATAGGGATGCCAGCTATCACTGCTTCTACTGAACACTTTAGTGTAAGTTCTAATAAATGCAAGTCAATAAAATTTTTTGGCATAATAATTGGAAAGGAAGAGATGTGTCATTATTTGTGGAAAATATAGTTGTCTACACAGAAAATTCAATAGCCTCTATATTCAGCCATTACAATTTTTAAAAGCCAGCAGATTTATGAATAAAAGAGTAACCTACAAAAATTGATGACATGTTCCTAAGCACCAGTAATAATCCATTAGATAATATAACAAAAAATATTCCATTCAAAACAAATACTATAAGATTTCTAAGAACAGATCTAACAAAAGTTAAACAAGTAGGGGAGTGAAGTGTTTGAGAAAAGAAAAGAATGTAACCTCATGTGACTATAGTATAGGGTTTCTGCAGGGGGAGTTCAGAAAGGGAACTTAGCCAGATTAAAAGAGGATTCGATATACACTCCATAGAAAATTTCTGAGCAAGGAAGTGGCAAAATTAACGTAATAATTAGGAATATTTAATCTGACACCAGTTAAATGGAATCCATTGGTCTAAGCAGCCCAGAAAATGTGGTGCTGGTATTCATTTGTAACCACCTCCTCATGTGGAGATTTTTACAGTCAGACCATTCTCAGTGAAGAGCAATATACTGCCACTGGCCAAAATAAAAGGAAAACCAGTGCTTTGACTATGTTTTTCCTGTACAGTAAAACTGAAAAGCAGAAAAGACTGCTGCAGTGCTGCTTGTCACACAAACTCTGTTTGGCCCTCATATTTTCAATATGAGGTCAAATGATGGAATCTTGAGTCATCCAGTGGCCTGGTTAATGATCAGGACTTCTATCTAATGACTAATTTTGGCATTTAGGAAAAAAGACTAAAAATATTACTGTGATCATGGGCAGAATTTACTTATTAAAAAAAATGAGACTTCAGTCTGGTTTCATAAAATTGTAATGAAACCATGGTAATAAAATACAGTAACTCGAACGGTTAAACCACAGAGCAAGAAGATTTTAACAACTAATTCTGATGTTAGTTTGGCACTATATAGAGGGTCTAAGTCCCCAACTGACCTATTTTTGCTAATCCTAAATGAATATATTCAGGCCCTTATCTTTTCTGACTTCTCTATAACAATTTTCATTCACCAAATAGTTTTTGGGCACCTGCTCTATATCAAGCACAATGCTAAGTCCAGGGAATTGAGCCAAGAACGAAGTAGATGCAGCACCTTCCATCTCAAGGTTTACATTCCTGCCTAAGTCCACATTGCTGCACACTCCTCCTGGGCTTCCAGTAAACCACTCTCCACAGTTTTCGCCTGCCTCTCTCATCCCTGTCTCCTTTGCTGGCTCCTTTTTTTTTTTTTTTTTGCTTTTCTCTTAATATCAGTTCCCCTCAACCCTGGGCTTTCTTCTTTCCCAATATTCTCCCAGAATAATCTCACATACTCCCATTCTTCTATTTCATTTATTCTTAAAAATTCTAAAAAATTATATATATATATATATATACATATATATATGGATTACTATAAATATGGATTTCATATATGAATTAATATACATGTGTGTATTACTATGTGCCAAACACTGTTCTAAGCATTTTGCAAATATCAACACATGTACTCCTCATAACAACCACTTGAGGTAAATACTATTATTTTATCCATTTTCCAGATGAGGATGCCAACACACAAACTGATTAAGAAAGTGGCAGACAGTCAGGATGTCCATCATTAAAAAGTCTACAAATAACAAATGACGGAGAGAGCGTGGAGAAAAGGGAACCCTCCTACACCGTTGGTGGGAATGTAAGTTGGTGCAGCCTCTATGGAATACAGTATGGAGGTTCCTCAGAAAACTAAAAATAGAATTACCATATGATCCAGCAATCACATTCCTGGGCATATATCCAGACAAAACTATAATTCAAAAGATACATGCACCCCTGTGTGCATAGCAGCAGTATTCACAGTAGCCAAGACATGGAAACAACCTAAATGTCCATCAACAGATGAATGGATAAGGAAGATGTGGTACATATATACAATGGAATACTCCTCAGCCATAAAAAAGAATGAAATAATGCCACTTGCAGCAAAATGGATGCAACTAGAGATTATCATACTAAGTGAAGCCAGAAAGACAAAGACAAATACCATATGATATCACTTATATGTGGAATCTAAAATATGGCACAAATGAACTTATCTATGAAACAGAAACAAAATCAGGGACATAGAGAATAGACTGGTAGTTGCCAAGGGGGAGGGGGGTGGGAGATGGTAGTAGAGGGAGTTTAGGATTAGCGGATGCAAACTGGTATATATAGAATGGATAAACAATAAGGTCCTTCCGTATAGCACAGGGAACTATATTCAATATCCTGTGATAAACCATAATGGAAAAGAACATGAAAAAGAATGTGTATATATATATATATGTGTGTGTGTGTATATATATATATATGTGTGTGTGTGTGTATATATATATATATATATAACTGAGTCACTTTGCTGTACAGCAGTAATTAACACAACATTGTAATTCAACTATACTTCAATAAAATATAAATTAAAAAAAAAAGAAAGTGGCAGAACTAGAATTTAAAACAAGGAAGCCTATTCAGCGGTCCCCAACCTTTCTGGCACCAGGGACCGGCTTCATGGAAGACAATTTTTCCATGGACCTGGGGTGGGTGGGGAAGGATGGTTCAGGCGTTCAGGCGTTAATGCTAGAGATGGCGAGCAGCAGATGAAGCTTCCCTCGCTTGCCCGCCGCTTACCTCCTGCTATGCGGCCAGGTTCCTAACAGGCCACGGACTGGTACCGGTCCGCGACCCAGGCGTTGGGGACCCCTGCCTTAAACCACTATGCTATGCACAGTCCGATGACTTCAACCTATGTGTGGACGCCTCCATTATATAGATCATTAAATCTGACTTTCTATATTCAGACTCATATTTTCTAAAGGCTACCATAAATCTGTACCTGAGCTATCCACAGACAACTTAGAATCAGTGTGCTCCATTTCTCAAATCGCTTTTCTATCATGCTCTACATTCTGTGTTCAAGTCCACTTCAATTTCCTCTTGTAACAGCTCTTAACAGGTCTCCCTACCTCAGCAGTTCTCACAGATGATCCAAGATCATTTGAGAGGTTTGGAGACCTTTTCCAGGGATCCACAAGGTCAAAATTATCTTCATGATACTACTAAGATGTTATGTGCCATTTTCACTGTGTTGACATTTGCACTAATGTTGCAAAAAACAATGGTGTACAACTGCTGGCAACTTAGCATGAATAAGTCAGTGGCAGCAAACTACACTAGAATATTATTCCATTTTTCACCACCATTATTTAAGAATATCTTTGATGAAGCAGTAAAAATTACTGATTTTTCAAAATCTTAACTCTTGGGTACGCACCTTTTAAATATTCTGTGGGATGAATTTAAAAGTACACATAAAGTACTTCTGACATATTGATACAATGCTTGTCTCAAAGAAAAGCAATTATGTGAATGTTTGAGTTTCAAGTTGAATTTTTAAAACACGTTTTTCATGAATATTAGAAAAGCATAAAATTCATCTTAATTAGGATATTAGGAAAATCCAAATTTTGTTAAACTTATATCTGATTCTTTGAGCCTCATTGTTTCCCAATATTTAAAGATTTTTCTGTTGTGGTCAATAATGATATTAACAAATGTAATCTTTTATATTGTTTATGGAAATGTGTCAATATTTGGGAGATTGACGTAACCTAGGAAACCAATATTTTTCAAAAGGTCAACATGTCACAAAATCATACATGGGTAAAAGATTCGTTCAAGATGCAAGATAACTGTAATGCAACATAGTAACAAATATTGTTTCAGATTCTACATTGCAAATAAGCTCTATGAAACTACTATTTATTGAGTTCTGAGTTGTTATCAAAGAATATCAGGCATCCTAAGCTTGGAGTTCCTCAGCTATGACACAAGCCCACTGCATGAAGAGCACCCACCTGGGCTCCTCTGCATTCCCCACCCCCACCCCGCTCCGGGGATTTAGGGAGTAAGAATAATGGATGCAAACATGAGGCTCACACTGCTTGCTGTGCTATGAGTAATAACCCAGGAATTTCAAGTCTTCTGCCAGCATCCACGAAACTGTGGCAGGCTCATTTGTTAGCTTCTAAGTGAGGTAAAATCTCAGACTATTCACAGCTCTTGACGAACAATGAGTGAGGAGAAAATCTTAAAGTAGGTGAAGTGATGGTGTGAGGCATGCCTGGGGAATAGATTAAAATGATTAGGATAGAGATAGTCTAAGGAGGACCACTATTACAGGTATAGGCAGCAACTGAGTGTTTACCATGAGTAAAACATGACAGAAGTGTTACTTTAATAAAATTAATCTGACTATGGTATGCCAATGGCCAATGCAGAGCTGGAACTAGACCCAAACAGTAACAGCCACAGTAATTAACATTTACTGAATGCTTAATTGTGAAGAAGGCATTACAATATGAATTCTATTTAATTCCCTTCACAACTGAATAAGGTCATTACAATAAATATTAACACTTACATAGTGCTCACTAAGTGAACAGCTTTAAATACATAAACTAACTCAACATGCATAACAACCTTATAAGATGATACTACTATTACTACCACTTTACAAATAAGGAACCAAGACATCCAAAGATTAAGTAACTTGCCCAAGGTCATGACAAACCACAAACAAGTAAATGGTGGAGGTAGGATTTGACCCTAGGAAGTCTTTCTCCCAGAAACTATGCTCTTAACCATTATTCTATACTTCCTCTTTGGTAAGGCATATACAATCATTATACCCATTTTACAACTATGTAAAGAAGTATAGCAAAATTGTCACCTACCCAAAGCAATAAAGCTAGTAAGAGGTGAAACCAGGAGTACTCTGCTAATTACAAAAAGACGGAGACTATGTTGTCAGTTATATAAATTTCAATTTGCAGACTTATTTTGGTTCTTTTCAACTAACCCTTTTTTTTTTTTTTTTGGTTTGGTGCATTTATGTATTGTAATATGATTACTACTGTAGTGTTAGCTAACGCCTTTATCATGTCACGTAATTATCATTTCTTTTTTGTATTAAGAAGTTAAAATCTAGTCTCTTAGCAACTTTGAAGTTTATAATACAGTATTGATGACTATAATCACTATGTTGCGCACTAGATCTCCAGAACTTATTTATCCACTAGTTCCAAGTTTATACCCTTGAACAACATCTCCCCATTTCCCCAACCCCTAGCCCCTGCTAAACTCCATTCTACTCTCGGTCTTTACAAATTCAGTTTTTTTAGAGTCCAAATATAAGTGACTCTGGGATAGTACTTAAAACATTCCAGGTTTTTTTAATGTTTATATTACACTCTTACCAGAGCCAGTTTTTAAACTTAAAATAGTATCTATTATTTTTTAAGCACTTGGTTTGGTGTTTTTATACATGTTCGCTAATTCAACAAAGTTAGCGTTTACACACACACACAGTTAAGATGATTGAAGAAGCTGAGGTCTAGAGAGATTAAGCAGTGTACCCAAGCTCATGACCCTTATATGTTGTGTAGCCAGAGTTCCCATCCAGGTCTGTCTGACTTCCAAGCCTACCTTAAGGCACTATTTGGCTAAAAAAAAAAATACCACATCCTAACTGGATCCCTAGCTATTACACAGTTAATGTTTCCTTTGCAAGACATTAGGGTACATTCAGTCCAAGCAGAAATGTTCACCTCCTAACATTGTGACACTTTCCCCTCCACACATCCAGCATGGAATTTCCAAACATTCATAATCACCTTCATGTTAAGCTACTTGTTTAGAGAAGTCCTCATCTTGAACACTTTGGGCTGTCAAGAACTAGGACAAATTTGTGTTCTCATGGTCCAGAGATAATTTTCTAAAGTTATCTTCAGGAACAAAATCATCACAAAGATGCTGGACGGTAATGAGAAAAACTCTTTTTTGAAATTTTATTTTCTCTACCAAAGAGATTTTCCTCATATATTCTAAAAACCTCATTTGGGTCAGAAATCAAACAAAGCCAGCTTCAGGAAAAAAAAAAACCTACTAACTGTTAGACACATCACTTATGTGTCAACACCTCTCCTTCTGGAAGCCATGCCAGCACAGTCGCCAAGAAAGGCAAAAGAAAAAAAATCTCAACTGAGCCACGTGAGTCCGGCAGGGATGACTAAAGAGAATGGCCAAATGGTGTTAGTAAGCAGGATAACTGTGGGTAAGAAGGGAGCCATGAGGCCTAACACAAAACTCTGTTTGTATTTCACAACGATAACTACAGAATCATGTGAGATAAAATACAATGGTTACCGAAAGCAAAGACATTTCTTTCTCTTTTTTTAATTATAGGATAAATTGAGTAAATATTGTCTGAATTCAATAAGATTATTTCACAGAAAAAAACAATTCCCTAAATTTTCCTCTGGGACTAAAAGGACCCAAGGAGTTTGGACAATGCATTTTTGGGTAATTGTTTTTTTCCCCCTTCTTTTGTTTTCTAAAAGAAGTTGGAATGTACCAGCTGATGTCACTGACATATCTTGACACTGCTGAGAGAGAGGAGGTAGAAACAAAAGACAGGGAAATAAATTTAAATTGACATTCTCTTGACTTCACCAGCTGACTGAAAAAGTATTCTTCCTAAGAAACTGGAGACAATTCAGAGCCTAACAGTAACAGAAGGAAAGCCCTGTGATAGCTTGAAGAAATGTACAAATAGCAATATATGTGTGATGGTTTTGATATTGAATGCTTATATACTCTTGTTTATCTGAATATTCAAGTCCATAAAATAACATGTTGTCTGTATGCTGTGTATAAACATACATACTCTAATAACTTTAACAATAACTTTATGTTTTTTGGAAGGAGGGAACTTATTTGTTTTATGTGTGGGTTTGGGTTTGAGATGTATGTGTGTTTTTATAAAATATTCTTTAGGAGAAAAATTTTATGTTTCCACGCAACTAGATAAGCTAATTCCAAAGTGTATATATAAAATAAACATAAAAGTGCAGTTAGAGTAATTCTGCAAAAAAGATATAAAGTGGAGGATATAGCCTTATTAGATACTTAAAACATACTGTAAAGCTATGATAATTAAAACAATCTTTACTGCACACAGCTAAACAGATCAACAGAACACTACAAAAAGCCCAGAATTAGAGTCAAATACATACCAGAATTTAGTGTATAATTAAAGTGACATCACAAGTTTTGGGAAAGATGGGTTAACAAATGGTATTGGAAAACTAGGTAGTCATCTGGAAAACAAGTTTATCTGTAGCACCTTTACACAAAATAAACTTCAGATGGATAAATTATAAAAACGTAAAAAGTAACTGTAAAAGTTGCAGAAGAAACCATTTTGGGTTTTTTTTAAATATAAACTTAGAGTTTGGGAGACTTCCTAAGTCTGATTTAAAACCTAAACACATAATACAAATAAACACAACTATAAGTAAAATTTTCTGCATAGCAAAAACTATCATGAGCACAATGAAAAGACAAATGACAGACCTGGAAAATACATTTCAACAAGTATCACAAAGGGCTGTATTAAGGGCTCACAAGTCAAATAGGAAAGCCATCCACCCCATAGGAAAAGAAAAATAGGAAAAGAGTACAAATGGACAGTTTATTAAAAGGAAATAAAAATGAGAGAAATGCAAATAAACTTCACACTGAAATGTCATTTTTCACCTATCAAATGGGAAAAGCTCTAAAGTTTTATGCATACTCTGTTGGCAAGTATATTGGGAACAGGCACTCTCATGCATGTTGATAGGAATAGGTATTGGTAAATCCTCTTTGGAGGGAATTACAGCAATGTCTATCAAAGCTACAAGTATGCATACTCTTTAGCCCAGCAAAGATTATCCTACAGATTTACTCACACATAGGTGTGAAATATGAAGGCATAAGATTATACATTGCAGCTTTTTTAACATAGCAAACTATTGGAAACAGCTTAATATCCTGAAATAGGGGCTGGCAAAATCAACGTTGGTACATCTATTTCATTGTGCTTAGTTCATGCAACTCCAAACAACAAAAAAAGGCAAAACATAAGCACAGCATATTTATGATGACCCAAAATCCCGATTTCCAGGGCAGTCTGTGTTTATGCTTTTTGTCCTGGCATTCCATCCAATTCGCACCGCCTTTTACTCTCAAAAGTGTCCCTCTCTATAATGATAAATAATTTGGCCATCCTAAGTGTACTTCTGGGGAAAGAAGTGGGGTGAGTTGTGGATCAGAGTATGAGGTTGGATGAAGGGAAAAAGATGGAAAAGACAATTTGATGTTTCCCAGGCAACCTGGTACTACTCAATTCTTCTCCTCTTAATGCTATCGAGACCATAAGTCTCTGGAGCCAGAGAGCCTGAGTTCAAATCCTGGCTTCACTACTGACAAGCTATAGGATGTTGGTAAATTTCTTAATCTCTCTCTCTGCCTCAGTTTCCTCATCTGTAAAATAGGGGTAACTAGTAGACATCTCATAAGATTATTGCAAGGATTATATAAGCTAACATATATATAGCACTTAACATAGTGTCTGACACCTACAAAGCACTACAGATGTGTTACTCTTACTGTGATTCATAGTTTGACATAGTCAACACATAAAAGATTTAATGGCTAAAAGAAATCTAAGATCTAAATGTAAACTAGATTCACTTGTTCAACAATTTTTCATTGAGCACTTATATTTAAGGCTTTGAGCTAAGCTCTAGGGAAATAAAATTGTATAAAACACAGTAGGAAACTAAGATGAGCTGGTATATAGCCCACATGCATAAGAAGACACTCTTTGCTTTATTATAAGATTTACTGAGTATAGCTTTAACTCAATTAAATTCAGCAAAAACAAATGGTCTAGTTTCCAGTAATTTGTCAATCTCTTGACTATCTGGCAATCTTAATAAAACTTCAAAATAGAATACCAACCTATTAATATAGACCAATTAGCTAATACCGAACAATAAATGAGGACTTAAATGTACTCTCATGGTCATGAACTAGACCTTTGGAACCAAGACATGCTTAGGTTTGAAACTGGTTCTGCCACCTTTTGTGTGTGACCTTGGGCAAGATACCTAAACTTTCTATCCATTCATTCTACATATTTAAAATGAGTAACTCTAGCTACCTACTTCAAGTATAGCTATGAGGATTAAATGTAGGGCATTTACCCAGTGTTCAGCACATAATAAATGCTTAATAAATATTTGCTAACATCATTATTTTTATTTATCCAAATTTAAATAAACAGCAGTTATCTTTCTACCCATATTACATCTTCTCCACCTGATTTATCTCCATTTATCTCTAAGCAAATGAGACAAAAGATAATTTGTTCTTGTTAGATATTGAATATTTTTAAAATATATTTTCAAAAAACAATAACTTGCTGATATCTCTCATAGCAGGAGTATAAACTAACTCTCCTCCAGGGAGTCACATAGGCATCTCTTTGTTTAGGTTATTTCTAGATCTCCTATTTAGACAAGGCCCTCATCTAGAAGTCATAACGTCTTATATAATCCTGCTCTGATAACACAGCATGAGTGATAGAGCTATAAAGACTCTCTCCTCCTGCATGAACCATGTATCTGTAGGATGTGGATTCAGTTAGTGGAAATTCACTTGTAAAAGACAACTGTGAACTATTACTTCTTTCTTCAACACACATCTTTGGCACCAAAACTTTTCAGCTGTACACCATCTCCCTTCCAATTAACTTCTAAGCCAAAAGAAAAGTTTTCCTAAGTAATCCATGTTTGTAGATATTTGATTTGTCATTTTAGAGTACTAATATTGAAAGCAATTTAAAATTATTTGAAAAGAAAAGTTGATAAATTACTGATATAATTACTAAATTGCATCTTAGGAATTTTAATGTCATGTGTTCTAATGGGGGAAAAAAGTGTGTTTGAGAACTAAAAAGATTAACCAAGAACTGAACTCAGAGGCAGGTATTTTTAGGAATCTTTGGTAGTGTTTTAACATCAGTTAGCTTAAGAAACAAAGTAAAATGTTTGTTTCTCATGGTTGCTAGTCTGCATGTTGGGTTTGATTTGGTTGCCAGTCAGTTTAAAAAACAGTGCCATGATTATAATAAAATAAACAGCATCACATTTTTCTCAATTTAATATTAAAATACTTAAGAACAGTTGGTTTTAGAAGCCTTTATTAATTAACAGATTTTTTTTTTCATTGTTTTCCATACCCTTATCTTAGAATCCTGGAACCATATACTGTACTCTTAAAAGAATAACTCATGTTCCAACTGTGCGTTAGTCTGTATTTCTATTTTAAATTAGAAATCCACATAAAATTCAAGTTACTGAACTTTGTAACCTTTTGTCTGAGTTTCTACACATTTTAATCATCATATCCCTGAATCATCAAATATTCCCTTTTTAAGAAGGCAAGGGAGCAGCACGTACCTTAGAGAGATTTTTCACTCAAAATAGTTGAAATGCTGCTGCTGAAGAAGGATAAACTTCAGACATTTAAAAACAAACAAACAAACAACAAAACCCACTTCCACAAAAACTTAATACTCCAACCGAGCTGGAAATAAATATTTGTCCCTATTAATGTGTTTCCATGAGTTTTTAACATAGATAATATTTTTTGTTTTCTTCTAACTATAATAAAATTTTAAATTATTTTTTTAAAGTCAGACACGACAAAGGAGTACAAAATGAAAAGTAAATCCCTCTTCCTACCCTCTCCGCAAGTTCAATTCTACTCCCCAGGAATAATCACTGCTCACTTTCTTCTGAATATATGTTTTTAAATTCTGCTTGGAAACTGGCATTTTAGATTTTGACACCCAATTCATCTATTGTTAGAGCTTCAACACAATGTTACCGCCTAACCAAAGTTTTTTTAAAAAACAGCAATTTTTTTCCAGCAAAAAACTATATCCCTGGACCTAAACCTTTCTCTTCTGACTCTTCTCTCATAGTACCTCATTCTTCCATTTCTTAACAATATGCACACTCAGTCCAAGGACTCAATTAACTAAACATATTGGATGGGAATTTCTGGGTGTACGTTTTTAAAAGGTTAACGTTCCTAAAGCAGTTTCCCAGTGCTTAACGTAATCTAAGTTTAAAGTACCAAACAATTTCTCCCTGCTTCCCTTCTGTCTCCTCCTCCCATCCCCCTTTCTTACTCCTTCTCCTTCTCCCCCTCCCCCATCATTTCTTTATTTCTATTAACTTTCTTTTGTTTTTATTATTTATTCTCATTTATACTTCACATAAAAGGCTGGAGGGCTAGAATGGTCTAAGCCCCTTAGAGGTACAGGAAACCCAGTCTAGGTACATGTATAAGCCAAAGCTGCACTAAGAAATTATTATTATGAGCTCTTGTCCCTCTCTCTCTCTCTCTCTCTCACACACACACACACACACACTCCCTCAGAAGCCTTTTCCTCTAGGTACTGTCCTCCTCCAGGTTCCAGTTTTCTGGATAGTCTAAACAATTTCCATCCTCCAGCCCTAGGACAACCTACTGTTCTTAGACCCATTTTTGGTATCGGCAAGACTAGTTTCCTTCCCGTTTAGGCCTGGTTTCTATAATGGGAATTCTGTATTCTCTCATTCTCTCTCTCTCTCTCTCTCTCTCACACACACACACACACACACACACGCACACACACACACCATTTGGAACCTCTGCCATAAGTTGTTTTCCAAATGGTTTCTCAGCAACCACACTCTGAATTAAAATTGTCCTAGGTATTCAGCTTACTGTTTATCATCAACACACTTTAGGGTGCTTGCCCAGCTCATGCCCTCTTCTGAGAGCTGCCTCATCCGTCTACAGTCCCAGCTGTTTATATCACACGACCTCATTCCTCTGTGGCCAAGAGCTGATTGGATAAGGGTGGACATCTGACCCTTGTACTGGTCCCATCAGATCCTCTCACTTGAGAACCTGAACTAAGAACCCACGAACTGAGAGTCAGCTAGAGCTAAAAAGATACTGTAGTATCAGGAACAAGGGTGGCCATTTGGGTGTAATTATGCTGATGAGGAAGCAGAAAGAACCACATTTCAGAGAGAAGAAAGCAAAATAACAGATTCAGAAACAGGCAGAGGCATGAGGCCATGTGACAAGAGAAAGAAAAACGAGACAAAGAATATAAGAGAGAACAAATCTTTCTTAATTACTGATATCTTTCCATTTCTTCAAGAAGCAACAGATCTATTTTCTAACCCTGGATCCTTTAAGATATCCCAGAATTATTTATTTATTTATTTATTATTTATGGCTGTGTTGGGTCTTCGTTTCTGTGCGAGGGCTTTCTCTAGTTGCGGCAAGCGGGAGCCACTCCTCATCGCGGTGCGCGGGCCTCCCACTATCGCCGCCTCTCTTGTTGCGGAGCACAGGCTCCAGACGCACAGGCTCAGTAGTTGTGGCTCACGGGCCCAGCTGCTCCGCGGCATGTGGGATCCTCCCAGACCAGGGCTCGAACCCATGTCCCCCACACCGGCAGGCAGACTCTCAACCACTGCGCCACCAGGGAAGCCCCTCCCAGAATTCTTATAATAAATTAATATTGCTTTAAGCTAGCTTGACTGGGCTTTTAAGTCTTACAGCAAAAACAAAAAACAAAAAACGTCCCTGATTATGATCTCTCTTACTCTCTTATGTCCTCTCTCTCTCTCTTTTTCTTTTCTTCCTTGGTTTTTCTTGACCCATAGAATAATGCCATCTGGATATTTTCTCTTAATTTTTGAATCGTGCCCAGAAATTGCATGGCAAATAGTCAATAAATGTTGATAGGTTTTTTCTTTTTGGCCACATTGGGTCTTCGTTGCTGAGTGCAGGCTTTCTCTAGTTGCAGCGAGCGGGGGCTACTCTTCATTGCGGTGCACGGGCTTCTCATTGCGGTGGCTTCTCTTTTTGTGAAACATGGGCTCTAGGCGCACGGGCTTCAGTAGTTGCAGAGCATGGGCTCAGTAGTTGTGGCGCACAGGCTTAGCTGCTCCATGGCATGTGGGATTTTTCCGGACCAGGGATCGAACCCGTGTCCCCTGCATTGGCAGGCGGATTCTCAACCACTGCGCCACCAGGGAAGTCCAAGTTGATAGATTTTTATAGCATCAGGAACACAAATGATAGGATGATAGAATCAACTGCACAATTCAAAATAACCTTCCATTTGGGGGGTAACTTTGAGGCACTGCATCAGGTACTGTATAGACATCAACTCTTTTCTTAAAGCAACCATTCAAGGTGATAGTTATTGGTCCCTTTTATAGATGAGAAAACAGGAGTCTGAGAACGATATAGAATAGTGCTACCCAAAAACACACGGCTAAAAAGCTAAAGAATCAGAGTTGTAACCCCAGTTTATCCAACTCCCAATAAACTCTATACTACAGTAAGTCCATACACTCCATATACTTTGTTTTTCAATACAATACACAGACTTAAAGAATCCCAATCCCCATTGGAGCCCTCACAAAAAAATGAACAAGAAATGATGAAAGCAAGAAGTCTTAAGCACTACTGGAGCCAAGGAAGCAATACTGCAACACAGATTATGGAATGAATGAGTTCTGTGCAGAGAAAAGCACAGCAATGACAAAATGGACATTTCTTTGCTCCCACCTCAGTGTCAAGGCAGAAAAGAAAAATTTCTCCCTCTCTATCAGCATATCAGAGAACAAGCAGAACAAGGAGGGTGGGCAAGGAGAAATGCACCTCAGACATCCCAAGAAAGAGCAACAGTGACAGGCATTTTACAGAGCCTGTTGCACTCTGAAAGCTTCAAGACAGCAGGAATGCTGTGCTGCAGCACATGACACAGTACCTGGCACATAACAGGAGCTCAATAAATCCTGCTGAGTGAATGAGCTCCGACCTCTATAAGTTTCAGCAACTGCACAGATGCGGACAGTCCTAAGTAGGAAGAGAGCTGCAGAAGTACAACTGATGCTGAGGACAACAGAAAGGATGAAATTTGAGCAAGTGCTGGTAGAAAGCCTGATAGATAATCCTCTGTAAGCAGGAGGGAGGGGGGGATGTTCCCAAAAATGCAGAGTAACCATTCAGACACAAACAAGAATGGAGGAAGAACTAGCACTGGAACAGAATCAGTGAATGACTGAGAATCAGGGGAATTAACTTAGAAAAGAATACAGAAAAAAAATCAACAAATTTCTCCTAATGACACCTCCATGAGAATTTCACAAGCATTCTAGTGGGAACAGTTGGAAGTTAATGCTATGAATATATAGTATATCATACAATAATGATAAGGATCATATATAATAATAATGATAATATAATAATATAGCTAAATTTTATTGAGGACATACAAAAGTATTTTAAGTGAACTCATTCATTCAAACTTTGAATTCTGACAACAACCCTCTTAGGTAGCTATTCCTATAATTCCCATTTTTGCAGATAAAGAAACAGAAATTCAAAGAGGCAAAGTAATTTCCTCAAGATGAAAAAGTTTGTAAGTGATAAAACCAAGATTCTAGCCCAAGCTATATAGAACATTAGGGTCCAATTTCATAACCACTGAGTTACAGTTTATAGTCAATGTAAACCATATGTAGTCTATTCTTCAGTGTGGTTTCAGTCATTCTCAACCCATTGTATTCTCATTATAAAGTTCTGCGTTTAAAAGAATGAACCCCTTTCAAGCACTGCTATAGATCATATCTGGATCCAAGTCAGCTCCACTGGACATTTGTAGACTGATATGGTAGCCAGAGCATCTATCCATTCTTTGCCTTTAACTACTCAAAACTTGCCCCTCATTAAGGAAAATATATTTTTTCTTTTTCTTTTATTTTGTATCTATATGCAATGATGGATATTCACTAAACTTATTGTGATAATCATTTCATGAAGTCAAATCATGCTGTACATCTTAAACTTATACACTGCTATATGTCAAATTATACCTCAGTAAAACTGGAAAAAAGGTCTATGTTAAAAAAAAAAAAAAGAACTTGCCCCTCACCCATGAGCCACAGGATCTGAACATAAATCAAAGGCAAGAAGTCATTGCCTTTAAAGAACCTTTAAAATTATTCTAGGCTTCCTTCTGGTCCTCTCTCATTGCCATTGATCACTATACCTCATTTTCAATTCATGACTGTTTAAATCTTTCTAGACTCATTGATTTTAAAAGATACATAGGTAGATAGATAGATGATAGATAGATAGATAGATAGATAGATAGATAGATAGATAGATAGATAGATAGATAGCAACCGTCTAGTGTTTGGACTATCTTCTTAGTTTTGGCAACTGAAATTTTTGGCTCATGGATTTTAATTAGTAGTTAAGTTTCAATTCTATGCACTCTTCTAGTTTTGTTATAATCACCAACTTTGTATGTTTTGGTTGGTTTGATTTCATTTTTCCATACTTCTTGTTCACATATGACCCATTCTCCCATTAGGCGGCAGTTGAGGCAGTTCAGAACAAAGAACTGTCAACACTTTTTAACTTTTGAGTTTCTAGGACCTGAGCTATATAAAGAGTAGCTTCAAAAGTAGCTAAATAAAGAGCTCAGGGCATAAATATATGCTATAAGCAATATCTTTGTGAGATCATATTATCAGTTAGAGGCAGTGTTTATGGCTCTCTTTGGAAATCAGGTCTGAGAAAGATAATGATTCAGAGAATGGAAGGAAAAGAATGTAGACTCTGGGTCTCTTCAGGAGTCCTGTGTCCTGACTTTTCCCACAGATGAAATCCAGGATTGGGGCAGGGGAACAGGGAAGATGGAGAATGACAGAGGCTTGGAGTTCCCATTCTCAGAAGATACTCAAGAAAACAGGGAGACTCTGAGATTCTAGGGTTCAGTAAAGTGCAGGACCAGTGGAGTAGTACTGGCTGAAGGGACAGTGCAGGCAGAAAGAGGCTAAGTCAGCTCATAGGGATCATATAGCTCATAGAGGGGACAACTAGCAACCAAAGATTTCTCCTTCCCACTAGACCATGAGCAAGAGACAGTTCAGCATCAACCTGCAAGGATTGATGAACAGGACAAGATAATGTCCATCTCAGCACATTCCCATGTGAATTGTTTAAAACAATCCAGGGAAGATGTAAAAGCACCTCACTGCTGCATTGATACTCTGTATATGGTGCTGCAAACTGGCCACAAGCTTGGGGAAAGGGGTGGTGAAACCCTGAATTGACTGAGGTGATGTTTCAGCCACTCCATGTAACTAGTGCTCAAAATGCATATTAATTTCAATCACAGAAAAATTATCCAAGTTATATTTCTTACACACATGTGTTTGTCAGCTGTTACCACTACCCTGCTATAACTCAGCTTTTCATTTCATGCCTTTATGAACTGTGATTACTTTGGGGCACTATTCCTTCCACCCAACTTCTGGACTTACCACAATTCCAAGAGGAGCCTATCAATACTTCTAGTCTTAATTCTTTGAGTGTTCCTGATAATCTGGTATCCAAAAGAGGTCACCTATCCTATATCAACTTTAATATTAAGAATGTGTTCTAAAGAAAACGAGAAAAAAAAATGAGCTTTTATTAAACTGCAAAACATCAAAAATATTTGCATTTTTCTGCATCTTGGAGCTATAGCCATTATTTGCATTTAAAGGTATAAGAAGGAAGATACACAGATGTTAAAGTTTTCTGTGGTAACAAAGGTCAAAACTTTCAACAAGATAAAGATTTTTGCTTTTTATAAGATTTAATTCTGTGGATGTGTGGTACACCCAGACAAAAGAAAGGTCAATTAAAGCAGCATTCTGGAAAAGGTTAACTCAACTTACTAAAAATAAGGTGGAATCAGAGCATGGGGCTTGCCTAGAGCAGGCCTGGGGGGATTAAGATGGCCTTGTTCAAAGCTGCAAGAGTAGGCTGGATTACAAAAAGTCAGTGGATTGTCTAAAATTGGAATTAAGATGAAGCCCAGGAGAGGAGAAGATGGCGGAAGAGTAAAAGGCGGAGATCACCTTCCTCCCCACAGATACATCAGAAATACATCTACACGTGGAACTGCTCCTATAGAACACCCACTGAACGCTGGCAGAAGACGTCAGACTGCCCAAAAGGCAAGAAACTCCCCACGTACCTGGGTAGGGCAAAAGAAAAAAGAAACAGAGACAAAAGAATAGGGACGGGACCTGCACCAGTGGGAGGGAGCTGTGAAGGAGGAAAGGTTTCCACACGCTAGGAAGCCCCTTCGCAGGCGGAGACTGCAGGTAGTGGAGGGGGGAAGCTTCGGAGCCACGGAGGACAGCGCAGCCACAGGGGTGCGGAGGGCAAAACGGAGAGATTCCCGCACAGATGCTCGGCGCCGACCAGCACTCACCAGCCCGAGAGGCTTCTCTGCTCACCCGCCGGGGTGGGCGTGGGCTGGGAGCTGAGGCTCGGGCTTCGGTAGGATCGCAGGGAGAGGACTGGGGTTGGTGGCATGAACACAGCCTGAAGGGGTTAGCGCACCACAGCTAGCCGGGAGGGAGTCCGGGAAAAGGTCTGGAGCTGCCGAACAGGCAAGAGTCTTTTTCTTGCCTCTGTTTCCTGGTGCGCAAGGAGAGGGGATTAAGAGTGCCGCTTAAAGGAACTCCAGAGACGGGCGCAAGCCGCGGCTATCAGCGCAGACCCCAGAGACGGGCATGAGACGCTAAGGCTGCTGCTGCCACCACCAAGAAGCCTGTGTGCGAGCACAGGTCACTCTCCACACCGCCCCTCCCGGGAGCCTGTGCAGCCCGCCACTGCCAGGGTCCCGTGATCCAGGGACAACTTCCCCGGGAGAACACACGGCGCACCTCAGGCTGGTGCAACGTCACGCCGGCCTCTGCCACCGCAGGCTCGCCCCGCATCCGTACCCCTCCCTCCCCCCGGCCTGAGTGAGCCAGAGCCCCCAAATCAGCCGCTGCTTTAACCCCCTCCTGTCTGGGAGAGAACAGACGCCCTCAGGAGACCTAGACGCAGAGGCGGGTCCAAATCCAAAGCTGAACCCCGGGAGCTGTGCGAACAAAGAAGAGAAAGGGAAATCTCTCCCAGCAGCCTCAGAAGCAGGGGATTAAAGCTCCAGAAACAACTTGATGTACCTGCATCTGTGGAATACCAGAATAGACAACGAATCATCCCAAATTGAGGAGGTGGACTTTAGGAGAAAGATATATTATTTTTTCCCCTTTTCCTCTTTTTGTGAGTGTGTATGTGTATGCTTCTGTGTGAGATTTTGTCTGTATAGCTTTGCTTTCACCATTTGTCCTAGGGTTCTGTCCGTCCATTTTTTATTTCTTTTGTTTTGTTTTGTTTTACTTTAAAATTTTTTTCCTTAATAATTATTTTTTATTTTAATTATTTTATTATATCTTACTTTATTTTATTTTATTTTATTTTATCCTCTTTTTTTCTTTCTATTTTTTCTCCCTTTTATTCTGAGCCGTGTAGATGAAAGGCTCTTGGTGCTCCAGCCAGGCATCAGGGCTGTGCCTCTGAGGTGGGAGAGCCAAGTTCAGGACACTGGTCCACAAGAGACCTCCCAACTCCACGTAATACCAAACGGCAAAAACCTCCCAGAGATCTCCATCTCAACGCCAAGACCCAGCTTCACTCAATGACCAGCAAGCTACAGTGCTGCACACCCTATGCCAAAAAACTAGCAAGACACGAACACAGCCCCATCCATTAGCAGAGAGGCTGCCTAAACCCATAATAAGGCCACAGACACCCCAAAACACACCACCAGACGTTGACCTGCCCACCAGAAAGACAAGATCCAACCTCATCCACCAGAACACAGGCACTAGTCCCCTCCACCAGGAAGCCTACACAACCCACTGAACCAACCTTAGCCACTGGGGACAGATACCAAAAACAACAGGAACTATGAACCTGCAGCCTGTGAAAAGGAGACCCCAAACACAGTAAGATAAGCAAAATGAGAAGACAGAAAAACACACAGCAGATGAAGGAGCAAGGCAAAAACCCACCAGACCTAACAAATGAAGAGGAAATAGGCAGTCTACCTGAAAAAGAATTCAGAAAAATGATAGTAAAGATGATCCAAAAACTTGGAAATAGAATAGACAAAATGCAAGAAACATTTAACAAGGACGTAGAAGAACTAAAGAGGAACCAAGCAACAAGGAACAACACAATAAATGAAATTAAAAATTCTCTAGAAGGGATCAATAGCAGAATAACTGAGGCAGAAGAACGGATAAGTGACCTGGAAGATAAAATAGTGGAAATAACTACTGCAGAGCAGAATAAAGAAAAAAGAATGAAAAGAACTGAGTAGAGTCTCAGAGACCTCTGGGACAACATTAAACGCACCAACATTCGAATTATAGGGGTCCCAGAAGAAGAGAAAAAGAAACGGACTGAGAAAATATTTGAAGAGATGATAGTTGAAAACTTCCCTAATATGGGAAATGAAATAGTTAATCAAGTCCAGGAAGCACAGAGAGTCCCATACAGGATAAACCCAAGGAGAAACACGCCAAGACAGATATTAATCAAACTAACAAAAATTAAATACAAAGAAAACATATTAAAAGCAGCAAGGGAAAAACAACAAATAACACACGAGGGAATTCCCATAAGGTTAACAGCTGCTTTTTCAGCAGAAACTCTGCAAGCCAGAAGGGAGTGGCAGGACATATTTAAACTGATTAAGGAGAAAAACCTACAACCAAGATTACTCTACCCAGGAAGGATCTCATTCAGATTTGATGGAGAAATTAAAACCTTTACAGACAAGCAAAAGCTGAGAGAGTTCAGCACCACCAAACCAGCTTTACAACAAATGCTAAAGGAACTTCTCTAGGCAAGAAACACAAGAGAAGGAAAACACCTACAATAACAAACCCAAAACAATTAAGAAAATGGGAATAGGAACATACATATTGATAATTACCTTAAATGTAAATGGATTAAATGCTCCAACCAAAAGACACAGACTGGCTGAATGGATACAAAAACAAGACCCATATATATGCTGTCTACAAGAGACCCACTTCAGACCTAGGGACACATACAGACTGAAAGTGAGGGGATGGAAAAAGATATTCCATGCAAATGGAAATCAAAAGAAAGCTAGAGTAACAATTCTCATATCAGACAAAATAGACTTTAAAATAAACACTATTACAAGAGAAAGAGAAGGACACTATATAATGATCAAGGGATCAATCCAAGAAGAAGATATAACAATTGTAAATATTTATGCACCCAACATAGGAGCACCTCAATACATAAGGCAAATACTAACAGCCATAAAAGGGGAAATCGACAGTAACACAATCATAGTAGGGGACTTTAACACCCCACTTTCACCAATGGACAGATCATCCAAAATGAAAATAAATAAGGAAACACAAGCTTTAAATGACACATTAAACAAGATGGACTTAATTGATGTTTATAGGACATTCCACGCAAAAACAACAGAATACACATTTTTCTCAAGTGCTCATGGAACATTCTCCAGGATAGACCATATCTTGGGTCACAAATCAAGCCTTGGTAAATTTAAGAAAATTGAAATCATATCAAGTAACTTTTGCAACCACAATGCTATGAGACTAGATATCAATTACAGGAAAAAATCTGTAAATAATACAAACACATGGAGGATAAATACACTACTTAATAACGAAGTGATCACTGAAGAAATCAAAGGGGAAATCAAAAAATACCTAGAAACAAATGACAATGGAGACACAATGATCCAAAACCTATGGGATGCAGCAAAAGCAGTTCTAAGAGGGAAGTTTATAGCAATACAAGCCTACATCAAGAAACAGGAAACATCTCAAATAAACAACCTAACCTTGCACCTAAAGCAATTAGAGAAAGAAGAACAAAAAAACTCCAAAGTTAGCAGAAGGAAAGAAACCATAAAGATCAGATCAGAAATGAATGAAAAAGAAATGAAGGAAACAATAGCAAAGATCAATAAAACTAAAAGCTGGTTCTTTGAGAAGATAAACAAACTTGATAAACCATTAGCCAGACTCATCAAGAAAAAAAGGGAGAAGACTCAAATCAATAGAATTAGAAATGAAAAAGGAGAAGTAACAACTGACACTGAAGAAATACAAATGATCATGAGAGATTACTACAAGCAACTATATGCCAATAAAATGGACAACCCAGAAGAAAGGGACAAATTCTTAGAAATGCACAACGTGCCGAGACTGAACCAGGAAGAAATAGAAAATATGAACAGACCAATCACAAGCACTGAAATTGAAACTGTGATTAAAAATCTTCTAACAAACAAAAGCCCAGGACCAGATGGCTTCACAGGCGAATTCTATCAAACATTTAGAGAACACCTAACACCTATCCTTCTCAAACTCTTCCAAAATATTGCAGAGGAAGGAACACTCCCCAATTCATTCTACGAGGCCACCATCACCCTGATACCAAAACCAGACAAAGATGTCACAAAGAAAGAAAACTACAGGCCAATATCACTGATGAACATAGATGCAAAAATCCTCAACAAAATACTAGCAAACAGAATCCCACAGCACATTAAAAGGATCATACACCATGATCAAGTGGGGTTTATCCCAGGAATGCAAGGATTCTTCCATATACGCAAATCAATCAACGTGATAAACCATATTAACAAATTGAAGGAGAAAAACCACATGATCATCTCAATAGATGCAGAGAAAGCTTTCTACAAAATTCAACACACATTTATGATAAAAGCCCTGCAGAAAGTAGGCATAGAGGGAACTTTCCTCAACATAATAAAGGCCATATATGACAAACCCACAGCCAACATCATCCTCAATGGTGATAAACTGAAACCATTTCCACTAAGATCAGGAACAACACAAGGTTGCCCACTCTCACCACTATTATTCAACATAGTTTTGGAAGTTTTAGCCACAGCAATCAGAGAAGAAAAAGAAATAAAAGGAATCCAAATTGGAAAAGAAGAAGTAAAGCTGTCACTGTTTGCAGATGACATGATACTATACATAGAGAATCCTAAAGATGCTACCAGAAAACTACTAGAGTTAATCAATGAATTTGGTAAAGTAGCAGGATACAAAATTAATGTACAGAAATCTCTTGCATTCCTATACACTAATGATGAAAAATCTGAAAGTGAAATTAAGAAAACACTCCCATTTACCACTGCAACAAAAAGAATAAAATATCTAGGAATAAACCTACCTAAGGAGACAAAAGACCTATATGCAGAAAATTATAAGACACTGATGAAAGAAATTAAAGATGATACAAATAGATGGAGAGATATACCATGTTCTTGGATTGGAAGAATCAACATTGTGAAAATGGCTCTACTACCCAAAGCAATCTACAGATTCAATGCAATCCCTATCAAACTACCACTGGCATTTTTCACAGAACTAGAACAAAAAATTTCACAATTTGTATGGAAACACAAAAGACCCCGAATAGCCAAAGCAATCTTGAGAACGAATAATGGAGATGGAGGAATCAGGCTCCCTGACTTCAGACTATACTACAAAGCTACAGTAATCAAGACAGTATGGTACTGGCACAAAAACAGAAACATAGATCTATGGAACAGGATAGAAAGCCCAGAGATAAATCCATGCACATATGGTCACCTTATCTTTGATGAAGGAGGCAAGCATATACAGTGGAGAAAAGACAGCCTCTTCAATAAGTGGTGCTGGGAAAACTGAACAGGTACATGCAAAAGTATGAAATTAGAACACTCCCTAACACCTTACACAAAAATAAACTCAAAATGGATTAAAGACCTAAATGTAAGGCCAGACACTATAAAAAACTCTTAGAGGAAAACATAGGCAGAACACTCTATGACATAAATCACAGCAAGATCCTTTTTGACCCAGCTCCTAGAGAAATGGAAATAAAAACAAAAATAAACAAATGGGACCTAATGAAACTTAAAAGCTTTTGCACAGCAAAGGAAACCATAAACAAGACGAAAAGACAACCCTCAGAATGGGAGAAAATATTTGTAAATGAAGCAACTGACAAAGGATTAATCTCCAAAATTTAGAAGCAGCTCATGCAGCTCAATATCAAAAAAACAAACAACCCAATCCAAAAATGGGCAGAAGACCTAAATAGACATTTCTCCAAAGAAGATATACAGATTGCCAACAAACACATGAAAGAATGCTCAACATCATTAATCATTAGAGAAATGCAAATCAAAACTACAATGAGGGGACTTCCCTGGTGGCGCAGTGGTTGAGAGTCTGCCTGCCAATGCAGGGGACGTGGGTTCGAGCCCTGGTCTGGGAAGATCCCACATGCCGCGGAGCGGCTGGGCCCGTGAGCCACAATTGCTGAGCCTGCGCGTCTGGAGCCTGTGCTCCGCAACAAGAGAGGCCGCGATAGTGAGAGGCCCGCGCACCGCGATGAAGAGTGGCTCCCGCTTGCCGCAACTAGAGAAAGCCCTTGCACAGAAACGAAGACCCAACACAGCCATGAATAGATAAATAAATAATAAATAAATAAATAACTTTAAAAAAAAAAAAAAAAAAAAAACTACAGTGAGATATCATCTCACACGGGTCAGAATGGCCATCATCAAAAAATCTACAAACAATAAATGCTGGAGAGGGTGTGGAGAAAAGCGAACCCTCTTGCACTGTTGGTGGGAATGTAAATTGATACAGCCACTATGGAGAACAGTATGGAGGTTCCTTAAAAAACTAAAAATAGAACTACCATACGAACCAGCAATCCCACTACTGGGCATATACCCTGAGAAAACCATAATTCAAAAAGAGTCATGTACCAAAATGTTCATTGCAGCTCTACTTACAATAGCCAGGACATGGAAGCAACCTAAATGTCCATCATCGGATGAATGGATAAAGAAGATGTGGCACATATATATACAATGGAATATTACTCAGCCATAAAAAGAAATGAAATTGAGTTATTTGTAGTGAGGTGGGTGGAGTTAGAGTCTGTCATACAGAGTGAAGTAAGTCAGAAAGAGAAAAACAAATTCCGTATGCTAACACATATATATGGAATCTAAGGGAAAAAAAAAAAAAGGTCATGAAGAACCTAGTGGCAAGACGGGAATAAAGACACAGACCTACTAGAGCATGGACTTGAGGATATGGGGAGGGGGAAGGGTAAGGTGGGACAAAGTGAGAGAGTGGCATGGACATATATACACTACCAAACGTAAAATAGATAGCCAGTGGGAAGCAACCGCATAGCACAGGGAGATCAGCTCTGTGCTTTGTGACCACCTAGAGGGGTGGGATAGGGAGGGTGGGAGGGAGGGAGATGCAAGAGGGAAGAGATATGGAAACATATGTATACGTATAACTGATTCACTTTGTTATAAAGCAGAAACTAACACACCATTGTAAAGCAATTATACTCCAATAAAGATGTTAAAAAAAAAAAAAAAAAAGATCAAGCCCACACACCAAATCCATACTTCTAATCCACATGCCACCGTCTAGGGACCAATAGTATTGTCCTACAATAAAACAAGTTGACAGAGCCGGGATTTGAAAAAGGAATCATCAGACTGGATTAGGGCCCACTCTAAAGGCCTCATTTTAACTCAGTCATTTCTCTAAAGGTCCCATCTGCTAATGCAGTCACATTCTGAAGTACTGGGGGTTAGGGCTTCCACGTATGAATTTGTGGGGTGGGCTGGTGGGGGGACACAATTCAGCCTAGAACACTTGTCTTATCTAAAATTAGACTAACGTTGAAAACTACAATGAGGTACCACCTCACACCAGTCAGAATGGCCATCATTAAAAAGTCTACAAATAATAAGGGCTGAAAAGGGTGTGGATAAAAAGGAACCCTCCTACACTATTGGTGGGACTGTAAACTGGTGCAGCCACTATGGAAAATAATATGGAGGTTCCTAGAAAAGTAAAAATAGAGTTACCATATGATCCTGCAATCCCACTCCTGGGCATATATCTGGAGAAAACTCTGATTCAAGGAAATACATATACCTCAATGTTCACAGCAGCAATATTTACAATAGCCAAGACATGGAAGCAACCCAAACATCTACCGACAGATGAGTGGATAAAGAAGATGTGGTACATATATACAATGGAATATTATTCAGCCAAAAAAAATGAAATAATGCCATTTCCAGCAACATGGATGGACCTAGAGATTGTCATACTGAGTGAAGTACATCAGACAGAGAAAGATAAATATCATATGATATCACTTATACATGGATTCTAAAAAAATGATACAAATGAACTTATTTACAAAACAGAAATAGACTCACAGATATAGAAAACAAAAGTATGGTTACCAAAGGGGATAGCGGTGGGGGGGCAGGCAGGGGGGAGATAAATTAGGAGTTTGGGATTAATATACACACACTACTATATATAAAATAGGTAAAAAACAAGGACCTACTATATAGCACAGGGACCTATATTCAATATCTTGTAATACTCTATAATGGAAAAGAATCTGAAAAAGAATATATATATAAAATACACATATACATATATATGTATAACTGAATCACTTCGCTGTGCACCTAAAACTAAGACAACATTGTAAATTAACTATACATCAACTTAAAAAATAGTTTTAAAAATTTAGGCAGTTGCTCAAGTCTCAATTTAGTTATTTTATTACTAACTGGGCCTTCTAAAGTATGCTCTGTGCATGCCAGAAGTTGGCAAGAGACAGGTGCTCTCCCTTCTGAGATTCCCCTTAAATTTTCCAGTAGTTCTTGTACCAAATTGTGTTCTCTGATTATTCAAATTTGAAAATATGCAGGATTTCTATCAATTACAGACATCCCATGCAGAACCATTATCAGCCAGTCTTCAGACTAAAAGAAATACAATGTTAGCTCACTCTTTTCCATTTCCTCCTCCTAAGAATTTACTCCCCTCCAGAATCTGCCTAATGTCATTCATTTCTCAATGCCTTCAAGTAGTTGTATATCTGTATTTTGCCAAGAATTTATAGTTATTATGTCTGTGAGGGTCAGCTCTCGTAGGAGCTTATCAGCCATAGTAAATGCAGAATATAAAGTAATTTTTACAACCATTTGAAAAACTATTTGGTGGTATTTATTTAAGGTGAATAGTTTCATATCCTAGGAACCAGTAATTTTACTTCCAATATAATTACATATGTATGTTCACACAAAAACATGTGTGAATATATTCATAGCAGCATTATTTGTAATAGTCAGAAACTGGAAATGACCCAAATTTCTATCAACATTAGAACAGTAAATAAATTGTGATATATTCAAATGATGGATAACATACACTAAGAATAAACTATTGTTAATGCAACAACATGAATTTTACAACAGAATGTTGAGCAAAGGAAGTCTAATACAAAGGAATACCTACTGACGATTCTATTTCAACGAAATAAAAAACAACAACAAAAAGAAAAACAGGAAAAACTAATACATGGAGTTAAAAGTCAGGAATAATGCTTACCTTTTGGGATTTAGAGATTAGGAGAAGGCAGAGGTTTTCTAGTAATATTCTATTTCCTGGACTGAGCACATCTACCAGGATGTATTCACTTTGAAAAAAATGTGTTCACCTTGAGCTATATATGTGCTATTTGTGTGCTTCTCTGTACATATATTTCAATAAACATTTCAAAGAAACAAATAAATAAAATAAAATTAGACTAACAACAAAAACAAAATTAAAAAAAATAGTCTCTTAAGAAACAGATTTTTCCTAAGATGGATAACATGCTTTAGGATGCTGTACCAAATCTTTCAGATTAATGGTCTCTTGTAGAATACACAGAAACATTTTATCACCTTATTTGACCTATGAAAGTCTGTGCAGCTGCCTAAGAACTCTTAGAACCATAAAATGCTTTATATCTTAGGAATATCTGTTTTGTTTAAAACTAGTTTACTTTGAACACTGTACATTATGGAATTCAGCACGTGCTTTATAATATAAACTCTCCTTAGCTTTCTTTCGTCTCTCAGCCTGTTTCCTTATTCTTTCATTCATTTTTGCCCTGGGCCCCAATTCCCAGGTGTGGGGACTACTTTTTCTAAAACATATGCACTCTTCCAGGGACTAATAAAGATTGATTGATAGAAAATGTACTCTTTCGTATTCTCTGCTTGTTCAACCATTTATGATTCCTTCAAGGCCACATTCTTGTCACTGACCTCCTCCAGTGAACGTCAGCCCCGGGGAGAGGTTACATGTATCCAGAGAGGTCATGACCAGACCGTGGTATCCACATTCACTTTTCTATGCTCTAAAAGAATGTATTGGTGTCACAGGGCACCAGAATAGTCAAACCTTTGTTAGAAGACAGATTCATTCTGTGTAAAACCATTAACTGGAGGTTAACGTTTCACTTCTTTTTTCCTTCTAAAACTTTTAAAACTTCTAAAACTTTTTTTCCATTGCTTTTTATAGAGAATCAGCTAATTATTTTTTAAATGTTTAACGCCTTGCTCTGTGTTTCATACTATTAAATATTGTAATTCCATCAGAATACATACTGATAGTGCAGAAAGAATCAATCCATACACTAAAGGCATAATTGTTTAAAATATAAATAAATAAAAGATTTACCAGGCATCAGACTTTCTACATAGTGAATGGAAATTTAACTTTGTAACTCTCTGTAGTCCCTGCATTTCTGATTAACCACTTAATAAATTTAATCTACTTTTCTCATTGTTAACCATACTTCAGAAAAGTGGACTATGGGAGTGTCCAATATTAATAGATTTGGGCATAGTCAACACTGCTGCAAAGGAATGATACTGTGCACATTTAAAGTCAGTATCCAAATATTCTGGAAAGCTGAACCACATAGATACAGAACAGCTTCACATTTTACACCAGTGACTACATAGTTGGGAAACTATGCATCAGTTAAACAAAGAAATTAAACACATAGGGCCTGCTGCATTTAAATATTTAAGTGCCATATTTTAAACAAATCATATTATTGTAGGCCAGAGAATTTCCAAGAAAAAAAGTAAACCTGTTATAGAACATCTTTTTTTTTCTTGAGATTTTGTACTTCACACAATAATGCTTTTCATTTCTGTACTTTCTCCAAATGTTTTCAACTTCTTAGAGGCTACATTGTTTTGTAAGAAGAAACTGTAGGTTTTCCAAAGAGACTCTCTCTCCCACTCAGCTACCCTGAGGGAGTCAGAGCCTCTGCACACAACTTATTTTCATTTCCTTCACCCCAAAAATGATCAAGTAAGGACTGTTTTCCCACCAACATTTCTAGGGTGAGAGGCTCTGACAAGTGCAACCTTTATCACCACAAATATCTCTTCTCTTTCCTGCTCTGGCACGTCCAAAGAAAAAGATTATTTAACACACACCAACCGTGTTAGAATCAGGGCTCCAGCAATTACAGAGACGCACAAGGTAAATATACAGTTTTAAGCCGTTGGAAAGGGGATACCTTGAGTGTCTCTGGAATTCTGCCACTAACAATTGGGAAAGCTCAACAAATGCTACAGAATCAGTACAGTCTCTTTTGAGACTCTGCCGCTTTTTGCCACCAAAATAGACATTTGTTGGCTGCACAATTCTCAGCATCCTGGTTCAAACAAGGATACTGCATATTACATATTCTTTACTATTTTGGAGTTGCCATGGCAGAGTAGAGAAAAGATATTTTGGTTGATGGAATGTCTCTTAACAGAGCTCCTTATTTTGGCCTTCCTGACTTTTTGACACAATTTTCAGATCTACTTTAAGTACTTCCGTGACTTTCTTTTTTTTTTTTAATTATTTGAAACAGTCAACATACCAGCATCCCAGAAAGAGGAGAAGGTACAGTATTAAATGTGCAAATAGGCAGATGATCAGAATGTAAAGAAATGGGATTCAGATAAAAAGAATGGATAATCTGTCAGAATTTTAATGAGCCCCTTTTTTTTTTTTTTTGGCTGCATTGGGTCTTCGCTGCTGTGCGCGGGCTTTCTCTAGTTGCGGCAAGCGGGAGCTACTCTTCGTTGTGGTGCGTAGGCTTCTCATTGCAGTGGCTTCTCTTGTTGCAGAGCACAGGGTCTAGGTGCACAGGCTTCAGTAGTTGTGGCATGTGGGCTCAGTAGTTGTGTCTCGTGGGCTCTAGAGCACAGGCTCAGTAGTTAGGGTGCACAGGCTTAGCTGCTCTGCGGCATGTGGGATCTTCCCAGACCAGGGATCAAACCCGTGTCCCCTGCATTGGCAGGCAGATTCTTAACCATTGCACCATGAGGGAAGTCCCTGAGCTCTTTAATTTCAGTCCAAACTCCTCCTGGTTCTTTCTCAGCTGCCCTTTCTCTCTTTCTTTTGTCTTTCCATTAACGTTTGTCTTCTAGTTATTCATTGCTGCCTTATCATTTAAACATAGAAATAGTGTACCAGATTGCACTAGGTAATGCTGTAATTTGAAAGAGAATCTTAGTGGCTTAAAATAACTAGTTGGGTTTTTTTTTTCCCAAAGCAGATATCTTTCATGGATCAGTTTGAGGCTTGACTCTGTGTTTTCCTCCCCCCTGGGAATCAGGTTTATGGAGTAGCCTTCATCTAGAACAGGAGCCAAGAAACTATGGCCTGTAGGCCAAATCTGGCCTGCTGCCTGATTTTGTTTGACCCAGAAGCTAAAAATGACTCTTACATTTTTTAAGAGTTGAAATAATTTTTTAAAGAATAATATTTTCTGACATATTAAAACTATATGATAATTCAAAAAGAGTCATGTACCACAATGTTCACTGCAGCTCTATTTACAATAGCCAGGATATGGAAGTAATCTAAGTGTCCATCGACAGATGAATGGATAAAGATGTGGCACATATATACAATGGAATATTACTCAGTCATAAAAAGAAATGAAACTGAGTTATTTGTAGTGAGATGCATGGACCTAGAGTCTGTCATACAGAGTGAAGTAAGTCAGAAAGAGAAAAACAAATACCGTATGCTAACACATATATAGGAATCTAAAAAAAAAAAAAAAAAAATGGTTCTGAAGAACCTAGGGGCAGGACAGGAATAAAGACAAAGACGTAGAGAATGGACCTGAGGACACAGGGAGTGGGAAGGGTAAGCTGGGATGAAGTGAGAGAGTGGCATGGACATATATACACTACCAAATGTATAATAGATAGCTAGTGGGAAGCAGCCACATAGCACAGGGAGATCAGCTCAGTGCTTTGTGACCACCTAGAGGGGTGAGATAGGGAAGGTGGAAGGGAAACACAAGAGAGAGGAGATATGGGGATATATGTATATGTATAGCTGATTCACTTTGTTATACAGCAGAAATTAACACACCATTGTAAAGCAATTATACTCCAATAAAGATGTTAAATTAATTAATTAATTAATTTAAAAAATAAAAAATAAAACTATATGAAATTTCTATTTCAATATCCATAAATAAAGTGTTACTGGGATATAGCTATGTTCATTCACCTATGTATTGTCTGTGGTTGTTTTCGCACTACAACAGAGTTGAGTAGCTGCAACTAAGACCATATGGCCCACAAAGCCTAAAATAATTATCTGGTCCTCGACAGAAAAATGCTGCCAACTCTTGAACTAGGGCATGTCACAGAGTATAAGAAAGAATGGCAAATCAAGCACTGACTCTTAGGGCTTCCACCCAGAAGTAAAACAGCGATTTATGCTCACTTTTCATTGTCTAAAACAAATCACATGGCCACACTGAATTTCAGCAAAGGGATAGGGAATTGTAATCCTACTCTGTGCCCAGGAGAAGAAGCAAAAATATTTTGATGACCAGCACTTATAAGTATCACAATTAAGAAAAAAAAATTAGAAAATAAATGGTTACATGTTAAGCAGATTCTCTATTTTACAAATAATCTACTGGTTGTCCTAGAAAATATGGCAAATTAACAAGAGCTTCTGGCTACCTCTCCAGAAACCAAACTCTGATGATGCCAAAGAAGTGAGACGGAGGTTGAGGAATCTCAGAACTTTGCACCAAAAGTACGGAAAACTCTTAGGGATAGAGGTCAAGGCCTGGTATAACTGGAAGAAGAGGGGTGAGGGTAAGACGGCAACCAAGCGCAGAAGACTGAGATGCAGTAACAGGGAAAACCCTGGTAAAGAGTTTTCTAATGGTGCCCATTTATTTCCACAACACTACCCTAAAATGTCATTGCCTATCTCCAAACCAGAGCCAACAGAATGGGGGAGATAGCATCAGGATAGCACAGGAGTTCAGCTAGAGTTAGAATGAAAAGCTACAAGTACATGCAGGCTGGACTCCATCCTGAGGATTCTCTTCCCTCACTTCTTCACTCTTTTTCCTACCCTTTGTCCCCATTTGTCAAAGTTTCTAATTACAGCTGAGGAAGACAGCTCCTTAAAAGGATCTATATACGCAGGGAAGAGTCACTGGAATGGAACACCAGATGGGATACGGTGAGGGTGAGACGACCACATGAATGAAAGTGGTCCAGCCCACAGGCTCCCCACTCTGGGGATCACCTCTCCTCCCCACTTGGAGGAGTATATTCTAGGCCTTTTAAAATTAGACAAAAGAAGAGAAATAGATATAAACAACTGCAAATACAATGGAGGTTAAAAAATATTGCAAACAACTATATGCCAATAAATATAAAACTAGATGAAATTAATAAGTTTAATTTTAAGCTAAAATGCAAATAGAAAGCTTGAATAAATTAATATCCATTAAATAAGTTGAAATATTAATCAAAGACCTTCTCAAAAAAACCCCAAAAAGCCCCACATGCAAATAATTTTACATGTGTATGCTCCCACATATGCTTCTTACTTCATGTAAGAAGTAATCTATTCCTTATACAAATTATTCCAAAAATCTTTTTAAATTAACTCATTTTATTATTCCAAATACAAATAAGAAAAGAATACCTAAAATAATAATTTAAGGAGATTTTTAAAAAGCATTTCATAAATTTAACACATACATGCTGGAAAAGCTAAGAACACTAGAAGTAGAACTTCATTAATTTTATAAAGGCTATCTACAAAATAACTAATGCAAACATTACAGTTAATGGTGAAAATTTAGATATATTTCCTTAGGATCCAGAACAAGACAAGGAATAGTGCTACTACTGCTACTATTCAATATAGTACTTCAGGTCCTACCAACAAAATAAGACAAAAAAAAATAAGGATTACAAAATAAGAAAGAGATTATTTAGAATGGATTTAAAAAGCAACAACTCTGTGCTGCCCACAAAAGACAACTTTGAACAAAAACACATGGACTGGATGAAAGTAATTGGATGGAAAAAGATATATCGTATAGATAGCAAGCATAAGAAGGCTAAAGGGACATATCAATATCTGTTCAAATAGACTTCAAGACAAACACCATTACCAGAGATAGAGACATTTTACAAGTGAACACTCAATCATCAGGAATACATCATAGTCATAAATGTATATGCACCTAATAGAGCTTCCAAAATCATGAAACAAAAGTGCCAAAATTAAACGCAAGTATAAACAAAGCCACCACTGGAGATTTTAGCACCCTCTCTCAAAAATTGATAGAATAATTAGACAAACTCGATGAAAACACAGAAGAATTAAACCACAGTATCAACCTGCTTGACCTAAATATATTTATACAATACTACACCCAACAAGAGCAGAAGACACATTCTTTTCAAGTGCACGTGGAACACTGACCAAAACAGAGTATATTCTGGGCTTTAAAATAAGTCTTAATAAATTTTAAATAAGTTTAAAGGATTGAAATCCTAAACAGAGTTTGTTCTCTGACTATAAAGGACATAATCTAGAAATCAATAATTTTTAAAATGTCAGAAATACCTAAAATATTTAGAAATTAGATAACACACTCTTAAATAACTTACGTGTTAATGAAGGAATAACAAGGGAAATTAGAAAATATTTCCAAAGTAATGACCATATCTGAAAATATGGACAATTAATTACACATGACAATGACAATGAAAATACATTTCAAATTTTGTGGGATTTCAAACTAAATATCAAGGAAAATACAACATATAAAAATTTGTTCCTAGAAGAAAATTTACAGGTTTAAATGTTTATTTTTTCAAAAAATAAAGGTATAAAATGGCTTTAGGAAATTAGAAAAAGAGGAGCAAAGAACACCCAAAGAAACGAGAAGAAGAAAATAATAAAGAAAAGAAATCAAATGATATATAAAATAAACAATAGAAAAAGTTAACAAAGCCAAAAACTGATTCTGTGAAAAGGCCAACAAAATTGATGAACCCATAGTTAGACTGATCAGTAAGTACAAAGAAAGAACATAAATTATAAACATCAGAAAGTAAAAGCACTACAAATCCTATGGATATTAAAAGAATAATAACAAATACTATGAGCTAATTTATGCAATAAATTAAGCAACTTAAATGAAATGGACAAACCTCTTTAAAAATACATGTTAATAAAACTGACACAGATGAAATAATAAATCTGGGTAGCCCTATATCTATTGAAGAAATTAAATTCATTTTCAACAAACCATCCCACAAAAAAATCCCCAGGCCCAGATGGCTTCACAAGTGAATTCTGCCAAATAAATAATAATGAAATAAAAATAATCTCACATAAAACTCTTCCATGGATATGGTGGAAAAAAGAATTACTGACCCAATTATGATTGTAAGAACAGGTTTGATAAATACTGCCTGTGTGGCTTCCTTGTTAACGACGGCAGAAGTTGTAGTGACTGAACTTCCTAAAGAAGAGAAAGACCTTGCCATGCAATGAGTGCATGAGAGAAGATGAGAAGTACAGAAGCAGCCTTTCTATAGAAAGTAGAATTGATTATGTAAAATTATATATCATCTTTATGTAAAAATTTTTTCATTTGAAAATATATAGTCTTATTTCTGTTCATCAAAAAGGCCTAAAAGCAATGTCATTCCTGTACTTGGTCTTTACATACTATCCACCACCAGAAGGAATCAGAACTCCTTTAAGAAATGGTTGATTCCATGTCTGAGGCAGGAAATGTACAATATGGGTCTGGGATATCTTGTTAATGACAGAAAGCAAAAAAGTTATCAAAAAGTGATCAGTCATGTCCAAAGGACATAGGAACATGCTTGAAGAGGTTCCCACTAACCAAAATGCGACAACTTAAACATCAAGAGGAATAAAGACTGCACCTTAGTCATGCACATGAACACACACAAGTTGATAATGAGTTCAGAAGGATGATTTAAAAGGGGCGGTGGGGGGGGGGGGGGCGCAAAACAAAACAAAACTCATTAGATATTATGGAAATTTGCAAGGGTACCAAATCATTACTTGGTAAATTGATAATAAAAGGGAAAGAATTAAACATTTATCCCACCTTTCTGCATTTCAGAGTAACCAAATATCTTTGGTGGATGAGGACAGGTAGTTCTTTCATCAAAAATATCAGCTAATAAGTGCAGATAAAATAATAGAATTAGAAAATTGCCATTTGCCAATCTTAATGAACTAACTGATTCAGGCTATGCTCATCAATGGATGGTAGTACCATTAGATTAATGGTTTATAAGAAACTATGAAATGAAGGGATCAGGCTATCACCACTTGTACCTATGGGGCAAGCTTAATAACATTAAAGTGAGATAACCCAGCATTATATGTCATCTGATGTAAAGTAATAGGAAATAATACATGTGAAGGAAATACACAGAATTATCCATGATATATTCTTGCCAAAATAATGTGAATCTAAATCTAAGTTTCTACATCTAAATTCCAGTCTATAGGAAATACTACAGACAGAGAAACAAGTTAAGTGACATTATAGGAAGAAACATGCCAAATCCAGAATTTCTCAGGACACCTAATCCAGTTTCTTCAACAAGTCAAGAGCATGAAAAACCAAAAAAGAGAGGACCATTCTACTTTAGAACTAATGTAAAAGACATAATAACCAAATACAGTGAGAGTCCTTTGCTTGGATCCCAATTCAAATCAACTGCAAAAAGACATTTTTAGATAATTGGGGAAATTTTATTATGAACTGGAAATTAGATCATAATTAAAAAAAAAACATTTAAAATAACACAAGCGGGACTTCCCTGGTGGTCCAGTGGTAAAGAGTCCGCCTCGCAATGCAGGGGATGTGGGTTCGATCCCTGGTCAGGGAGCTAGGATCCCACATGCCATGGGGCAACTGAGCCCGTGTGCCGCAAACTACAGAGCCCACGTGCCCTGGAGCCTGTGAGCCACAACTAGAGAGAGAAAACCCGCACGTCACAATTAGAGAGAAGCCCGCACACCACAACGAAAATCCCGTGTGCCGCAACTAAGACCCGATGCAGCCAAAAATAAATTAAATAAATAATAAATAAATCTTTTAAAAAAATAAATAAAATAAAATAACACAAGACGTGATAATGGCACTGTGGTAATGTAAGAAAATGCCTCTCCCTTTTTTGAGATGCATACTGGTATATTTAGGGATTGAAATGACATGATTCTGAGATTTGCTTTGAAATACTTCAGTAAAAATAATTGGAGGATAGACGAAACAAGTATGTCAAAATGTTGATATTTGTTAAAGTTGGGTGATGGATAATTTTTCATAATAAAAATTTTAAAAGACAAAAGACCTAATATCATAAAAGTGCCAACCTGTGCAAACTGGTTTATAAAGTCAAAGCTATTATGATCAAAAACCTAAATGGATCTTGATAATGTTTGACAAAATCACTCTGAAATTTATATGGAAGCTCAAAGGGTCACACAGAACTAAGACAGTTCTAAAAAAGAATAAGATCAGAGAGATCTGCCTACCAAATTTAGAGATTCATTGTGATGCTGTAGTAATAAAGACAGTGAACTGTCATTGGCACAGGAAAAGACAAATACACCAGAGTCAAAGGACTAGAATCAATCTCACATAAAAATGGATTTTTGGCAGAGCAGACTTCACACAAGGGTGTGAAAGGATGAACTGTTCAGTAAATGCCACTAGGAAAATTGGTAATCTAATTACACACAAAATCAAATCAAATGCAGGTGGATTAAAAATGTAAAAGTGGAAGACAAAAATTACTAAACTTTTAAAAGACATATGTAATAGTGAGATTACAAATAGATCATTATTTGTTTACATTAGGAACCCTCAGATATTTCTAAATTTCTGAACAACGACAACATTTCTTGGCAATTTTTCTTTCTAGAAAGAGATTTTAAGATGTGGTCTTCATCCCTGAGGCCATACTGGGAAACCCTGGGTCAGTTCTGGAAGGTACCAAGCAGCACGTCACCCCACTTGGCGAAAAAGCAGCCCAGTGCCCACCACAGCATTAATGGCAGAGATACAAAATCCATTCTTAAGCTCTGGAAAGTTTGACAATTACTATGATTTTTATGCAGGAAAATGAAGGAACCCTCTGGTCTTTTCTTTCTCCAATGTGAAAAGAAAAATCTGTAACTTTACACATGTAAATGACCTTGTTAAGAGAGAAATTGTTATCCATACTCTTTGCCTGTGTTCTGAGCTGCACAAACAGTGATACGTGCTCAAATTTTTTCAGGCTTCAATTTAAGTTTTTTTTTTTTTTTTTGGCCACACCACACAGCTTGTGGGATCTTAGTTCCCTGACCAGGGATCAAACCCGGGCATTCGGCAGTGAAAGCACAGAGTCCAAACCACTGGTCCTCCAGGGAATTCCTAAGTATCATTTCTTTATATAGCTATTCCTTCTCTCTTCTCTGTCCTGCCCCTTATCTTTGTCCAGGATTGATATTACCATAATTGAATTCTCAATCTTTTCCTTTGTGACTAGTACTTTTTATGTCTTGAGAAATCCTTCCTTATCTTGAGTCAGAAATATGTTATACTATATCAGCAGTAGACAAACTTTCTTTGTAAGGGGCCAGAGGGTAAATATTTGGGGCTTTACAGACCATATAGTCTCTGTAGCAACTACTCAACTCTGCCACTGTGACACAAAACAGCCAGAGACAATATGCAATGAATGGACATGGCTGTGTTCCAATAAAACTTTATTTACGGACACTGAAATTTGAATTTTACGTAATTTTTACGTGTCACAAAGTATTACTCTTTTGGGTTTCTTTCAACCATATTTTACATGTGGACTTTTACAACATTCTAAAAAGGCAGTCTCTGTTTCAAGGGTGGCTTCAAACCCTTATTCAAAATAAAGTGTGTGGGCTCTCTATGGTTACCTTTCCACCCAATTAGGGAAATTTGTGTGGGTTATTTGGGGACTTCTAATTTACTTCTGATTTGAAGCTGGGTTCCAGATTACTAACATGAACATTAGAAATCTAGCATGCCTACGTATGTAAATATGTAGATCAAATATGTGATGTAATATGTGTGTTATATACATAAATATATACATTCAATATGTAATGTAGCTCCCCTCTTCGTCCTCTTGTTCCTATTCCTAACTCTTACTCAATACACCTACCTGATGTTTCTCAACATTTAGTGTACCTAAGAATCATTTGGAATGGTGTGATAAGATGCAGATTCCCAGTCTTACGCCTAGAGATTAAGATTCAGCGGATTTGTGGTAGACTCCAAACATCCCAGGTAAATCTGCTACAAGTGGGCAATAGAGCACAATATGAGAAAAATAGAATCAGGCCATGCAGTGCAAGATGGTGGGAGCAATACTGGCCCAGGGTGACAGAAATACTGAACAATAACAAAACAGGTCCTGAGAAAAATTACCCTAAGATATCAACTTTTGATGTAGCAGCTCTACCTCATATTGAATATGTTTATATTTGATAGTTGGACTGTGTTATGTGGGGACTTTGGAGTTGACTTGATCTGCCTGAAGGTTTAAGAAGCCTAGCAATTAATTATTACTAACTATATAATCTTGGTCAAATTACCTCATTCTTCTGAGCCTCAGTTTCCTCACCTATAAATTGAGAAAAATAATGTCATCGCATTGAATAAATGTATTTTATTTAAGATTTTCTTTTTTGGATGCTTATTCTTCTGGGGTCTCTCTTTGTACATAACGATCTTGGTATATTACCTGGCTTGAGACACACACAAACACACATACACATACCCCATTCCTTGTGCTACCCAAAGGGGCTGCTAACCTCCAGCAGACTTATTCTCTGGGCACCTGCCCCAACTCCATTTTCAGGGAGACATATTGTCAAAACCACAGAAAAGTTCCCTGCCTACACACCACACCTTCCCTTTCATTCTATAACCAGAAATAGTGGTTAGATGCCTAAAACTCTGAGGAATCTCTGCATTCCTCAGTTAGAGATTTAATACCTGCTTCCCCTTCCCATCCCAACTTCCCACTGAGTCTCAGAAGAGTTATTCTTGGGTTTACATCTTGCACACTCACACTGAGAAAGTGAACCTTTGACTTAACACCTGGTGTAAGCCACCAAAGGAAAGGAGGTTGACAACTGAAGTCTCTTATTCTTGTCATTTGCACTTTCTTAAGAGGAAATTTCAAAAGGATCATCATTGCTTTAAAAATGAATACAAGTGGTGTTTTGATCGATTGTTACCTTTTTCCTAATAGTTTTTGTGGGAAGAGGTGTCTGCCTGACTTCACTGTTAGCGCTTGCTGATGTACTTTCTCATGCACGCCAATGTCAGAGAGATACACCCAAGTCCCCTTTTTTCACCACAAGGAAATCTTTTTAGAAGTTTGGGCAAGTTAGCTGAGCTTCCATTTCTATATCTACAAAATGGAAATAGTGATTCTTACTTCACAGAATATTGTGGGGAGTATAAAATGAATGTGAAATCATTTTGAAAGTAAACACTTTATAAATACATAAATTTAGGTAATGAAATTTTAATCACATTGGCAACTCAAAGTCTCCTAGTTGGGTATCCTGGTATTCTTAGCTAGGTCTCAATGATTACAAGTAATACAAACCACATAAAACGAGCTTAAGAAAAATGGAGACATGTTTTATAAGAATGCCATAAATGGATCTTCATAGATCAATGGAATGGAATAGAGAGCCCAGAAATAAACCCACGCAGTTATGGTCAATTAATCTACAAAGGAAGCAAGAATGTACACTGGAGAAAATACAGTCTCTTCAATAAGTGGTGCTGGGAAAACTGGGCAGCTACACATAAAAGAATGAAATTAGATCATTCTCTAACACCATATACAAAAATAAACTCAAAATGGATTAAGACCTAAATGTAAGACTGGAAACCATAAAACTCCTAGAAGAAAACACAGGCAGAATACTCTTTGACATAACTCGTAGCAATATTTTTTTTGGATCAGTCTCCTAAAGCAAAGGAAATAAAAGCAAAAATAAACAAATGGGGCCTAATTAAACTTAAAATCTTTTGCACAGCAAAGGGAGCCACTGACAAAACGAAAAGGCAGCCTACTGAATAGGAGAAAATATTTCCAAATGATATGACCAATAAGGGACTCATATCCAACATATATAACAGTTCATACAACTCAACATCAAAAAAACATGCAACCTGATCAAAGAACACGCAGAAGATCGAAACAGACCTTTCTCCAAAGAAGACATGCAAATGGCCAACAGGCACATGAAAAGATGCTCAACAATGCTCATCATCAGAGAAATGCAAATCAAAACCACCTCACACCTGTCAGAATGGTAATCATCAAAAAGAACACAAATAACAAATTTTGATGAGGATGTAGAGCAAAGGGAACCCTCATACACTGTTGGTGGGAATGTAAATCTGTGCAGCCACTATGGACAACAGTATGGAGGTTTCTCAAAAAACTAAAAATAGAACTACCATATGACCCACCAATTCCGCTCCTGGGTATATATAAGAAAAAAACAAAAACACTGATTTGAAAAGATACATGCACGCCAATGTTCACAGCAGCATTATTTACAATTGCCAAGGTATAGAAGCAACCTAAGTGTTCATCAACAGATGAATGGATAAAGAAGATGTGGCATATATGTGTGTATGTGTGTGTGTGTGTGTGTGTGTGTGTGTGTGTGTGTGTGTATGGAATACTACTCAGCAATAAAAAAGAATGAAATCTTGCCATTTGCAACAACATGGATAGACTTGGAGGGTATCATGCTAAGTGAAATAAGTCAGACAGAGAAACACAAATACTGTATGATAACACTTACATGTGGAATCTAAAAAATACAACAAACTAGTGAATAAAACAAAAAAGAAGCAGACTCACTGATACAGAGAATAAATTAGTGGTTACCAGTGGGGAGAGGGCTGGGGGGGAGGGGCAATATAGGGGTAGGAGATTAAAAAGTACAAACTATTATGTATAAAATAAGCTACAAGGATATATTGTACAACACAGGGAATATAGCCAATATTTTATAACTATAAATGGATATAATCTTTAAAATTGTGAATCATTATATTGTACATCTATAACTTATATAATATTGTACATTGACTATACCTCAATTTTAAAATAATTTTTTAAACAAAAAAACAAAATAGCAACCTGTCAATAAATTTGCAAACTTAAAAAAAAAAAAGAATGTCATAGTGTCTTAGAAAACAAAACAAAACAAAAACAAAACTAGAACAGGAAAACAGCAGAGCCTTGAAAGGGACTAAAACCAGGAATTGGAAGATCCCTGCAACTCCTTCTGTCTTGTCTCTTGTCTTATTAGTTCTGCCTATCTTCTTCTTCTCCAATATCACCCTTAGGCTCAGGCAAGAGGGACCTCGGCCCTGGCCTCAGAACTTTAGAGGGTCCCACTCTTGCCCTTCCCAGACTGTGCCCTTCCCCAGGAGGCACAGAGTCCATGGGGTTAAAAAGATACACCCCAACACATGCATAGCCTCTCCCGTGTAAGTGTGGGGACGGAGTATACAGGAACTCTGCTATAGGAACTTTCTGCTCACTATTGCTAAACTTGTATCAATACCTAAAACTGCCCTAAAAAATAAAGCCTATTAATAATAATAATAATAATAAAAACAAAACAAAATAAAACAAACAAACAAAAAAACCCACAACTGTGCCTTTCCAGAGCCCATATAGCCCTTTCAAGAACATGGTCTGGGCAATTGAGGACACAGAACTCCCTGCTCCCAGAGGGCCTGAGTTTATTTCCAGGACCTGCTCTATCTTTTCTTTTCTGGGTCTGCCTTCCTGCGGACAAACTGTTCTGCAGGTGTGCCCCTCTAGTCCCAAGGCATGGCCAAAGTGGATGGTGCTTTGATGAGCTCCTGGAGTGTCTAGTACATGCAGTGCATGGCTCTTTGTGGTGCCTGATGGAAAGATGAGGGGCTACAAACCATCTCTCCCCCCAAAGTCACTTTCCATTGCAGAAAGACTCTGAAGAGTCTCAGAACTTTAAATTTTCAAACTTCACCTCCAAGGCTGTTATAAATTATATTTGTCAAGAACAGGAAGGTAAAAATACCATATTTCATAGTTTGTTTTCTTAATTTATGCCTTTCCAATATTTAAACATATGATATGAGGGCCATCATTTCTACTCTTGTTCCTGGTCCAATTAATGTTAGGGATAAACCAGTTATTCTTTCCCAAAGGCAGGTTGTATCCCAGCTCCAAGGTTATAAGCAATGGGCCCAGTCCCAGGTGGAGAACAAACTCCAGTCTCTCAGCTCTGACTCTGACTTCCTGGAAGAGAGTCTGGTTGGCTCAGCTCAGGTTGGGGAGGAGAGAACAGCTGCAACCCCTGGTCCAATCAATTGACTCTTTTCATGCCCAAAATGGGCATTTTCATAGAAATAAGACTATCAGGGGAAGGAAACATCCTTGTGGTAGAACAGGCAGTTCCCAGAGAAATGTGGCTGAGTAAATTCTCCACTGAGTATCCAAATTCACAGGTAAAATAAATGCAAGTTTTATTTCTCTTATTTCAGATTGGTAAAAAGAAAATATAGAAAATCAATATATTCCAGCTACAAGACAAATTATACCACGATTTGTTAGCCTTTTTTGCAGTTGGCTTTAATAGTAACAACTAATATGAACTATGGTAGAGACGAAATTTCTGTTCAAGAGAAAGTAGGGCTTCCCTGGTGGTGCAGTGGTTGAGAGTCTGCCTGCCAATGCAGGGGACGCGGGTTCGAGCCCTGGTCTGGGAGGATCCCACATGCCGCGGAGCAACTAGGCCCGTGAGCCACAATTGCTGAGCCTGTACGTCTGGAGCCTGTGCTCGGCAGCAGGAGGCCGCAATAGTGAGAGGCCCGCGCACCGCGATGAAGAGTGGCCCCCGCACCACGATGAAGAGTGGCCCCCGCTTGCCACAACTAGAGAAAGCCCTCGCGCGGAAGGGAAGACCCAACACCGCCATACATACATACATACATACATAAATAAAAAGAATGTAAGCAGACAAGAATAGCATTAAAAAAAAAAATTAAAAAAATTTAAAAAAAGAGAAAGTAAAGTGTTATTAAGATGATATTCAATCCCCATCCTCATATAGTATTTTTTAAAGGTGATCAGTGTGCTAATACAAGTCTAATACTTTTTCCTTATTAGAAAATCAAGCTAAAGTGTTTTTTAAAACATTCCATTGACTTATTCTTCCCAATCTCCTTTGTTTAAAAAAAAGCAACAAACCTAATAAGGTATACAATGTTTCATTAGAAAACACTTGCCAAGCCTTCTAGCTATAGCAGGATTAATACAGTTCATAATTGGGAACTCTTAACAGTCCTATTTGAAAAAATACAAAAGACTGGAAACCAGTATTTGCTTTGGATACAAGAAAAGCATGTAGAATAACATTGTTTCAGCAAGATTATCTCCATGTAACAGTATCAAATATGGAAGGAATGAGAAAGTATACTTTCAACATTTTCTGGAAAAAAGAAAAAAAGGGAAAACCTCATCAAAAGAAGTAAAAAGACTGGCATACATTGTTAGTGTTTCCATGTATGTTTCTTCACCTCAAATAACCTAATGTCACTGTTAAGGCTTAAACTGAAAGGCCCATCCATTCTACCCAAGTCTGAAGTTTAACATCCTCTACACTTTATGCAGACAAAACTTCTGCTGATTTCATTTGGCTTCCACAGACAATATGCAACCATCCAGAAGTTATCAGCAATTCTAAACAAAGGCATTATTTGCTCTGGAGCAACAGAGGGTCCGTACTATATAGGAAGGGCTTATGGGCAGTAATCCAGTTACAATGGGGAATAGAAGGGGTCTTCAAACATTTTTGCTTGAGTATACAATTAAAGAACATTTAAATACTATGAAGCCCCACCAACATTTTAAAGCCTAAATATAAAATCTCTCCCCCATAAGTTTAAATAGTAGGAAAAGATGCAATTCTGACATATTGTACATTTTGACATTTTTTTAAAAATGTCTTTTAAATGTATCAAATGTATCAAATGTATCAAAAAGAATGTAAATAATATAGTGATCTGACACCACCATCATTCATTTTAAAAACATGTGAACAAATTCTTCTCTAACAGTTCCTTTTGTTCCTTGAATTCTTATTTTCTTTTCACTTCCCTAACAGAATCACATGATGTAATATATTTTGTGTTTTCTGTCATATTAATCACCTCCATAATATTTCTTTGCAATAAAACCATGTATATAAATTGAAATTAAGTGGGGTTTTTTTCCCCTAAAACAACAATGGCCGAAGTGTTTCATTAAAAGACTTCTGGTTATCATTAGTATTAGTCAACAATTATTGCAAACATCATAAAGGACTGAACATTTGCAGTATGCTAGATTGCAGATGGGAGAGAGGTAGTAGGCCTTTTTTAGTCAAGTGGGAGGACAATTTTGAAGGAAAGTCAGCAAAAGAGAAATACAATCACTCTTGACCACGAGGAAAATTCTCAAGTAGATCAATTTTTAGAAAGAATAAACATGAAAGTTTAGTATCGATAAACTGACCCTCTTTAAGTTATATGTGCCCAAGTGCCCACTGGAAAATCTCCTTTTACCCCAGGGGACTGAATATTTTGCTTTGTAGATCTTTGAGCTAGATAAATTTATTTGAGGTTTCTTTTACATAATAAGCACGGTCTTTTTACGTAGATTATTTGTGCCAATCAACAAACCATTAAAGTTTGTAATGATGCTCTTATAGAACACTGAAGAAAATCCATTTGAAAATGTAGTATTTTTTTAATTTGGACTCGCTTGAGAGGCAGTTGGTAGAGATTAATAAGGAAACAAAACCATCTTCTTGCCACTCCTACCGTTAACAACCACCTATATTATTGCTACGGTTTGGACTGCAGAAGCAGCTGGTTCTTTCAACCCTTCCTAAATTACTCAACCCTTAGTCAACTTTGATTGCTGGCCTACGTAGAAAGATCTTCTTTTAGGAAAGTTGTATTCCCTTCCATCTCTGCTTGCAATTGACTCAATCCAGTCTGAATCTATATCTGCCTTGAAAACTTTGCTGAAAGAACTAAAGAAGCAACCAATACATTCCAATATCCTGATTTTTCTCTTTTTTTTACCTTTTTTCTTAGAACTATGGTCTCCATGAGCGTTTGGTTCACTTTCCAAGTTATTGCAGATGACAGCTTTTGAAATCTATTTCCATTGTGTAATAATGATAGCCAGCTTTCCAGACTGCAATAACTGTGTTCTTGAACCCACCACCTGACCACTCAGCCAGTGCCCACTTTTAAGTACCAAATTCTGTATTTTTTAGGACACAGGTTCAGTTGCTATAATAAAACCCAGAATAATAGTGACTTAAACAAAATAGTTTATTTTCACATAACAATCCAAGTTTAAGCAGAACTGGCTGATAGGCAGCTTCATGGTATTAGGAACACAGGGCTCATGTTATCTTGTTCTCCTGTCCTAAATAGTTGCAGTCATCAAAGAAGTCTCAGCATCACATCCACGTCTGAGAGAGCAGGAGGAGAAGAGAGATGCAGGGAAAGATTAAGGACATGACCCAGAAGTTGCACACATTACTTATGCTTAAACCCATTGGCTTGATCATATGGCCACAACTAGTGGCAATTGAGAAATGCAATCATTGGGTGGGTGGCCATGTACCCAAGCTTAAAATTCAACCTCATGGAAAAAGAGACGGGACTGGATATTGGGGGACAACTAGCAAACTCTGCTATAACGTTTACTGGAAAAGCTAAGCATATTACCTATGCAATGCCCGAGGAGTCATTTGCACAACTCCTCTAACTGCAATAGTAGTACTTGCCTCTTGATCAGGTCATGTGGGATGATCTGTTCAGTGACTGTTTTCTGACCTGAATGGCTAACAAATACCCTTCAAATAATAATTCAAAATGTGTGGGATGGCTTTATATCACATCAAAAAGAACTGCTGAGAGCAAACAGATTGATATTTTCTCAAAAGAAACATGACTTGCTTTAAAAGACACTGAAGAAAATACACATTTTCTTCTTGTAAGCTTTTCTTTTCATTAGAATGTTATATGCAGAAAGCAATTTTTCTTTCCCTTCCTCCTTCCTTTTCTGTTTCTCCTTCCAGGATTCATATTTAATAACCAGATGTAGAGTACCTTACTTATGACAGGAACTTTCACATATAATATTATCTGACTTAAGCTATACATCAATTACAAGAGATAGATATTATCCTTAATATAAAAATGAGGAAACCGGGCTTCCCTGGTGGCGCGGTGGTTGAGAGTCTGCCTGCCAGTGCAGGGGACACGGGTTCGAGCCCTGGTCTGGGAGGATCCCACGTGCCGCAGAGCAACTAGGCCCGTGAGCCACAATTACCGAGCCTGTGCGTCTGGAGCCTGTGCTCCGCAACAAGAGAGGCCGCGATAATGAGAGGCTCGCGCACCGCAATGAAGAGTGGCCCCCACTTGCCGCAACTAGAGAAAGCCCTTGCACAGAAACGAAAACCCAACACAGCCATAAATAAATAAATAAATAAATAAATTTTTTAAAATATGTCTTTAAAAAAAAAATGAGGAAACTGAGACTCAGAGAAGTTTAATGACTAGCTCAGGATCACATCACCAAGTCACACAATCACACTGTGGTATGGGCTTGTTAGAAACTTCCAGGAAACCATGTATCTCTGCCCCAGCCTAAAACAGGTGACATGCTACATAGCTTTCTATGAGAGTGTCAAGCACTGCAATCCAATAGATCAGAGAAACTGGTTTAAAGAGCAATTTTAGACCACATGGCAGAGATTGCTTGCTGTCACTCAATATGAATTCATTTCTTCTTCCTTAGTAACAGAATCTCCAATTTAACTGGGCACAAAGCTAGTCAACCTCCCTTGCACCCAAGTATGACAACTGTCAGCAAAATTTTTCTGTATACCATATAGAAAGTGTCCTTAGAGGAAAGAAGCATAGCCTCCTTCTTCCTTTATTACTTTTGCAGGATGAAATGTAGATATAATGTTGGAGCCTGTCGTGGGTTAAGTTGTACCTCCCTCCAAAAAATAAGATACGGTGAAGTCCTAACCCCCAGTCCCTCTGGATGAGACGTTATTTGGAAATAGGGTCTTTGCAGATGTAATCAAGATAAGGTTATTAGAGTGGGCCTTAATCTAATACAACTGCTATCCTCATGAGAGAAAACTTTGAACACAGACATATAGGGACAACACCACGTGAAGACACCCTGACGGGAACAGAAGGAAGACAATGTAGAGAAGATAGCCCGGTTATGACAGAGGTAGAGATCAGAGTAATACCTCTACAAGCAAAGGAAAACCAAAGAATGCCAGCAAGCAGCAGAAGCTAGAAGAGGCAAGGAAGGATTCTTCACTACATCCTTTAGAGAGAGTATGGCCATACTCCTTCATTTCAGACTTTCAGCCTCCAGAACTGTGAGACAATAAATTTCCATTATTGTAAGCCACCTAGTTCATGGCACTTTGTTGCAGAAGCCCTAGGAAACTAATACAGTGCCTGAGCAGTCATACTGGATCATGAGATGGCTTGCTGTGGATGTCAGAAAAGCAAGAGAGAAGAAGCCTGGGGCCTTGATGACTTCATAGAATAGAGTCTGAACTATCTGTCTATGCAGTTTTACATGAGAGAGAAACAACTTTCAATCTTGAAGCAACTGTTATTTGGAGTTCTTATTACTCACAGATGAACATAATTCTGATATGAGCTACATACCTCTCCTTTAAAAATGTACTACTAAGGGCTATGGTGCCTAATCCTAGCCTTCATGGAATATTCTGGTTCTCCATCCATTTTCTCAGTGGAAACAATTGGGAGTGTGATAAATCTTATCATAGATTCCAGCTTTACCAAGGAAGACAGTAAAATTAAGATGGTTCTTAAAGATTGCTGGGAACTGGAGGCAAATGACTCAGGGTTGAAATCATGGGTTATTCAGATTAAATATGATAGTAGCATAGTATAGTGGGTAAAAGAACAGACTGTGGCATCAAACAGTCTTGGAATCCAATTCCAATTCTACCCCTTACTAGATAGCTAAGTGATTTTGAATAAGTTATTTCACATCTCTACTCCTCAGGTTTCTTATCTATAAAATAGATGATAAAAAGAGGCATGCTAATGTTTTGCTTAACTGAGGATGGAGAGTATGAGTGCAAGATAATAATGAACTTACTGGATTGTTGAGGGGATTAAGTGAAAAATACACATGAAGTGCCTGACACAGTTCCAAGCATGTATTAATTTCCTTCCCACCATAGGGTTTTTGCACATGTAGTTCTATTTCCACGGATGTTCTCTTACTGTCATCAGATTCTGGTAAATAAATACTCTCTGTATGACTAATTCACATACATTAATCTCAGCTCAGAGCTCTTCTCTTCAGAAATTCCTGTCTTGGTCTCCCCTGCACCAAGGGCACACATAACTTGATGATTTTTAATCATAGCTCTTACTAAAATTTGATCTAGGATAATTATTTGTGTTATTATTTGATTGATTTCCATCTTTCCTTCTAGACTAGCACTCCTCAAAGTATGGTTTACTGGCCAGTGCTGATCTGCAAATTATTTATTACTTATCCTCCAGGAGATAAAAACAGAAACTAAGATTAAGTTTTTAGAAACTTTTATAACAATTTGATATAGTAATTATGGTTTGTATTTTTCATATTTGACTTTTTATTTTGTTTTTCTAGTAATTCATTTTTCTTATAATCTACAAAAGCATCTGTCCACAACTGACTTCTTAAATTTTTTAACTGATTGTAACAGAAAACAACTAACGAAATAGTAACAGTAAAGTCTTCTGTATCAATAATTACTTTAAATGTAAATGGATTAGATTCTCTAACCAAAAGACACAGAGTGGCTGAGTGAATTAAAAACAAGACCCAACTACATGCTGTCTACAAGAAATTCACTTTATTTATTTATTTATTTATTTTAGAAACTCACTTTAGATTTAAGGACACATATAAGCTGAAAATGAAAGGATGGAAAAAAATATTCCATGGAAATGGTAACCAAAAGAGAGCAGGGTTTGAAAGAAAAAAAGTCGCAAGAGAAAAAGGACATTATATACTGATAAAAGGATCAATCTACCAGGAAGATATAACAGTTACATATGCATCCAAGGTCAGAGCACATAAATAATATATAGCAAACACTGACAGAACTGAAGGAAGAAATAAACACCAATACAACAAAAGTAGGAGACTTCAGTTCCCCACCTTCAATAATGGACTGTAACATCTGAACAGAAGATCAGTAAAGAAATAGAGGGCCTGAATAACACAATAGAGCAACCATTTGCTAACATATGTAGAACATTCTACCCCACAACAGTAGAATACACATTCTCCTCAAGCACACACAGATCTTTCTCCAGGATAGCTCACATGTTAAGACAAAAAACTAGCCTTAACAAATTTAAGAAGATTGAAATCATACCACAAAGAAATGAAACTGGAAATCAATAGAAAAAGGAAAACTGGAAAATTGACAAGCATGAAAATTAAACAACATACTCTTGAACAACCACTGGTTCAAAGAAAAAAATCAAAAAGGAAATTAAAAAATATTTTGAGACAACAAAAATGAAAACACAACACACCAAATTTATGGGATGCTGCAAAAGCAGTACTAAAAGGGAAGTTCATAGAAATAAATGCCTGTGTTAAAAAAGAAAAAAGATTTCAAATAAACAACTTACCTGTGCACATCAAGAAACTAGGAAAAGGAGGAACAAGCTAATTGGCAGAAGGAAGGACACAACAAAGGTAAGAGCAGAAATAAATGAAATAGAAAACAGAAAAACAGTAGCAAAAAATGAAGCTAAGAGCTGTTTTTTTAAAAAAATAAAGTTTACAAATTTTGCCTAGACTGAGAAAAAAACAGAGAAGTCCCAAATATTAAAATCGGAAATGAAAGAAGAGACATTGCAACTGATGCCACAGAAATGAAAAGTATCAAAAGAGACTATGATGCACAACAGTATGCCAACAAATTGGATAACCTAGAAGAAACAGATAAATTCCTAGAAACATACTATAAATAAAATCATGAAGAAATAGAAAGTATGAATAAACCTCTAACCAACAAAGAGATTGACTCAATAATCAAAAACCTCCCCAAAAAGAAAAGTTCAGGACCAGATGGTTTCACTGATGAATTCTACCAAACATTTAAAGACAAATTAACACCAATCCTTCTCTTTCAAAAAACTGAAAAGGAGGGAACACTTGAAAACTCATTTTAAGAGGTCAGCATTACTTTGATACAAAAGACAGACAAAAACACCACAAGAAAAGAAAACTACATGCCAACCTGATGAAAAGAGGTGCAAAAATCCAGAGCAAAATGCTAACAAAGCAAATTCAGTAGCATATTAAAATGATCATAAGCATGACAAAGTGAGATTCATCCCTGGGATACAAGGATGTTTCAACATACAAAAATCAATTAATGTGATACACAACATTAATAGAATAAAGAATAAAAATCATATGATCATCTAAATGGATGCAGAAAAAGCATTTGAAAAAATCTAACACCTTTTATGATAAAAACTCTTAATAAACTAGGTATAGAAAAAAATGTACCTCATCATAATAAAGGATATATATGACAAGCCCACAACTAACATACTCAATGGTGAAAAGCTAAAACCTATTCTTTTAAGATCATGAACAAGGCAAGGATGCCCACTCTCACCACTTCTGCTTAACATAGTACTAGAAGACTTAGTCAGAGAAATTAGGCAAGAAACAGAAATAAAAGCCATCCAAATTAGAAAGGAAGAAGTAAAAGTGTTCCTGTTTGCAGACAACATGATCTTATATATAGAAAACCCTAAAGATTCCATTTTTTAAAAAGCTCTTAGAACTAATAAATTCAGTAAAGTTGCAGGTTACAAAATCAACATACAAAAATCAGTAGCATTTATACAGACTAACAATGAACTATCTGAAAAGGAAATTAGGAAAATTATCCTACTTATAATAGCACCAAAAGGAATAAAATACATATGAATAACCTTAACTAAAGGGGTGAAAGACTTGTATACTGAAAACTATAAATCACTGATAAAAGAAATGAATATGACACAAACAAATGGAAAAACATCTTGTGTTCACTGATTGGAAGAATTGATATTGTTAAAATGACCATACTATCCAAAGTAATCTACAGATTCATTGTATTCTCTATCAATATCCCAATGGCATTTTTTACAGAAACAGAAAAAACAATTCTAAAATTCATATGAAATCACAAAAGACTGTGAATAGCCAAATCAATTTTGAGAAAGAAGAACAAAGCTGCAGTATCACAGTTCCTGATTTCAAAATATATTACAAAGCTAGAGTAATCAGAACAGTACGGTACAATATCATTTTAATTAAAACATAAAATCAAAACAGAGTACAAAGCAGAGAGATAAATCTGTGCGTATATGGTCAACTAATATTTGACAAAGGTACCAGGAATACACAATGGGAAAAGGATAGTTTGTTCAACAAAAAGTGTGGGGAAAACTGGATATCTACATGTAAAAGAATGAAACTGGACCCTTACTTTACATCATACAGAAAAATCAACTCAAAATGGATTAAATTCTTAAACCTAAGACCAAAAACTGTAAAACTCCTAGAAGAAAACGTAGGAGAAAAACTTCATGACAGTGGCCTTGGCGATGATTTCATAGATATAACAGCAAAAGCACAGGCAACAAAAATAAGCAAGTGGTACTACATCAAACTAAAAAGTTTCTGCACAGTAAAGGGAGCAATTAAAAGGCAACGTACGGAATGGGAGAAAATATTTGCAAATCACATATCTGAAAAGGGGTTATTGTCTAAAATATATGAGGAATTCCTACAATTCAATAGTTAAAAAAAAAACTAATACTCTGATTTAAAAATGAACTAGACTTGAACATTTCTCTAAAAAAGACATACAAAAGGTCAATGGTATATGAAAAAATGCTCAACATCACTAATTATCAGAGAAATTCAAATCAAAACCACCATGAGATATCACCTCACATCTGTCAGTTTGCTTATTATCAAAAAAAAAGACAGGAAGTGTTGGCTAGGATGTAGAGAAATTGGAACCCTTGTACATTGTTGGTGGGAATGCAAAATGGTGCCACTGCTATGGAAAACAGTACGGAGGTTTCTCAAAAAATTAAAAATAGAACTACCATATAATCCAGCAGTCCCATTTGTGGGTATTAATCCAAAAGAATTTAAATCAGGATCTCTAAAAGATAATAGTGCTTTTATGTTTATTACAGCAATATTCACAATAGCCACGATGTGGAAATAACCTAAATGTCCACCAATAGATGAATGGATAAAGAAAATGTGGTATATACATAAAATAGAATACTCTTTGACCTTAAAAAGAAGGAACTCTTGCAATATACAACATGAATGAACCTTGAGGACATTATGCTAAGAAAAATAAGCCAATCACAGAAAGATAAATATTGAATACTTCCACTAATATAAGGTATCTAAAATAATCAAATTCATAGAATCAAAGAGTGGAATGGTGGTTGCCAGGGGCTAGAGAGAGGAGGAAATGGGGATAAAGTTTCAGTCAAGAAAGATAAATAAGCTCTAGAGATCTGCTGTTCAACATTGTACCTGCAGTCAACAATAATATATTATACACTTAGAAACTGGTTAAGAGGATAGATCTTATGTTAAGTGATCCTCTCACTATAAAATAAAATACAATATAAAATGAAAGTGGGGACTTCCCTGGTAGCGTGGTGGTTAAGAATCCGCCTGCTGATGCAGGGGACACGGGTTCGAGCCCTGGTCCGATAAGATCCCACATGCCACAGAGCAACTAAGCCTGTGCACCACAACTACTGAGCCTGTGCTCTAGAGCCCACGAGCCACAGCTACTGAGCCCACGCGCCTAGAGCCCATGCTCCACAACAAGAGAAGCCACCGCAATGAGAAGCCCGCGTACCACAACGAAGACCCAACACAGCCAAAAATAAATAAATAAATAAACATAAAAAATAAATAAATAAAATGAAACTGGTTTTTGATTACAGATAGTTCAAGAAGCACTGTTCTGGACCAGGGATCAGCAAACTTTTCCTGTAAAAAGTGAGAGTAAACATGTAGGCTTTCCAGGCCAATCAGTCTCTGTTGCAACACATAACTCTGCCCTTTTAGCATGAAAGCAGCCATAGACCATACATAAACAATGAATATGTCTGTGTTTCAATAAAACTTTATATTAAAAAAAGATGATGGGCCAGATTCGATCCACAAGCTGTAGTTTGCCAACCCCTGTTATAAGCCATGAAACTCCAGGGAGCAGATGTCTCATTTGTTTTAGTCTTCACTGTCTCTCCAGTGCCTAAAATATCCTTCACATAATAGGTACTCAATAACTATGTATTTAAAGATGATTAGTCTACTTTATGATGCAGGTGCAGGTCTTGCCTGAATTGATGTAGACGTCATATGTCCAGGGCTATCAATGCCATGGATGACCATGATAAGAATGTTAACTGACTCTGGTTAACCACAGATAACCAGATAAAAACCACAGATGTTCCACAGATCAAATATAGTCTGGGAAGCAAAGGCAGTCACCAGTTGCTTGAAAAAAGAAAGGAAGAGGGTACTGGCACTTGGTAGGGTTTTAAGGAAGCTGTGAAAGTTTGAGAAGAATGGTAAGGGAAGCTAAAAGTGGTGTGTGATAGATACATTGCTGAGCTGAGGTTGGAGAGCATGAGTGAGAGATGGCAATGACCCAGAGGGCAGCAGTGTCCTCTAACAAGGCCCTGGGCTTGGTGTTCCAGGTAGATTAGCCTAGAAGGAAGACTGTTGAATACATCCTTGTCCTTTTCCTCTTTAAAAACCTCTGATGATACCACAGGAGTGTGAGGGAGACCACGAGTACCATTTCAAGGCAGCTCTAAGCACACTGAGTAGACACCATGAGCAAGGCTCACCAACCCAAGTTGAAAAAAATTTAAGGACAAGAAGTTATCACTGAAATTAAACAGCAACAGATGTATCCAAGGAATATTGTGGGAATTTGATTCCTTTATGAATCTTGTGATAGATGAATGTGTGGAGATCATATCCAGGGCAACAGAACAATATTGGAAAGGGGATAATACAAGGAAATAGTATCATCATGTTAGAATCCTTAGAAAGAGTATAAATGATGGCTGTGTTCAGCAGAGAAATCAATTTCTTCCACACGTCCCATCCCCAAAGGGCTTGTTTTATTGTGATGTAAAAGTCAGGTGATACACACTTGTCATATTAAATTTTTTACTGAAATTTTTAAAAACCCAAAATGCTGATAACTTGCTAAGATCAGATCCAAAATCCCCTGACATCGAAAGTCTTTGATCATTTGGTTCCAAACTACCTTTCTCATCACTTCATGCCAGCTTCCCCTTCCCCAAAATATATTGTTCCTAGAGCCACACCAGGCCATTTACTCTTTCCCTCAACATGCCTGATGCTTTCACATCTTGACACCTTGGCTCTAGCTATTCTCTTCCCTGCAATGCCTTTCTCTTCCTCTTCATCCAGCAAAGTCTTAGTCCCCCCCTTGGAGACCTACAGTGTGAAGCCTTCATGGCTCACTTACCAGATAGTTTGTCTCTCATTCCACTGCTCTGCCATTACATTCTATCCCAATCATTTGTTTGCATGTCTGCCTGTGCGCTGAGACAGGGAGTTCCTTGAAAGCTAGTTTTAATATTCTGGTGCTTAAGCAGAATTGGCAAAAATGCAAAGAGCCCGTGATCTGCATTTAAAGCAATTATAGCAGTATTTTGTCCTGCATTCTCTCTTGCTACACTGATTTTCCTGCCTGCATTTATCCCTTCCCAGCTGAATCTTTTCTTTTGCTCTTCTCAGACCCAGACACAGGAGAAAACCTTTCTATGCAAGGTTGATAAGCTTATCTGTAAGAAGGGCTAAATAAATGTTTCAATTGTGTTTTTAAATTATTGAATACCCAAACCCACAAAGACATTTTTGAGGACTTTTCAATCCCATGTGTATTTTCAGGGAAGTGTATCTAATATGTTTTTATTAGTTAATTTACATTTAGCTTATCAACATAATGTACTTTTAGTCATTACACTCCAAATCTAACACATTCCCTTAGGAAGCACAACAATCTATTTTTTCTCTATTAACAGAGTGTTGTTTTCGCCAACTGAAACTTGACACATAATAATATAAATTAAACTGAATTTCTGGTTTCTTTAAAATAAAGTTTCTGAATGAACACAATAGAGTGCAAGATCTTTGGGTTAGTACCATCAGGGGACTACATTGGAACCCGACTCTTTTTTTTCTTTCCTTTTTATTTTTTAACTTTTTCTTTTTTTTGGCTGAATCAGGTCTTAGTTGTGGCACGCAGGATCTTTCATTCTGGCACACAGGCTCTTCGTTGTGTTGCATGGGTTTCTCTCTTGCAGTGGCGCACAGGCTCCAGAGCATGCAGGCTCTGTAGTTAAGGCATGCAGGCTCTCTAGTTGTGGCATGTGGGCTTGGTTGCCCCATGGCATGTGGGATCTTAGTTCCCCGACCAGGGCTTGAACTGACATCCCCTGCATTGCAAGACGGATTCTTAAACATTGGACCACCATGGAAGTCCCTCTCTCTTTCTTTCTTTCTTCTTTCTGTCTTTATTTCTTTCTTCCTTCCTTCCTTCCTCTCCCTCTTTCTTTCTTTTTTCTTTCCCTCTTTCTTTTTTCCTTTCCCTCTTACTTTGTTGTGTCATGAAACAGTTTCATATCATAACATTTTAATTTTATCATAATAAAAACATATTTTAAAGCCATTTGAGGTTACATGGAACACACTCAAAAGCTGTAGCATCAAAATGAAACAGTGTGAGGGGGGAGCTTCAAGATGGTAGAAGAGTAACACGTGGAGATCACCTTCCTCCCCACAAATACATCAGAAATACATCTACATGTGGAACAACTCCTACAGAACACCTACTGAACGCTGGCAGAAGACCTCAGACCTCCCAAAAGGCAAGAAACTCCCCACGTACCTGGGTAGGGCAAAAGAAAAAAGACAAAACACAGACAAAGAATAGGGACAGGAACTGCACCAGTGGGAAGGAGGTGTGAAGGAGGAAAGGTTTCCACACACTAGGAAGCCCCTTCGTGGGCAGAGACTGCGGGTGGCAGAGGGGGGAAGCTTCAGAGCCAAGGATGAGAGCGCAGCAACAGGGGTACGGAGGGCAAAGCGGAGAGATTCCCACACAGAGGATCGGTGCTGACCAGCACTCATCAGCCCGAGAGGCTTGTCTGCTCACCCGCTGGGGCGGGCGGGGGCTGGGAGCTGAGGCTCCAGCTTAGGTCGGATCGCAGGGAGAGGACTGGGGTTGGCGGCGTGAACACAGCCTGAAGGGACCTAGTGTGCCACAGCTAACCGGGAGGGAGCCCGGGAAAATGTCTGGAGCTGCCGAAGAGGCCAGAGACTTTTTCTTGCCTCTTTGTTTCCTGGTGCGCGAGGAGAGGGGATTAAGAGCGCCGCTTAAAGGAACTCCAGAGACGGGCGTGAGCCGCGGCTATCAATGCGGACCCCAGAGACGGGCATGAGACGCTAAGGCTGCTGCTGCCGCCACCAAGAAGCCTGTGTGCAGCACAGGTCACTCTCCACACCGCCCCTCCTGGGAGCCTGTGCAGCCCGCCACTGCCAGGGTCCCGTGATCCAGGGACAACTTCCCCGGGAGAACGCACGGCGCGCCTCAAGCTGTTGCAACGTCATGCCAGCCTCTACCACTGCAGGCTCGCCCTGCACTCCGTACCCCTCTCTCCCCCAGCCTGAGTGAGCCAGAGCCCCCGAAGCAGCTGCTCCTTTAACCCCGTCCTGTCTGGGAGAGAACAGACGCCCTCAGGTGACCTACATGCAGAGGCGGGGCCAAATCCAAAGCTGAACCCCGGGAGCTGTGCGAACAAAGAAAAGAAAGGGAAATCTCTCCCAGCAGCCTCAGGAGCAACGGATTAAATCTCCACAATCAACTTGATGTACCCTGCATCTGTGGAATACCTGAATAGACAATGAATCATCCCAAACTGAGGAGGTGGACTTAGGGAGCAATGATATTTTTTTTTCCCTTTTTCTCTTTTTCTGAGTGTGTATGTGTATGCTTCTGTGTGTGATTTTGTCTGTATAGCTTTGCTTTTACCATTTGTCCTAGGGTTCTGTCTGTCTGTTTTTTTGCTTTTTTGTTGTTTTTGGTTTTTTTTAAGTACAGTTTTTAGCACTTGTTATCACTGGTGGATTTGTTTTTTGGTTTGGTTGCTCTCTTCTTTCTTTCTTTTATTTGTTATTACTTGTTAAAAATTTTTTTAATCATTATTTTTTATTTTAATCACTTTATTTTATTTTATTTTACTTTATTTTATTTTATCTTCTTCTTTCTTTCTTTCTTTTTTTTCTCCCTTTTATTCTGAGGCATGTGGAGGACAGGCTCTTGGTGCTCCAGCCAGGTGTCAAAGCTGTGCCTCTGAGGTGGGAGAGCCAAGTTCAGGACACTGGTCCACAAGAGACCTCCCAGCTCCACATAATACCAAACAGCGAAAATCTCCCAGAGATCTCCACCTCAACACCAAGACCCAGCTTCACTCAACGACCAGCAGGCTACAGTGCTGGACACCCTATGCCAAACAACCAGCAAGACACGAACACAGCCCCATCCATTAGCAGAGAGGCTGCCTAAACCCATAATAAGGCCACAGACACCCCAAAACACACCACCAGACTTGGACCTGCCCACCAGAAAGACAAGATCCAGCCTCATCCACCAGAACACAGGCACTAGTTCCCTCCACCAGGAAGCCTACACAACCCACTGAACCAACCTTAGCCACTGGGGACAGACACCAAAAACAATGGGAAGTACGAACCTGCAGCCTGTGAAAAGGAGACCCCAAACACAGTAAGTTAAGCAAAATGAGAAGACAGAGAAATACACAGCAGATGAAGGAGCAAGGCAAAAACCCACCAGACCTAACAAATGAAGAAGAAATAGGCAGTCTACCTGAAAAAGAATTCAGAATAATGACAGTAAAGATGATCCAGAATCTTGGAAATAGAATGGAGAAAATACAAGAAAAGTTTAACAAGGACCTAGAAGAACTAAAGAGCAAACAAACAGTGATGAACAACACAATAAATGAAATTAAAAATTCTTTAGAAGGGATCAATAGCAGAATAACTGAGGCAGAAGAACGGATAAGCGATCTGGAAGATAAAATAGGGGAAATAACTACTGCAGAGCAGAATAAATAAAAATGAATGAAAAGAATTGAGGACAGTCTCAGAGACCTCTGGGACAACATTAAATGCACCAACATTCGAATTATAGGGGTCCCAGAAGAAGAAGAGAAAAAGAAAGGGACTGAGAAAATATTTGAAGAGATGATAGTTGAAAACTTCCCTAATATGGGAAACGAAATAGTTAATCAAGTCCAGGAAGCACAGAGAGTCCCATATAGGATAAATCCAAGGAGAAACATGCCAAGACACATATTAATCAAACTACCAAAAATTAAATACAAAGAAAAAATATTAAAAGCAGCAAGGGAAAAACAACAAATAACACACAAGGGAATCCCCATAAGGTTAACAGCTGATCTTTCAGCAGAAACTCTGCAAGCCAGAAGGAAGTGGCAGGACCTATTTAAAGTGTTGAAGGAGAAAAACCTACAACCAAGATTACTCTACCCAGCAAGGATCTCATTCAGATTCTATGGAGAAATTAAAAGCTTTACAGACAAGCAAAAGCTAAGAGAATTCAGCACCTCCAAATCAGCTTCACAACAAATGCTAAAGGAACTTCTCTAGGCAGGAAACACAAGAGAAGGAAAAAGCCTACAATAACAAACCCAGAACAATTAAGAAAATGGGAATAGGAACATACATATTGATAATTACCTTAAATGTAAATGGATTAAATGCTCCAACCAAAAGACAAAGACTGGCTGAATGGATACAAAAGCAAGACCCGTATATATGCTGTCTACAAGAGACCCACCTCAGACCCAGGGACACATACAGACTGAAAGTGAGGGGACGGTAAAAGATATTCCATGCAAATGGAAATCAAAAGAAAGCTGGAGTAGCAATTCTCATATCAGACAAAATAGACTTTAAAACAAAGACTATTAGGACAAAGAAGGACACTACAGGACACTACACAATGATCAAGGGATCAATCCAAGAAGAAGATATAACAATTGTAAATATTTATGCACCGACCATAGGAGCACCTCAATACATAAGGCAAATACTAACAGCCATAAAAGGGGTAATCAACAGTAACACAATCATAGTAGGGGACTTTAACACCCCACTTTCACCAATGGACAGATCATCCAAAATGAAAATAAATAAGGAAGCACAAGTTTTAAATGATACATTAAACAAGATGGACTTAATTGATATTTATACAACATTCCATCCAAAAACAACAGAATACACATTCTTCTAAAGTGCTCATGGAACATTCTCCAGGATAGATCATATCTTGGGTCACAAATCAAGCCTTGGTAAATTTAAGAAAATTGAAATTGTATCAAGTATCTTTTCCGACCACAATGCTATGAGACTAGATATCAATTAGAGGGAAAAAATCTGTAAAAAATACAAACACATGGAGGCTAAACAATACACTACTTAATAACCAAGAGATCACTGAAGAAATCAAAGAGGAAATCAAAAAATACCTAGAAACAAATGATAATGAAAACACGACCACCCAAAACCTATGGGATGCAGCAAAAGCAGTTCTAAGAGGGAAGTTTATAGCAATACAATCCTACCTTAAGAAACAAGAAACATCTCAAACAACCTAAACTTACAACTAAAGCAATTAGAGAAAGAAGAACAAAGAACACCCAAAGTTAGCAGAAGGAAAGAAATCATAAAGATCAGATCAGAAATAAATGAAAAAGAAATGAAGGAAACGATAGCAAAGATCAATAAAACTAATAGCTGGTTCTTTGAGAAGATAAACAAACTTGATAAACCATTAGCCAGACTCATCAAGAAAGAAAGGGAGAAGACTCAAATCAATAGAATTAGAAATGAAAAAGGAGAAGTAACAACTGACACTGCAGAAATACAAAGGATCATGAGAGGTTACTACAAGCAACTATATGCCAATAAAATGGACAACCTGGAAGAAATGGACAAATTCTTAGAAATGCACAACGTGCCGAGACTGAACCAGGAAGAAATAGAAAATACGAACAGACCAATCACAAGCACTGAAACTGAAACCGTGATTAAAAATCTTCCAACAAACAAAAGCCCAGGACCAGATGGCTTCACAGGCGAATTCTACCAAACATTTAGAGAACAGCTAATACCTATCCTTCTCAAACTCTTCCACAATATAGCAGAGGGAGGAACACTCCCAAACTCATTCTACGAGGCCACCATCACCCTGATACCAAAACCACACACATATATCACAAAGAAAGAAAACTACAGGCCAATATCACTGATGAACATAGATGCAAATATCCTCCAAAAAAATACTAGCAAACAGAATCCAACAACACATTAAAAGGATCATACACCATGATCAAGTGGGGTTTATTCCAGGAATGCAAGGATTCTTCAATATACACAAATCAATCAATGTGATACACCATATTAACAAATTGAAGGAGAAAAACCATATGATCATCTCAATAGATGCAGAGAAAGCTTTTGCCAAAGTCAACACCCATTTATGATAAAAACCCTCCAGAAAGTAGGCATAGAGGGAACTGTCCTCAACATAATAAAGGCCATATATGACAAACCCACAGCCAACATCGTCCTCAATGGTGAAAAACTGAAACCATTTCCACTAAGATCAGAAACAAGACAAGGTTGCCCGCTCTCACCACTATTATTCAACATAGTTTTGGAAGTTTTAGCCACAGCAATCAGAGAAGAAAAAGAAATAAAAGGAATCCAAATCAGAAAAGAAGAAGTAAAGCTGTCACTGTTTGCAGATGACATGATACTATACATAGAGAATCCTAAAGATGCTACCAGAAAACTACTAGAGCTAATCAATGAATCTGGTAAAGTAGCAGGATACAAAATTAATGCACAGAAATCTCTTGCATTCCTATACACTAATGATGAAAAATCTGAAAGAGAAATTAAGGACACACTCCCATTTACCACTGCAACAAAAAGAATAAAATACTTAGGAATAAACCTACCTAAGGAGACAAAAGATCTGTATGTAGAAAATTATAAGACACTGATGAAAGAAATTAAAGATGATACAAATAGATGGAGAGATATACCATGTTCTTGGATTGGGAGAATCAACATTGTGAAAATGACTCTACTACACAAAGCAATCTACAGATTCAATGCAATCCCTATCAAACTACCACTGGCATTTTTCACAGAACTAGAACAAAAAATTTCACAATTTGTACGGAAACACAAAGACCCCGAATAGCCAAGGCAATCTTGAGAAAGAAAAACGGAGCTGGAGGAATCAGGCGCCCGGACTTCAGACTATACTACAAAGCTACAGTAATCAAGACAGTATGGTACTGGCACAAAAACAGAAATATAGATCAATGGAACAGGATAGAAAGCCCAGAGATAAACTCACGCACATATGGTCACCTTACCTTTGATAAAGGAGGCAAGAATATAAAGTGGAGAAAAGACAGCCTCTTCAATAATTGGTGCTGGGAAAACTGGACAGCTACATGTAAAAGAATGAAATTAGAACACTCCCTAACACCATACACAAAAATAAACTCAAAATGGATTAAAGACCTAAATGTAAGGCCAGACACTATAAAAAACTCTTTGAGGAAAACATAGGCAGAACACCCTATGACATAAATCACAGCAAGATCCTTTTTGACCCAGCTCCTAGAGAAATGGAAATAAAAACAAAAATAAACAAATGGGACCTAATGAAACTTAAAAGCTTTTGCACAGCAAAGGAAACCATAAACAAGACCAAAAGACAACCCTCAGAATGGGAGAAAATATTTTCAAATTAAGCAACTGACAAAGGATTAATCTCCAAAATTTAGAAGCAGCTCATGCAGCTCAATAATGGCCCATTATTAGAACTGAGGCACAAAGTCAGAAACCAATTTAGGTGCAAAAATCATGATGCTGCATCACAGAATTCTTTATTTTTTTATTTTTTATTTTTTTAATTTTTGGTTGCATTGGGTCTTCATTGCTGCGCAGAGGTTTTCTCTAGTTTTGGGGAGTGGGAGCTACTCTTCATTGCGGTGCACGGGCTTCTCACTGTGGTGCCTTCTCTTGTTGTGGACCACGGGCTCTACGCATGCGGGCTTCAGTAGTTGTGGCACCTGGGCTCAGTAGTTGTGGCTTGCAGGCTCTAGAGCACAGGCTCAGTAGTTGTGGTACACAAGCTTAGTTGCTCCACGGCATGTGGGATCTTCCCGGATGAGGGCTTGAACCCATGTCCCCTGGATTGGCAGGTGGATTCTTTTTTTTTTAATAAATTTATTTATTTTATTCATCTATTTTTGGCTGCATTGGGTCTTCGTTGCTGCGCGCTGGCTTTCTCTAGTTGCAGTGAGCGGGGGCTACTCATCGTTGAAGTGCGTGGGCTTCTCACTGCGGTGGCTTCTCTTGTTGCAGAGCACAGGCTCTACGCGCATGGGCTTCAATAGTTGTGGCTTGCGGGATCTAGAGAGCAGGCTCAGTAGTTGTGGTGCACGGGCTTAGTTGCTCTGCGGCATGTGGGATCTTTCCGGACCAGGGCTCGAACCCATGTCCCCTGCATTGGCAGAGGGAGTCTTAACCACTGTGCCACCGGGGAAGCCCTGGCAGGCGGATTCTTAACCACTGCGCCACCAGGGAAGTCCCCAGAATTCTTTAGATTACTGTTACCTCTCCTCAATATTGGTTCTGAAGTTTAGGATGAGTTTGAATATGCTTTGGGGTTCAAGTGCAATCAGCGGTGGGGAGGAAAGTACTGCAGAATCCAACAAACAGAGCTGAAAATTGGTCCCTGCCGGCATGACTTTCACTGCAAGAACTGAGAAAGGGACAGGGGAGGTGGTCCCGGAGAGGAAACATGAGTTACTGTTCATGGAGGAATATTTCATGGATATCAAGTTGGCAAAAACAAAAACTGTCCCCTACTGTGAGGTTCAACACAGTGCTGTTGTCTAATGAATAAAGAGTAGGAAAATGATAGTATGTGTTCTGAAAGGTTTAAGCTATAGATCCATCCCAAACCATTAACTTCTGTGGGATCTATGTGATTTTAAGTATTGGGCAGGATTAAAGCTTTCACAGTTTGCTGAAAGTTCTAAGTGCACTTTGGACTGATGACTGAGTCTCCTGTGTGAAAACAGTAATGAACTTTGCTCTCTCTTAGTTTGTCTTTCTTTCTCTCTGGCTACTGAAACCTCGATTTCTAAAGCTATAAGTATATACTTACAGCTTATAGTACACTTACAACCTGTGCTTCAAGAACCTGCAACTATTCTTTCTAGTACTGCAAGGTCAATTCAGCTAATTAATGACACCAAGAATAAAAAAATAAGGAGATAAATACTATTTGAGATCAAACTCATGGCCATTGTCCATCTAGCCCAGGAATAGACAATGGGTTGATTCTATGATGGCAACTACCAAAGCCTAGGAACGTGATCCCAAAATAATCCTTAGCTTCCTTTTATAGCAATTATGGATTTTCATCATAAGCCAATGGTACTTTTTTTCAAAATCATGCCTTTTCTAACTGTGCATTGAGACCCATAAGTGGGTTGTAAAATCATTTCAGTGGGTTGGGACTAGACTTTTTAATTAAACAGAAAAAATAGAGCTGAAGAGTAGAGAAGTAAAGGGAAAAAAGAAAACTTTTGTTTTAGTTGTGTGTGTGTGTATGTGCTGGGTCCCTACACAAAATACATTTTTTCCTATGGATTACATTTTTAAAAATACAGACATAGACATAGACATGGATATAAGTATAGAGATATAGCTATATATTAAAGAAATAGCTAGCAAACTCTCCCCAAAATACTATCATCAATCCCATGTAAGGCATTCTCCACCATAATATTCATGGGCATCTACAGAAATACAATTATAATAAAAATGACTACCTTTGACAAGACCAGGGATAACTAAAAGTTAAAACAGAAAGAACAAGTTACTTAAAGTTTGGAAGACAAACTTAAGCTGAACTTCTCCAACCTTAATTTTCTCATGTTATAAAGAAAATCAGAGATGATTTAAAGAATAAGCTCTCAAAATACTTCATTCTATTCTCTTCTATTCTTCTGTTCTGCCAACCCCAAATATTTGAGTATTGTCATTCACTTTCATCCAACTCTAATATCAAACATTTTTCATACAAAATAAGTATGATGTCTTTCTTATTTTAAGAAAGTTTCTTTTTTCCCTAGAGAATGAATTCCCATTCAACAAAGAAAATGTAGAAGAAAGAAAATCACTCTTAGATCTAATTATTTAAAACAAATAGTGAAGATTTTTCTAAGCAGCATAAATTATCTAATACTTTCAGAGAGATTTACTTTAAACTGTAAGATAAGAACATGTTTACAAATTACATTATACAGGGTCTTCTGCTTGACTTATACCTTTGAGTTATGCAGAGCTATACAAATGTAGTTCCTGATAAAATAGACAGCAAATCAGTATAACACTGCAGTATCAGCCTTTGTGTTGGCAGAAATGCCCACTGATATTCTGGAGTGGGGGTGAACACTGGAATTCCTTTTAAACAGAGTATCAGCTGCATAATTCTCCTCTGATCTCACACCCACTTGTGCCGATCTTCCTTTTTCTCTGCCCAGGCACAGAGTGGAAAGAGATCAGAACACAATTCTTACACTCCCATTCTGCTCAACTCCAGTTCAAAGATAGACATGAAATGCAAGCAGGGTGTGGTTACACTTGTGGGATGTGAGTTTGGCCAGAGCCTGAGCATTGTTATCTCATCTGTTTTATTCACTCCCTGTGCTCTCAAAGTCCTATCTCTGATTCATTTTTTCTCAACCCTCTGAATCTTGAACAGAAAGAACTGCATTTTAGAACTAGAGCAGTGACGAGTATCATCTAAACCCTAAGTCCTTGCTATGGTACATAAGATGCTCCATCATCAGGTCTCTGTCTGTCCCTGTGACCTCCTCTTCTGCAACCCTCCCCTTCTTTGCACTGCCCTCCTTGCGAGCCTTAGACAACTCCAGCATGCTCCTGCCCCATATCCTGTTCCCTCTGCCTACCTTCCCTTGGGTTTCTGCATGGCCTAATTCAGATCTCTGTTCTACCTCTGAATCTAGAACTTTCCTGGGCCCATCACTCTGTATCCCATATACTTTGCTCTATTTTTCTTCATAGCATTTAAGTGCTTCGTTTGATTTCTTCTGCTGCAAACATGGGCTTTAGTGTCAGACACACCTAAGTCAGAATCCTGTCTCTGCCTTTGCTCTGATCTAGGACAAATTACATAATCATATACCTTAGACTCCATTTCCTTACTGGTAAAAATGAATTATTGTATAGTTAAAATGGAATTACATGTAAAAGTTCTGAACTCAATGCCTTATTAGATTAGAATTCAAGTTTCATAAGGGCAAAGATTTTGTGGGTTTAAAGCTGTACCTTATCCCCCAAAACAGTACCAAGTATTAGTTTCATAAACATATTTTGAAGGAAGGAAATAAGAGAAGGAGGGAAGGAGAGAGGGAGGTACAGAAGGAAGGAAGGGAGGGAGGAAGGAAGGAGAACAAACGATTATGTGATCAATTTAAATTATGATTATTGTTATTCATTTTCTTCTACCAAAGTGGCTCTGAAATGCTTCTTTGAAAGAAGACATGTATGGTAAACGAATATGCACCTAACTTTTCCTAATGCACAAGAGGTCCTCCTATTCCTTCTCACCATCTGACTCCTAAAAGTTATTCAATCCTTATTTCTAATGACATCTGAAAATAAGCAAATAAATTAAAACATAAGAAATAACATACTGAAGCTAAGATAGCAGTGGTATAGGTCAGACAGGCAATAGCTGAGACCCAGAGTCTAGAGAGACCTGCTAAAGTGAGATGGTCCATATAGCTGATGACCCATAGCTATGAAGGTCTCCAGACAAGAGAATGAATTCTTTGCATACTCAATGTTAGAGGCCCTCTGGGAGGCCCGCAAGCAAAGCCCAGAATAAAAGGTATCTGTCAACAGGTAACAGGAAAAGTCCAGGTAAGCATGAACTCAGCGTCATGGAAATCTAACAGTGGTCCTCCGGCTAACTGTGAGCTCCATGAGGTCAGGGACTTTCTCTGATGTATTCTCTTCCACATCCACAACACCTAGCCAATTCCCCAATATTGTGCATCCTCGATGATTATTTATTGAGTGAATAAATTACGAATCAAGTAAGATTATTTTTCAATTAAAGGTAACAGCCCCAACACAAGTTCTCTTAAAAAATAATGTAACTAAGCAGGCCAGGTTTAGATTTGACTACAGAAGCAGCTGAATGCAGGGCCCAAATATTAATATTGGGTTGTAGTCTTTTCATCTTTCCCTTTGGATGACTCCATTCTCAGCCCACCAACACTTCCCAAGGCTACATGTTTTGTTAGTCATGCAGCAGGAAAATTCGCACACATGAATGCAGGGGGAAGCATGTTGCATTGCCTCTGCTTGGGACATACACCATTTCTGAGACAATCACTGGAGCGCTGGAGTTAAGGGAATGCAAAGCACTGATTGTCTGAAGCCTCTTGGAGAATAGCATACAGTATTCACAGTAACCACCTGGGCTGACGGAAAAGATGAGGGGGTGGGATTCACCAAAGGGAAATCTTGTTAAGGTTATTTCTGAGAAGAAGTGTGAGTTTGGGCTCCATAAACAATAAAATTCAACATTGAGGCAGCGGGCCCAGGCACGAGGGTGCCACCCTGAATCAGGGTAGTTCTGCAGCAGGGACCCAAGAATGAGGTCTAGAATAGGCTCCAGTACCTGGAAGCATTGATGGGAGTAAGGCAATGCTGGAGGTCTTGGAGTGCAGCTTGGGTTAACCATAGAAGTATGACTCAGTCATGAGCCAATGTGATTAGGAACCGTTACTAAAACTAAGGGGAAAGGCAAGACTGCAGGTGAACTTAAAGTGGGATTTGATATTAAGCTCTCAAATCCTTCCTTTGAATGAGAACATGGTTGGTTTTGGTGAAGCCGAGCAGGTGGTAGCATTCAGTGATGAATTAAAGTATGTAGGGGTATTTAAGACGTTGGACATAGAATGATCAGGATGATAGTAAGGTTCAGAATGTCACCACGGGACGCATTTATTATCCTCTTACTTTACTAGGTCTCAAATATATCTTCCAGTAGTAACTTTATTCAATATTTTTTATGACATTTGAAAACTAGCAAATAAAGTAAAACATGAGAAGTAACATGCTGAAGCTAGGATAGCACTTCACCTTTAAGCATGCTTCAGACTCTTATATCAAACTGCACATTTGACATATCTACTATGATGTGCCACAGGTACCCCAACTTCAACTTCCCACTTCATCTCCCACTTCTTCTTGCCCCAATCAATATAGTATTTTCCTCCAAAACTGGCTTTTCTCCTGTATTGCCAGTCTCAATTAATAGCACCTTTATCTAAGCCAGAAACCTATCTATCATCTCTCTCTGCCTCTGTCTATGCATGCATGTATGTATGTATGTGTGTGTGTGTATATAATATGCATGTACCTATCTATTATGTCTCTACCTCTATTTCTCCTAATCATCAAATCCTGCCTTTTATTTCCTATATATTGCTTGACTCCACCCCCTTCTTCCCACCCCAAAAACTGCTGCCCTAATTCAGGTCCTCATCATCTTTTGTGTAGGGTATACTTCAACTGTCTCCTAACTGGATACCCTACCTTGAGATGAACATTCCTGAAAACCATAGTCCATATAGTTTCTCTGTGTTCACACAGCATTCTGTGCCTGCTCCCTACTTAACATTTACAGTATCATACTGAGATTATGGGTTTATGTGTCTGTCCCCCTTACAAGATATTAAATTTCTCAAACGTGAAAGTTCATCTTCAAATCCTCAGTACCTAACACAACGTCTACTGAAGTGGACCAAGTCATTGAGTGTTCATATACTTAAAGGCAAGACTAGGTCAATAAATACTTAAAACTCTCTGCTAATCATATAGTCACAAACAAAACATCAGTAGAGTTTTATTTGGGGGTCGCTGTGTAAAGAGTTTTTCCTTGGCACTTTTGTGCAATAGGCCAGACTTTTTCTGAATTAGTGAACAAAATTCTACTTTATTGGAATCTTCTGATTAGACTACATGATTTACTTTAATCAACAATTTCCAGATGCAAAGGCCTGAGGTTCTGTAAAATGCACATTATATATGCGAAGATGAAAGAAAACATTCCAAACTTGGGCTGTTTCCCTTAATTATAATTACAGATAGCCTACTTTACACCATCATTCTGAAAAAGATCCAGAATATCTTTCACATCAATTTGAAAACTCTATCATAGTAGGGTAACTTTGTGTAAGTAATCAGTTAAAAACTCCAACTAAAGAGTGACATAGCATTCTTTTTTTTTAATTTTATTTTTGGCTGCGTTGGGTCTTTGTTGCTGCGCGTGGGCTTTCTCTAGTTGCGGTGAGCGGGGGCTACTCTTCATTGCGGTGCGCGGGCTTCTCATTGCGGTGGCTTCTCTTGTTGCAGAGCACAGGCTCTAGGCGCATGGGCTTCAGTAGTCGTGGCATGCGGGCTCAGTAGTTGTGGCTTGCGGGCTCTAGAGCACAGGCTCAGTAGTTGTGGCACACGGGCTTAGTTGCTCTGTGGCATGTGGGATCTTCCCGGACCAGGGCTTGAACCCATGTCCCTTGCACTGGTAGGTGGATTCTTAACCACTGCGCCACCAGGGAACCCCAACATAGCATTCTTACCATGAGAAGACAGTGAACTTTCCTCTGAATTTATGGATTAATAGAGTTAGTTATATGTTATAATTTTGGCTCACCTACTTAAATGATGCTTTGATTATGTAAGATAATAAAATTTTTAATCATGTTTCTAGGTTACCACATGTTTATCTTTGTTTTAATTATGATATATGACCTGCTTTAACTATTCATTCAAGAGACATTATATGTTTATAGGTATGTGTTTATAGTAAAATTGCTTAGATGAATCTATAATAGGCTGTGATTCTAATAATGAAAATTTTTTAATGTGCCTTCTTCTTACTTTTCTCTGCAAGAACGTTCATCTGAAAAAAAAAAAGAGTTGTTATCTTTTTAAAAGGATGAAAGTACCTATTGATTTTATATGTTTTTATGTACTGTGACCAAAACCCCTTCTTAAGGACTATTTTTGTCTTTCTTTTTAAAAGATGTGTCATATTAGAGAATGTTTATCTTGTAACTCCAATGTGTAATCCAGAAGTAATACTAATGAATTTGCTCAAGACATAGCCTTAGTGCTGTGTGATGAAAAGACTATAGGTAATGGATGCTCTACAGAAACAAGTGATCTAAAGTTTAACCAAAAGGTTAAGGGCAAAAAAAAGGCACAAGTTAGGGATAATGTTATTTTCAGAAGCATATTGGTGTATTTCAGAACTGACCAAATATGCAAAAATGGATTGTCAAGTCATTCCAAAAGGTTTAAAGCTTGGTTCTTTGAAAACAATACATTAAGCTATTTAATGATTTGTGCACTTTCTGTATGTATGCATTATACTTAAATTTAAAAAGCTGACTTAAAAAATGTACACCCTCTAACACAAATAATAGGCACCTGATATGATGACAATTCTAAACTATCCATTAAAAAAAAATGAAACTCACTATTCTTTATCTTTTTCTCAGCATGCGTCTCTTCAATTCATGGCAAGGACTGCCTGTTTCTACTAATGATCCACATTGTGTTAGCATGTGTTAAAAGTTCAATGAAAAGAAGAACTGTAAAGTCAAGATTTCTGTCACTTTCAAATGGCCTGCTCTAATAAGTTCTGGAAACTCTAATCATTCAATGCTTACATATGCTTTACTAGACACCCAGCACTGAAGATATATTAGACTGAAGATAAATTAGATTTTTATCTGTAGAGATATGGACCCTGGCCCTCAGATTTGCAATTATACAGTGACTTCTACCAATGCATACATGCTACACAGTGCCTGCGTGTGTGTGCATGTGTGCATGTAATGAGAAAGAGAGAGGGCTTTTTTTTTTTTTCCCAGTGAGTCAGTGGTGTTGGATCAGTAAAATTAACATTCCTATCTCACTCATTAAGTGGAAACAAGTTCACGTGCCAATGGGTGTGTGTGTGTTGATAACTGGTGAAGCCTTCACCCAAAATGAACAAATTGTATTAGTTTTCCTAATAAATATTCAACAAATATTAAGTAGTTGTGAGTCTTTTCCTTATTTTTACAATAACATGTGATCATCTACATCTGGCATTCAATGTTTTATGCAGCAGGGAAACATGAGAATACCACAATTTAGGGTTAAAATGAAGGATCACAAACTGGTGGATCACAGGGCAAATCTATCCACCAGATAGATTTGTTTAACAAACACGATTATTTTTAAAACTTACTTAACTCCCAGCATTAAATAATTTGGAGATTTTGTAAAAACCTCATTAGGAGTTTGTCTCGACAAACAAAAGCTCTGGAATTGGACTCCTGTTACTACATGGATTGAGCTAAGTGCTGCTTGGCTCTTCAGTTCAAGGTTGTCTCCATGCTATACACAGTCTGCTTCATCCATGTAACCTTGCCCGGTTCCTGCAGACATGTGAGGCTGCAATCCTTGGTTTCCAGAAGAGTCTAATTTATCTTGGTAAACTGGTTAATCCAAAATGTATCTTCCCTATTTCCTTCCCACCCTATAGTGGAGGATATTGATACCTTAACTAAAGTATTCTGTTTATTAGATTTCAAAATGATCCTTTGTAAGTGTCTTATAATACTTTAAACAGAAACAAACAAAATCCTTTTTGTTGGTTATTTTTCAACCAGAGAGCCAAGTCTATTTAATGGATTATAAGATTTTTTAAAATATATTTTGTAAGTTCTGATTTCCATATAATTATTTACTCCTTTACTAGAAAAGCAGTCTTAATGATAGTTGACAATAACATTATCCTCATACACTGAGCATGGCATATTTCCACGGAGGTAGCCCAAGATCAAAGCACCCAGCCATCAGCTTGTGGAAGTATCTATGTGTATTCGGATATCCGGCTTGTATTTCATTAAACATGATTTAAAAAGAAAAAAAAAAGCAATCTTTTGGGTTTTTTCTTAAAGCAGGTAGGAGAAGTTCTTGGTATTGAGTGATGATAGGAAAACACAAAGAAAAAAAATTTTTTGCCACTGACATTCAGTATTATTATTATGTCCACTATAAACTTCCTATTTGTTCAAACACTAGATGCAGGGAAAAACCAAGCATATCAACATTCCACCACACTGTCCACATTTATGGTAACCTTAAACTCAGAAACTTTATAAAACAATCGGCTGAGAGACACATGTAGTGTTCAAGTTTTACCTTAAGGCATTTTCCTAAGGCTGAGTTAGGAACAAGTTCTGCATGGAAACACTGAGGCATCCTTAGCTAGTGTTAGAGGATGTAGTCTGCTATATTTAAAAATTAGGCAATTTCTGTCTCCTTATAATGCAGGAGTTTTTTTTATTAATTAATTTATTTATTTGGCTACACTGGGTCTTAGTTGCGGCATGCAGGATCTTTAGTTGAAGCATGCCAGATCTTTTTTTAGTTGAGGCATGCTAGATCTTTTTTTAGTTGAGGCATGCAGGATCTTTAGTTGTGGTATATGGGATCTTTAGTTGCGGCATGCAAACCCTTAGTTGCAGCATGTGGGATCTAGTTCCCTGAACAGGGATCAAACCTGGGCCACCTGCATTGGGAGCAGGGAGTCTTAGCCACTCGACTACGAGGGAAGTCCCAGGATGCAGGAGATTAACCTCTAAATTTTTAAAAATATCTTCAAGATCTAGTTAATGTGCATAGAGAAATACATGTTCATGTGCTCATACAAATATTTTAATGAACTAATTTCACCAAATGAGACATTTTATACGTTAACATAAAAATTATAATAGCACAAAGTGAAATGTTACTAACTTTCCTTGAGAAGTTATTATGATCTTTCTTCATAAAGGTAAATTTGCCTGGAAAGAAAAAAAAACTCTTTGTACCAATTAAAGCTTTGGGAAAGAATTTGAGAAATTTACCATTTATCATCTACTACCTACTACAAAGATGGTGCTACCGCCCACCTTCAGTAGTCTTCAGGTGTTCGCCCAGGAGTAGGAATGTGTGATGATCTACAATCCTCCCAATGCCCCATGCCACCTTTATTTGATGCTTTGAATTGCGGGATGTTGATTGTGGCCAAGAACAGGAATAATTTATCAGGCTCTGTAGGGAACTGAAACTGTGACAGAACTCTAACCAGCTGAGTCAACAGGCTAAGGTTAGATAATGTTGTTTACACAGACAGTGCATAATTTAAATTTTCCCTTCAAACCAGATCATCCCAGTTATCCTACCATCTCTCCCACGATTTTGCAATTTTCTTTATTAGTTATTTTTTCTCAATATAAAATAGAATGGGATCTTCTTTTTATACTCTGAGTCTGAGGACTCACTCTTTGTCTTCAACCACATCAGGAGCTGTCTGCCCATTGCTACAAATACATATGTCAATTTAGCCTCTTCACCTTTGGTTAAAATGGTTCACTCACTCATACCCACAGACCCTAAGCTGGGGACACCCGGAAGATGGGAAGACAGGTTATAGTAAGTGCCTGTTACAGCTTTCTGTGTAAACTCTGTTCTCCCTATGTTCCATATTACCACCCTCTGAACAAAGATTGTTATATTATTTTTTATGGATCATAGTACATAGAAGGTATTTAAACAGGTTTGCTGACTTAAAAGAATACAGGGAATCTCATGGCTTAGAGTGGTTCCCAAATTTCAGTATGCATAAGGAGTTACCTGGAGTGTTTGTTAAGACACAGATTCTTGGGCTCTATCCCAAGAGTTTCTGATTCAGTAAGTTTTGGGCCCCAAAATTCGCAATTTTAACCAGTTCCCAGATGATGCTGATGCTGCAAGTCTAGAGATTACATACTGGGAACTATTAACTTAGACCATAAGCATGCATTATTATAAGAGTCTAAGGTGCTCTATTCACGTACACATTAATCATTTTTCTACTGTTAGCCTAGTTCTTGTTCTCACTACGAGATAGAAATGCTACCTAAGATTTAACATGAATGTGGCAAGACTATAAATTGATTTCTCCAAATTATACAAGAAAACTTATTTGTTATTTAACAGTAGTAATGATGTGTGCTAACCAGTAGGGGAAGAAAATGGCATAGTTTAAAAAGAGGGGAAACTGGAGGGTGTTTCTGGGTACAGCAAGGGTGGAGTTGTCAGTGGCAAAAATAGGGCAGTTCTGCTCAGAAGCTATGCTGCCTGGCAGCTCTAAAAGGGTGAGCCTGAATTTTCTCCTTGCTCAAAAACAGGATGTAGCTGCTCTGCCATCTCCCCAATCTCTGTCCAATGAACCAAGGAGAGCCCTTAGTCTAATCTCTCTCCATTTTGTGGGGAAGGAAGGAATCAGATGCTTCTCTGCTATTTCACCTAAGCTTTATTATAATTTTTAAAAAGTTGATTTTCAGTGCCATTCAGTGAGTCCAAAATGTCACAGCAGTGTTAACAGCATCAACAAGAAATGATCCAGTTAGAGGTCTAAAGAACATTTTAAAAATCATGTTAGGGATTAATATGCTTTCACTGCAAAGAAGGCAAGTGCACATTCAATGAGAACTTAATGTAGCAAGCAGCAAAAAGGGCTCAGTGGAACTAAGCAATCAAAATGCCCATATTTAGAAGAACCTAGGGGCAGGACAGGAATAAAGACGCAGGCATAGAGGATGGACTTGAGGACACAGGGAGGGGGAAGGGTAAGCTGGGACGAAGTCAGAGAGTGGCATGGGCTTACATATACTACCAAATGTAAAACAGATAGCTAGTGGGAAGAAGCCACATAGCACAGGGAGATCAGCTCAGTGCTTTGTGACCACCTAGAGGGGTGGGATAGGGAGGGTGGGAGGGAGACGCAAGAGGGAGGAGATATGGGGATATATGTATATGTATAGCTGATTCACTTTGTTATAAAGCAGAAACTAACACACCATTGTAAAGCAATAATACTCCAATAAAGATGTTTTTTAAAATGCTCATATTTAGACAGAAACAGTTTCTTCTTTTATTTAGAAAAAGGTCTTCAATTCTAGGTAGAGCTCAATGTTTCTCAAATTTGAATTGCTTCCTCATGTTGAAATTGGAGTTGTTCTTTTGTATAACATAAGAAATATTCCTTTATATTGGATTAAACGCCTAGACCAGCAGCTTCAGCATGTTATCCTTATGAAGGAACAGGGTTTTCAATAAAAGCTGAGGGAAGCAATCCCTGCTTAGTCTGTCTTCAAAACTAAAAGGTCTTTCAGGCTTCTCTGATCAAACCCTTGGGTAGCTACACATTAAAAAAATGGCCTTTTGGCAATCTGACCTGCCTTCTGGTGTCATTAAACTTGTTCTTTGTCTATTCTCCTTTTCCCTGTAAACTAGAAACTGGATCTAAAAACTTGATTAAATTTAGTTTAAACATTTTTGACACAAGTAATTCATACTGACACTATAATCCTATGACCACACCTGGAACCACATAATTCAGCTTGTCTGTCAGTGATACTAGGTTTGATAGCTATGTTAGGTGATCAGGTATCTCCATTGCAAAGGTAAGGTTTTTACCCTTTGCAATTAACAAGTAATCTATGGAGTGATACCTGGACACTACACAAATATCCTCCTCCCCATTAATCTCTCACCTAATGTATTTTGGCTTCTATTGATGATCTTTGTCTGAATCAATTTCCACTAGGAGTTCCAAACGGTGCTTTTTCTAATTCTATTATTTCTTCCATATTGATGAGTTGGCATTCTTTTGTTAAAAAAAATGGGTGGGGGAGCTTTCACACATTAACTGGTTTCAACAGTGCCTTCAAAAAAGACCGATAATGTCTTACTTATTTCCAAAGTAAGGTGTTTTTCTCTCTCTCTTTCTCTCTTCAAAACTAATAGTTTTTGATTTATTTTACATTTTATAATCATTTAGTTATTCTTTTGGGATGTTTATTTTGTTCCAATTTGATCAACAGAAGCTACTTCAAGATGGCTCCGATAGCTGAGGACTTTCTTGCTTTCTGGCACAAGATATTGCAAGTTCAACTTTTACCTAACTGCCTCAGACTTAACTTGGAATCAGCCATTTTTTAAGTGAATCTGGTTCCTTTTAGGGAATTTGATAATCAAGAATCTAGGCATTACAGGGACTTCCATCGTGGTCCAGTGGGTAAGACTCCAAGCTCCCAACTCAGGAGGCCTGGGTTTGATCCCTGGTTGGGAAACTAGATCCCGCATGCATGCTGCAACTAAGAACCCACATGCGCAACAAAGATCCCACATGCCACAACTAAGACCCAGCGCAGTCTAAATAAATAAACAAAAAATAAATAAATATTTAAACAAACAAACATAAAAAGAATCTGGGCATTACAGAGGTGTCACTGTTTCTAGACCCTTTCAGTAAAGAGAGATAGGACATACATATGTTCAAAATGAGTTAATATCAATATTTACAATTCAAATTTAACTTTATAGGGATTTTTTCTTAACTTCTTTGATTTCATACTCATGTGTCCTTCTTAAACAAAAATCTTATCACCCTAAACATTTATTTTTTCCCAAAAATATGCAATAATGGTTAAAATACATAATACCAATTACAACTACCAATGACAAAAATCACTAAGTGATGTTTAAGTTTCCTTTTTTTGTTGTTTTAATTTATTTATTTATTTATTTATTTTGGGCTGCATCGGGTCTTCGTTGCTGCGCGTGGGCTTTCTCTAGTTGCAGTGAGCGTGGGCTGCTCTTTGCTGCGGTTCGCAGGCTTCTCATTGCCGTGGCTTCTCTTGTTGTGGAGCACAGGCTCTAGGCGCATGGGCTTCAGTAGTTGTGGCTCGCGGGCTCAGTAGTTGTGGCTCATGGGCTCTAGAGCGCAGGCTCAGTAGTTGTGGCTCACGGGCTCTAGAGCACAGGCTCAGTAGTTGTGGCACATGGGCTTAGTTGCTCCACGGCATGTGGGATCTTCCTGGACCAGGGCTTGAACCTGTGTCCCCTGCATTGGCAGGCGGATTCTTTTTTTTTTGTTCTGTTTGAATTTTTGAATTTTATTTATTTTTTTATACAGCAGGTTCTTATTAGTTATCCATTTTATACATATTAGTGTATATATGTCAATCCCAGTCTCCCAATTCATCACACCACCACCACCCCTCCCCCGCCACTTTCCCCCCTGGGTGTCCATACGTTTGTTCTCTACATTTGTGTCTCTATTTCTGCCCTGCAAACCGGTTCATCTGTACCATTTTTCTAGGTTCCACATATATGCGTTAATATATGATATTTGTTTTTCTCTTTCTGACTTACTTCACTCTGTATGACAGTCTCTAGATCCATCCATGTTGGCAGGCAGATTCTTAACCACTGCGCCACCAGGGAAGTCCCTTAAGTTTTCTTCATAGTTCTCTTAGTCCTCAGATTATATCTCACTAAGGATGCATAGAGTATTACATTCAAAATTCACTGGAAATAAATTTTTTTTCTCCGTGTAATTATGTTAGCAATTTGATACACAGTCAAGGTTCACTTGTTTCTATTTTCAATTTTAGAATTTTTCTTTTTAAATTAACTCTATGTTTTTAATATATAAAATATTTACATGATTTAAAACCTAAATTAAATTAAAAAGCATACTTAGATTTCTAAGCCTCATCTCTCCCTTTCCCCTCCACTCTATTCCAAAATCACCCTATGGATAACAACTATTTTAGTTCCTTGTTTATACTACCAGTGTTTCTCTTTGCAAAAATATATGCACCTTGATTTTTTTCCTTAGCCATATATCATGGAGATCTCTCTCATTCCTTTTCATAGTTGCATAATAATTAAAATGGTGGTATCACCATTAGTTTGTTAACCAACTAGCCACCAGAGCTGATTGCTATAAGTAGAATTTCTGGGTCAAAGGACAAATACAAATATAATTTTCCTGAATAAGATCCCGTGTTTTTTTAAAGTTTTCCAGAAAACTCTAATAATCAGCCAGGAACCAATAACCTACGTATCAATAGCCATAGTATATTCTTTCAATCAAAGCAACAAGTTTTAACTGAGCCACAACTTTGACCTGGGCATTATGGGAGAATACAGAAAGTAGTATTCGCTTGCCTTCAATGAGTTTTTAAAAAGTAGTTGTCCTGCCCTAACTCCCTTAAGGAGACAAAATTAACCTGCAAAGGAAGTATTTAGATTATACCTAAGTGTGGGTATCTCTCATTGCCAGAATTTTCACAACAGAAATTGGATACACACTACCTTGATAGTTTTTAGGTTTTACTTCACTCAGTGCTAAGAGTTATATTATCCTTATGAAGGAAAAACTGTTCTCTGTTGCAGAGATTTTCAACTTGGACATGACCTATTAGTGGGTTATGAAATCAATTCAGCATGTAGTAAACAATATGAAATAGAATAGAATAGAATAAAAAGTATCAGAATGTATGACAGGTAGTAAGAGTGAATATTTTTTCTTGAAAATATTTTTATATATAATCACACACATTTGTAAGAGTACATGTTATGTCAAATTAATTTCTTAAGGTGAATCGTGATTTTTTTTTGAATTGAGACATACCACTTTATAGAAAAGGAACAGCTGTTTTCTTTGAGTACTAGCTGCTCAATTTTCATGTTTAATATTGATCATCACACACTGCTACAACCTAGTCTTTTTTTTTTTTTAATTTACCTTTATTTCTTTTTGGCTGCGCTGGGTCTTTGTTGCTGCACGCAGGCTTTCTCTAGTTGCGGCGAGCGGGGGCTACTCTTCATTGCAGTGCGCGGGCTTCTCATTGCGGTGGCTTCTCTTGTTGCGGAGCAAAGGCTCTAGGCATGCGGGCTTCAGCAGTTGTGGCACATGGGCTCAGCAGCTGTGACTCGTAGGCTCTAGAGCACAGGCTCAGTACTTATGGTGCATGGGCTTAGCTGCTCCACGGCATGTGGGATCTTCCCGGACCAGGGATCCAACCCATGTGCCCTGCATTGGCAGGCGGATTCTTAACCACTGTGTCACCAGGGAAGCCCCCAACCTAGCCTTAAGGTCTAAAAATATGTTTATTTGGGGCTGGTGTTACATAATAGGATTTGCTCAGCGATTTTCAATTTTGATAAAAACAATTTACTCTTTTTAGCTTGTAAAAACAAAATATATCTAAAGCAGAAATGACAAACTGCTGGCAAAATTTGCTCAGAAGCGAATTCTAGTTTGATAAGTTAAGTGTGGTAAATTTAAACTAGTTTCTAACATTCAAAAATTAGGAAATGTCACTTAAATTTTGGATTTCCAGCTTCTCAAGAAAAAATAGATGATTTGGCAAGTCTGAGCCATCCAGAAAGTGCTGGAGATAGGTCACCTGCTTCCCAGCTCTCCACAGTCTCCCTGTTACATCCCAACTCTGAGGCTGTCACTTGCGTTCACTGTCTTACTCTTGGCCTCCCCCCGCCCCATTTACATTCCCTACTTGGTCTGATAGGCACATCAGTTTCCTACTCCTGATTTGCCTCAACTATAAAATGGAAATAACAGCTGCACTCGCCCCAAAGAGTTGTTGTGAGAAATAAATAATTTAATTCATGAAAAGACTTAGAACAGTGCCTCATAAATGCTATCCAGTATTGCTGGAGTCAAGTTGCAGAGCATATTGAAACCCCAAAATTGATAATTTAGGCAAAAGGTTCTCAGATTATGATCATGGTGTGAAGAAACTCTTAAGTTAGGCTAAACTGTCAGGCTTACTGCTATGTAAATAAATACCTGAGAGGTTCTTTTCTAGATGCAGGCCTAAAAATCATGGATATAACCACCTAGAGTTTTCAGGTAGCACATTATTAATATCTGCTGCTATATATTTTCAAAGTGATGTTTCTACTTGCTCATCATCTGTTACATCATTTTATCCACCCAACTATTCCCTGACAGTCACATTTGCTCAAATCCCCATTTGCTCAAAGATCGCATTATTGCTTTCTTCTCCTCACACACTATTTCTGGACCACCTGCCCCTATAGGCCTGAAATCATCTTCTCTTGAGAAAACAGTTTATTCATCTCTACATTATCCAGCACCAAGGTCTCCATCTGGAAGTAGGAGATACTCTGCAAATGTTGCTTAAATTGAACTGAATTTAAAGGGAACATGGCCTAACCAACTGAAAATTTGGCAGCAAATTCCTTCTAGCCACAGCTTCCATAGACACAGAACTTCTCATAATCTTTGTGTTCCTATGTGAAATTAAGTCACTATGCTAGGATAGCTGATTTTCCAGATTTAGCAAGTAAAAATACAGAATGCCCAGTTAAATTACATTGTCAGATAAATAACAAAGTTTTTACTAGAAGCATTTCCCGTGAAATACTAGGGAGATATTTACTCTAAAGAATTTACTTATTTTTATCTGAAATTCAAATTTAATGAAGTCTCTTGTGTTTTATCTGGCAACCCTAATGTGAAAGGCACTTTATCTTTGCTTACCCTTAACATTTACTAACTTATGTCATTTATGCGTGTTCACTATTGTTTCAAGTATCTATCACAGGAAGTTTCAATAAATGCTTTTTATAGTGATAATCACCAGGTTTTCCTCTTGGATTTATGTACTACCTAAACAAAGGCAAATGTGCTATAAAATGGAGATAATAAATAGTTGAGTAATTTTTTTTTGTATTTATGGAAGATTTATATGCAAATTTGGTCATTACTTTCATCTCAGCATTTCTAATAAAGATTGTTGGTAGGCTGTGAGGTTTACTGTTCTCAGAGCATGTCCTGTAACTTTTTAATATGAGCTTTCATTCCCTAATGATATAGAGAAATAACAGGGCATCAAACCTTTAGTTGTACGAGGACTTTGCAAAGACAAGGCCTGGCAAGATACAGTGGTAAACATGCTCCTGGCCTTAACTGGGAACATAGTCGCAATTCTTTCACACAAACAATTTGGCTCCTGGCTACTCTGTAACCCAGCATTATGTAAATGATCATTGATTTTCAGGTTTTTGGGAAAGAGATAAATTTATAGTTATATCTGCAGAATCCACTTAATTAGACATTTTAAAATATTTTCTGAAAAAACAAGTCAAAGTTAATATGCTCTCTATAAAATATAAGTAACTACTTCACTCTATCATGGCTTGCATTCTTAGTACTGTATGCTGAATGTAAGTCACTGAATGCCATTCAGACCATTTGGAAGGCAGCTACGCTCACCACTATACCACCAATGCCAGTCATTCACACCATTTGGACCACAGCAAATTCAGTCATTCAAAACTCAGTAACCCAATTACATGTTAGGCTTCCATCAAGTTACACATACAGGGAATTCCCTGGTGGTCCAGTGGTTAGGACTCCGTGCTTTCACTGCCATGGGTCCCGGGTTCAATCCCCGGTCAGGGAACTAAGATCCCACAAGCCGTGTGGTGCAGCCATAAATAAATAAATAAAGATATAGAACAATTTTTTTTTTTTAAAGTTACAAATACAGAGAGTTTGTTTACATTATATAGTGGACATCTCTAGTTTTGTCTGCCCAATCTTTTGTGTTTCTTTTAGTAACAACACCCTGGCTTTCCCTGGGAAGCCACCCTTCCTGTATTGTCAGTCCATGTACCCCCAACCTCAGCTATCAGTTCCAAGGAAGGACAAATGACCTAGAACTGGCCCATCAGTGCACAGCATCCTTCTGTCCACCACGATCTGTTTAGAGGTGAACACAAAACACAGGCCAGGCCAGTGAGATTCAAGTGTCCGCTAAGTTTTCAGTCCAGTGGATGAAAACAGACACCCACCAAAGTACAACACCATAAAATTTCAGAAAATTAGGAAAAAGAAAAGGTTCTGGGGGAAAATATCTGGTCAGAAACAAAGGATCAAGAAACAGAATGGCTTTGGACTTCACAGCAAACCTGGACACTAGAAGATGTTACAGCAACAGCTTCAAAATTCTTTAAAAAAAATATTTTCAATGGAGAATGATATAGCACACCAAACTAATTAGTTGAGAGGGCCAAATAAAGATATTTTAAACAGGCAAGATCTGAAAACTTTACCTTTTGTGCACTCTTATCTCAGGAAGCTATCAGCAGATGTGATCCTCCAAAATGAGGGAATAAACCAAGAAATAGGAAGCTGCAGTATATTAAGAGACAGATCTCAGGATTCCAGTGAAGAAAAGCCCTAGGATGGTAGTTGTCTCCCTGGTTTAGCTAACAACTAGTCCAGATTAGGGCAAATCAGAAGACTCCAGGAGAGATTTCTTCAGGAGCACGACAATGAAAAGGAAACTTAATCCATCAGAAGGTATCAAGAAGCTGAAAATTACAGAACATTTCAGTTATCTAAAAGTACTGAGGAATTTGGATAACTGATAGAGAACTGAATTTGGATTAGTAAAAAGAACATTCTACCTTGAATCACATAATGCTAATATTTAATAAAAGTGGCAATTTCATATGGTTCAATTTAGTAGAAAACAAAGGGATCAAAAAGTTGTAGAAATTATCTCCAGGGGGAAAAAGTTGTGCAGAAAGGAAACACAATAATGGATATTTTACAAACCTCAGTTGTGACTAACATTTTCATAGCCATAATACTGTAAATACTGAATAGTGATTTAATTAGAATAAAAGTATAATGATATTGCTAGACTCAGTGTCCAGAAGGAAGTCCTGTGTGTAGTAAGTATGAATAAGATGAAAAAAAGAGCTAAATCTTCATCTTTTAAAGTGACTGGTAAATAAATAAAGCCTAAATCTGGAAAATCAGGAAGTAGCTATACAAGCTTGTTATTAGATATAAAGCTTGATACGCAAGGAATTAGCTGAAAGAATTAAAAGTAACTGCCACCAGGCTGGCAGTTTCAAAAATTCAAGCAAGAGATAATGAATAAGGGTCCTAAGACAAAGGCAGAGGGAGTGGAAAAAAGGGAATGAGAGATAGTAAGAGAATTGTATAAATAGCTATTGGTGATTAATTAGAACACCACATTTCTAGCTTGAACCATTAGACAGATGATGCAGTTACTCACTGAATCAGATAAAACAGGAGGAAGAGCAAACATGGGAGCAAGGGGATACAGTATTGGACATGTTACTTTGGAGGCACATGGAGGACAAACAGATGGGAATATCATAAAAGCAATGATTACATGGGTCTAGAACTCAAGCGTAAAGCATAGTTGGGAGTAACAGATGTGAATCCACTACACTGTGACTGGCTGGAGGGCAGAGAGAAACCTAACTTACTGACACGTGTATCCCCAGCATCTAGCACAAATAGTGCCTAATATGTTTATTTATTCATGCATTCACTCAAAAAAAAAAAGTGTCATTTGAAATACCAGGGCTGGGGGAAATGGAGAAGAACAGTAGGAAGTTGAGGGAGTTCATGTGAGAAATTATTTGCTCTGTGAACAAGGAAGTCTGGTGGTTTGCTGTAAGGGAAGAGGGCAAGGAGCAAAGGAAGACGAAACAAATGAAAAGGGTTGAATGACATAAAGGATCGTGAATGTTGGAATAGTCAGCGAAAGGAATGGAAGAAGCTGCTGGATAGGGTCTAAAGTCAGAATGTCAAGAAGCACTGTGGGGGAAGCTGAAATTGGACGCCGTGTTGTAGTGGCAACGAGCCCAACAGCTGCTTTCCTCTAGCACCGCTCTCCCTTTCAGCCAGGAAGAATTATGCCTCCATGTTCTGCCTTCTTTTAGCACTGTGCTCCTACTGCTTCTATAGCACTCTGATGAATATTTTATTATAGCTGTCTGGTCTATCTGCCCTTGCACACCATGAATTCCCCACCTTTGTATTCCCAACACCTGGCAGAGGGCCTGCCACACTGCAGGCAATCAATGTGTATTCAATTCAACTGAATATCTAAATCGAAGGATTAACTCTCCTACATATTGTAAACTGAAAAGCAAGCGAATTAAATGCTTATTTTCATGGGAGTATAAAAATGTGGTTTGGGGGGGGAACCACTGAGGTTTGACACAAAAATTTATGAGCCCGATGCCATTCAAAAGTGCTAGACTTACCCGTGCCTGTCCAAGGCCTCCAACAAGCACCATCAGCTACACATGAAGGCGCGGCGCTTCCCCGACTGCTTGGCCAAGGACACCGACAAGGTCGAGGTGTCTGCCCGCCAGGAATTCAAGGAGCAGGCCTCAAAGTCACCAAGAAGTACGAGTGGGACGCGGCCGACGCCCGAAGGATGTGGTGCTTTGGACCCGCCAGCGCCAGCCCCACCATCCTCCCCGACGTCACCAAGAGCATGCAGTACCTCAACAAGATCAGGACAGCATGGCTGCCAGCTTCCAGGTGGCCACCAGGCAGGGGCGCCACCGAGCAGCACAAGCGGGGCGTGCACTTTGAATACCGCGTGCCACGGCTGCGCGCGGATCCGTCCAGGGCATCACGGCGCTGCCCCTACGCCGCGTGCTAACCGCCAGTCCCGGCCTGCGGAGCACGTCTGCGAGCGGAGATCCGGTGTTCGCAACAAGGGGCTGGTGCCATCTAAGGGGTCCTGAACAGGAAGCGGGGCCACGTGTTAGAGGGGTCCCAGGTGGTCGGCACCCCCATGTTTGTCGTGAAGGCCCATCGACAAGTCTTTCTGACTTCTCAGCCGACCTGAGGGCCCACACTGGCGGCCAGGCCTTCCCCCTCCGGGCACCTCCAGACCCTGTCCGCCGACTCCTTTGACCACATCAGGCGCCCCAGACAGGTCGTGGGGGACACGTGCAAGCACAAAGGCCTGAAGGAAGGCGTCCCAGCGCCGGACAACTTCCGGGACAGAACGTAGGCGTGCTCCCGCAGCCCCTCCGCCCAGGGAGGTCTTGACGCATCAACCCGCGTCCACCCGGCAACCTATACAGCCGCGAGCCTCGAGTTCGTCTCACGACACCTCGCGAGACTCTCCAGACGCGAGATGCTCCACCTGCCAGGTTTCTGGAGCCCACTGCGTGCCTTCGTTCGGCATGAACGCTTGGTGCCATTTTTTTCCGTATCTATTTCAACATTTCAGAGCAACAGAAATGCCGTCGCAGCACATACTTATTTGGCTGGTGGAGATGGAAGAAGGAATGGGACACACAACACTTTTTTTTTTTTTTTTTTCTCATTTCTTCAGGAGGAAACTCAAATGTCGCCCCTCCCTACCCCACCCCACCCCCCGCCAAATTTAAAATAAACGCATTAAGAAGTTTATTTGGGGGTTAAAAAAAAAGTGATAAACTTAAAAAAGCAAACACCTTGTATTATGGTTTTGAGCATGTTTATGGAAAAATGAGATTAAAAGCAAAGCTTTCTGGACTTAAGTTGCTATGTTGTTGCTTTTTGTTGTATGTAGCTCTATACTTCCTTAAGAGATAATCATCAGATTCCGTCAGACTGTTTCTTGGGCAATACCAAGGTTAACTGGGCGAATGAGTTTCAAAAATAAAAATGGGTTTACAGTAGAACTGAAGCACTGTAATCATTCAGAATGGTTGTGCCACTTCTCATGACCCATCTAAAACTATTTAAAGCTCTTATATGGATGATCAGCTCCTCTGTCGAAATTTTCAAATCTTCTGTTGACTTAGAAGAGCAAACTTAGACTAAGTATCTTAGGTGTTTATATGTTTATATATAAACATAATAGGTGATAGGGTATAATGAAACAGATTGATACAAACCTAACATTAAAAAAAGTTTTGTAAATAAAATTCAGGTGAAGTTTTTGAGGAGATTATCTGACAGGAAGAAGGGAGGAAATAATGCCTATTCAAGGGCACCAAACTGTCCAAGTAGAGAGGAGGAGTTGATTCAATTTAAAGTCACTGATCAGGAACTTCTCTGGCTATCCAGCGGTTAAGCCTCTGCACTTCCACTGCAGGGGGCACAGGTCCTAGTCGGGGAACTAAGATCCCATGTGCCTCGCGGCCAAACAAAAAGGAAAAGAAAAAGTCACTGATCAGGCCATATTTGATAGTGGGTGGAATTTCCAAGTGTTAAATATTAGAAGTAGGGCTCTCTGATTCTCTCCCTTCCAGAGCTATCAGAGCATAAAGCTGGGACTGGCCCAGCACGTCAGAGACCTTAAACAGCTAGATCACTCTCAGTCTCACACTTAATTTTGTTCCATGTGACCAGAATAAATGTGGGTTTAAGTGTTTGATGGTGCTTTGGCCTAAGGCCATTTAAATCTAACTAGATTAGAAAAACAGTTGCTCCCTTGAAACAATAGGTCAGTATGTCATATTCCTCTGCGTTGAGGTTAGGAGTCACAGTGCGAACTCTGCTTTACTTTGTCTTTGTTTCTTTTATCTGTTTCTGCCACAAGAACTTTATGGAACAGTGTTGAAGTAGGATTAGGGTATTTGTGCCCTGGCCAAACCACCTTAAAACTAAGAAACTTCTTTAAAATAATAATTTTTTAATGTTGGGATGCATTTTTCTAGGCATTCGTTTGGGCTGTGTAATGTCACTGAAATTCTCTCCTTACGTGTTTGTTTCTTCTGTAGTTTAATAAACTACTAGTTTCTTAAAGATAAGAACTGTTTTCAGCCTACTTTATATTCCTAGGATATAACACAGAGCAAGGCACATAGTAAGCACTCAGATGTTTGTTGAGAGGGACTATTTGTCCAGAGCTAGTTGTATAATTAGAATTTCTTTCATTCTTGCAGAGTTAGGAACAAAGCTGCGCTGACCTGCTGCTATTTTGAGATGCTGACTATCATGGAAATTTTCCCGACCTGCTTTGTTGGAATTGCCCAACCACAAGAGCTCTAGTCAATGTAAAAACTGTACCAAGTATCTTTTGTAAAACCTTTGGGGCAGGGAGCGTGAGGCTACGCAAGGAATACCAAACTTGAAGTATTCTCCTCTTGGCTCTGCTACTTATCTATTGACTATGGGAAAGCCACTTCATCTCTCCGAGGCCTTAATTTTCTCCTCTGTCTCTTGAGAGGTTTGTATTAAATTATCTCCAAATTACCTCCCAGCATTAACATCCACATTAAATTCATCTTTGTATTCCTAACACAATGCTGGACTCATAATATGAGCTTAGTATTTATTAGTTAAATTAGATTGAAGTTGCCCCAGGGTCTCTAGTACATTGCTTTACAACATTTTAGTTCCAACCTAATATTACTTTCAGTGTTAAGTTTTAAATTAACTAAATGGTCTCAGAGAAGAGGTTATTTTTCCCGCATTTTTCTTTATTCACCTTATATATAAAACACACAGGGAAAAATATCATAGTAAGTCAACCTGTACTTTTAAAAATCTGAGTTGACAAATTTTGCCTTTAATCTTGAGTAAGGGATTCTCTTAGAGAATGAGATTTCAGTGGGGGGAAATGTTTTAAATTACTTGTGCGTGTACCTCAAGAAGTTTTAATAGCATACAATAACTAACAATCTATAAGTGAAAAAACACTAGTTTTGCGTCTACAACAAAATGTATTCCCCAAAGAACTCACTGAAAACCCTCCTTTTAGTTTAGTTATTAAATGAATTTAAAAGTAATGTAACTATCTTTACTTTTTAAAAAATCTTTAATTCATACTTTTTACTAATTCAGGCTTATTTCTAACAATCAATAAAATTAGTGTGGTTCTGCATATTTATATGATTACACACAAAATTATACAGAATTCTACATGAATATGGAATTAATTTTAGTGGTCATTGTTAATATTTTGAGGTTAAACACTCATTTTTCAACAGCATTAATGAGTACCTGCTGGATGTAGAGCATCACTATGATTATGAAGAAGAAGGACTGATATTTTTTAACAAATTACCATATGATAGGCACCTTGCATTACCACATTTAACCCTCTCAACAACTCTAAGATTATTATCATCTCCATATTTAAAATGAGAAGACTAATGCTTAAAGAAGTCGCTGCATGCCCCAGAGAAAACAGTGAAATTCCATCCCAAGGTTGTCAAATATTGAAGTCCATCATGTTCCTAAACACCATGCTGTATCAACTTTGTTAGATTAACTGCCTTACATAATACTTTCAAGAATTCATGAATTTGTCTAACCATAAGTTTATCAAAAAGCTTTCTCTAAAATTCAGCTAACTAGGTAGTCCCTTAAGGGTAAAAGATCCCTTAAGGTTAAAGTCCCTTAAGGGTAAAATATCTGCCCAAGATCCTTGAGTTACCAAAGAAAGGTTATAATTTCTAATATGAATTTACCACTTCCCCTGATATGTGATAGCCAAACTACAATGATAAAGAATCACTCTGTCACTGGTAGGGACATTACTAATGCTTAACACTGCTGCTAATACCTACCACAAAAACAACTTTGGTTTGGTATTTCCCCTTGGCAGATGCTGATATCAAGACTTTGATAGTTAACAGTTTATTGAGTTTATCCAAAACTTTAGACCACAAAGATTCTCAGAAGTTTCTTTACTAAGTAACTATTGATATTTCAAAATACTTGTCAGTGGAGCTACTTAGAAGTACTTCAAAAATATACTTATGGGCTTCCCTGGTGGTGCAGCGGTTGAGAATCTGCCTGCCAATGCAGGGGACACGGGTTCGAGCCCTGGTCTGGGAAGATCCCACATGCCGCGGAGCAAGTAGGCCCGTGAGCCACAACTACTGAGCCTGCGCGTCTGGAGGCCGCGACAGTGAGAGGCCCGCGCACCACGATGAAGAGTGGCCCCCGCTTGCCACAAATAGAGAAAGGCCTCGCACAGAAACACAGCCAAAAAAAAAAAAAAAAACTTATGTAATATATCTTCATATGGCTAAAAGATTAACCATTCCAAATTAGCTAAATAGTTGTGTCCCTGTAATCAGTCATATAGTCTGATGATCGATCAATAAATATTTACTGATATGCTTGGAGCTCAAACTTCTGTTATGCAATTCCATTTCTAGGAATATTTTCTTAAGAAAGGTAAGTCAAATATGTTCAGCTGTGCAATTTTTTATGATTGAAAATTTATAAGATACATGAAAATCACCAAAAGAAGATTGATGAAAAAAAGTACATAGAATGATATTCATGCACTGCACACCTATATTCTTTGACATGGGAACATGTCCATGATATACTGCTAAATGAAAAGGTAGCTACTAGATTCTAGGTATAAAGTGACTTTTTTGGGTTTTTTTTTTTTTAAATAAACCTGTATATGTATTCATGAGTATATTCAAAGAAAAAAATCTGGAAGATATGCTGTATACCAGATTGTTAACAGATCTGTGAGTAATAGAATTATGTGACATTATTTTCTTCTTCAGATTTTAAAATTTTTTTCCTGATAATTTTGCAAGGAGAATAAATTAGCTTTATAATTAGAAAACAAAAACTTTTCAAAATAACTCTGATAGGCATTTGTGGGGAGTTTAATCTAAGCAGCATATTTGAAATAAAACTATTATGTTTGACATAGCCCCAGTTGGAAACCACAGTATCAGCCAGTTAAGTCAGTCATAAGCATTTGTTAAGCATGCACAATGTGAGGGACATGATCCTTCACAACACAGGAAAATAGAAAAAATTGTGTCTACCTTAGAGGATCTTAGAACTAGCTGGAGAATGAAAACATACCCACATGATCCATTCTCACTATTAACTAGTAAGGTATGTATTAACTAGTAAGAAAAACTTGCTAACGTACGTTCATGGGCAGAAGGAAGTTTGTCTTTTAACTGCTTGTTGAAACAGTTTCATGCTTGTACCCAAGACGAGGCTGATACAAACCTCTAATATTTTTGTATCATTTAAAATTTCTAATTTTAAGGCTATTAGTATTTAGGATCTGTTGGACTCTATTGTACCAAAAGTTAAATTTATTAATTTTTCTCTTGCAACAATGGAAAAAAACTAAGACATTATTTAATATAATTAAATTTTTATTAAAAATCATCTAAAAGTGTGATATTGCTCATATCTAAATTTCCTTAATGTCCAAAGTTTACATTTTAAGGGGCATATTTTTAATATCTTACCAAAATATTCACAAAGTATGTTCCTGCCTTCTTAAATATCTAAATAAAATTGTATAATTTCTCCATAATTATTGTAATGAATATCCACTATTAGAGATTTGTTCCAGACTACTGAAGAGTATAGGACTGTTTGCCCTTTCTTTGACTGGATCCACACTGTTACATTTTCTCAGTTCTTGTGTCTGCTTTTCATTGTTGTAGTTTTTAATCCATGTAGTCTTTTGCTCTTCAGGTGCCAACACTCTGTTAGTACCAACAATCTGACTTTAGCAGCATCCCTCCTCTGGCTTTTTTTCCCCTAATTTGCTGCAGGCTAAGAATGAGAACCTGGATAGAAAGAGGTAGGAGATCTCATATGTAAAGTACATGGACCGCTGGAGTTTGAGATATTTACATCAGCTGCTCTGAGACTTCTGTTGTCTTCCAGGTTCTCAATACTACCAAGATTGCTGAGGTTTTCATAACCTCCAGGTTTCTGAGATGTTTTGTATTTCAGAAAACTTTAACAGAATCTATTACATTGATTTTAGAATCTTCATAATATTTTAAGTTTGAAGGCAGGCATCCTTCAGAAGAGAAGGGTAAAGAAGATACCTAGAATAAGTGATGAGAGATGATGCAAAATAAAAAAAGAAGGGAAGAGATACAAAAGGAAAGGGAGAGGGAAGTGGAGAGAAAAAAGAAGGGAATGAAGAGGGAAAGGCAAAAAGGCGGGAAGGGGAGGCGAGGGTATGAGGGACAGAGAGGAAAGGAAAGATGGAAAGATTTAGAAAGAGAAAGAGACAGAGGGAAGGAGAGATGGAGAGAAAAGGGGACAAGAAAAGGGGAGGAGAGAAAATTAAAGCAGCAGTAGGGAGAGGAAAAACAGATGTAGAGAGAAAAAGAGAGACAGAAAGAGAAACAGATATAGGGAGAAGGAGGTAGGAAAATAAGCATAGAAACAGAGTAATAGAGAGATAAAAAGAGGAAAAGGAGGGAGGGAGAGATATGATATACCACCTGAAAACTTTCCAGTTCCCAAGAACCCAAATTTGTTCCTCTTGAACGTATTTTCTATGAGGTTCTATCATTTCGGTATATCCTGTTTTTACTTAAGCTACTTTGATTAGGTTTCAGTCCTTACAAAAAAACAGGCTCTAAATTAAAAAAAAAAAATTCTCAATCAATGACCACTTACTGATCATTTTCTAAGTTCTAGAAATTGAACTCAGTGCAAATCTACATATCGCAATATCCTCACTTTATCAATTAATATAATTGAGCTTAAATTCAAGCAGATGTTATTCTATGTCAATGCAGTGTAGCCTGGAATATTTAGGTTTGAATATACTTCAGAAAAATAAAATATATTAGCGTATTTGTTGTCCACATATATATAAAAAATTACCCCAAATCTTAGCAGCTTAAAACAATAATAAACAATTATTATCTCACACTGTATATGGGTCAGGAACTTGGGAGCAGCATAGCTGGATGACTCTGGTTCTAGATCTCTCATGAGGCTGCATTGAAGATATTAGTCAATGAAGGCTTCACTTAAGCTGAAGGACCTCCTTCAAAGATGGTTCCCTCACATGGGAAATTTCCTTACTATGCGGGCATCTCAGCAGGGCTGCATGAGTGTCCTTATAGCATAACAGTTAGCTTCTCCCAGAACAAGTGGTCCCTGAGAAAGCAAGACAGAAACTTTAAAGCATTTATGACCCAGGCTAGGAAATCACACTCTGTGATTTCCTCAATATCCTATTGGTTACACAGGTCAGCTGTTTGCATGGTGGGAGTGAACTTCACAGAAGTATGAACACCAGGAGGTGAGAATCACTGGGGCCATTTTGGAGGCTGGCTCTTTACCACACTTAGTTAACCAGTTTGATACTGTTAACTGAATTTTAAATCTAAACTTCTGAAAAACAAATGATTAGAATATAAGATGGCTTTTGAGAACTTAACTGTTTTCTTTCAAAGTTTTAAAGAAGAGAGTAACTAAGCTATGTTGAAGATTATATTAGTAATAGTTACTATCTTAGGAATATTATCATCTGAATATGAAAGTGACTTTATGAATATGATATATTTTTTTCTGTCTGTAACTTTGACAGTCTTAGAACTTAACTGGTTTCTCTTGCTCCTTTTTTTTTTTTTTAACAGACCGTAAATCTCATTCTTTTTCATGTACAGTTCGATGATTTTTGACAAATGTATACCATTATGTAACCACCACCATAATCAAGATATAGAACAACTCTATCAGTTCAAAATATTAATACTCTCTTTTTCTCTTTTCTTCCCTTACCCAGGCAAGAGGTAATATTTGTCTTCAGAATTAAGTCCACAACATAGCAGAAATCTTCACAGTAGAGAAAACTACACTTTGTTCACGTTCATCTCTAGAAATGAGTTAAACAGGGTTGAACTATGATAGAAGTGGTGGAGGTGAAGGAAGCCAGAGAGAGTGCCACAGTAAAACCACCAGAATGACTATACATGTACAAGACAAATGCTATAGGGACCAATTTTCAAGCTTTCATCTCATGTCTGAACTAATCCGATGCTGTACCAATATTTCCTATACCTGAGGGATTAGAACATTGCATTGGCGTTTATGAAAGTGAGCAGAAGAATGGCCTTATTATCCACTCCAAGGTTTGTTTTTAACCTATGCCTAAAGAGAAGTGAAAATCAGCTACCTTTCCAGATAGAAATATCTTAGCTGATTGCCTACTTGGATGTAATTAAGAATAAAGACATTCTCATTCATAATTTCATGTATTTGTATCTTACATATCTCTATCTATCTATCTATCTATCTACCTAAATACACATATCTGGCAGCTATAACCCTCACCCCTCTCAGTACATCTTTCATATTTTCTTTTACAGCCATAAGTGTGAATGGAGTACATACAAGCTTCTTTATCCTTAGCTACTCAGATAATGACGTAATAGGTATTAAAAGGCATGAAATGCATGTTATAGAATTTTATCTACAAAAGTTAAAAATAAGATATAAGAAGATAAAATTTACAAGGATGAATCTGAAATAGGATTAAAATGAAGTGAATTAAAATAATTTGAGAAATAAGAGAAATCACATATAACTTACATATAGTGTGTGTGTGTATATATATATATATATATATACATATATGTACACACTATATATGTGTGTGTGTGTGTGTATCAGGAGTGAGAATGTTTATGAGTCAGGTAAAGATATGTACAATGGGTGTAATAATATTGGAGATTTAAGTAAAAGTCATATAGTTGGGAAAACTAGAAATATCTAAAGCCCAACAGATATAAGAAGAAAAAATAAGTCACTCTGTTGGCAACTAAAAAGAAAATGAAGAGGTTAAAAAAATGGAAAAAGAGAGATTAGGCTAATGTGGAGAACACTGAAGAAAATGGAAAGCTGATAGAGTTGGAGAAATTGTCAGGCTAAGAAATCCAGTGTCTGTCATGTTCCTGTCAAGGCAAAGCAGCTTAGAGAAACTTTAGAGCTTGTGCCTCCTCTCTGACTCTCTGTCTACATTATCCTGACCTAGCCCCACATTCTTAACAAAACAAACAAACAAGCAGACAAAAAATAAAGCAATGAGCTTAATTTAGCCTGGCTCATTTTTCAAGAACCTTTAGCTGTTTTTGGTGACCACCAAGTTCTTGTCAAAACTTTCACTTACTTTATGTTCAATTACCTTTCCTAGAGTTTTACTCAGGAATGGTGTATAATTTACTGATGTATGGTTACTAGGGATATGTGAAAATACATCTATCGAAGTGATCACCGTGAAAAGCAAATCTACTTAATTAATGCAAGAGAACTTATCTTCTCCTAGGCAGTGTGATAAATGATTTTTAATCAGAATTAGACCCTATCATTCATTATCCATTCAGAAACTATCCTACACTCCTCCCATTTTTCACACCCCACATACAATGGTTAAACTTTATTGATTTTTGGCCCCTCCTTTCCATCTGTACTGTCATTGCCCTATTTGAGGCTGTCTCCAACTGTCACTCCAATACTGCAAAGTTCTTGCCTCCTCTGACTGACCCAGTGGTTTAGGAGGGTAAATGGTGTCTGGGGAGAGGTAATGAGTCTGTTCTCTCTCCCTACCCACAGCCCACTTTTGCTCTAGAATTTATAGATTCATTTCTCTATGGTACCCTTTCCAATACCCCAGAATCTAACCTCTATTTTTCTTCCAGAATGATCTTTCTGACCCAAATGTCTGATGATACTACCTCCCTGCTAACAGTTCTTCAATGGCTAACCAGCATCTGAAGCAAAAGTAGCAATTACCAATGGCCGCAGGGGCCAGGCAGTTGGCATAAGTGACATTTGAATAAAGCAGATCAATAGGTACTATTGCAGAGTGGTGACAGCAGAGTCTGTCAAATGTGGGAAAATGTGGCCAGAACTCCCAAATCTTCAGAACAGGCTAGAAGCCCAAATTTGTATGTGAAATTTCTCAATTTTTAAATGTTGACAACTAATTCTACTCTTTTAAAACACAGCGGGAGCAAAACACATCACTTCTGTAGCCTGTGGGCAATCAATCTGCCAACTCTGACCTGATAGGATAAAAGCCAAACTCCTTAGCATGGCATAAAAGACTCTACATGAGGGCTTCCCTGGTGGCGCGGTGGTTGAGAATCTGCCTGCCAATGCAGGGAACACGGGTTCGAGCCCTGGTCTGGGAGGATCCCACATGCCGCAGAGCGACAAGGCCCCGTGAGTCACAACTACTGAGCCTGCGCGTCTGGAGCCTGTGTTCCGCAACAAGAGAGGCCGCGATAGTGAGAGGCCCGCGCACCGCGATGAAGAGTGGCCCCCGCTTGCCGCAACTGGAGAGAGCCCTTGCCCAGAAACGAAGACCAAACGCAGCCAAAAATAAAAAAAAAAAAAAAAAAAAAGACTCTACATGATCTACTTCCTTCCTACCTTTACCACTCTATCTCTTGCCAGTTCTTCCTGCCAAAAAAGCATATATGCTTCATCAATTGTGAATTACATTCACTTCCAGGAGAAGTGTAGTTTTACTTGCCTTTGTGTTTCTGCCTCTGTTCTGATGGAGTCTCCTCCCTAACTCACACTACATCACCCCCAAACACCTCATCCAATTCCTCGTTGATTAATTGCGTCAGTGAAATGTCATCTCCTTCCATAAGCCGTCCCTGTCCTACACCTTCCCTCCTTTGCCACCTAGGATAGATGGCTTTACAGTAGGTTCCCAAAGCATTAAGTAGATCCCAGTCATTGCCTTAAATAAAGACTCTAAGAGAAGAAGCAAGTATATGTGGGAAGCTGTTAAATTCCATTTTGCATTTGTTAGGCTCAGATATTTCATGTCAGTAAGCAATTGTATAAATAGCTATGGAACTTAGATGCAATACCTGGCCTTCGGGTGGGGATCTGAGAAAAAAAACTCTGTAAAGTGAAAAGAAAAAAGGGCTACAGATGAAATCCTGTGAAATAAAATGTAGGCAGAGAAAAAGGAGTGTATGAGAGGAGTCTTAAAAGTAGTTAGAGAATTAGGAGGAAAACCAGGAGTGAGTGGTGTCATGAAAGATGAGGGGAAATTTTCAAGAAGGAGAGAGTATTCGTCATGGTCAAATACTGCAAAATGTCCACTGGACTTAACAATAACATCACTGGTCATCCTGATAAGACCAGTTTTTAAGGAATGGTGGTTGTGAAACCAAATTAGAGTGAATTAAGGAATGGAAAGAAAATGAGGCAGTGGAAACCATGAATGAAGATTCCTCTATCAAGATTATTTTTTGCAGATTGAAGAAGAAACACTAGAATTGTACATGGGGTTAAGGAAGGATTTTTGGGGGGAAGAGCTACTGATTGGTTTATTTTTAGTACTTCTCAACAGGGAAAATAATGGCATTTTGAGAAGTGTAATTCATTGTTGGGTGAAGAATTCCCTCACATTGCAAGTTATTTAGCATCCCTGCTACCTTCCTCCCCATCAAATCATAGTAATGCTCCCCAGACATTTTGATAACCAAAGATACCCCCACCACACTTCCAAATGCCTCTGGGACAATGGTGTTGGTCCCATTAGGGAATCACAGCATAGTCTCCCTGCAATGGGCTCTTTTTCTCTCAACATTTTGTTATGAGAAATTTCAAACAGAAAAGTTGAAAGAATAGTATAACAAACACTTAGATACCCATTAGCTGGATACAGAAATTGTTAACATCTTGCCAAATTTCCTTTATCTATTTTATGTGTGTTTATTTTTTTTTATTTTGCCAAACCACTTGAAAGGAAGTTGTCAACATCATGACAGTTTATACATGCATCTCCTTAAATTATACATGCATCTCCTTAAATTAAGGACAGATTTCGTAATCACAACATTATTACCACATCTCAGAACACAAATAACAAAAAAATTCTTAATATCAATCTAAAACACAATCCATATTTAAATTTTCCCAACAATCAATCATAACTTTTTTTTTCCAAATCAGAGCCTAGTCAAAATTCACATGTTTAATTTGGTTGTTATATTTTTCAGTCTCTTTTAATCTAAAAATCCTCACTTTTGTATTTTTTACAACATTGGTTTTTTTTTTTAAGAGCCCTGGTCAATTTTCCTGTAGACTATCCTACATTTGGGTTTTTCTGATTAAATCCTTATGGTATAATTTAATATGTTCTTATAGCCCCCTTATTTCTTATAAAATGATATCTGATCTAAGAGGCTTGATTAGACTCAAGCTGTTCATTTTCGGCAGAAATATATCATAGATAATGGAAGGGCACATAATGGAGACTGTTCTATTATTTATGGTGCTGTGTTTGATCACAGAATTGAGTTACTGATTGTTGTTGATTTAAGGGAATATATGTTTTACACTGTTATAACTTTAGCACTAATAGGGGCTTGGCACGTGGCAGGTGCTCATAAATGTTAGGTGAATGAACAAATGAATAAGTGAATAATATAAACTGATTTTAAGTGATAGCTAACAAAAAAGAGGCAGTTGAGTTCTGATACACAAATTCTAGAATAGCTGGTTAGAGATCTAATTGAAGAAAGAAATTATTGAGTATTCTTTATAGTTTTAAATCTTATGTTTCAAAATGAGAATATAATTTTCTACTCATTATTATTATTATGCCAGTGTTTTATTTTATTTTATTGTTTTGGCCATGCCGCACAGCATGCAGGATCTTACTTCCCCCACCAGGGTTCGAACCCATGCCCACTGCAGTGGAACTGCAGAGTCTTTTTTTTTTTTTTTTTAGAAATGTCATGTAATGTCTGAAACATTTATATTAACATATTTCCATACAAATAACCCAAAGAAAGTTTAGTATTAGTTATTTTGTTTGTCGGTTTGTTTGTTTTTTTATACTGCAGGTTCTTATTAGTCATCAATTTTATACACATCAGTGTATACATGTCAATCCCAATCGCCCAATTCAGCACACCACCATCCCCACCCCACAGCAGTTTTCCCCCCTTGGTGTCCGTTCGTTTGTTCTCTACATCTGTGTCTCAACTTCTGCCCTGTAAACCAGTTCATCTGTACCATTTTTCTAGGTTCCACATACATGTGTTCATATACGATATTTGTTTTTCTCTTTCTGACTCACTTCACTCTGTATGACAGTCTCTAGATCAACCCACATCTCAACAAATGGCTCAATTTCGCTCCTTTTTATGGCTGAGTAATAGTCCATTGTATATATGTACCACATGTTCTTTATCCATTCGTCTGTTGATGGGCATTTAGGTTGCTTCCATGACCTGGCTATTGTAAATAGTGCTGCAATGAACATTGGGATGCATGTGTCTTTTTGAATTATGGTTTTCTCAGGGTATATGCCCAGTAGTGGGATTGCTGGATCATATGGTAATTCTATTTTTAGTTTTTTAAGGAACCTCCATACTGTTCTCCATAGTGGCTGTATCAATTTACATTCCCACCAACAGTGCAAGAGGGTTCCCTTTTCTCCACACCCTCTCCAGCATTTGTTGTTTGTAGATTTTCTGATGATGCCCATTCTAACTGGTGTGAGGTGATACCTCATTGTAGTTTTGATTTGCATTTCTGTAATAATTAGTGATGTTGAGCAGCTTTTCATGTGCTTCTTGGCCATCTGTATGTCTTCTTTGGAGAAATGTCTATTTAGCTCTCCAGCCCATTTTTGGATTGGGAACTGCAGAGTCTTAACCACTGGACTGCCGGGGAAGTCCCTATGCCAGTGTTCAGAAACATATTCTGATGTCATTTGCTTGGGAGAAGTGAAGAGTTTGAAATATTGAAATATTTCCTGTGGGGAAAAGGTCTTTTGGAGAAATAAAATAACAAAGTCTTGGAGAAATAAAATATTATTAACAAATTTGAAATTCTTCTCTGATGATCTTCTTCACACAATAGCAATAATATTATTATCAGGTAGAGTTCTTTGTTCCAGCACAGAAATTGACTCTACTTTTAAGCAAAAAACTCAATTTGTTAGAAGGATATGGGGTAGTTTCCAAAATTGAAAAAAAAGCTAAGAAAGCAAGTAGTACAGGAACTGACGTAGGTGATGACAAGAATACTAGACAGTCTCTTTAGGGCATCATCATCTGGACAAATCAACTTTGTCTGCTAAATGCTAAAGAGAGCTAATCTGATTGGTTTCAATGGAGTTAAATCATTTTTCTGCTTGTTGTTTGTTATCTAGAATCTGAACTTTTTTTTTTTTTCTTTTTTAAAGGGAACGCTATTTATTTATTTATTTATTTTGGCTGTGTTGGGTCTTCGTTTCTGTGTGAGGGCTTTCTCTAGTTGCAGCGAGCGGGGGCCACTCTTCATCGCGGTGTGCGGGCCACTCACTGTCGTGGCCTCTCTTGTTGCGGAGCCCAGGTTCCAGACGCGCAGGCTCAGTAGTTGTGGCTCACGGGCCTAGTTGCTCCGCGGCATGTGGGATCTTCCCAGACCAGGGCTCGAACCCATGTCCCCTGCATTGGCAGGCAGATTCTCAACCACTGCGCCACCAGGGAAGCCCCTGAATATTTTTTAATTAGGAACAATTCCCATTTAGTGAGTCGTGTTGGGAGAAAGGACCATGCCACCCACTACAGAAGCTACATGGGGCTAACATTATCTCTTCCAGTTCTTCAGCAGTTAAGTCTTGGGCACCTGAGCTAGGCTTAACCAACCAGGCATTCAGACCAAGGACTTTGAATTTGGAGAAAATGTTGGGAAGTTGAGTTGTCCTCAGTAATGGTGGTAGAAGGGTCAGCAAACCTTATCTGTAAAGGACTAGATGGTAAATAGTTTAGTTATTGTGTGTACATATAATCTCTTTCCCATATTTGTCTTTGTTTGCTTAAAACCCTCTAAAGATGTAAAGGCCCTTCTTAGGTCGCTGGCAGCCAGAGCTGCAGTCATTTATTTGCAGGCTTGATTGGGGCCGGAGGATCTGCTTTCAAGAAGGCTCATTCCCTTGTCTGGAGGCTTCAGTTCCTCACTAAGTGGGCCTCTCCAAAAAAGGTGCCTGAGTGTCTTCATGCATGATAGCCCAAGTCACACAGAATGAGTGATTCTAGAGAGTAATCGAGCAAACAAGACTGAAACCACAGTGTCTTCTATTACCTAATCTTAAGAGTGAAAGATCATCACTTGTGCTGAATGCTACTGGTCACTCAGAACAACACAGGGACAATGTGAAGGCATGATAAATACCACAAGGGGGGGATCATTGGGGGCCCTCTTGGAGGCTGTTTACCACAGTTGTCACAACAATTACTATCTGGGGGTGGCACCAACAATGTCTTTCTATCAGAGTTTTCATATAATGTGATCTTGACTATGTTATTATTGCTGGGCTTACAGTTGTTCCTGCACATTTTGTGGGTTCATTCTCTGGCCATCTCACTAATTCTGGAACCATTCAACGTCCTTTCCATAAATGTCTTTTCTGCTTATGGAAGTGTGGTGTGCAAAATTCTAAAATGCTCCCCAAGATTCTTGTCCCTGGTGTAAACGCCATGTATAATCCCCTCATCTTGAGTATTGAAAGGAACTGTGAATACAATGGATTTCACTCTTGTGATTATGTTATATGAAAAAGGTGAAGGAATTCTGCAGTTGTAATTAATGACCCAAATCAGTTGATTTTGTGTTAATCAAAGGCAGCTTATCCTGCTTGTGGGAACATAAAATGGTGCAGATACTATGGAGAACAGTATGATTGTTGCTCAAAAAATTAAAATTAGAATTACCACATCATCTAGCAATTCCACTTCTGAGTATATACCCAAAGAATTTAAAGCAGGGTCATGAAAAGATATGTGTATACCCATGCTTATAGCAATATTATTCACAATAGCCAAAAGGTGGAAACATTCCAAGTGTCCACAGACAGATGAATAGAAAAACAAAACAAACCTTCAGAATACTATGCTAAGTGAAATAAGCCAGTCACAAAAGGACAAATACTGTATGATTCCTCTCATATGAGATACTTAGAGTAGTAAAATTCATAAAGACAGAAAGTAGAATAATGGTTTCTAGGGACTGGGGGTGGGATGGATGGAGTTACTGTTTAATGGGTACAGAATTTCAGTTTTTAAATATGAAAAAAGTTCCGTGGATGAAAGGTGGTGATGGTTGCACAGCAATGTAGATGTACTTAATGCCACAAACTGTATCCTTGGAAAATGGTTCAAATGATAACTTTTACATTATGTATATTTTAACACAATTAAAACATTTTTTAATTTAAAATTTTAAAGTGTGAAAAAATATTTTTTTTTAAATAAAAGAGACTATCCTGAGTGGGCTTGAGTTAATGGGGAAAGGTCTTTTAAAGAGTGACTGGGCCCTTCCTGGATGGAGATTCTCCTGCTGGCCTGGACACCATGTCGTGAGCTGTATGGAGGGGCCATATGGCAAGGACCTGGGGGCAGCCTCTTGTTGTTGAGAGCAGCCTCTGGCTGATAGCCAGCAAGAATATGGGGACCTCCATTCTACAACTACAAGGAATTGAATGCTGCTAATGACTAGTGAGCTTGGAAGAGTACCCCAAGCCTCAGTTGAGGGTACAACTAGCAATATCTTAATTTCAGCCTCAAAAAACCCTGAGCAGAAGACCAAGCAAAAATGTGTCCGACTCCTGACTCACAGAAACTATGATTTAAAAATCTGTGGGACTTCCCTGGTGGCACAGTGGTTAAGAATCCGCCTGCCAATGCAGGGGACACGGGTTTGATCCCTGGTCCAGGAAGATCCCACAGGCCGCAGAGCAACTAAGCCCGTGCGCCATGAGTACTGAGCCTGCGCTCTAAAGCCCGCGAGCCACAACTACTGAAGCCTGCGTGCCTAGAGCCCGTGCTCCGCAACAAGAGAAGCCACCGCAGTGAGCAGTCCGAGCACCGCGACGAAGAGTAGCCCCCGCTCGCCGCATCTAGAGAAAACCCGCGCGCAGCAACGGAGACCCAATGCAGCCAAAAATAAATAAATTTTTAAAAATGTTTTAAAAATAAATTAAAAAAATAAAAATTTGCGTTGTTTTAAGCCACTAAATTTGTTGTAATTTGTTGCACAGCAATAGAAAACTAGTACAAATAGGCAGTGTCTTCTTTGCAATCAAGAATCCTAACTGGTTTATGTATCTACTCCTGGCTAGGGAAACTTGATAATTCCAAGACTCTGTGCAGTGAAACAAATAATCCTTCCTCCCTTCCAAGAAAACCTATGCATCACTATTAATAGAAGAGGGAAGGCATGCCAGATAGGTGAAATTAAAAAACAGACATCTACTATACTGTGTATGCATGTGTGTGTATATATATATATATATTTAACTTAGAATAAGTTAACTAGTTATCTATGTATTATTTTATATCTAATTTCTCCCCAATTTTTAGTATTAACTTTTAACCACAAGTCTCCATCGTCTTAATAGTGGTATTCCAAATTTTCATTTATTTGTTATATTTAAGTTGTGATGGTGGAGTAGAAATAAATTTTCTCTGTAAATTCCAAGGAACTGTGAGGTCATTTAGACTAGCCAAACCCTTTGACTGAAGCATAATTGGGGATAACCCAGTAGGATACGCCTAATGCTCCAAGACGCTATCAGAACAGACAAATGAGCAGAGGAAGAAAACAGCAGGACACACAGTCCTCATCATCCCATTAGCTTCCCTCTACAACACCAGCTGCCATTTAAACCAGTCTTTCAAATAGAAAGAAAAGGTGTTGCCCATTCTGGCCTAAACATATGAGGGCTTTGGTGGCTTGTCATTGCACTGATGATTTTTCAGTCTTTGAGAATTTTCTTTTAAAATGAGATAGATGGGTCATATTTTAAGCCTTATTAGCTAAGATCTTAATTCTCAGTTTATGCCAATGATGGATTACATCTGCTAATAGCAAGAATGAGTCACAGGATAAATGCGGAGGAGAGAAATTTTCAAAGACAAATTAAGCTTTCTTCACATTTTATCTAGGACTATCTGAGCTACTCTGAACAGTTCTGTGTTTCTTTTCATCCCCATCATTTTAATGATAAATATGCCCCCCTTCTTTGTATCTAAGACCTTCCATTATAAAATTATTATTTCTCCAGTTTTGGATCCTGCTATGACTTTCTTGATGTTTTGTGTTCTGATACTATGTAACTGTCCCTCTTTCTGCCTTTATACATACAAAATTCCCACTCCCCTTCACACACACATCATGTTTGTGCCTGGCCAGTTCCTACTCTTCCTTGAGGATGAGTTCATGTATCACTCCTTCTCAAAGATCTCCCTGATAGGCTGTGCCTATCTGCCCCTCCCCTCAGCCCCCATCCCCAACCCAAAGTACACTCTTCTGTGCTTCAACAGTATACACTGCTTTAACTGTGTCCTTCCCTTTATCTGTATCCCTTTCTTTACCCTGTACAGTAATATATTCATTCAGTGCTTATAACAGGAATGGGCCCTTCGTAAATTCTGTAAAAGTATTAGCTCTTACCATTGTATTAAAATTACCTATTTCAATACTAGTTTCCTCTACTAAAGTGTAAACTCCTTAACCTAAAGGATAATGTCTTATTCATTTTCTTAGTTCTTGGATTACAGTAGGTGATTAAGAAATGTTCATTGAAATGTAAGATGGTAAGAAACTATTATTTATTGAGCCCTGTGTCAGGCAAGATTTCTAAAACAGTCCCTCAGAGATGTCCTTGCTTTAATTCCTGGAACCTGCAAATAGGATATTATGATTAGGTTATTTTATATGGTCAGTTGACCTTAAAATAGGGAGATGATCTAATTTCAGCAACTTTTAAAAACAGACACCTCTCTCAGGTTGGTGGCAGAAGGGGAAGTCAAAGAGAGGAAGCAAAGCATGAGAAGGATTTGACACACTGTGGCTGGCTTTGAAGATGGAGGGGGCCATGTGTAAGAAACAGAAAGAGGTCGCTAGGAGCTGAGAGTGATTCCCAGTCCACCACTAGCAAGGAAGTGGGGACATCAGTCCTGCAACTACAACTTAAACGAGCTCCCAAGAGCCTCCAGCTAAGAGCCCGGCCCAGCTGATAACTGGTTTTTGGCCTCCTGAGCATAGAACCCAACTGAGCCCACCTGCACTTCTGACCTACAGAGCTGTGAGATAATAAATAGGTATTGTTATAAGGTGTTATGTTCGTGGTCATTTCTTATGGCACCAATAGAAAATGAACTACATGTCAGCTATATGCAATGTCAGCTATAATACATATATAAAGCTGACTATATGTATTGGGAATGAATCTCACTTAAAGAGTCCTCATCTTGCCTAATTTTCTATAAATAACTTAATCTCAACCTAAACTCCTGACCAGTAGGGAATTCTATATCAGTCATTCTTGGTGGTCTTTAACCTCCACCAGGGTGTGTGTCAAGTTTCTGAGATCATACTACACAGTGCTACAGCCATGTTTACACACTAGTTAATGCTGGAACATCTGTCCTAGCCTGCATGATCCCTTCAGGTGGCTTCCTGACATTTAAGTTCCAGCTGGGGGCAGATTTACTGCAAAACTTCAGGGCCTCTAACTTCAATGGGTCCCTTCCAAGGCCCTACACTTAATTGAGTGTAATTTTATATCCTTTTTCTTAAAGAGGAATCCCCAAATTGCATAAATGTCAGGCACCACAAAACCTGGACACCCCCTTAGCTCAGAACTTTCCTGGTTAACTAATCAGAGTGAACTTTTCTTCCCTACCCCACATCTGCCTAACTGCCAGTAACTTTAGACAATTTTTACCTTCTCTCTTCCTAATTTTTTTCCTCACTACACTTAGCCGTATCTGAATTTATTTATTCGTTTAAAATGTGTTCATTTTTTGTCCCTCCCCACTAGAATGTAAGTTTATTGAAGGCAGGCACTTTATTTGTTTTATTCATTCCTATATGCCTAGAACCTAGAATGATGATTGACAAATAATAGGTGTTAATCAATATGTATTGACCCATCAACCTCTGGTCTATCAAACTGCTGCATTCTGGTTGTCTTAGTTCATTTGGGCTGCTAAAACAAAATACCATAAACTCACAGCTTTATAAACAACAAACGTTTATTTCTCACAGTTCTGGAGGCTGGGAAGTCTTAAGATCAAAGGCACAGCCAGATTTAGTTTCTGATGAGAGCTTGCTTCCTGGTTCATAGATGGTAGTCCTTTCACTGTGACGCTACATGGTGGAAGGGGCCAAGGGTACTAATGTGACATAACTAGCTCCCCAAAGCCCTACCTCCTAATACCATCACCTTGGGGATTAGGATTTCAACGTACGAATTTTGAGGGGACATAAACATTCAGACCATAGCATAGACCAAGTCTGGGGCACACCTATGTTTGGCTAGTGGGAGTTCCAATGCTTAGGTTCCAGCCTCTCTATGCAGCATTAAGCCATTCATTCTGAGATCTTGCCACATTCTAGGGACACTTCCAGAGATCAGGGAGCAAATCCCCACTGCTCTAGAGGCCTACCGACTTCTTTCTCATCCTTTTAGCCTATGCATCACTTTATTCTCAGTGAAATCCTTCTTTTCCACAGAAGCTCCCAAAAATCGCTTGGGAGATTCCCTTTGCTTGGTTCCCCCTTCTCCACCCTAAATAGAAATAATATTACATGATATTATGAAATAACATTTTTTAAAAGTGAGAATACAAGCAACTTTAGAAAATGTTCCTGTTTGTGTTGATCTATAATACTATGCAAATGTAGCTTCAATAAATTCCTAGCCACCTGGTACACTACTTCCAACCAGATTATTAGCCCTAAAGTCTTATTCAATAGACATTTGGGGGTGGTCACTTCAAGCTAGGAAGGAAAGTGTTTTGAAAGCAACTTCTGCTTTCTTCCTTGCCACAAACATCCCCTGAGGCAAGGAAGCGGAGTTGCTATCAGTTTTAATGAGGGAAGGAAAAGAGGCAAATACAAGAAAACAAAATCTCATTTTTTTTCTTTCTAATATACATTATTCATTTAATCTTAAAACAACCACATGAAGCTCATATTATTTCCACCTGCCAAAACTGAGCATAGTCTTTACCAGTGATGTTGTGTCTGTTATCACTGCACATGTTTATTCTCACTAATATCCTACTCTGTCCTTTTTTTGCATCCTGGTCTCTGGAGGAATTTAGAAGCTTTTCTCAGAATTTCAGTTTAAGGACATTTGAATGAATCCTTCAACTAAATGCTAGTGTTCCAAGATGGAGCTCATGCACCTAAACTCTCCTTCCAGATGTTGAAGCATCCTATATTATTACATTCTCTAGTTATTTTGCTAATAATAAACTTGACTGTGAGCATAATAACATATTATGCTACACTCTTTAGATGATGGTACATCAGAGAACACAGAAAAAAAATCTAAGCTTTGTGTGTGTGTGCATGTGTGAAGATTTAAATTTTATGATTTACTAAAAATGTCTTCAAATTGATAATTAACAAGTAACTTAATGGTTAGTAGGGGATATCTGTAGTGTACTTAAGTTTTGAAAAAGATGTGTACAGATCCTCTTCTGAAAATCTCCTGCATGTAATAACTAAAGACCCCAACTGATTAATGATTTGCTGCAGCAAAGGAAAACATTTAGTAAATTAATACAGTGTAATTTGCACTTCTATTTTAAGGCTTAATTTGCATTAAAAGAGCTGAACAGTATCTTCACACCCCTATCTACTCAGAGGGCATTAAGAAATGAAAATATTTGCATTTCTTCAATTTCTTTTTCTGCTTAAATTTTTAAGTTCATTCTGCTATTAAGGTAATATGAAGTGGCTGGCTTTGTGTTGTTTTTTGAACAAAAAGTTTTGCCTTTTTTGGAGTTAGTGGTAGGTCTTCAGTATCATTAATTCAAAACATTAAAAAAAATTCTCCTTAAAAAGGCAAACAGGTGGCAGTTTAACGGCACTTCCAATGAGATTAACACAGAACTTCGTGACCCTTAGATCTGGAGGAAAGCTAACCTCAGTGAAATTTGCATATATTAACAGCCCAGGTGGGTTTTTATTTTGTTTTGTTTTTGTCTGGTAGCCTTTGGGAACTGATACTTAACAATTTATTAATAAACTACTGTTTTATTTATTAATTTTACATCCTAAAGGAAGTGCTTGAATCAGAAATAACATACTTCCTACCAAACTCTTGCCCAAATCAAAACTTGAGATACCAATCTATATTCCAGGGCACTTTTAAGAGCTACCAAATAGACCATAACATTCTTGGGAAATAGTAAAGATAAGCTGTCAGTTTTTCTAGGTAGATAGAAGAGCTGACAAGGCAATCCTCAAATTCCTTTCTTTTATTTTAAGAACTGTATTCTGGAGTTTTTTAAGTGGATAGGAATTTTGTATTTTAGTGCTAAGAGTTCTCCAGCACCTAACACTGTCATTATTCAAAGCTCTGATTGGTGCATTTTAGGCATGTTACACTCACTTTCTATTTCTACAATATTTTCAGAGGAAATATTTTTAACCACACCTGGGTTCTATTACTGTCCTAGTAATTGCTATTCAGAAAATTTGGTCTTACAGACAGGTGGTTCCCTAATCACATTTTACCCATTTTTTATTTCTCAATATGATAAGCTGTAATGTAGTCTACTGGAGAATAAGAGAAGCTTAATTCTTCACTGCTGTATCTCCAGCATCTAGAACAATGCTTAACTCAGTACAGGTGCGTAATATTTCTGAAGGAATACTAATCCTGCTGCTGAGAAAAATTAGGTAAGTCCATTAGTTCTTTGGGGACTCAGTCCAGATGATCCTCAAGTTCCATTCAATGCTAACCTTTTATGACTTTTCTTATTTTGGCGCTAAATGTTCTAGAAAATAGTGGATGAAAATATTGTATTGTTTATAAAAATATCAGTTGGTGGAGATTACAAATAGATGGCTCAAAAGACATTAGTATTTGTTACAAATCGCGCGCGCGCGCGGTGTCATACATTACAAAGTTCAAAAGCCTTTTTTATGATTATGATAAATTATGAAGTATTTTGAACATGTGATCTCAAAAGGTGGTTCAAATATGTCGTTATCGTCATTGTATCGCCAGTACCTGGAACCATGACTGGCTCATAGTAAGTATTCACAAAATACTGGTTAAATCAATTGCGTAGTGTTAACATTCCTTTTGAACTCTAGAAGCAGCTGGGTCTTTATCCACCCTTAGAAAGCGATGGAGCAGGAACCAGAAATCCCTTAAAAGGTCAGGACCAGTAACAAGGCAGAGCTAAACTCCGGGGTAGTAGCAGACAGGATTAAAGCATTGAAAGAAGGGAAAGAGGACCCAAAATACGAGCGAGAGAAAACAAAAAAACAAAACAACAAACACACACACACAACAAAGCAAGAAAAAATAAGCATAAGAGGAAAGACGTTTCCACAGTGGAGGCTGGCAGAAAGCCACTGCAATTACTGCAGGTCAACCCTTGTCACCAGGCGGTCACCTTGGGCTGAGATCTGGGGTAACTACCACCAAATCCCTCGGCTGTACACACAGACCCTGCTTTTAAAAGGTTCTTAGCAAATTCATCTGAGTTCCTCAGAAAGGGAAATCACTAGCGCTTAATTCACGACCTATCTATCCTCCATTCCATTCAAATAATGCAGCCAATAGGAAAATCCTCCGCCCTGAGCAAACGACTCAGCAGAGCTGAGACAGCCCTGGAGGCAGGTCCGCCCCGAAGAGCCTCCATACAGCCCGACTGTTGGCCTCCGGAACCCCAGGAGCCCTCAGCGGGGCAGAACAACCTTCCTTCCCTGTCTCCGCCCTTCCAGGTTGGTCCCAGCCCCCGCTGCCCAGGCGGCCTGGACCACACCCGCTTCCCTCCGGTGGCCTAGCCTCCCCCGCCGCAGTTCGCGGGAGCACTCTTCCTGGGGCGGGCACAGGCCCATAGCGCATGCGCACTGGCCAGAGGGCGCCTCCCTGCCCGGATCTCGCGAAGTTACGTTAGATTGGCCGCCGGTGACGGGTGGCCGGGCCGGGGGCGGGAGGGCTTCTGAGGTAGGAAGGGAGGTCCGTTCGGCCGGGCGCGCCGCCCCAGTGCTCTGTGGGATACTGGAAGTCTCGAGCGTCTCCTCCCGGTTCCCAGCCCTCTTCTGGCCCGCACTCATAGAAACAGTCACACACCCCCTGCCTCCCCTCTCTTCCCTCTCCGCCTCCCCTTTCCCCCCCTCGCGATAAGAAGACCCGGCGGCAGGAGAGGGGATGAAGATGGCGGACGCGAAGCAGAAGCGGAACGAGCAGCTGAAGCGCTGGATCGGCTCCGAGACGGACCTCGAGCCTCCCGTGGTGAAGCGCCAGAAGACCAAGGTGAAGTTCGATGATGGCGCCGTCTTCCTGGCTGCTTGCTCCAGCGGCGACACGGACGAGGTCCTCAAGCTGCTGCACCGCGGCGCTGATATCAATTACGCCAATGTGGACGGACTCACTGCCCTGCACCAGGTCTGTGCGCCCCGCCGCCGCTCTCCTGACCCTGCGGGTCCTCGTTGGCCTCCCGCCTAGGCCTCCCCTCGGCTCTTGGTCTCCTGAGGCTGGGGGCGGCGGGAGACTCCCTGCCGCGGGGTGAGGGGGCGGCTTCCCGCGAAGGAGGGAGGGAGAGAACTGGTAGAGGGAGGGCCCTAGGCTTGGGGCCCCCTTCAGACCAGTTGGTGGTGGAGTAAGGGAACCAGGAGATTTCCGGGGCAGAGGGGGAAAGGGACTGTGGTCAGCTTGGGGCCCCAGGGCCGTTTGTGGACGTGTGTCTGGGATTTGAGGTCGAGATGGGGAGCGGTGTGGTGGAGTTGTGCCTGGGCCCCCGATGTCAGTGATAGAGTCGGAGGACGGGGGATGCTGAAGAAAACTACGGACAAGAGGCACTGGGGACACTTGGGTAGAGGGGCGTCTTTGGCTTGTTAGGAGGGCGTTGGATTTATTGTAGTTTTTAGGACTTGATTATAAATGATGATGATAATAATAGTAATCAAGCGCCCTAAGCCGAGTGCCCTGAGCAGACGGTTTCCTGTTTTCTCCTTTATTACTCTTGGTCACTGGGGAGGGGGAAACGGTGTAATTTAGCTGATCTGCACCGGCTGAAAGGGAGAGGATGAAAGTGGGTAGCGTGAGGAAGCGTTCTAAAGGGCTTGCCCACCGCGGGGCCGGAACGTACGAAAGAGTCTCTAACTCGGAGTAGAGTTTGCCGCAGTGTCAGAGATCCTTTGGCCCCAGGTCCGGGGGTGTGCATTGGGGTTAGAAAGAGAAGAATAAATACGAGGCACTCTTTTCAAAGGCGGTTACCAAGCTCTCATTTTTCTTTTGGGGGGTGGGAAAAAAGAAAGCTGTTCACGAACTTTTCTCAAAATGGATGCTTTGTGCATGTTAAAGTTTTATAGTAGTCTGATTGGGATCTCTCAATGTTAGCCAAATAAGGAGAAACTATTGGCAATCCGGAGATAATGTTGCTTTGCCTTTAACAGGCCAAAAGCAACACAACCACTTAGAGTTCTTCTTAAAAAGCAATTTTTCAGTGATGGTAATAGGTGTCAAAACATAAACTCTTTCCATTTTCTTAGTGGACAACTTGGAATTACTAGAAAACGACTTAACAGCAATAGCTTCCCATTACAATGAAAAGACTTGTAAACTGACTCAAAGTTGCCTTGGTTATATGTGGAAGATCGTAGCTTTGTGTTGATTAATGCTGTTACAAAAACTTGTTTGGGAGGTTGAAACTTATGGTTTCATATTTCATGCATATTACTTTGCTGCCTTTTTAAAAGAGGTGTGTGGTGGCATTTTTCCTTTTACTCCTTCCTGTTTAGTGAATGGTGACTGTTTAAAATTTTATTTAATTGAATTCTCATATCAAACTTGGCTTATAGCCTTTGTTTACAAAGTTGACTGGATGAACTGTAATGACTGACAAATTGCAGGACAAATCTGGAATTTAGCGTGTGGCACCCAGTAAAAGTATAGCATGGTCTTTAGCTCTTTATCTGTTCCATTAATTTAGAGTCTCTAACATATAACAAACTTTTTATTTGGCTGAGGTTTATTTTAAGCTATAGCATAACTCTAGATAAAAACATGGTGTTGAAATGAAATAAACTTTCGGCATTAGAAATGATAATGTAATTATGTAAGATGACTCTTTTCAAATTTCTTTTAAGTGTAATTTACATGGTTTAGTATGGAATTGATTCAGAAAGACAGATTATTGTATGCTTGAGGTCAGGATAAGGTTGCATAATGGTTTATATCAGTATGTTTTATTAAAGTTGTCATATAGAAATGTAAAATTAGTACAGTTGTTGAGGAACCCAATTATATTGGCTTGGAGGAAGAGGAAAACTTCTAATACTTATATTCTTATTGGCTTAGGTAGAAAGAGAAAATACATCTAACAGGCTTCTTAGAATTTTTTTTTTTTTTCTCCTCTAAATTTGGACATGTTGCAAGAATTATCAGACTTACCAAAGTCTTCCTGATTAACTGAGTTCAGTGGTTAGTTTGGCATTATCTAGCTGTTGTCTTTATTTGATGTTTTGTTTTAGCTGACAAACACTTAAGCAGAAGTTTCCAAGTTTATGCATAATCATTTGCATAATTTCTTTTTGTAATTTATTTGCACATTCCTTAACTCAGTGAAGCCAAAGTCTTTAAAATATCAAGCATTAAAATTTTTATTATGTTTTCTCCACCCTCATTTCTCGTTTATTAACTCTTGTACTTTTTGCCATTGTGACAGAGAACAAGGAGTTCGCTTTGGGCAAATTCAGAACAACAGATAGTGGAAGGTGATAAATAAAACTTTTTAAAAAAAGAATCACAAAAATTTTTAACCTTAAAAATCTCTTGAATACTGATTGCTTTAAATACTTAAATTATAAAACCAAAATTGACCCATTGATTTAATAGCCCTTGAATAATTTTTTTTTTAATTTAACCTCTTGAAAGCTCATAGAATAGCCAGAATGTTTTTACCAGACTAATTATTGGTTAGTCTTTTGGAATATTCTTTTCCATTTTTGGTTTTGATCAAGTGTCTTTTTTTTTCTTTTTTAAAGATTTTTTTAATGTGCACTTTTTTTTTTAAGTCTTTATTGAATTTGTTACAATATTGCTTCTGTTTTATGTTTTGGTTTTGTTTTTGTTTTTTTTTTTGGCCACAAGGCATGTGGGATCCTAGCTCCCCGACCAGGGATCAAACCCGCACCCCCTGCATTGGAAGGCAAAGTCTCAACCACTGGGCCGCCAGGGAAGTCCCGATGGAGTGTCTTAAATTTCACTGTCAGGAGAAAAGTTTTAAGAACTTTACAACCCACAAATACACTTCTTAATCTAATATTTTACTTCCATTTTAATATAAACAGCTTATATTTAAAAGTTTCTTTAATTGGTTGAATGTTCTTTCTCATTAGGAGTTACAAAAGATAGTTTCCTTTTTTTTTTTGTATAAAAATAGGTCATTCATATAGGAGAAAAAGCAGTGTTTCTAGTCAAATTTCCTATCTTGGTCTCTAGAATAGCCTCCCATCCCCTAACTCCCTCCAGTAGCTAGAAAACAGTACTGAAGTTACATTATAAACTTCTGATTTTCTAGAACTGAGGTCTAGAGTAGAATTGCATTTTTATCAGTGGGCAATAATCAGCTCTGATTTAAGAGCTACCTGGTAGAGTTTTAATACTATATGATCTGTATCTTTATTTCAGTATACTTTATAAAGGTTTTAGGAGAGTAATAATAGTTTTCTATAGAATGCTTTATTGCTGATGCTTACTGATACTGGTGTGCATAAAATACAGGCCTGAGATTTCTTCCAACAGTTGTGAGTGTAGCCTTTTGATTTTACCTTAAAATCTTACCTGCTTCCTCTGTGCCTGTGACTTCCAAGTCAGTTTCCAGTTCTCACATTGCTGCAGAGCTCCAATCCCTCATTTCCATTTTTCTACTGATGACGAACTGTTGATTTAAAGTAAAATATTATTCAGTATATTGTGATTTTATATTTAAAAATATATCTTCAAGTAGTGATATAGTAAATAGAGGTCCACCCCCTTTGCCGTAGAATAGCAACTGTTTATTTACATCAGTATCAGGAATTTCTTTAAATTCAACCTGAAATGAATATTTTTCTTTCTTCACCAAACCTATTCTTCTCATCGATGCCTCTGTTTCTGATAATGATGTCATTAATCTCTAGATTAAGCTTTAAACATTTTAATTATTGTTTACTCATCCCCTTGTCTACATATAGACAATCAGTCTTCATAACTGCCTTTGCATCAATTCTTTTTCTTGCTACTCTTATTATCAATCTAGGTCATACCTTTATTATTTTTATCCCTAGAGTACAGTAATAGCCTAATTGCTTTCCCTGCCTCTTCTCTCCCTGGTCCAGTCTAGCATTCATACTGCTATCACATTAATCTTTTAACAATATCATTTCAGTCATGTCACTCCTCTCCATAAATTCAGATTTAAAGTGTTTCACCATTTAGGTTAGACCTGATATGTCTCCACTGTGTTATATCCTTTAGTCTTTTTACTTCCATGCCTATGGCCTTGCTTTTTCCACCACTAGAATATACTCCCTCCCTCTTTGCCAGTCAAAATCTTGGCCGTTCTTCAGGGTTCAACCCAGTTGTCCTCCAGAAAGGATCTTTCTGTCTTTTGAATTTGTATAATAACTATGTCACTGGAGAGACTCTCCTCTGGGGTGCTCATTTTACCTTACATTTTGCCTCTTTGCTGCTGTTAAGATGCTTCTTACTGAGTAGTGTGTGTTTTTAAGTTTGTCTTTCCTGGCTGACTGTAAGGACCCAATCTTCCACATTTTTGTATTTCCAGAACCTGGCACATAGTAGGCTCTCACTAAAGATTTATTGAATTTTATCTTTTACCTCGTATCATAGATAGGAAGTTTTATAGTCATTTGTATGTTGTAAGATAAATCATTAAAACATTCACACCCAGATACTTAGAGTACAGTTCTTGCACATGGTAGAACTTGTTGTGGATCTTCTGTGCAGATATTTTTAATGTCTTGAGATTTTTTAAAAAATTTAATATTAACCTCCTTCCTATTAAAAAAATTCTGAACCAGTTTAACTATTGATTAAGAGACAGAAAAATATTCACTCGAGTCATCAATTAATTTGCTACCTTCTTTATAAAGGTCTGAACTAGGTCCTGTAGAGGAATACAGAGTAGAATTAAATCCATGTTCTTTGCTATTATAATTTTAAAATAAAGTTTTCCTTTTGCTTTTCAATACATACAGACTTGCAGGTAAGTTTAATATTACATCCCTTTGCTCTTAAAATACAAATTTTATCTACTTCTGAGGGAGCCATTTGAAGCTTCTTTGAGGAATATGTGACTCCCCTCTTGTCAGTAAAAGGAATACTTTTGTGGAGTTTTTTCTCAAGTGCTTAATCTTCTCAGCCAAGCCATTTTCACTGAATCATAATCTGAAATGTAACTCTCTTTTAAAAAGTATTCTAATGGGGCTACTTAAAGTGTTTTCCAACCAAAAGGAAAAGAGACTGGAAGCAGCTGATATTGAGTCTCTTGTTAGAGAATAGTGTAATTGCTGTATATGAGAAATCTCTTTAAAACTGAATGTAGAGTTTATAGTTGTTTACTTTTTTTTTTTTTTTTTGGTGGGGGATATTAAGATCTTGGAAGAATCTGTTGGATCCCTTATAACTAATATTAAAATCTGTGTTTAAAAAGTATACAGTATAAGTTATTTTCTCTACATAATTTTATTTAAATGGGTGATGGCTCTTCAAACTTTTTATTGAAATCATCCTAACCATAAAAAACAAACAAACAGAACAAACCTAAACAAAATTTCTAACCCCAAACTGGCCCCTCACTTCCTACAAATAAATGGACAACCCTCGCCATAAATGGGGTATGCTGGTAGGGCACCAGTGCCCACAGTGCTGTTGTTATAATGCCTTCTCTGCAGTTGATACCTCTGTGCTTCCTGGCAACAGTTTTGTGGTCTGACTTTGAAGTGTCATAACCAAGACCATCTTTCATGTACTTCAGCTACAGTGTGATTGCAAGCTGTGACTGAGCATTTTCTAGTATAGCCAGGTAGAAACATTAGATGGAATAGAGGAAAAATTTTTTTCATTATTTGTTTGTTATCACATTTTACAATACTGTTCACATAAGAGATGTACTTTAAAAACTGTCTAGTTAGATAATTTTAAAAATATAACTATTTGGAAACCTTTGGAGGGAGGCGAAATATAGAACATTATTTTGTTACTGCTGTAGCGTGTTACTTTTTGACACTTCCCAAAGTTGCTATTTTCTTCGCCTTTCTGCCTGCCAAAAATTATGATTTTCACCCCACTTTTCTTTTGAAAGTTTGTGAGGTTCCACAGGGGTTGGCAAATGGAGTATTGGCATTTTGGTATATCTCTTTGAAAGGTCGAAGACCTCCAACAGTCATTTTTGAGTTTCTTCTAAATAAGGGTTGGGTATGTAGTAGCCATGACTTATCCCAGTGTTATATTGAAGAAAGGAATTGGCTGGTGAACATTTGCTGAGGATTTGCTACATGTGAAACATTATGTTAGATAGTTTTATAACCAATATCTCATTTAATTCTCACAATGTCCCTTTTCTCTTGCTCAAGGTTACCGAGATAATAAATGACAGAGCTGGGTTCTGACACAGGTTTATGTGATTCCAGAGCCCAAATTTAACACTATGCTACATGTCTTTTAAGTCTGAAGAGGAAAGTATTCTTAAATCTTCCGGTCATTATGGTTGATGATTAGTAGTTGGAAGTTTTTCCATGTTAATCAGTAGAGAATCAAATGAAACACATACACATAGATATAATTATTTTCTTCATCTACTGTTGTCTGGCTAGTCAAAACTTTTAAGAGCTTTCTGTGGTAATTGAAATGCAGTAATGCCATATTTAAATTAATCTCTAAATCTGTCCTAAACTTTAGGAACTGCCAAGATTACTTTTGACTGACCATTATGTGCATAATATTTGATCAGGTGCTTTCGGTAGTTACAAAGGAAGTTACAACAGCAACAGAACTCTTTTTTTAAGGACAGGGTTTACTTAGTCTTTAAACATCTTCATTTTTCTTTATCGTAATAACAATTTATATTAATGCTTTAGGCATTTTTACATACTCATTTACAGTAAATGCTTTATACATTCACAGACTTAACTTTTTCAATGAAAAGATATAAATTATAGGTAACACATATCAGCGATAGTGAAAGAAGGAAGGCAGGCAAGCAGGCAAGCTCCGGCTTGTCACCACCATTTAGCTTAATCTTCTGAAATTTACTTTCTGTACAATGATTATTATTATTTATAATTAGGACTTGAGACATTACATGAAATGCTAGTAAAGTTACCTGAATTAAATTGAAATTCTGAATTAGTAAAACAAACTTTTTAATATTTATCATGTTTGATTTTAATTGGAAGCCTTTTGTTAGTAGGAATATCCAAGTCATAAGAATATTCCATTCCTTAAATCATTTTGCAGAATTTAGCCAAATTATATTTCAAGTCTTACCTTAGAAAAGGCAATAGAATTTTTTTTCTTAGTGGTAGTGAGAGCACCATCTGAAATGTGATTTACTTGTTGCCTATGAAATCATTGGTTCCCAGAATTTTACATTTCATGGACCAATGAAATGGTTTTTGTTTTTTGTACTTTGTTTTAATTTTGATGACTAAAAGAGGAGAACCTAATTTTTATGTTGTCATGTTAGGGCGTTAAAAACAAACAACTTGATAACCTTCTACCATCATCATTTCATTAAAGAAAGAATACTTTAACAAGAAGAAAAGGATATAGTATCCAAATAAAGGACAGTGGAGACTCATATATCAGTCTATAAGATTATTGCTGTATTGACAGCAGATGTTCTTGATGCTCTTCCATGAAGTAGAGTAGTTAAGGGTGAGCAGATTTCAAAACTTTATTCCCTATGTTCTCCATTTGGTAGGATATGAGAGAGTGCAGGTGGTGGCAGGCCATATCATCGGGATGCAAGTGCCTGATCCCTGATTACTCAGTAAGAAGTGGAAAAAGAATTTACCTGAAGAGATTCAGGAGATTGGTGAAAGCTTTCTTTAGGAACCACTGGTTTCATATTTATATTTCCATAAGCCTCTGCATATGTAATCTTTCTCTGAAATGTATTTCCCAGCTTATTTGTGTTAAGACACAGCTCAAAGCATAAAGTGTGGACTCGCTTGACCACGGGGGTGCACAGTAAGTCTTTCACTTACTATTTAAACCCTAAGTTTGGCACTTACACACTACCTGCTATTGTTAGTATATCTTATCTCCAGACAGAATAGTGAATTCCTTCAAGTGGGGACTTTGATTCATTTTTCTTTAAATCCCCTTTGGTATCTGCATTTTATTTTAGCAGGTGCACAGTAAATGTTTGTTGATTTTTAAAAAATGAGCACAATGTAGACTAATCTTGTGAAGAGCAGAGTTCATAGAGAACAAAATGATGACAGTTTGGGTAAATATAACAACCAGCAAATATTAAAATGTTCTAATTAAAAAGTGTATACCAATAACTTACTTTATAATAATTATAATGTAAAGGTAACCATTATTACAGTCAAAATTTAACAGGATCTTAGATTTTTTTTTGAAGTGGAATGTGTTCCTGATTACCAACACAAGTAGAATTTTGCTCAGTTTATGTAACATACTTTAAAAATGAATTTCTTTAAACAAATCATCCTGTGTTGGCTTAGAAAAGGAATCCCTAGCATATGTCATTAGAAGCTAATTCATATTTTCTAATGATCTTAATCATATTTTTTTCCTAAATAACACTTTCACTATGGATCCCTGTATGTCACTATTTTTCTGACCTTGTTAGGATTTTGGTTGTTTAGCTTTTCATTGTTATGCTGGCTCACCATAAAAAGACAAAGTTGAGCTCTGTGTTACTGCCCTAAGTGTGCTTGCTTGACTTGAATGCTCTTTCATGGGTGGAGACATTCCACATTGTCATGTGTTATATAGGCATTTCTGAAATGACATTCAGTAGAAACCATGGAAAGAAATGAAGGCATTCCTCAGCTGTCACCTTTTTAGTAATCTATTTAAATGCGTTATGTGCAGAGTGAGATATTCCGCAGGGAGAGCTTCAGTGACTAAAAAGCGTTACTTTAATTTGATTATTAACTCATATGAGCTGAAAATACATGTTTTACATATTTAACATGTTTCCTAATGAAAAATATCATAAGGTTGTAGAAAGTTTATACCATTTTCTTGAACACTTGAATAGTGCAAAGGAGAAATTTTGTGACTTGATACCGTTTAGAAGTTAACCACATGGGAAAGTATATTTTCCTGGATTAACTGTTAAAACACACGCACACACATCAATTACCTTTACTTTGTAGTAAACAAACTAAAGTGTATACATTTTATTAGCCTTCAAAATTATTTTAGATGGTTCTAAATATTAATCCAAATTTGTACTTTTGCTTGGAACATTTCTGGAACTTTTCTATCGGAGCTTCAGTTCCAGCAGGTTCTTTTGAATATCCTCTGTGTTGAGTTGAGTTTGTGTTTTTGTTTTTTTTTTCTTTCAGGAAAGTTTGTAAATTTTGAAAATGATAGTCATTGGAGACATGGCAAGTGAAAATAGTAGATGCTGGGTAATCATGGTTAATAAATAACTATCAGTGATTAAATGATATTTTCTAAAAAGCTTCTTCTTAATTGGAACATGATCATAAAGAGTCCATCTTGGATTTTAGTCAACTCTTTCTACATTGTTTGGACTTGAGAGTATGCTTCAGAATTTCTTTATGATTAACTTAGTGCACTCTTCGTTTGTGTTCTGAATTTTGTGTGAAACAAGTCAATAGCTTATATAGCTTGTGAATTGAACCATGGTCTTTTTTTGTGTTTTCCACAAAAGATTTTGATGCTGCTGTTGCCAGATCATGACACCATATTTCATTAAGAGCTATTGTTTTTCTCAGAGATAAGTTAATTTGTACAGTTTTTCTTAAAAGATTAGAACAGATGACATGTTCAACAATTTATATCCTTTCCAAGTACATGGAATTATCTGCATAAAAATTTTGCCTAATATTCAAGTTTTTTCCCTTTTAAAATGTCTATTGCTATTTAACTTTTAGCCATCTTTTAAAAAAAAACACTAAAATGTCTTTAAATTTCTGATTTTCTCAATGTGGTATACATGAAAATGCCTCAAGTAATTATTAGGCCTTCAGTGCCTTATACTCTTGCTTTTTGTCTTCACCATCTCCTTTTTAATTTTAAACATGGCTTACTTTCAAGTTTGTTTATTGTTCTATATGTATTTTATCCCAAACAGAAATTGAAGAAGAATAATTACTTAAGTAATTAAAGCATGATAGAAAAATATAAAAAAAGAAAATAAATGCTATTCAGATTTTCAGGCATGGAGCTAGCTAGCCCCATTTAAAACTTTCATAGACTCTCTTTATCCATCTCTATCCAATATATAATTTTCTAAAAGTGAGTTTATATTTAATTTTCTGGTTTATAACCTACTTTCTAAATTATACATTTTTAGAAATATTTCTGTGTTAATGAATTTTGGGTCCACTGTGTGAGTTTGTGTGTACATGTGTGAGTACATGTGTACATCCTGAAGTTTATTTTCCCAGTTGTCTGATGATGAATATTTAGTATATTTTCAATTTCTCATTGGTGGATATTACACTATGTATATCTTTGCTCACTCATGACATTGTATCGTTCGGATTGTTTATCTTAGAGATTTCAGCTGCAATTTTATATGTTTTGCCCAAGATAACATGCTGTTCTAATGCTTGTTTATGCAAAAGATATTTTCAGTAAAGTCTCTAGTATATTTAATATAGAAGACTAACCTTGAAAGTACTCCGGCTGACACACATGTTACATTCATAATGTGATGATGTCATCTCCCTTCTCTGAGGCACCCATAGAAAAATCTGTTTTACTCTGTGTGTTAAGAAAATTTGTCAGTTGTTTGAAATATTAAACAGTATTTGTATTTGCAGGTAAATGTTGCTATTATTTGTTTAAATTAGTGATTAACTCATTCATGAACAAATATATGAATCATTATTTATCATATGCCTGGCATAAGGTCCCTGTGTGCATGTAGTGTGTAATCTAGAGGAGGTGGCAGTGAGTGTTAGATCTAGAGTAAGATGAAATTTTTTACTAGGAGGACTTAACCTAAAATGCCAGGATAGACATCCCTGAGAAAGCTATGTTTAAGTTACAGGAACTTAAGAGATGTCTTGAGTCTTTCATGACCCTGTTCCCTCCTTGTTTGTCTTCTGAATGCTCCTGTTCAGTTTCTTTTTTTGATCTGTTTCTTTCTTAAAGAAGAATGTTCCAAAGTTCTCTGTGTCTCTGTTTTTTCTTTTCCATATCATTCATTCTTAGAGTTTCAGCTGTTCTCTTTTTATATGATCTGTTCTCCTTTTTATATAATCTACATTTTATTTTTGATGTTGTCAGTCTTCCACTTACTAAACTACAATCTCAGGGTCTTCTTGTGTTTACTCCTTCCGCTTCCAACATACAGTCAATAACTCCTATCATGCACACCTGAAAAAGAAATACTCCCAAACCCATACTACCTTTTTATATATTCACTTAACAGAATTAAAGGCCTACTTTGTGTCATACACTATTAAGTACTGGGGGGGATATGCTCTTAAACAAAAGAGATACCAACGCTACCTTCATGGAGTTTAGAATAAAGTGAAATTGCTTAGCCATCAGGAAAGTGCAAATCAAAACCGTAATGAGATACTACTTCACACCTAATAGAATGGCTATAATAAAAACAACAGATAATAACAAATATTGACTAGGGTATGGAGAAATTCCATCCCTCATACACTGCTGATGGTAAAGTGGTGCAACCATTTTCAACCACTTTCAAAACAGTCTGGCAGTTCCTCAAAAGGTTAAACATAGAGTTGCCATATAACCTAGCAGTCCTACTCCTAGGTGTATACTCAAGAGAACTGAAAACGCATGCCCACACAAAAACGGTATGTTAATGTTTATAGCATCATTATCAAAATAGCCAGAAAGTGGGAACAACACAAAATGTGCTGATGAATAAATAAAATGTGGTATGTTTTGTTACTGAAATCAGTGGAATGTTATTTGGCAATAAAAAGAAACTAAGTACTGATACTTGGTGCAACATAGATGAATCTTAAATACATTATGCTACGTGAAAGACACCAGTCACAAAAGACCACATATTGTAGGATTCCATTTACATGGAATGTTCAGAATAGGTAAGTCTATAGAGACAGAAGATAGATTAATGGTTGCCAAAGGCTGGAGGTATTGAGGGGAAATGGGGAGTGACTGCTAATTGGTATAGCATTTCTTTTTAGGTTGATAAAAATGTTATAAAATTAATTGTGGTGATGGTTGCACAACTCTGGATATACCAAAACCTTTTAATTATATACTTGGAATGGGTTATTATATAATGTGTGAATTAATTTACAATAGGCTGTTGTATTTTTAAAGAATGAAATTAGGTATTTATCAGTGTTCACCACTAAAAATTGAGGCACTGGCAGAGGCTTGGTATTCATCTCTGTAGTTATGATGACAAAGAAGACAGCCAGTCATTGTCCCTGGCCTAACACAGCTTGCAGTGTATAAGGGTATATAGATAAACATAAAGAAATTTACGTTTATGTCAGTTATGTGTAATGATATGTAATGGTTGTAGTACAAAGTGATGTGGAAGTTGATGAAGGCACATCTCACCTCGATTTGGGGAAGGGGAAGGCTTCCTGGAGAAAGTTATTGTTTAAGCTGCTCCGTGATGAGTAAAAGTTAGCCAAAGTTGTAAGGGAGGGGAGGGTACCGGAAACTATTTCAGAGAGAGGGAATAGTATGTGCAAAGAGCTGGAGGTGTATAGAAGTGTTGAAGGATTTTAATCAGGTTAAATGAGACAGTCAAATTTTCTCTTTAAGAAAAATCACTTTGGCTGCAGCGTGGAGAATGCAACTGAAAAGAGGACAAGACTGGAGGCAGGGAGACTAGTGACTAGTTCAGGAACTTGAGGAGTCTAAGAGAGATGAACTAGCTTAGTGGCGGTGAAGTTGGTAAATAGTAGATGAACTCAGGACATATTTAAGAAATAGAATTGGTAGGAATTGGAAGGGATTTGAAGTGAGGGAATAGAGGCAAAAATGTGGGTGCACTTGGTTTCCGGTTTGGATGACTAGGAGAATGGAGTGCTTTTCACAGGATGTGTTCATTCAGTAAATACTCTGTGCTTACTGTATAGGTCAGGAGCAGAGTATATTTGAATGCTATTGGGGGAGACAGGCAGTAAGCAAGAAATTACAATCAACTGTGAAATGTATGCTAAAGGACATATAGGATATTGAGGGGAGGTGGCCTACTTATAAATAATATACAAAAATCTTGTTTGGAGGGTGTTTTGTTTTGGAGTTAGCCTGTTTTCTTAGATCTATTTGAATACCAAATAGAAAAGAATTTACGAGGCTACAGGAAAACCACAGGATAAGGATTCATGATTAGAGTTTTTAGGGCTTTGGTGAACTGTCCAAAACTACATGCAAAGTTTTGTGTTTGATTTTCTTTGCCTTTCACTTCAGAAGAATTAATTAAGAACTTTTAAGTAAGGTCAGATTTATTTTTATGATATTGTGGAGGAGGGCAGAGTGTGTCTTTTTAGGGATATGGGGATGTGGAGAGCTAGAGCACAGAACTGTTGGAGAGCAATAAAGGAGTGGTAGTTGGAACAATCTAAAAGTCTTTCATTGCCTGAAATAATGGTTTGTGAAAATAAGGTCATAGGTTAACATGAGAGGTGAGAGTACATTTCTCAGAGCATGTTGGATTTTGCTAAGAATTGTACAGTTAAAGAATTCATTCAACAGTCTCTGGCAATTCCTTGGTGGTCCAGTGGTTAGGACTCTGGGCTTCCATTGCGGTGGGCACGGGTTTGATCTCTGGTCTGGGAACTAAGCTCCTGAAAGCCGCACAGTGCAACCAAAAAAAAAAAAAAAAAAAAAAAAAATCCTCTAACTTTCTTCGGTTTCTAAATTTAGTAAGCTGTGTTTTCAGGGAAAATAAAGGTAAAATATTTTTTCTTTTTTGCTCAAAATATTACTAGAGTTGCTTTGAGTATTTGTGACTTTTTTGCATATTTTAATGTTTTTTTAAAGTTGCACAGGTAATGAGAAAAGTAGCAGTTCTACAAAAAGGTTGTGTGGGTTATTTTGACCTTGAGCAAGCATCATTGGGTTTGTTTTAGCTTAAGTGAAATAGGAAATGGTTATTATATATTTTTTTGCACTCTCATAGTTCTTTGTTTATTTGTTTGTTTATTCATTTGTTGTTTTTCCCCCCACTAGAAGGTAACCTCAGTGAAGGCAGGACCTTGTCTGTCTTGCTGACTGTATCCTCAGAACCTATGACAGTACCGTAGTAGGGGTGTATAGACATTTAATGAGTGAACAGTAAGTGACGTCTCTCCATCAGTCTGAGAAATTTAGAGATGATTATGTTGGTATCATTAATCATGATTATGTACACACCCAAGATGCACTTTTACTATTTACTTTGCAACTTCTGGTAACTGTTTCCATCAATCTAATTTATATTCCTCCCAGTCATCTCCCTCCCTTGCACAAATTTACTGACTCTCCAGTGTGTGCTTTAAAAAACAGTATTGTTTTATTACTGCCAGCGGGAGTGGCCTTCATGGGGTGGTGGGTGCACCCGGCTCAGGGTATGTGTTGGCTGTGAGGGGCAGATGATAATTGGGAGGCTGAAGGAAAGGGAGTGGGGCTGGAGGCCAGGCCCAAAGGCTCCTCCGATTTACTTCTGGGAAGAGGTGGACTTAATAAAGGAGTCATGGCAAGCTATGGCCAGGCCGCCAATAAGATTAAGAAATTCTTGGAAATCTAGCTGCCCATCAGAGTCGAGGTCCAGTTTCTTCATCAGGCGGTCAAGGACACCAGGGTCCTTCTGGTTCTTTGTGAAGGCACCCAGCTCTGTATTCATGAGGATAAGGAACTTGGCCTTGGAGAGTTTGCTGTTGTTACCGTCCCTTCCAGCATGCTTTTGGAAAACAGCAGTTAGAGACTCGATGCACCGTTCAGTCTCTGTAGGGCTGGATATTTTTGCCATGTCGGAGAGGAGCGAGGCATGGGACTGCGAGTGGGGAGCAGCGCGGCGAGCCTGGTTACTATATATATTAAACCTTAATTCAAAATTACCGTGGCATTTTTTCCCCTTTTTAACCCACCCTTGACATGTAAAGCCAATCTTATTGTGGAGTGGGGGGAGATTATGTGTATGTTTGTTTTATGTGTGAAATGGACTGATGATACATAAATTGTTCCCTTTTAAATTACACTTAAGTGTCAGAAAGTTAGTTGCAAGACAGTATGTATGATGCGATTCCATTTGGGGGGAAATGTTTGCGTAGAAAAAAATCTGGGGAAATTACCCCAACTATTAATGGTTATGGATATTTTGGATTATGTCATCTTTGAATCTTTTACAAGCAGAAAAAAGTGATGAAGATGAATCTGAACTGGAGAAAAATGCCTAAATGGCTACTTCCAGTAATGTATTCAGGATTAAATATAGAGACATTGACATAATGAATGTTAGTTTGCTAGTCTGTGTCCTCTCAAGGAAGCTGGTGTTTTAAATATTTATTTCTATATTATGCCTATCTTTTCTCTGAACCTTTTATTTCATAAGGAAAGATTGATTGCCATTATGATGTACACCTTGGGAGAGTTTTACAAGTAAGAAAATGAATTAGGGGTTTAGTTGGATGTATTTTGAAGCTTTTGGCAAGTAGACTACCAAGAAAATATAAGCATAATTTCCAAAAAAGCAGATAGTTTTGAGGAATAAAGGGATTTTAAAAGATAGAAAAGCAATTTTTATACAGTGAGCTCTTTTGCCTTGTTTTATATGAATATGAAAATGATGAATTTAATGATGAATATCTGTTTTAAGAATGAATTGAAAAAATGGCCTCAAATCTCTAAGAATAGAATCAGGAATGGTGAAGCTTAGAGTTATGTGAATTTTGTGAAAATATTTTTGAAGACAGTGAAAAGAGGGCTTTTAAGAGTTGTGAAATGGAGCAAGAGGAAATAACTGATGGCACAGCCCTTAATTTACACGTACGTTTGTTAAAAATGGTCTTCTACTGTAAACAGCAGAATTCTAATATCCATTATTAAGCGTATAGTTTTAGAAGAGGTTATGTTGATCACTAGACGCCCATTTGAGTTTTCTGAAAACAAGTTTTGTGTTGACCTATCTTTACTTCCTTTTTTGACAAGGTTGGCAAGTTCAAATGAGGGAAATGTTGCAAACCTAGTGTAGCTTCATTTTGTAGTACAGCACTTGGACAGGCTCTTGTTAGATCTTTGCAGTTAACATGACAAAAATCTGACATGAATATTAGCAGGATTGGATGGATTAACCGCTGGATGAACCACTGTATACACATCAGTCTACTGATTAATCACTCAGTGTCAACCCAGAGGAAGGACTAAAGTGTAGTGGTCCTTGTGTTCTTGACCCTATCTTATTCAACATTTTAGGAGATTAAACTGTAGAAGCTGAGAGAACTCTAAAAAGTGTGAAATAGTAGGTTTTAAACAGTAAAATGAAAAGATAATGGATATTAATGTAAAATTCTGCATTAAAACATTGATGACTATAGGTTGGTAGAGACCATCTTTGACAAACATGAGAAAAAGGTTGCTTGAAAGTTTAAAAGGAAGCCCGGTGTCTGACAACAGTATAATCATTTTAAAATGTACTAATTCAGTGTAAAGCTAAATTAGTATTTAGTCTAGATTTTTAAAAAAATCTGTTCCTTTATACTGTTAGATCACATCTGCAGAACTGTGCTGGTTCTACAGTTTGAGATTTGTCTACTGTTTGAGCAGATCTTACCAGTTACAGCCTTTTTTTGATTACTCACCGGTGGAATGGCTTTGTATAATAAAATTATTTCTACCGAGGAAAACCTATATTCCAGTCCTTTTTCTAGATTTGTTAACAAATGTATACATAATTATATACACACAGTTGCAGTTCTTCATATACCTTAAGACCCCCCAAATCATCAGATCAACTATTTTCTTTTGAGCCCCTCAAAAAAAAAAGGGAGCCAGTTTTTAAAGCCACATACTTAACCCGTGGTATTAGGAGAGCCACTAGTAGGAAAATGGTAGAAGGACCTCTTGCACATGTTAGTTAGGATTCTTTGTTTTAAGTAAGAAAAGCCCATTGGAACTAGCCTAAATAAAGTAATTCACTGTAAGGTTATAGAGATGTCTTATAGAATCTGGGCTTCTGGAATGAATTAGATCCAGGAAGTATATGCAGCCCAGGAAGTCTTCTATCTAAGTTTCTCATCATTTTTTCTAGCAATTCCACTTTATTATTTTTTACAGCAAACTAGATTTCTTGTTTTCCCAGTTCTGAAGGCAAAATAAAAGGGCACCAACAATTTCAGAATTTGTATCTGGTCTATATATCCAGAGAGATTGATCTCCTTCTGAGTTCTAATTCCAGATTCCCAGGAAAGGGACCAATTGATCCACCTTAGGTTATTCATATATCATCTGAGGTCATCAACAGTAGCTGGTGGGGTTGGGTGTCTCTGAGCAAACATACCTACTCTGTCATTCTAAATAATGTATTATGAGGAAATGAGGAAGACAAAGCTAGAATTAATAGGTGAGTTCATAAAGAAGCAAATATCGATTGTATAAATGCACAATCTATAAAAATGAAAAAGCATAAATAAACGTTAAATCTTAAATCAGCAGTTCTCAAACCTTTCTGTTTCAAGGCCCCCTTTATACTCTTAAAACTTGAGAACAGACTACAACAAACAGGGCAAGTAAAACTGGGGAAATCTGAATAAGATAGATGGATTATATCAATGTCAACGTCATGGATATAATATTACTGTATACAGTTTTCACAAAATTTTACCGTTAAGAGAAACTGTGCAAAGGAATATCTCTATTATTTCTTACAACTACCTGTGAATCTATAATTAACTCAATAAAATAATATTAAAAATTGTGTTTATTATTATTTTTTGTCTATTATTATTTTAATGTAAAAAAATAGTGAAGAACCCAAAGACCTTTTTTGTTTATGTTGGCTGTCTTCCAGTATTTAACAAATTAGAAAGTAAAGCTCAAAAATCTTTAAAATTTTATTTATTTAAAAATAATAACTCATATGCCAATGTAAATAACATGTTTATGAAAGATAAGCATTTTTCAAGTCAAAAAATTTAATTAAGAAGGGCATTGTTTTACATTTTGCAGATTTTAATGTCTTGCTTAATAGAAGATAAATGGATTCTCGTAACTATTTCTGCACATAGTCTGTTGTGATTTCACATATTTAGCTTCTGAAAAATTCCACCATACACTTGTGAGAGAATGAGAGTATTAACCTTGCTGGACTTCCTGTAAGGGTTTCAGAGAACCTCTGAGCTAAATAAGTGAAGGGATATATAATACCATGTTCATGGTTTGGAAGATTGACTATTATAAAGAAGTTAATTCCAAACCAATCACAGATTCAACACAAGCTGAACCAAAATCCTGTGTGTGTGTGTGTGTGTGTGTGTGTGTGTGTGTGTGTGTGTGTGAAAAATGACAATCATATATAAATGAAAAAGGCCAGATATAGCCAGGTTAATCTTTAAGAACAAAAAGGTGAGAGGGGAGGGACAGATTGGGAGTTTGGGATTGACATGTACACACTGCTATATTTAAAATAGGTAATCGACAAGGACAGCACAGGGAACTCTGCTCAATACTCTATAAAAACCTAAATGGGAAAAGAATTTGAAAAAGAGTAGATACATGTATATATATAACTGAATCACTTTGCTGTACACCTGAAACTAACAAACATTGTTAATCAACCCTACTCTGATATAAAATAAAAATTAAAAAAAAAAAGAACAGAAAGGTGAGAGGACTTATTTACTTTGATGGAAAATAAATGGAACTCAGTCAACCTGTCCATATGGAAAAAGAGTTGACACCCTATACTTTGCACCATACACAAAGATCAATTTGAGACGGATTGTAGATCTAAATGTGAAATATATAATAATAGATATTGAAGAAGGTAACATATGAAGATACCTTCATAAACTTCAGGTAGGGAAAATATGTTTAAACAGGACACAAAAATCATTAACCATAAAAGAAAAGACTGATTAATTGGAGTACATTAAAATGAAGAATTTCTGTCCCTCAAAAGATAGCATTAAGAGAAGTAAGCTTCAGAATGGGAAGATATTTGTCTCACATACAGTTGACATAGGGCTTATATTCAGGGGTGTGTATGTGTGTGTATGTATGTATTAAACTACAAATGAGTAAGAAAAAATACACAATCAGGCACATCACAAAAGAAAATATTCAAATGGTGATAAATGTTCACCATTAATATTCAAATGGTATTAAATGACAAAAAATTATTCAATATCGTTCATCAGAGAAATACAAGTTAAGATCACAGTAAGGTGTTAGTACATATCCACCAGAATGGCTAAAATTTAAAAGACTGATAATATTAAATGCTGAGAAGGATGTGGAGAAACCAGAATTCTTATACACTGCTGGTATAAGAAGTATGTGAGATTTCAAATGAATTCAAATATTTTTAAAAGTTATCTCTTTTGCTAGGTTAGACATGTATAATACCAATGGAAACATTTACTCTGGATTACTACATCTTTTTTAATAAATTTTTTTTAATTAAAAATTTTTTTTTATATTTGGCTACATTGGGTCTTCGTTGCTGCACCTGGGCTTTCTCTAGTTGTGGCGAGCGGGGGCTACTCTTGGTTGTGGTGCATGGGCTTCTCAATTCTGGTGGCTTTTCTTGTGGAACACGGGCTCTAGGCGCGCAGGCTTCAGTAGTTGTGGCACATGGGCTCTAGAGCACAGGCTCAGTAGTTGTGGCGCACGGGCTTAGTTGCTCCGCAGCATGTGGGATCTTCCCGGACCAGGGATTGAACACGTGTCCCCTGCATTGGCAGGCGGATTCTTAACCACTGTGCCACCAGGGAAGTCTCTGGATTACTACATCTTTTAAAGCTGAAATTTCACAAGAGAATGCTGAGGCTCCTTATTAAACTGATTCATTATAAAACTGTTAGAATTTATATTTATAGAGGGCAGAGATTCTCTTATACTGATTAGTTGGTGCTTGAACTATGAGTATTTCATGAATTTAACAATGTTTGTTGAGTTCTTTGTATGTGCCAGGCTTGGTACTAGGAGCTAAGGAATACAGACAAACTTTTGCTCTCATTAATCAAATGATCAATCAATGTTGAGTATTTTGAAGGAAAAGCATAAAATATTGTATATGTCGAATATATTTCATTTAAAAATACATAATAAAGGGAAAGAAAGGTTTTGAGAGTTTGGATGGAATCTCTGTGGAAGTGATGGTTGAACTGAGAGCTGAAGGATGAGTTGGTATGACTTGGTAAATTTGGTAGAGAGTGGAGGGGTAGAATCTTGAGGAATAGGTTCTGGACAAAGGAAACAACATATAAAAGCCCTTCATAGGAAGGAGGAAGGGAGCAAGGCCCAAGGAAGAACCCAATGGAAGTGTGACCAGAGCACACTGATGAGAAGAATGGTACCACAAGAGGTATAGAGAGGTAGGTCGAGGTCAGATCTAGTAGCACCCAGTAAGTCCTATTAAATCCATTTCATACTGAGAGCTCTAGAAATGCATTGGAGATATTTAATTGCCTTAATATAATCAGATTTGCATTTTTAAGAGACAACTGCTGCCTATAGAAAGGATTGAGGTGTGGGGGAGGAGGGAAGAGGGAGTTCTACCAGGAGGCCAATTCCAGAGGCTATTGCAATAGTTCAGACAACAGATCTTTTCTCAGGTGGCTCTTCAGTTGAACACTGGTATTTTACAAGATGTTAAAAGGTATGCTAGGTGGGGGAGGGTGTAAGATTTCTGTGGTTTGTATGTTTGAGATGATTCATAAAACAAAGGTAAGGTAGAATTTTTCACAGTCTTTAAAATGTGCTGAAGGAGGCGAGTGAGGAGGGAGCTGAACCCAGGTGATGGAATGCAGTCAGGGTTTTGGGCCTGAAGGAGGTTTAGTTTTAGGAGATGGAGAATAGTCTGTGAAGGAAGATTGGGAGGATGCATGGTGGCAAGCCTAGAAGTTTAGACTTGGTGTATAAATTGGTAAAGAATATAACACTGGAGTGAATGAATTAAGGTCCACTGGAGGAAATTTATTTGATTGTTATGGGAAATAGCAGCTTGGAAGCCATTTTAGTAGTTCAGCTCAGAGATGAAAATATTCCTTCCAGTCTCCCTTTGATTTTATTTGATACTGTAGGTTTCCTATTTACCAAGAAAGAGTTGGATTTTGGATCAGTATTTTATCATTTTTATCTTTAGAATTCTTTGCTAAAGTTACAAAGTGATTTTTATTAGAAGTTAGGAATTGATACATTTTTTTTCTGCTTTCCAAGTCAGTAATATTAACTTTCTTAGCCACTAGCTGCATTCTCTATTTTAATAGAGTTGCATATACTGAATACTAAATTGAGAAATTTTTAAATAATTTGAACTGATAGTATTCAGCTTTGTACAATGACTAACCCTCAAAATTGGAGGGTTGTTTTTTTTATTCATGTGTTCTAATGCATTAACTCTCATATGTTCTGATGCATTAACTCTCATTTTTTTAGGAGTGGAATTCATAGTGGAGTAAACAAGATTTAAAGTATTTTAATTTTGTGTAGCTCTTACAAAGATCAGAAAAAATTTTTTTAGGACAAAGTAATTAATGGATATTATATTTTGAAATAAACTTTGAAGGTACATTTTAATTGTCATAGTTATTCCATCCAGTTCTGTTTGAGTTGGGTCTTTTAGACTAACTCACATAGGCCCTTTTCTCACCCAGTAAGCTCCTCTCTTCTTTAGTCCCACCCAAATGATAAATATGATTTGTTGTCAGTTTACAAAATGATTCCTCCCCTTTTTATTGTGAAAATGATATGACATTAAACAGAGGCTATGGTTAAGGCGTAGAACTTTTAGTTTGTAACAGGTTTTATAAAAACTGTGGGAATTCACATCTCTCCATCTTCAGAGGGACTGATCTCATGGGAATAATAAATAGTAAACATAAATAATAATGTTTATATAATAAACACTGTTTTAGGCAGTTATATTGTCTCACAACAATCATATGAGGTAAATATTTTTAATCTTATTTTTCTGTTATACCAATGAAGAAAATGAGATGCAGTTGTGACTCCAAAGTCACAACAAAGCTTATACATTGCAGAGCTGGGAGTTGGATCTGGGTAGTTTGACTCAACATTGTTCTCATAAACAGTGTTATAGTGCCTCTGGGCTACTTGAATCACCAGATTCTACCTCTCTTGGTATCCTAAAGAATCCCTGGGGCTAATTATAGTTCAGTAGATAGGCTAGAGCAGATCTGGTAGATCAGTTATCTAAAGTGTACCCATGGGGTATGCCAAGAAGCTCTCTTTATACAGCCAGGGAACACCAAGGTTTGCTTTTGCCAGCTAATATTCTCTACTGTCCCAGAGCTTGCTGTTTATGATTGTAGGTGCTATTAGACAAGAAACATAGGACCCTGGCTGATAGTGGTATAGTTAATTTTTGAATTATCAGTCCTTGGTTATAAATACCTTTACCTGAAATATAGTAACTGAACATATAATGACTAAAGTGTAACACAGAACTAACAGGTCACTGGTTTATATTAGTATTTTATGATTCTATTAAGTTCTTTAAGATGTTCCTTTTGTCAAAAGACATCATGTAAAAAGCCTTATTAAATGCTTTTGTCTCATTTTCAATTTACATGAATGGGATCATATACCTGCTTTTCTGCTAGCTTCTGCTCTTCTATTAAGTCATTTTTTCCATTACTAAAAGCTTGTTTGTTTTCATTGGATAATCTGATTCCAAGTTTAGAACTTCTGCGTTTTACAGAACTGTGGATGACAGGCAGATAAAAAACAAAAAGACTACAAGAAAAACCGTTACTAGTTTCAGTAGAAAATTCAAAGGCATCTGTTGTTTTCTGTTATTAACTGTTGTCTTCCTATTTTGGAATAAAAGTAAAACTAGACCCTAGTTTAGGTATGGCAGTTATCATTGATACTTAACAGTACCACAAGCATTATGCTCTTTGAAGATTTGGAATAAATACAATGCTTTGGGTCATCATCCTGTTTTAAATAGAAGTAAATTTTAGGAAAGATTCTACTCTTTACTCTGCAAGACACTGTGAAATTTAACATTGTTTAAAGAAAGCTTTATATAGGAGAAATGAATTATGAGTTAGTATCCTAACTAAACATTTCCAGTCCCAGAGACCCATTTATATGAAGAAGCCTTCTATTCTTTCAGAAATTTACTGTAGCAAGTAGTCTGATTGCTCCTGAGGCTAATAGTGGAGATCACTCCCTTTAAAATGCTATGAACCCTTATTAACCAATACACCATAGAGTATAGCGGTCTTCCAATTTTTAAAGAAAATAGATTTATTTTTATATACAGTAATAAAATGAGGTTAAGTCCACCATTAGTGAAAGTAGACAGTAGTAGAATGAAGGTGCTTGCTCTATTTACCAATTTCTTGTTTTCATCTCCTCCCAAGGAAATATTCTATACTTTAAAATTTTTATTGTAAACTTGATGATCTTTTTTGTTAGTACAGGCTGAGTATCTTTGGACACTCAAAATTTTTCCCCCCAATTTTGAAGGTAAATTTTATGTTGTTAGCTGTCTTTGAAAGCTAAAGTATGTTTATCATAAATGAAGAATCATGAGCAATGAGTTCCAGTAGAACTAAGAAAAGCATTAGGACTTGTCTTAATTTCTTAGGGTAATTGGGAAGTTTATCAAAAGGCATTTTACTTCTCTTTGTTATCTTTTTCACAAGGGCTGCCTTCTAGATGGCAGCTACACTCCTCCCACCTGCCTCTCTCCTGTACTAATATACTTTAGAGACCTTGAGTGAGAGGAGCCAGAGAATTATTTTAACCTATATTTACATATTAATGAAATACATTTTAAAATTGAATTATGCATGAATTAAAATAAACTTAATTTATGAAGTATAATCAGTCTTATATACAATAAGCAATGAAAAGCCGTCTGATTTTTTTCTATTGATATTTGCTGAATGTTCACATTTTTTTAGTCTTTTTTTCTTTTTAATTTTGTTATATATAAGCCCTATAGAGAACTTGGAAAATACTACAAAAAGAAGAAAGCAGAGAGAGTGAGAGAGAAAAGGAAAAAAAAGGTAGTCCCTTTACTCTATGTTAATGAATTTCCTTGCAGTCCCTCTACCTTGCATAGGTGTATGTCTGTGTTTGTGTGTATTTTTCATATACTCTCAATTGTACTGTTGATACCATTGTTACCATTAACATTGATACTCTTGTTACCATTAGTGTATATTATTAAGCTCTAGTGGTGCTATCTTTAGATTAGTGGGCTTTTCAATTTTATTTTGTTAGAATATTTACACAAATTTGCAGAATGACCTGTAAAAATTGTTTGATGGGTTTTAAGTATACCAAGCAGGAATATAATAGCTGTAGTGAAACATGAATAGAATTAGTGAAGAAAGGTTATTTTGGTAACATGGCAGCTGGAAGAAAGATTAGCCAAGCCATCTGTGAATTGAATTACAGCATAATGTGTTAAAGTGGATTTTCAAACATGAATTTTTGCTATTTTAGGTTTTGGAAATGTTTTTGTATTTGTGTTTAAACTTGGGTGGTCTTGGTATTCACTTCAAGCAAAGTGAAGGTGCTTCAATGTGTCTTGAAGAATTAAACAATAGTTCTTTTTTCACCTTGCTTTCTGCTTTACATCTATACCACACTCTTTTATTTGGCCCTTTTAAGTACCTAGAGCTATTTGCCTTTCAAAGAGCTGAGTAGGAAGCAAGTGAAGTCTGCAGATATTTTCAAGTTTATTAAACAGCCAATTGCTTATTAAAATGTTATATTGTAGAGTGGTGTAGGTTTTGAAAAAATAGAGAGCTAGTAAAATATAGAAGGAAGAACTTCTACAATTGGAGTCCTTTCCCCTTCAGAGTCTGTTAAGTAAGGATAATAATATTCTGTATCAGGGTTCTGGGAGGATGAAATGGGGTAGTGTAAATGAAAGTATCTAGTACAGCCTTTCCTACCAAAAGGGAAAGGGAGCTAATATTTGCGTAACTGCTGTTTCAGACCTTTTGCTGGGTGTTGGAGGCCAAATAGAAAGTACCTGCCTTTGAGTTTATATCTAATTATGAGTCCATAATGAACGTATCTGATATGACTTTAGTCATTTAGAACATTTTCTCTGTTTAATTAAACACTACATATAAATGGAATCATTTTATTCTATTCCAGCAGAATTGGGACGAAAAGGGAAGAACTTTTACATAAAGATAATTACTTTCCTGCTTGTAGATGATATACACCAGCAGATTTTCAGGGGAAAAAATCTAATGTGTGGGTGGAAAGGCAGAGTTACTGAGTAGAGGAGAAAGTGTGTCAGCTAGACAGTAATAGTTGTGTAGTGTGGTTTCACACACATTCTTTTGAAGAGCTGTGAATTCATGATTGTATTTATATTTACCTTCATTTTCTTGAAGGATTAACTGTAATAGCAAAAAGGATAAAATACAGCATATACACATGAAACTGGAAAACAAGATATGGACTTAAATTATCAAGGTCCACACTGTGGTATTTAGAATAATACAAAAATTTAAGTTCTTCTTGACTGATATTTTGGTAGAACCGGTTAAAAATTACTTTATAAGGTTAACAGCATGGAAGCAAAACTTTCAAAAAAAGACTAAGTTACTTTGAAAGTTCAACCTCCATATTTTACCTCTGAAAGCTGTCTTTTTTTTTAAAAATAAATTTATTTTTTATTTTATTTATTTTTGACTGTGTTGGGTCTTCGTTACTGTGCGCGGGCTTTCTCTAGTTGCGGCGAGGGGGGCTCCTCTTTGTTGTGGTGCGTGGGCTTCTCATTGTGGTGGCTTTTCTTGTTGTGGAACACGGGTTCTAGGCGGCAGGCTTCAGTAGTTTTGGCTCATGGGCTCTAGAGCGCAGGCTCAGTAGTTGTGGCACACAGGCTTAGTTGCTCCGCGGTATGTGGGATCTTCCCGGACCAGGGATTGAACCCGTGTCCCCTGCATTGGCAGGTGGATTCTTAACCATTGCGCCACCAGGGAAGCCCCGAAAACTGTCTTTTTTGTATCAGGTAAATAAATGCTTGTTGAATTGAATTTTATAATTTAGAATAAGAATCTCATACTTTTTTTTTTTCAATTTAGGAATCAAAGATTTCAAAAACCTAGCATTTGCTAGAAAAATTGGACCAGCTGTGAGGATTAGATGAAATACTATATAAAAATGATGTATAAAATGCAATACTAATAAAAGGGCTTAAGAGGAAATGTCAGTGTTTCTAAACATTGGTATTGATATTATCAGTAACAGCTGAAGCTCAGAGGAAATGTGTTTTTTGATAGAGAACACTAATTATAGACTTGAAATCCACTTTGAATTTTATATCTCTCTTAGAGGAATTGTCATGAGTATAAAGTAGATGACACTCTATCCAAGTTGAACAAAGTTGTTAGGGAAAAAGATCCCAAATCTAACTAGACCTATCAGGATCAGCTGACTTTTGTAGTCTCTTCCCTTTGCTCGTCAATATTCTAGCTGCACTTCCTTCAGACCTTTGAATATCTAAGCTTTTTCATACCTCTAGTCTCTGTGCGTTTTCCCTTTGCCTGAAACAGTCTCTCCACCTTTTGGCTAACTCCTATTCATTAAGCTTTGTGACTTTCTGAAGCAAACCTTCGCTGATTCCCTGTTTTATTCTCCTCAAACCTATCTTTCCCTGTTACCACCCTGTTCTTTCATATCTCTTCTTTTAGGGTGTAATTATGCATTTATTTGTTTATTTATTTATCTACCAGTGAAGCCCAAGCATTTATCATAGTGCTTGACTCATAGTGAATTCTCAGTAAATAATTGTTGAATGATTTAATTTTAAAATTCAGTAACTTCTCTTTGGATTTAAATCCAATTTTTACTTTGCTTCTTTTTCTCTTTCTCACTGTCTTTCTTTTTTGGCAGATTCAGATAGTAAATAGCTGTTATTATTACTGCTTGGTAGTATTTACCTTTAAGAGAGCTATGCAATTGTCCTATGCTTTTTTTTTTTTTTTACAATGTATACATATTAAATATTACAATTTTATTTGTCGATCATATCTCTGTATAGCTGAAAAAACAAAATATTTTTGAATAAAATAATTTAAAATGAAAACGTTTTTGACAATGAGAACACTACAAATCAAAAGTTCTGGAAACTGTGCCAGGGGGACATTTCTAGTCTTAAATGTATGTATTAGATAAGAAGAGAGGATGAAAATTTTATAACCACAAAATTGAAAGTCTAAGTAAAATGAACAATTTTTTAGCAAAATGTATAAAAACTGACCCAAGAAAAATAGAATATACACTAATTGTTAAAGTAATTAAATCAGTGGTTAAAACCCATTTTGGGGGTGGGTGAATCCCTGGGCCAGATTGTCTTATAAGCATATGCTACCAAACCCTCAAGAATAAATAATTTCAACCTTATTCAAAAGGTTTTGAACAAGAGAAAAAGGAATAAAACTCACTAACTTATGAGGCTTCCAAAACTTTGATTCCAAAATCAAACAAGGATAATACAAGAAGGAAACATTTCAGGCCAAACTCATTCATAAAAAGAGATGTAAAAATGTTGAATAAAATTTTTTTAACTGAATCAAATAATGTTTAAAATCATAATACATCACAACCGTGTAAGATTTATCTCACAAAGGCAAGGAAAATTCAATACTAGAATATCTACCAACATAATCACATTAAGAAAAGGTAGAAAAAGTACGTAATGAACAAAATAGAGACATAAATCTTTTGATTAAAAAAGCATTAGGTACTTCAAAAATCTTATCAAATAGAAATAGAAGAGACCTTCTTAATAGCCACCAAAAACTTTATCAAACATTGTTCTTATGGTGAAATAGAAGTATTTCTTTTTTTTTCACACACACACACACACACACACACACGCACACATTGTATTTTATTTTTACAAGAGATAAATAAACTGACACCAAGCATTGTAAATGGATGACCACAACAAAAGCAACAATGATTGCAATTACCAAACACGAAACACACTCATACTATGTCATAATATTGACATTCAGTCCAGTAATCCTCCACTGTAACAGCTCCTTTACTTTGCAGTGAAAATTGATTTGTATATTTTTTGCCTCTGAGTCCTTGTGCGATTTTTTTTTTTATTATTCAAACAAAGTCACAAAAATTATAATCATCCTCACCAGGTCACTCAGTCCCATGTAATTAATTTTTTTTTCATCTTGATCTTTTGTTAGCACTTTTATGAATTCATCAGTTTTCCATTAGAGTTCTGAAAATGCTTATTCATTCAGTTCAGCAGTATAGTCAGTTACCAGAAATCTGTACTTGTCAGAGTCTTTTCCATGAATTCCTTGAAGATGAAACCCTTTTATAGGAACATTTTTGCAAAAGCATCAGAGTACACCAAGAACTGTCTGTTTTGTTTTGTTTTGTTTTTTTCTTGTAATGACTCCAAAAAGTGAGGAGCAAGTTCAAGCAAGCTTTTTGCTTCTGCAAGAGAAGTGAAAACATTTGGTCACACAAAAACTCATATGCAGATTTTATAATGACTTTATTTATAATCATTAAGAACTGAGAACAAATCAAATGCCCTTCAACTGTCGTGTCAACAATCCAAATAGCTTTCAACTGTTCTTCAGAAACTATAGGAACCCTCCTGAACAGGATCAATTGATCTAGAGAAAGCTGACTCTTGAGCATGATTACTAGTGAGTTTTCACTTCAGAAGATGACCTCTGTTTTTCTGGTTCATGTGATTAGGTATCTCAAGCAGTCACTTCTGCCAAGAAGCTTATCCTAACTTGTTCCCGATCTAGAGCCGTCTTGAGTGTTGTCCTTGAACTCTTGCATATTTCTGTAACAGTTCTGTAATTGTTTATTTACTTGACTGCCTATTCCACTAAAATATAAGGTCCTTAATTTTGTCTTTGTAGCCTGAGCACCTAGCATAGTATGTAGAATACTGATTGCTAGATATTCAGGAAATGTTTAATGGTATGAAGAATTCTCTTCACAATGACCAATTTCAAAGACTTCATCTTCGGGCTTTGAATAGAAGTGGACATTTTGAAATTGCTCTTCCTAATTTATTTGGTGCATAGATATACAGGTTGAATAGTTAAATTAAGATTTTTAGTAGGTGGACAATCCTATAATATATCACTGATTGCCGGCTTGATTTGGTACATCTGCGGAGGCTATTCAGGAGCCACCTTCTTTCTGTAAAATTCAGTGTGTATGCTTCCCTAACTTGTATACTTAAGTTAAAGATAATTACCATTCCAGATTGCGTGAAGATTCACTCTGGAAAATATTTTAAAATCCGAGACAGAAACTTAACTATTTTTAAAAGGATATATTATGGGTATTAGGGTTTAGGGCTGTTAAAGCTATAACTGTAAGAAGCTTTGTTGTTCATTATTTTAAGTTCACTGCTATTAATTTAAAGGCACATTTGTAGAAACATGTATGTGTATTTATTCAACAAATACTTGTGTGCCTATTACCTGGTAGGCACTATTTTAGACACTAGGATACATCAATGAACAAAGCAGACAAAAATTCCTTTGCTTGTGGAGTTTACATGGGGCTTATGTTCTGTTTCTGTATGTTTTTATATGTATGTGTCTAGATATGACACTATTATAGGAAAAACAGCATAATAAATGGTTTTAGGGTTTCGTATTTTAGCAGAGGACTGCAATAAAATTGGAGGATTGTTACCAACCCATGATTGTCTGTAGCCTCATGTCACATATGTGCCTTTTGGAATTTTTTTTCACCGTTGCTTATCCAGAATGGGGAGGACAAATAAATTTTAATAATCAATTAAATTAAACTGACATTCATTGTTTTGGCATGTGCAAAGCACTCTGCTATAAACATTGTAGGGGGAAAGGGGACTAACACAATTTGTAACTTCAAGACGTGTATAAAGTCTAATAGGGGCAAGTCAAGTGCAAATATAATTAATTCCACGCAGGATAAGAGGAAAGGTGCAAACACAATGCCAGTTATTTTCAGAAAGGGGGAATGTTAACACGAATCAGTGGCTAAATGAAAACAAAACAAAACAAAACACATCATCAAATGTTGGTGAGAATGCGGAGCAATGGGAACTCATTATTGGTGGAGATATAAATTAGTACAGTTACTTTGGGGAAATGTTCATCAATTTCTTATAAAAGTAAATATACATCTGCCCAGAAATTCTGTTCCTAGTGTTTGCCTAAGAGAAATGAAAACATATGTTCTGAAAAGACTTGTACCAGAATGTTCATAGCAGCTTTATTCTTAATAGTTGAACTGGAAACAGCCCAGGTGTTCATCAGTAGAGGAATGGATAAATAATGATATCGCCATACAAGGAAATAGCCACTCAGCAATTAAAAGGACAAACCACTGATACCTACAGCTACATGAATGAATCTCATGAACATCTTGCTTACAGAAAGGCTTTCACATAATAAGGGTATACCCTAGAATTCCACTTACATGAAATTTTTAAATAGCCACATCTTATTTATGGTGAAAAAAAGAAACCAGTAGTGGTTGCTTTTACGATGGGGGAGTGGGAGTTGACTAGAAAGTGACGTGAAGGAACTTTCTGTAGTGATGTAGGTTCTAAATATTGATAGAGGTTTGGGTTACACAGGTTTATGCATTAGTTAAAACACAGTGAATGTACATTTAAGTTCCTTGCATTTCATAGTATGTAAGTTTTGCATCAAAAGAAAACTAAACAAATATTGAACTCTAATTAATGATACACATGCTGAAGTATTTAGGGAGATAATTTACTAATTATCTATACTAATTTCTACGGCCTTACTTTTTTGGTACTTTTTAAAGTAGCTGGATTAATGGATGGATAAAGGAATGATGGATAAAGGGTAGATAGCTATATATGCCAAGCAAGTAGTAACATGTTAATAATATAATCTAGATGATGGATACATAGGTATTCACAGTAAAAGTCTTTCAACTTTGCTGTATGTTTGAACATTTTTATAATAAAATGTAAAGGAAAAGCGGGAAATACTATACATGGAAGGTAGTGTCAATAAATATTTTTGTGTTTTCTGTAGTTTTTAGGATGTAGAGGAATGGAAAGAATTTTTGTTGGGGCTGGGGTGCAGTCTAGGCAGAGGTATAGGGAAAGCATTATAGGAGGAGGGAGCAACATTACAAGAGATACCAGGATAAGAATTGAACTAGTGAGTAGTCCAGGTTGGCTGACGCATAGGGTAAAATATTGAAGCATAAATATAGAAAAGTAGAAGGCATTTGTGTAATAAGTCACTAGGAATTAGTTTTGGAATGGTGGGACATTTCTTCTCCCAAACCAAAAAGAGAAGAAGGGAGATGTAAGAACTTTTAATGTGGGAACAGTGAGATCTTAGAAGATTGCCATTGACCATTTCAGTTTTCTTGATAGTGTAAAAGTATAGCTATTGGATATTTATCTCAGGTGACATTGTGGAGCAGTAGGATTTAATATAAGGAGACTGGAGGAGATTTGGAATGGTAAATACAATGTGATAGGAATTCAGGGAAAAGAGAAGGAGAGTAGAATAATACAGTGAGGTTAGAGTGACGTTATAATGGACCAAATTAATATGGTTTCATAATATTTCTAGCATTGCTTGACAGCATCTTTATAAGAGCACAGAGAGCAAATGGATGATACTCCTCAGCCCTAAAGATTGGCAAGAAATTCTGGGGTGCTGAATGAATAGTTGAAATAGAGTAGGCAAGTAAAGCCTGTGAATGGTAGACTGGGGAGAATTGGAAGGGGTCAAGAATCAGGAATTCACAATGAGCACCAAAAAAGAAGAGATTCAGTCCAAAGAGGGAGGAAGATGTAGAATGGGACACCATGTTCTTCTCTGGGAATTTCAGAATTCTAAGATCTTAGAGGTGACACATTTGGAAATGGTGGCATTGTCTTCCATCTAATCATATAAGCCAGAAATTTAGGAGGCATTCTTAAGATGCTTTTTCTCTTAATCACTATCTCAATAAGAATGTCTAAATTCTTGAGTTTTCATTGTGAAGATAATCTAAAATATATGACCATGGGTAGCCAGGAAGATGGGTATTTCTATCTACCCATGAATACTGCTTCTTAGTTTCAGTTGAATTTTACAAATGAATACTGCTTCTTAGCTTCAGTTGAAGGCGTTTGCATTTGCGTTGGTGTTGGTGCCAAGTATAACAGATTTAACTGTCAGCAACAAATGCGGAAAGACCAAGATGGATTTAGTGAAAATGTCATGTTTGCAATTGGATGGGGGTAAATTTCCAGCCAGTTGACATCACAGACCCCTTTACAATAAAGAAAAAAGTCATGAGAAAATTTATAAATTTGTTTAGATTTACATATATACTAAGGCATGTATAACGGCCTAAGTTTATGTTAGTAGCTATTTAAATAACATAATAAAAATAATTTCAGTTAATTTTAGGGAAGTTTGTGGGAATTTTTTTTTCCTTTTCGAGGAATCCCTTTATATTACTCATATTTGACACATATTGTTTGTTGTACAGAATACATTTAGTCTCCTTAGCCTGATCTGCAAGGCCAGCCACAGTCTCCCCTCTTATCTCCACTTAATTCTGCCTCATCACCTATCATCTCTTCTTGCACTTTATGGTCCTTCTGCAATACCACACGCTCTCTATCTGATATTCTACTCCCTACCTTTTAGGAATATTCTTTTAGCCTTCACCATTTCTTTATTCTTAAAGACACATACTCCTAGAAGCTCTGACTCCTCTCTCTCTAGGCTCTTCCTATCTTCTCAGCTCCTACAAAGTAAGGTACTTGCCATGTTAAAGTATTTCCTATTTGGCTCCCAATTAAAACCGTGTGTTTCATATGGATCTGTATCAATCATGATTGATCTTTGTATGCCCAGCATGTTGTATCACAATAAATGATAGATGTTCAGTAGTTACTGAAAAGATCTGAACCATGCTGGTGAAGGGTATTAAAGTCCAGAAACTGCTTTTGCTCTTCTGAAAGATATTTTCTGGAGAAGGAAGACTATTGTTGTGATAAAACAGAGCTTGGGGTTTACCTTCATGTCTTATTTATATAATCTGTTCTCTTGTTAACATGAAATAGCTCTGTCAGAAAAGATTTCCCGGGACTTCCCTAGTGGCGCAGTGGTTATGTATCTGCCTGCCAATGCAGAGGACGCAGGTTCAGTCCCTGGTCCGGGAACATCCCACATGCCGCGGAGCAACTAAGACCATGCGCCACAACTACTGAGCCTGTGCTCTAGAGCCTGTGAGCCACAACTACTGAGCCTGTGCGCCTAGAGCCCGTGCTCCGCAACAAGAGAAGCCACCACAATGAGAAGCCCGCGCACCACAACGAAGAGTAGCCCCTGCTCGCTGCAACTAGAGAAAGCGCGTGCGCAGCAACGAAGACTCAATGCAGCCAAAAAATAAAAATAAATAAATAAATTTATTTTTTAAAAGAAGAAAAGATTTCCATCTGTATTAGACATGACTGCTCCACTGAGCTTTACACACTAAGTTTTGTGAAATGAACTTCTACTTTCCCTGTGTTTGCTTTTGAATTCTTGAAAATTAAATCACAAAGTAAGTTATCAGGATATCTTATTCTAAAGACATGAGCATGCAATGTTGTAAGTAAAATATAAGTAATGTAAAAGTGAACTGTTATCTCAGGGTCTTTGCTCATTTTCTTAGGGTCACTATTTTTTCCAGAAGCTCTGAAATGATCAGCACTAGTTGCATCACATGATTGTTCTCTTAATCACCCCTATGCAAGGAAAACATTGCCAATAACATATGTTAGTTCCCCTTTTCTCAGCAGTTGTCAGTTTTTTTTTTTTTTTTTAGGGGAATCCCTCAGACACTGGATGCTTTTGGTTTGAAATATTTCCTGGGAGAAGTTGAGAGTAAGGTTAGCTTTTTTTTTTTTTCTAATAGTAATCTTTTATTTATTTATTTATTTTTATATTTATTTTTGGCTGTGTTGGGTCTTCGTTTCTGTGCAAGGGCTTTCTCTAGTTGCGGCAAGTGGGGGCCACTCTTCATTGCGGTGCACGGGCCTCTTCACTATCACGGCCTCTCTTGTTGTGGAGCACAGGCTCCAGACGTGCAGGCTCAGTAGTTGTGGCTCACGGGCCCAGTTGCTACGCGGCACGTGGGATCCCCCCAGACCAGGGCTCGAACCTGTGTCCCCTGCATTAGCAGGCAGATTCTCAACCACTGCGCCACCAGGGAAGCCCCAACAGTTGTCAGTTTTGATGTTACTTGGTTAGGTCTGTCCTCTGCGTAATTTCTCTAATCATTTTTTTTCTCATATTGGAAACTTTCTGACCTAAAAAATAGCTAGAAAATAAGCATTATTCATGGAACTGGAACAGATGTTGCAGAATGCACACGCTTAAGCACAAGTACTTTTATTTTACTGAGAAGTCCTCATATAGTTTCTATGTACTCTATTTTTTTTTCTCTTCAGGTTTTTATTAGTTATCTATTTAATACATATTAGTGTATATAAGCCAATCCCAATCTCCCAATTCATCCCTCCGCCACCATCCCCACCCCGCTTTCCCCCCTTGGTGTCCATATGTTTGTTCTCTACATCTGTGTCTCTATTTCTACCTTGCAAACCTGTTCATCTGTACCATTTTTCTAGATTCCACATATATGTGTTAATATATGATGTTTGTTTTTCTCTTTCTGACTTACTTCACTCTGTATGACCATCTCTAGGTCCATCCATGTCTCTACAAATGACCCAATTTCATTCCTTTTTATTGCAGAGTAATATTCCATTGTATAAATGTACCACATCTTCTTTATCCATTCATCTGTCAATGGGCATTTAGCTTGCTTCCAGGACCTGGCTATTGTAAATAGTGCTGCAGTGAACATTGGGGTGCATGTGTCTTTTGGAATTACGGTTTTCTCTGGTTATATGCCCAGTAGTGGGATTGCTGGGTCATATGGTAATTCTATTTTTAGATTTTTAAGGACCCTCCATACTGTTCTCCATAGTGGCTGTATCAATTTACATTCCCACCAACAGTGCAAGAGGGTTCACTTTTCTCCGCACCCTCTCCAGCATTTGTTGTTTATAGATTTTCTGATGATGCCCATTCTGACTGGTGTGAGGTGATACCTCACTGTAGTTTTGATTTGCATTTCTCTGATAATTAGTGATGTTGAGCAGCTTTTCATGTGCCTCTTGGCCATCTGTATGTCTTCTTTGGAGAAATGTCTATTTAGGTCTCTGCCCATTGTTTGATTGGGTTGTTTATTTTTTAAATATTAAGCTGCATGAGCTGTTTATATATTTTGGAGATTAATCCTTTGTCTGTTGATTCGTTTGCAAATAGTTTCCCCCATTCTGAGGGTTGTCTTTTCGTCTTGTTTATAGATTCCTTTCCTGTGCAAAAGCTTTTATGTTTCATTAGGTCCCATTTGTTTATTTTTGTTTTTATTTTCATTAGTCTAGGAGGTGGGTCAAAAAAGATCTTGCTGTGATTTATGTCAAAGAGTATTCTTCCTATGTTTTCCTCTAACAGTTTTATAGTGTCCAGTCTTACATTTAGGTCTTTAATACATTTGGAGTTTTTTTTTGGTATATGGTGTTAGGGAGTGTTCTAATTTCATTCCTTTACATGTAGCTGTCCAGTTTTCCCAGCACCACTTATTGAAGAGACTGTCTTTTCTGCGTTGTATATCCTTGTCTCCTTTGTCATAGATTAGTTGACCATAGGTGCGTGGGTTTGTCTCTGGGCTTTCTGTCCTATTCCATTGATCTATATTTCTGTTTTTGCTCCAGTACCATATTGTCTTGATTAGTGTAGCTTTGTAGTAGAGTCTGAAGTCAGGGAGTCTGATTCCTCCAGCTCTGTTTTTTTCCCTCAAGATTACTTTGGCTATTCAGGGTCTTTTGTGTCTCCATACAAATTTTAAGATGATTTGTTCTAGTTCTGTAAAAAATGCCATTGGTAATTTGATAGGGATAGCATTGAATCTATAGATTGCTTTGGGTAGTATAGTCATTTTCACAATATTGATTCTTCCAATCCAAGAACATGGTATATCTCTCCATCTCTTTGTGTCATCTTTGATTTCTTTCATCAGTGTCTTATAGTTTTCTGAGTACAGGTCTTTTACCTCCTTAGGTAGGTTTATTCCTAGGGATTTTCTTCTTCTTGTTGCAATGGTGAATGGGATTGTTTCCTTAATTTCTCTTTCTGATCTTTCATTGTTAGTATATAGGAATGCAAGAGATTTCTGTGCATTAATTTTGTATCCTGTAACTTTACCAAATTCATTGATTAGCTCTAGTAGTTTTCTGGTGGCATCTTTAGAATTCTCTATATATAGTATCATGCCATCTGCCAACAGTGACAGGTTTACTTCTTCTTTTCCAGTTTGTATTCCTTTTACTTCCTTTTCTTCTCTGATTGCCATGGCTAGGACTTCCAAAACTATGTTGAATAATAGCAGCGAGAGTGGACATCCTTGTCTTGTTCCAGATCTCAGAGGAAATGCTTTCAGTTTTTCACCATTGAGAATGATGTTTGCTGTGGGTTTGTCGTATATGGCCTTTATTATGTTGAGGTAGGTTCCCTCTGTGCCCACTTTCTGGACAGTTTTTATCATAAATGGGTGTTGAATTTTGTCAAAAGCTTTTTCTGCATCTATTGACATGATCATATGGTTTTTCTTCTTCAATTTGTTAATATGGTGTATCACATGGATTGATTTGCGTATGTTGAAGAATCCTTGCATCCCTGGGATAAACCCCACTTGATCATGGGGTATGATCCTTTTAACGTGCTGTTGGATTCTGTTTGCTAGTATTTTGTTGAGGATTTTTGCGTCTATATTCATGAGTGATATTGTTCTGTAATTTTCTCTTTTTGTAGTATCTTTGTCTGGTCTTGGTATCAGGGTGACGGTGGCCTCATAGAATGAGTCTGGGAGTGTTCCTTCCTCTGCAGTTTTTTGGAAGAGTTTGAGAAGGGTGGATGTTAGCTCCTCTAAATGTTTGATAGAATTCACCTGTGAAGCCATCTGGTCCTGGACTTTTGTTTGTTAGAAGATTTTTAATCACAGTTTCAATTTCATTTCTTGTGATTTGTCTGTTCTTGTTTTCTATTGCTTCCTGGTTCTTGGAAGGTTATACCTTTCTAAGAATTTGTCCATTTCTTCCAGGTTGTCCATTTTATTGGCTTAGAGTTGCTTGTAGTAGTCTCTTATGCTTTGTATTTCTGTGGTGTTCGTTGTAACTTCTCATTTTTCATTTCTAATTTTATTGATTTGAGTCCTCTCCCTCTTTTTCTTGATGAGGCTGGCTAAAGGTTTATCAATTTTGTTTATCTTCTCAAAGAACCAGCTTTTAGTTTTATTGATCTTTGCCAGTATTTTCTTTGTTTCTATTTCATTTATTTCTGCTCTGATTTTTATGATTTCTTTCCTTCTACTAACTTTTGGGTTTTATTTGTTCTTTCTTAGGTGTAAGGTTAGATTGTTTATTTGAGATTTTTCTTGTTTCTTGAGGTAGGATTGTATTGCTCTGAACTTCCCTCTTAGAACTGTTTTTGGTGCATCCCATAGATTTTGGATCGTTGTGTTTTCGTTGTCATTTGTTTCTAGGTATTTTTTGATTTCCTCTTTGATTTCTTCAATGATCTCTTGGTTATTTAGTAATGTATTGTTTAGCCTCCATGTGTTTGTGTTTTTTACATTGTTTTCCCTGTAATTGATTTCTAATCTCATAGCATTGTGGTCGGAAAAGGTTCTTGATATGATTGCAATTTTCTTACACTTACGAAGGCTTGATTTTTGACCCGAGATGTGATCTATCCTGCAGAATGTTCCTTGTGTGCTTGAGAAGAAAGTGTAATCTGCTGTTTTTGGATGCAGTGTCCTATATATAGCAATTAAATCTATCTGGTCTATTGTGTCATTTAAGGCTTCTGTTTCCTTATTAATTTTCTGTCTGGATGATCTGTCCATTGGTGTTAGTGGGGTGTTAAAGTCCCCTACTATTATTGTGTTACTGTTGATTTTTCCTTTCATGGTTGTTAGCATTTGCCTTATGTATTGAGGTGCTCCTATGTTGGGTGCATATATATTTATAATTGTTATATCTTCTTCTTGGATTGATCCGTTGATCATTATGTAGTGTCCCTCCTTATCTCTTGTAACAGTCTTTATTTTTTAAAGTCTACTTTATCTGATACGAGTATTGCTACTCCAGCTTTCTTTTAATTTCCATTTGCATGGAGTATCTTTTTCCATCCCTTCACTTTCAGTCTGTATGTGTCCCTAGGTCTGAAGTGGATCTCTTGTCGACAGCATATATATGGGTCTTGTTTTTGTATCCATTCAGCCAGTCTGTGTCTTTTGGTTGGGGCATTTAATCCATTTACATTCAAGGTTATTATTGATATGTATGTTCCCATGACCATTTTCTTAATTGTTTTGGGTTTGTTTTTGTGGGTCTTTTTCTTTTTTGTTTCCCACCTAGAGAAGTTTCTTTAGCATTTGTTGTACAGCTGGTTTGGTGGTGCTGAATTCTCTTAGCTTTTGGTTGTCTGTAAAGCTTTTGATTTCTCTGTCTAATCTGAATGAGATCCTTGCCAGGTAGAGTAATCTTGGTTGTAGGTTCGTCCCTTTCATCACTTTAAATATATCGTGCCACTCCCTTCTGACCTGTAGAGTTTCTGCTGAGAAATCAGCTGTTAACCTTATGGGAGTTCCCTTGTATGTTATTTATCATTTTTCCCTTGTTGCTTTTAATAATTTTTCTTTGTCTTTAATTTTTGTCAGTTTGATTATTATGTGTCTCGGTGTGTGTCTCCTTGGGTTTATCCTGCCTGGTACTCTCTGCACTTCCTGGACTTGGGTGGCTATTTCCTTTCCCATGTTAAGGAAGCTTTTGACTATAATCTCTTCAGATATTTTCTCGGGTCCTTTCTGTCTCTGCCCTCCTTCTGGGACCCCTATAATGCGAATGTTGGTGCATTTAATGTTGTCCCAGAGGTCTCTTAGGCTGTCTTCATTTCTTTTCATTGTTTTTTCTTTATTCTGTGCCATGGCAGTAAATTCCACCATTCTGTCTTCCAGGTCACTTGTCCTTTCTTCTGCCTCAGTTATTCTGCTACTGATTCTTTCTAGTGTATTTTTCATTTCAGTTATTGTATTGTTCATCTCTGTTTGTTCTTTAATTCTTCTAGTCATTTTTTCTTCTAGATCTTTGTTAAACATTTCTTGTATTTTCTTGATCTTTGCCTGCATTCTTGTTCCGAGGTCCTGGATCATCTTCACTATCATTATTCTGAATTCTTTTTCTGGAAGGTTGCCTATCTTCACTTCATTTAGTTGTTTTTCTGGGGTTTTATGTTGTTCCTTCGTCTGGTACATAGTCCTCTGCCTTTTTCCTCTTGTCTGTCTTTCTGTGAATGTGGTTTTCGTTCCACAGGCTGCAGGATTGTAGTTCTTCTTGCTTCTGCTGCCTGTCCTCTGGTGGATGAGGCTATGTAAGAGGCTTGTGCAAGCTTCCTGATGGGAGGGACTGGTGGTGGGTAGAGCTGGGTGTTACTCTGGTGGGCAGAGCTCAGTAAAACTTTAATCCACCTGTGTGCTGATGGGTGGGGCTGAGTTCCCTCCCTGTCGGTTGTAGGCAACCCAGCACTGGTACCTACAGGCTCATTGGTGGGGCTAATGGCGGACTCTTGGAGGGCTCTCGCCAAGGAGTACTTCCCAGAACTTCTGCTGCCAGTGTCCTTGTCCCCATGGTGAGCCACAGCCACCCCCGCCTCTACAGGAGACCCTCCAACACTAGCAGGTAGGTCTGGTTCAGTCTCCTATGGGGTCACTGCTCCTTCCCCTTGGGTCCTGCTGCACACAAAGTCTGATTCTCTGGGAATTCCTCCTCCCGTTGCCAGACCCCCAGGTTGGGAAGCCTGATGTGGGGCTCAGAACCTTCATTCCAGTGAAGGACATCTGTGGTATAATTGTTCTCCAGTTTGTGAATCACCCACCCAGCGGTTATGGGATTTGGTTTTATTGTGATTGCGCCCCTCCTACCGTCTCATTGTGGCTTCTCCTTTGTCTTTGGATGTGGGATATCTTTTTTGGTGAGTTCCAGCGTCGATGATTGTTCAGTAGTTAGTTGTGATACCAGTGCTCTTGCAGAGGGAGTGATTGCACATCCTTCTACTCCGCCATCTTGAACCAATCTCCCTATGTACTCTTATTTTAGGCTCAATTTTTTTTTTTTTTAATGTTTGGCAAATTAAGAGCTACAAATTAAGATGAAGATAGGATGCTATCATGTAGTTTCAGGAGGTGACAGATGGAAGCAAGATAGAAAGCAGAAAACCTATTAAAAGCAAATGATTCCCAAAAAGCATGTTAGGTATCATTTTAGCTGCATACACTATTGTCCAGAAGGACATTGTTATATAACATCAAGAGTATAATAGTTGACACCATAATGAGTTAATGGAGAGAAATGAAATTGCATTTTTTTGTATGTGTGTAAAATGCCAGAGGAATGTGTAACAGACTTTGGGAGGTTTTCCATTAAAAGTTGCTTATTTTTTAAGGAATTTTTTGTGAGTTTATATATACTTTTTATATATTTCAACTTTGTGAATTTGATGGTAATGCTTTGCAGGAACACTTTGGGGATTATCTGTAAGAATATATTTAAGTGAAACTAGAGCAAAAAATAAGAACCCTCTCATGGTAGTTTAGTACCTGTATTTCATGTATTTTAAGGTTTTTAGATTTGACTGTTGCCTAGGCATTTCTATCCATGGGAATCCCAAAGCCTTATATGGTCAAGACTTAGCTTTTAGACTTTCAGTGAAATGCAAGGCACCACTCCAAAAAAGAAAAAAAAAAAACAAAACTAGCTGGCTTTCACTTTGTCTTCAGTGCTCTCTTCTTGGCTGCCTTTATTACCACAGTAGCTAAATTGCTAAGAACCTTATGTGCATTGGGAGTCTGTCTTACACAAAAAAGGAATTGCTTTTGTGGCAGTAGTTTTATGCTAGAATGCTAATGTTATTTTTAACAACACATTACATGATATTGGTTATATAATTTGATTTTTCTAAAAGGAAACTTAAAAATAAAATGGTTTATTTTATCTGACTCTAGATGAGGGGAAGGGATCATATCTGCATATGGTACAATTAAGAAGTGCAACTTTCACTAAAGGCAGGCGTTAGGGTAAGTGAAAGTGAAATTATTAATTGTTTGGAGTCTTTCCTACCTTGGAACTCCTGCTACCTGATTAGGGGACACAGGTGAAAAAAGTGTTAACATTCAGGAGCAGCAGTGATCACCACCAAAGGGCCGCTAAAACAATAACTTATTTCTATCCTGGTATGATCTTATTCAGCTCTAGTCATCTTTTTGCTTTGAAGAATGTGATTTTTCTGAGTGATCTGTGTCGCTCAATTGTACGTTTAACTGCAAGATAGTTTAATACTTTGTAGATACTAAAATTCTTAGTTATAGATTTTTCATGTAGGAAAAGGGAAGGTATTATTCCCCCTATCATAAGAAGATTGCAAAATGTGTTTTAACTTATCCACTGTAGTAAGTCAGATATGACATGGAAAAATTAATTTCTGATACAGTCATCTACAGGTAACAAAGAATCAGCAACCTATTTCTGAGTCCTACACTGAAGCTAAATCCTACTGTTTCCTCCATTCAACGTTTGATTACTGCCTAATGTAGTCTATGCTCTGAATACATAATGGAGTCCTTGCCTTTAAGAGCTCACAGTAGTGGAAGCAGAAGGAGAGGAAAATGAATGCAGAAATAGTACATATGGGTAGATAATTATCACACAGTGTTTTAAGTGTGTTAGGAGAGGTGTGTTCACAGTGTTACAGAAAATGGAAGAAGAGAATGATTTAATTCTAGCTATATGAACATAGGCTGGAGAAGTTGTCAGAAATAAAGAATTAAGACGGTTAAAAGAAGACTAAATTGAGGAGCTATCTATAAGGTCTAGCTGTGCCTCAGCCATTACTCTTAGGTTCCCTTTGTCTTCTTCACGAGAAGTCCCAAACTGCCTTAGTTAATTCGTATGATCAGAAAGAATTGAATTTTTATTATCAGGTTACTTTTCTTGGCAACTGAATTCAACCCCCTCCTCCTGCCAACCTGCTTTTTTTGTGATGGAGCATGAGAGTGTGCTTTGTAGGGTTTTTAGCACTGTGTTTTGTTTTATCTAAAGATCCTTTGTCACATCTGTCTTAGCAGAATTTTGTAGCTTCTGTCTTTCTGGCAGAGATGCGTATGTGTGTCAAAGTCTTTTAGGTAGCTGGAGAACCATCCCCAAAGGTGAAAATCTCATTTGTAGTGTGTTGAGTTAGCCATGTTAATTATTGATTGTTTAGTGTAGATAAACAACAACAACAGAAAACCTTTCAGAAGTTTCTTGATTCCATGCAGTTATTGGTACACAAAATCTGCATACAAGGTTTTTCCCTTAGAGGTGAAAAATAGTGTAAAATTATGAAATTAGTTCATTCTGTGAGAGAGACTAGGAATTCACAGTGCAGTGGTACACTTGTTTATTATATTACAGATACATTTTATGTATGGGACAATGGTTCCCAGACTGTCTGCCTTAACTTGGACATAAAAATAGATTTTGATGATAAAAATAGATGTCAGTGGGAAAAGAGACTTGTTGACAAGCTCTGCAGTAAAGAAATCTGTTTAATCCAGTATTTCCTAAATTTAACTATTTTTAAGAACCCTTTTATTAAAGACCATTTATTAACCTTTTCATTTTAGTAATTTCATGGAAACAGTTTGGGAAATACTACAGTAAATTTTTGTGATGAACTGCATTCAGAAGGGCTGCATGCTGACAGTTGTTTCAGGAGGCAAATTGAAAATTTAGGTGTTTTTATTTCTGCCTTATTACTTTCTCTTTTGACTAGTTATTTACATTTGAAGGAATGTCAAAACTCCATAATCTGTAAATGTAAAATACTGGCATCTTTTTATAACAGTCTTGGGAAAATGATCAAACGAATGAATTATGCAGTAGAAAATTATACATATCCTTTTCCCTCAATGCAAAGGAATGTATAAAAGCTGACTTTTCTTCTTGCTATTCATATGCCCTCCATCCTCAAAAATAAATATTGAAGGAGTAATAATTTTTATTGTTTATTAGGATAGCTCTGGTTAGTTAGAAGGTTATTTTCTTTTATATCAAATACCTTTTTACTCATCAAGCATGAGTACTGGTACATTATCAGGTGACTGTTATTTATTCTGAAGTTATAATTTCAGATTGTTTGGCATATTCAAGAAATGGAGCGTGGTCCATTGTGATTAGAGCTTTGAATTTGTGGAAATAGAGTGATAGGTCTAAATTTAGATAATAGCTTGAAGGACTACCTTACCACATTTAAGAGGAGTGGAAATACAGGTGAAAAGACAGATTAGAGATTAAGTAGAGAAGGGAACAGGATATTTGGATACACACAAATGGAAGCAATGAAAACTGATATAAATGCCTTTTACATTCATCAAAAATCCAGCAATGTAGCTGTTATTTATCACCACATAACAAATTACCCCTAAACTTAAAATGTCAAACATTTATTACCAAATTTTCTATGGTTAAGGAATTTGGATGTAGTTTGTCTAGGTACTTCGATTGACTTCAAGCTATTGGCTGGGACTTCATGTCGTCTGAAGGCTTAACTTGGGGTGGGGGAAGTGGGGGAAGGATCCAGTTCAAAGCTCATTATTGGCAGGTCTTGCTTCCTTGCCACATGGGCCTCTTAATAAGACTGCTTCTTGACACTGCAATTGAGTTTTCCCAAGTTGTGAGCAGTTTGGGAGAGGGCAAGAGAGGGTTCATGACAAGGTGGAAGCTACGATCTTTTAATAGCCTAGTCTTAAAAGTGACGTACCATTACTTCTACCTCATTCCGTTTGTTAGAAGCAAGTCACTCAGTCTGGTCCACACTCAAGGGGAGGAGCTTACACAAGGATGTAAACTTGAGGATGAGGCAGGAATCATTGCTATTTTAGAGGCTACTTACACAAGCATCAAATTAAAATAATTTTTGTGGTATTCTACATTCCTCAACTTATATTAGTAAATACTTAACAGTTGGTTCCTATTTACTATGCCTTGCTCCCTAGGAACTGTTTATTTCTCCTTTTCTTACTGTTCAGCAGAGTACTTGAAAATCATTTATATCTTCACCTTTTTTTTTTTTTTTTCTCCTCTGCTCTCCATTTGAATGTTTGGTGCTCCTCTTATTTTGTGACTTGGAAGTATTAACTCCTGCTCCCTTAAGTCTTCCATTAATGGTCCCAGAAATGCAGACTAGCTTGGTAGGCTAAAATGGAAAATAATATTTGGTTAAAATAACCAAATAAGATTTTTTTTTCAATTTTTTCCCTCAGGACCGAGACTCATATATTCTTTTTTTTTTTTTTAATTTTATTTAATTTATTTATTTATTTAGTTAGTTAGTTATGGCTGTGTTGGATCTCGTTTCTGTGCGAGGGCTTCCTCTAGTTGTGGCAAGTGGGGGCCACTCTTCATCGCAGTGCGCGGGCCTCTCACTATCGCGGCCTCTCTTGTTGCGGAGCACAGGCTCCAGACGCGCAGGCTCAGTAATTGTGGCTCACGGGCCCATTTGCTCCGCTGCATGTGGGATCTTCCCGGACCAGGGCTCGAACCCATGTCCCCTGCATTGGCAGGCAGATTCTCAGCCACTGCGCCTCCAGGGAAGCCCTGAGACTCATATATTCTTAACTTCATCCTTGATATTTTTTGCTAAAGCATGTCTGAATATAGCAGAACAACTACCAGGTTCTCAACACTTGTTAGACATATCTTTGCTCTTTCGTTTCTGAAAAGGATGTAGAAATATAACTCCAAGGCTTAGATTGCCTTTTCCCTAATTTTTTCCACCCATTCATGTCATGGTATATCAAAAAATTTGCCTTTCCCTTCCCAAACCTCTCCCTTTCCCTTGAATTTGATTTTTTTAATATATAGAAATATATATTTCAATTTTTAATATATAGTTTTAATTCTTGAGGTTTTAGAAAAGGTATACTGAAATAATCCATGTATACTAGAATGAGGAGAATTTTAGATTAGAGAGGTTTTATTGTTTTGTAATTTTATCTATATATATGTTTATTTCTGATTAGACTGAATTTATTGCAGGAAGTGTTTGGCTCTTTTTTTAACTTTAAGAAATGTGCTATATGCTGAAAAAGGAAAGTAATAATAGTTGCTCGGTGGATGTTGATTATCCATAACTAACCATCATTCATTTAGGAAACATTATTTTAGAATCTCTGTGCAAATTCTTTGATATACTTTTATTTAAAAGGACATATTACGTATACTATTTTAATTAAAATGTGTAAAATTGAGTTTTGCTTTAATTTGCCAAAAGAAAAAAACCTGAATACTGAAGTAATGGTTAAATTTTAGATAAATTTTGTTTATAACTACAGAGTATTTCCTTAAATATTCCTTTAAGATTAAGAAAACAGGCTATGAATAATATCAATACATTGCAATAGGATTTTTTTTGAACCACGTTCCGATTTTAGAAAGATCATACTACTCATTAGGAAAGATTAGGAAATCAGCACTCATTCGTTTTTGCTCTTCTCTCCCCTAATCTTGTTTTGTTAGCTGTATTAATATTTCTACCTTGTTAGAATTTATAATATTTACATTATTTTTGATTCACTTGTTATGAGTTTTGACCATTGTGTCTTGATTTCTGAATTTATTTTAATTGGCTGAATTTTTTGTTAAATAGGGTTTATCTTCTTACCCTTTGATCGTGTGTTTTTTTCATTGTGTTGTTAAGTAGCACCAAAATATGGGGCATTTCCTTTAGTTTGTCAAGTTGCATTTTCTTCCACACTGCTTTCTCTACCTGAATTTTTACATACTTACATACCTATGTATATTTAAAAATTTTATTTCATTTTTTCTTCCCCTTTATTTTGTCTCCCCTTTATTAAATTCTCATAGCTCTCCAGGTTTGACATAGGCTTTTCTGATCACATTTTACGTGTGCTGTTTGTGCCTTGTTTATTTCTTTAGCTGATCAGTTACTGGGGATATCAGTGGTTCTCAATCTAGTGTGTTTTTACAGTTTAGATGGGGAGCCTTTTTAAAGTGGAAATTCCTTAACACCATTCTCAGAGATTCTGATTTCTCCTTTCTCCTAAATCTAGGTTAAGTTCTCTAGTTAAGTCCATAGCATTTATCATGCCTCTTGTTATTGTTTGTTTAGTTATCTTTCTTGCTTGCTGGACTGTGTAAGCTTTATAAGTATAGAAATCTGGTTTATATCCTTCCCCAGTGTATTCCTAGCAGCTGGCATGGTATCTTGCTGTAGTGGGCACTTAATAAATATTTATTGAATTAATGAAGAGTCTGTGCTATTTATTGGCCACATATTTTGCTGAGCACTGAAGAAATTCATCAAGAAACAGATAGCTGGGCTTCCCTGGTGGCGCAGTGGTTGAGAATCTGCCTGCCAGTGCAGGGGACACAGGTTCGAGCCCTGGTCTGGGAAGATCCCACATGCCGCAGAGCAACTAGGCCCGGGAGCCACAACTACTGAGCCTGCGCGTCTGGAGCCTGTGCTCCACAACAAGAGAGGCCGCGATAGTGAGAGGCCCGCGCACCGCGAAGAAGAGTGGCCCCCGCTTGCTGCAACTAGAGAAAGCCCTCGCACAGAAACGAAGACCCAACACAGCCATAAATAAATAAATAAATAAATAAGTTCCTTTAAAAAAAAAAGAAACAGCTAACAACTATGTGATTTTCTTTTTTGTTTTGGAAAACCATGAGAATTTTATGTCCTTACTATAAGGTTTTTGGAAAATAACTCAATGACTTTGACTTCTATTAATTAACATTTTGGCATATAGAGGCATACCTCGGAGATATTGCAGGTTCGGTTCCAGGCCACCGCAGTAAAGTGAATATCCAAATACAGCAAGTTACATGAATTCTTGGGTTTCCTAGTACCTATAATAGTTAAATTTACACTATATTGTAGTCTGGTAAGTGTGAAATAGCATTATGTTTTTAAAAGAGTGTACATACCTTAATTTGAAAATACTTTATTGCCAAAAATGCAATCATCTGAGCCTTCAGTGAGTCATAATCTTTTTGCAATATTAACATCAAAGATAACTGATCACAGACCATCATAACAAATAGAATAATAATGAAAAAGTTTTGGAATATTGGGAGAACTACCAAAATGTGACACAGAGACACAGAGTAAGGAAATGCTGTTGGTAAAAATTGCACTGATAGACTTGCTTGACCTAGAGTTGCCACAGACTTTCAGATTGTAAAAAAAAAAAAAAAAAATGCAGTATCTGCAATGTAAGAAAATTCAGTATCTGTGAAGCACAGTAAAATGAGGTATACATGTATTCTTCCAGAGTCTTGAAAAGGAATATCAATGAAGAGAATTGAATCATATTATACATACTCCTTTGTAACCTGTTGTTGTTGTTGTTTTTAATTGAATTGCATAAAACAGTATGTAAAAGCTTTTATTACTTCCCCTGAAATTAAATTATTTTCTTATTGGTATATATTCATTGATTAAACACCTCTAGGTCAGTGTGTGATCATGTCTGATAAAGGAATTTAACAAGGAAAACAGCTACCTGTAGCTGGCTTTCTATCTCCAGAGCTCAGACAGTAATGAAACCTGGCAAAGGATTTATTATGTATAAAAAGATTTCTTTAACTCATCTCTACTCACGTACCCACTTTTCTTTTATTAATGCTATTTTGCTTTTATTTTTTAGGAGGTGAACTTTTTTTCTTTATTGGAGTAAAATTGCTTTACAATGTTGTGTTAGTTTCTGCTGTACAATGAAGTGAATCAGCTATATGTATAACTATATCCCCTCCCTCTTGGACCTCCCTCCCCCCCCTCCAATCCCACCCATCTAGGTCGTCACAGAGCCCCGAGCTGAGCTCCCTGTGCTATACAGCAGGTTCCCACTTGCTGTCTATTTTACACATGGTAGTGTATTTATGTCAAACCTAATCTCCCAATTCGTCCCACCCTCCCCTTCCCACCCTGTGTCCACATGTCTGTTCTCTAAATCTACGTCTCTATTCCTGCCCTACAAATAGGTTCATCTGTACCATTTTTCTAGATTCCACATATATGCATTAATATATGGTATTTGTTTCTCTCTTTCTGGCTTACTTCACTCTGTATGACTGTCTCTAGGTCCATCCACATCTCTATAAGTGACCCAATTTCGTTTATTTTTATGGCTGAGTAATATTCCATTGTATATATGTACCACATCTTCTTTATCCATTCATCTATCGTTGGGCATTTAGGTTGTTTCCATGTCCTGGCTATTGTAAATAGTGCTGCAGTGAACATTGGGATACATGTGTCCTTTTGAATTACGGTTTTCTTGGGGTATATGCCCAGTAGTGGGATTGCTGGGTCCTATGGTAGTTCTATTTTTAGTTTTTTAAGGAACCTCCATACTGTTCTCCCTAGTGGCTGTATCAATTTACATTCCCACCAACAGTGCAAAAGCATTCCCTTTTCTCCACACCCTCTCCAGCATTTATTGTTTCTGGATTTTTTGATGATGGCCATTCTGACCGGTGTGAGGTGATACCTCATCGTAGCTTTGATTTGCATTTCTCTAATAATTAGTGATTTTGGGGCTTCCCTGGTGGTGCAGTGGTTAAGAATCCGCCTGCCAGTGAAGGGGACACGGGTTCGAGCTCTGGTCTGGGAAGATCCCAACTAAGCCCGTGCACCACAATTACTGAGCCTGTGCTCTAGAGCCCACAAGCCACAACTACTGAGCCCACGTGCCACAACTACTGGAGCCCGTGCTCTGCAACAAGAGAAGCCACCGCAATGAGAAGCCCGCACACCGCACTCACCGCAACTAGAGAAAGCCTGTGCACAGCAACAAAGACCCAGTGCAACCAAAAATAAATAATTAATTAATTAATTAAAAAAATAATTAGTGATGTTGAGCACCTTTTCATGTGCCTCTTGGCCATCTGTATGTCTTCTTTGGTGAAATGTCTATTTAGGTGTTCTCCCCATTTTTGGATTGAGTTGTTTGCTTTTTTGATATTGAGCTCTATGAGCTGTTTGTATATTTTGGAGATTAATCCTTTGTCCCTTGCTGCATTTGCAAATATTTTTTCCCATTCTGAGGGTTGTCTTTTTGTCTTGTTTATGGTTTCCTTTGCTGTGCAAAAGCTTTTAAGTTTAAATAGGTCCCATTTGTTTAATTTTGTTTTTATTTTCATCACTCTAGGAGGTGGGTCAAAAAAGAGCTTGCTATGATTTATGTCAAAGAGTGTTTTTCCTGTGTTTTCCTCTAAGAGTTTTACAGTGTCTGGTCTTACATTTAGGTCTTTAATCCATTTTGAGTTTATTTTTGTGTATGGTGTTAGGTAGTGTTCTAATTTCATTCTTTTACATGTCACTGTCCAGTTTTCCCAGCACTAATGCTATGTTGCTTTTAAATTGCTTAGTATTTTTATCTGCTTGTTTTATTTTCCAAAGTAGATTATAAGCATCCTGAGAACAGTACTACATGATCATTTGTTTTAGTCCATTAAGAAAAATTTGCTGAGTAGCACTGTTAGGTATTGTGGGATATATAAGACAATTTCTATGCTTAAGGGATTATAATCCAGTAGTGAGAAAAGACTGGAACACGTGCAACAGTAATAAAGGCAGCATGTCTTATACAGTACTTAGTACAGTTTTATGTACACATACACTAGGTCATAAACACCTGCTCATTAAGGAGAGGTTTGCATTTTATTTTGCTTCATTTTACGTGTATTTATTATGGACTTGCTATATGACAGGCAGCGTGCATGAAGGAAACAAAAAGAATATACTGTCTACTGCTGGTCCTTGTATCCACCAAAGTGGCTGGCTCATTGCTTTATATATAGTAGGCAGTCCATAAAAATTATTTGTCAAAGAATGATCCCGAAGTTTAACATTTTTATATCCATAAGGATTCTAAACTCTAGAAGTAATATTCTTCCCTTACTGAGTCCTCAAATAAAAGTCTTTGGCCTCTAAAGATCTAGGTTTGACTTACTACTTTATAGATCTTTATCAATAAAGGAAATAACAGCTGTGTAATAAGAGTAGATAAAGTGTGTGTTTTAATCTTGGAATAATTATGGTTTCCAGTTTTTGGCATTCTCATTCAAATACTTAGTACTTGTTAGATGAAGTATGAATGTTTACGCAATGTGTCGATTATAGTTGGCCCTCCTCTACATCCAAGGGTTCAACCAACCAAGAGTTGAAAATAGTCCACAAAAAAATTCCAGAAAGTTCCAAAAAGCAAAAGTTGAAATTGCCGCAAGCTTTCAACTCTTTACATAGCATTTACATTGTATTTACAACCATTTACATTGTATTAGGTATTTTAAGTAATCTAGAGATGATTTAAAGTATACAGGAGGATATGCGTAGGTTATAATCAAATACTACCCCATTTTATAGAAGGGACTTGAGCATCCGCAGATTTTGGTATCTGCAGGGAGTACTGGAACCAGTCTCCCACGGATACCAATGACTATACTTTTCCCCTAGAAATTTTTTCTCAAAAGAGTTTTTTCACATTTTTGTTATAGTCTTTTTGCCTTGTCCAGTTCATTCAATCCACAAAGATAAATTGGATCTTCTCCTTGTCAGGCATTGTGTCTCCTGTGGATACTATATGTATTATGTAAGTCTGAATTTTTCTTAATCCCAAGGAAGAATTTCCCATGGTTTAGCCATTGTGTATAGTCTGTGTTTTGAATTTTATTCTTCCAATCATTTTATCATTTGAACATATGATTTATTGTAAGGCCAGGTCTTTATTTTTATGTCTAGAGATCCTACCTGCTTATAAGAAATAAGATAAGAAAGGCAAAAAAAAAATCATTGAACTAAAATGCAATGCTGAACTTACTTGTTTTCATTATTAAATATAATAGATGATCTCCTAAGATTGTACATGCTCATTTATTTGCCAGTCTCAATGCAAGACCAAGGTATTTATCGATATTTTTTATTGTTTAGTATGGGAATGCTGCTCAGAGTTCTTCATTATTTTTCTTGTGTAAACTACACCTGTGATTCCTCCTTTGATATGTCCAAGTTTTCTTTAAAATAGAACAAAAACTTGTTTGGACATCTCCAGTTTACTTCCTCTTTATGCATACTCACTGACATCTGTGTAACCCTGAATGCTTAGGGCATGGACTATTTTCTGGTATATCTACAAATTTCTGTTCCCATCAGTTGAGTAGAACTGAGTTTTCCTTACGAAGAGTCATAAAGAGTTGTTTCAAGGAAGTGGAAATTGTTTTAGAGAACTTCTGTATTCAGATTAATTTGTCTTTTACCTTTCAATAATTAACTGTGTTAGTAATGATTAGGTGCAAATTGTAAGCATTTCATCTAATTGACTATAATTATATTTTCACCTAAGTTGGCATAATTACATTTATACAACTAAATCTTTTCCTTTGTTTTACTCTCTTGTGGTTGTATGTAATTTGTATGAATGAGCTTATTTAAAACTTCTATATGTAAAAGTTTGTTGGAAGGAGGTTTGAAATCCCTAAAATTTTCTTAATGCATCTTTTAAAATTTAATCATCCTCTTAGAAATCATTAGTAGATAGGACTTTTACCACAAGTGGTACTACAAAGAATATTTGACAAGTCTCCACCATTTAACTTTGTTTTGTAATTTTAAAGGGATGAAATAGTAAGTTTTGGATGAGAATTGAAAAAGAAAAAATATTTTAATGGGGATGATTGAGCATTTGGATTATGTATTGATATAAACATAATAGTACCTCTATTTGACAGGTACTACTCTAAGTGATTTATATATTAATTCATATAACCTCTCATAGTAAACTTTTGAAGTAGGTACTATTGTTGTCCTCATTTTCCAGAGGAAATTGTGGCACACAGGATGTTATATAATTGACCCAACGACAACCAGCCTACTGGCAGAACTGGATTAATCCCAGACAATCTGGCTCTAGAGTCTGTTCATGAAAAGGAATATAACAGTGTTAGAATTTATTTCAAATGCTGTTTATTTTGTAATTGTGATTGTACTCAATTGAATTGAATGGTTGCTAAACACATTTGTTTTTATCTCTTCTAGGAATGAAATTTAATGATTTTTCAACTCCACGTGCCTCACCCAGAATCTGTCTTTAAGGCATGGACTCTGTCTTCTTAGAGCCAACTTTGTGTAGCCCCTTTATAATTCAATTCTTTGTTATTAGGCTTTTCAACTTTTTCCTAAAAATGAGTGGGGAACAAAGGTTGTCCTTGCGCTAACTTGCTGAGAAAAATAACTAGGCCCCCTTTTCAATAAAAACAGATGTTTTATGTACTTGAACTAGTTTATTGAGATAGTTTATAGCTCAAGTTGACAAAGCTGCCTGTACCTGGGATTAAATGACAAAAGTGTCTTCACACAATCATCTATTATTGGTAATGGTTCGGAATATGTATTTAAGAAAAACTTAAGATAAATCATGTCAGATAAGATTTTAGAAGTATATTTGAGTCACTCTGTTTCTGTCCATATATGGCTTAATAAACTGACCATATTTAGTCAGATATTTAAAGTCAGCAAGTCATATATCTCTTAATGTACTGCATGTGTTAGCTTTTGATTCTCTTAGCAACAATATTTTTATGGGCATGTCTGCCAGTTTATTGTGTATGCTTTGTAAATGTTCAGGAGAACACTGAACAATTTACAACACAAACTTGAGATTCCTTTATAATATATGTTTTACAACGATGTTTTTAGCATTTAATTTATATTTAAACATTTCAAAAACTTATTACATTTAAACAAAATAAAGGCACAAGCACATTTAACATTAACTGCTTTAGGTATTTTTGTTGATGTTTCTTAAGTTATACTGACTTAAAAACAACCATTTAAAATCAAAATCAGCAACATTTCATTTACTGGGGAATAGCTATTCGTATATGTTAATTTTTTCAAAGAGCCAGGGCAGTCACCTTCTTAAAATGGAGAAACTTTAAAAATTAACCGTTTGTCCTGAGAATCTTTTATCTTCACTGTCAAAGAATTACTCATAAGATGGCAAATAAGACTCTGTTCTGGATCCTGCCTACCTTTATCCTCCCCATATGTGACTTTGCATCTTCATACACCAGGAAGTGTTTGTTACTTGTTCATATGTTAAGTTCAGGTGTAGAGCCTCCTCCAGGAAGTATTCCCTGACTACAACCATTCTTCTTTAGTTCTTCTCTTCTTGGCTTCCATGGTAAGAAGTGTACAGCCATATAACTGTATTTATCATATTCATTTTGATATTTTTATTTACTTGTGTATTTGTCTTCCATACTAGATGATGAGCTTCTTGAGAACTCTCTTTAACTGACTGAATAAAATACCACAAATGTCTTTGTCCTCCAAGTAGAATATACTGATTATAATTTAATTTAACCTTTCTCGTACTATTTTCATAGAAATCACTTCTCTACATTCTTTCCCTGAGTGATTTTAGGTCCCATTATTTTAATTATTACCTTAATGCAGGTAATTCCCAAATAGATATTTTTATCCCACATTCATTTTTAAGCTCTAGATCTGCATATTCAGGTGGCTACTGGATATGCATCGTTAGATAAGTATACAGACACCTATAATCAATTCAGCATATCCAAAACTAAAGTTATCTTTCTTCCTCCAACCTGCTTTTCGAACCTGTGGTATTTGTTTTCATGAATGACCTCTCCCTGTCCCTCGCCCTTCAAATCCAGTCTTTAATTAAGCCTTGTACATTTTCTCCCAGATTTCTCTTAACATCCATTCTGAGTAACTGGTGTTGCTCAGTTCAGGCTCTTCTATCTTCATACTACTTCCAGTAATCTTTCTGAAATACTGATCTGATCATGTCAACCCTTGCTTATAAACTCTGAATAGGTTTTTCAAACATCATCTACCTGAAATTCTACAGTGTTTTCTCCTACTTACTCCTACTGCTGAATTGAGCCACTATTACTGATGGGAGTGTAGCAGGTTTTCTTGATCAGTAGGAGTAGAAAGTAGGTTGAAAACCACCTCTAATGTCAAATCCTGTCATCTTTGCATTACGTTCAGATTTTTTACCCGCAATATATTCAGACCTCTTACTACCTAGCCTTATTCTGTTTTATAACTTGCAGATACTATCTACCACTGGATGATTTTCTGTTCATTTATTCCATACATTTTTTAAGTCATAGTGCATCTGCTCAGTGAAGTTCCTTCTAGTTGAATTGCAAGTTGAACAACTCCTATGTAATCTTCAAAACCTTGCTCAAATGTATTCTCCTTTATGGACTGTCTTAATCACAAGATCTCTTTATGTTCCCAATGATATTTTAGTACTTTCTACCCACTGCTATTATACCCTTATGTAATCATTGTTGTTTATGGACTAACTTCCTATACTAATGTGATCTTTTCCCTTCCTTGTATTTCTAGGGCCTTAGCATGTATAATTTTTAGCATATATAATATGAGGAATAGCCAGAGAAATTAGGGATACTTGGCCTATAAAAGAATATGTGAGAATTTGGGCAGTGGGGAGAACTCATAATATTTAAAGATTATCAGTTAAAAGAGAGATTCCATTTGATACATGGAGCCTCGGGAGGCAGGGGATGGAAATTAAAGGAAGACATGTTTTAGCATGTGCAATTTAGAGAAAGATAAAGTGTTTTATACTGGAGATAATATACAGTAGGTTTTTAATACATGGTAGCCTATTTTTTTCTTTTTCTTTTTTTTTAAATGAGGTATAATTTGCATACAATGAAGTACACAGCATATAATTCAGTGAATTTTTACATATATATATGCCTATGTAAAAAATCAGAAAGCTAGGGAACATTTCCAGTCTCCAAAAAGCTCCCTCATGCCCCTCCTATTATTTCCCCACAAATTTACCAGAATTCTGAGCTTTATAACCAGGGATTAGTTTTGCCTGGAAACTTACAATTTGTATCCTTTGTGTCTGCTTTTTTTCGCTCACGTATTATGTCTGCAGGGATTATCCATGTTGTTGAAGGTAGCAATAGTTTGTTCTTTTTGTTTGTTGTTCTTTTTTCGTTGATGTATAGGATTCTATTACATGAGTAGACTCTCCCCATATACACATACATTCCACCCCATTTATTTATCAGTTCTATATAACTTTAGTAGATACTGTCAAATGGTTTTCTGAAGGGGTTATATGAATTTTACACTTTTATCAGCAATTGGTTGTTTCTCCATATCCATACAGTAGATTTAATATTTTTCATTTAAGAATCAAGGCTTAGATTTTCTTTTTATGTAAACACTACCTATTCATTGTACACATTTTGAAAATAAAGAAAAATTTAAAGAATAAAAATTATTCATAGTCTCACAACCAATGATAATGACTATTATATATTCTTCTAGTCTTTTGTATAGTTTTTAAAGTAAAATTAGAATCATATTAGGCAAACTGTTTTGTATCCTTTTTAAAAAACTTAATATATTGTGAGCATTTCCCATGTATCTTTATTATAATTTCTTGTTTTGACGTTTTTCTCCATTTTTTAAAAACAATAATCATATTTGTATTAAAAAACATTTATCAGGTAGTTTTATATTTTTATATCAATGATAAAATCAAAATACTGTTTTGGAGCCTGTAGGAATTAAAAGAGGTTGAGAGAGAGGAGAATACAATTTAATATCTTTTCTCAAGGAAAATTAATGCTTAAACTTATAAATTAGATCTAATATTATTTCAAGCCACTGTGAGTCATTAGCTATCTCAAATAACATTTTATAAACTACTTCATAATACAATAGAATTTTGATGTTTCTTGTTATTAGATAGCTGTGGTTCTCAAATCTCTCCTACCCTTTAACCACTGCTCCTTGAAAAACACAGTTCTTTTCCCACGCAGTATATACTTAAACTTTATATGAATGTTGTTTATATATACTCATTTACCATTTGCTATGTGTAAAGAACTGTTTGGGCACTTTGGGATCTTGCCTTCAGATTGCCTGTAACTTGTTCCAAAGGGAAGAATCATGGATATATAAGAATGTTAAATATGTTAGGGAATTTTAGAGATATGTAACCCACCAGCTTCTTTCCTCCACTTGAAAGACAGAGCCCAAAAAGATTAAATTACTTGTTCACAGCTATAAAATTTGTGGCAGAGCCAGAACTAGAGCCTACAGCCAAACACTTGTCAGTGTTTTTCCACTTTAGATGTAAAGTACTTTGTCCTTAGTGCTTTTCTTGACACCAACTTTGTCATTTTTTCCCCCCCTAGGAAAAAGCTACTAAAACTGTTTTCTTTTGCTTCTGTGATAGGTAAAGGAAAATTGGTTTTATTTATACAGCAAGCACTTATTAAGTGCCTAGAATGTATGATATCCTGTTTCAGAGACTGCAAAATAGGTGAGAAATAGTTGGTGAAATAGGAACATCTGTGGATATGGTGTTAAGTGTGGAAAGAGCTTATTTTTTGGAATCTGAACATCTGTGATAGAATCTCAGCTCTATCATTTCCCATCTCTGTGGCTTATTCAGGCTACTTGATCTCTTTGAATCTTAGCTTTCTTGTTCATTTATTCATTTATTGAGCCCCTACCACATGCAAAGAATGGTAAAAGGTGCTGGGGATACAGCAAAATTCCCATTTTCGTGAGGGATTTTGTGAGGATAATATATACAAATCAGTAAAATAGATAAAGCACCAATCATACTACTTGGCACAAAGTAAGCATTGAAAAAAGTTCCCTTCTTATTTACTATAGGCTGCGGTTCTCAAAAGTTTTTCATCTCAGGACCCCTTTATACTCTTAAAAATTATGAAGGACTTCAAAGAGCTTTGTTTCTGTGGGTTGTATATATTAATATTTACAATACTAGAGGTTAAAACAGAGGACTCTATATATTTATTAATTCATTTTTAAATGAATTAAAGCAGTACTTTACCCATGTTATAGAAATGGCATTTTTTAATTAAAATAACTAATTCATTTACTCCTGAAAGCTTGAATTTTATCATTGGCAACAAATACTGTTAGTTTTTTTGACAGACTTTGTTCATTTTCAAGAAAATTTCTGCCAACATTCAAGTTAGACTAACTATAGTTTGCCATTTAAGTAAAAATGTATTCCATAATGGCCTATATGGGAAAAGAATTTTTAAAAAAGAGTGGATATATGTATATGTATAACAGATTCACTTTACTGTACACCTGAAACTAACACAGCATTGTAAATCAGCTATACCCCAATAAAATTTTTTTTTAAAAATTATATTCCATGGAAAAAGTGGCTAGATCAGCTTGCAAATTAATTGCACAAGTGTTTTTCCTCAGGGCAGTCATTATACTTGGAAGAAATGCTTTATGCATGCTTCCTGTCTTGTTCCACAGAGTATTTAAAAGATGTATATTCAAGAGTCAAAATTTAATACAATTTATAGTTTTTACTGCATTGTCAAGGACATTCATAAGTAAAAATAGCTTGGGAAAGAAAAACAACCTGTGAGTGCAGAGTGGTGAATACAAGGACAGTAAAGTGCTGTGTTTTTTGTGTGTTTTTTTGCCACTGCCTTGATTTATTCTTAGACAGAAACATATTTACCACTAGTGCTTTTGCACCCTCAAGTGCACATGTCAACACAGTGAAAAGGGGAAGTACCATCTTAGTATTATTTTGAAAATAGTTTTGACTTTGTCACCTCCCTGAAGGGATCCCACTCCCTGAACAGACCACAGTTTGGGAACCACTGCTATAGAGGATATTATTGGTACTTAATTATAATGTTTTGATTGTTTCCATGTTGACATGTACTTGTTTTCCTCATGGGGTTGGCATAAAAAGTCTAGTCACATACAGTATTGTTATATGGGTATCTAAGCAAGGACTACTAAAATTTAGGTAGTACCATTGGCCTACTTCATAGCAGTACAATCGAGACGGCAAGAGACTACCTTATAGAAAGTATGTTATAAAAGCTTCAAAACAGGAATTTTATTCTATTAATGTGTTGTTGGCAGTACTGATTCAAAGTTTTTCTAATCCTGCTTTCTGTTTTGTTTTTAGGCTTGCATTGATGACAATGTTGATATGGTGAAGTTTCTGGTAGAAAATGGAGCAAATATTAATCAACCTGATAATGAAGGCTGGATACCACTACATGCAGCTGCTTCTTGTGGATATCTTGATATTGCAGAGTAAGCTAGTTCTGTGTTTGTTTTTATCCAAATACTATTTAGAGACTTGAGATTTTATAGAAATTGTTGTTATAGATAAATGAGTGAACTCTTATATTACCTTAATTCATAAAAATTATTCTTCCCAGGAAAGAGAATAAGTAGATCATGGGAATCCAAATATTGTCTCTTGGTGTGAGATCATCTTCTTGTCTCCCTACTGTCTTTGACTTTTGGTACTTTGAATTGATATGAGTAATTGTACACATTCTCCAGCCCCATCTCCTTTTCTTTTGAGTACATGTATTGTCAAATGATTCAAGGTTAATATTTAGCAATCTAGTATATCCCTATGTAATCATGAATTGTTAGGGGAAATTAACAATAATTCTGAATTAGGTTACTTTGCTAAAGAAGGAATATGGTACATAGTTCTCCAATTATTCAGTATATTTATGCTTAGTTTTTATTAAGATTGTTTTCTAAAAACATGAAAATTTAGTGAAAAATAGTCATATTCTTAACTACCTTTAATAGGGGAGTACTTTCTGAGAAAATTTGATTCTTCAAAAATTTAACAAGGAAGTATACATATCCTGACAAAATAATCTTTTCATCAAATTATCTTATTTTTTCTTGTTGCTGTGTATCCAGCACCATAAACATTTTTATTGTCTATCTGCTCACATCAAAGCTTATCAACTAATAAATATTGAATATGGTAGTCCTACTCTGTGAATCTCTCTTAGTAAGTCTTCATAGTTTTATTTCTTTGTACATTTCATGCACACATACACTGCCCCCCACCCCAAGCCCCCATGTGTATTGGAGATACAGTATACCAGTTTAAAGGAGAGGCAGTGTTAGGTGAAATGAAAAGTGCTCTGGGAATCAGAAAATCTGAGCTATTTGACTCTAACACTGACTGCGTTACACCTTTTGATAATTTGTTTCCTCTTTCTGGGCTTTGATTTCTTTATATGTAAAATGAAGGATTCTTTTTGCCATTGTAAGTCAACAGTGGTTATTCATAATTTTAATTGTGGTTCTCTTTATTCCTTTCTGTTCTTTTCATGCTCAACAAAGGGCTTGGATTTCATCTTCATAGAAAAAAATAGCTAAGGTGCATTTATCTTCAGCTGTCCTTAAATATTTGGTACTTAGGCTCTTAAGTCAACTAATGTGGATTATGAAGGCTTCCTCAACCACTCTCAAGGGGTATGACCTTGGGCAAGTTGCTTAACTTTTATAATCGTCAGCTTTCTCCTCTGTAGAATGGGAATAATATTTTCTAGGTTTGTTGTGAGGGTTAACTGAGATAACCCACCAAGTATAGTTCCTGGCACATAGGAAATATTCAGTTATGTATTAACTTTTGACCATTATCTTTTTTATCTTTTTGGGAAAATGAAAACCCAGCTTCTTTCTTCAGATGTGTAATCCTGTGTTTCCTTTTTAATTCATGCTTCTGAGTTTGAAAAGACAGTAATAATTGTTCTGAATAATTTCCTCTTGTAGACTTGATTAACAACCCATTGTGTCAGTTGGGATGATTTTAGATACAAGTAACAGTATCAAACTCAAACTGACCTAAAGAGAAAGGGTACTTGTTGTACAGGATAATACATAGTTTAGAGGAAGGGCATTCAGGTTTATTTATTAAGCTGCTCAGTGATGTCATCAGGGCTTGGAGTCTTTCAGGTGTTTTCTTCTTCTGCCTTTCCCAAATATGGACTTTATTCTTAGCCTTGTCCCGTCCTGGTCACAAGATGATTGCCACAACTCCTGAATTGCGTTTTTACATATGCACATCCAAGAGCAAAATAAAAAGTGGATGGGGAGTGGAAAGTATCTTCTCCATATTCTGTGACTATCAAGGAGGGAAACCTTCCCTAGAGAGCCCTCTGACTGCAACAGATTTCCCCTTAAGGGACTTATGTTGGCCTGGGCTTGGTAATTTGCCCATGTCTTTGCTGGGAGGAACAAGAAACAAGAAATGATGACTTTTCCGTTTTTGCTCTTTCTGCCCTCTGAGATTCTTTTTTTTTAATAATGATAATATTTTTATAAAAGACAGTTCAACTCTTGTGTATACTGGGCTATTTGTTAGGTGATGATTGCCTAAAACCCTCTAAATGCATGATTATTTTCACCAGCATTATCTCTTTCAGTAATTAATTTCACTAATGAGTGAAAGAAGTTAATGAAATCCAAAATCCTAGTTTTCTTGGGTCTAGAAAACATAGCATGGTGGCTTAAGAGGTAGGGTGAAAGATACCTCCCAAATCAGAGCATTTATAGGGTAAAGGAAGGCCCTATTAATAATGACGTAGAGACAACAGTTATAAACCATGGAAAATTGGGTCACTCTGCTAAGTGACGTATTTGGAGTTAAATTTGTTTGCAAATCCTGGTTCTGCCATTCTCTACCTTTGTGCCCTTGGCGGAGCTACTTAGCCTTTATGATTAATATTATTTATAAAATGGGAATGATCTGGCTTCTTCCTAGCTCTTGTTTCTCATATTGCTTTCTACATTTTTTACTCTGTCAATACTAGACTACTTTCAGTTCCCCAGCATTCCCTGCTGGTTCATATCATTGTGTCTTTGCTCACAGTGATTCATTTGCCTCATTTCTTTACTTGACCAGCTACTACGAGACTGTAGCAGACACAAGCTGCAGTTTGTGTTAGAATCACTTCTTCCAGAAACCCTTCTAATGTTCCTGGCTGATTCATCATCATCTCTAACATATCAGTTGTTTACATGCTTCTTTACCAACTACATTTTGCACAGAATAGTACTAATTCAACCCTATTGAACTGAGAGGTAAAACAAACAGTGAAGCACAGATAGTTCACTATGAGGATTTGGGGATGATTAGGTAGGATATAGTGAGTTCTAAATTTTTGACCTCTATTGGAGACAGTAGAACAAAGAATGTGAGGTTGCAGTTTAGTTTCTAGACAATTAACAATTTCACATCTGGTCTCTAGCCTAGCAAAAGCCAAGTGAATAGGTGAATGATAGCTCTTCATATTCTGGCTCAATTATCTCACATTTTCACCAAAATAATTGCTTTCAACATCTCCCTGCTATGAATAAGGTAGAAGTCTTAGGGAAAACCAAAAATAGAGATTGTTTAATAATGCCCCTTCGCCAGAGTGGATTAGAGGAAGAATAAATGAAGTAAGTTTGGGGAGTATAATGTTAATGGTCAGCATATGCATTGTTTTACTATGTACTGATGGGTCAGATATTGAAATGTACGCATTAACATTATTCTCTTCCTTTGGGGTGCTGAATTGACAGTGTTACGCTCTGAATCATGTCCCCACAAAATTCATATGTTGAAGGCCTAACCCCCAGAACCTTGGAATGTGACTGTATAGATGGAGATGATTAAATTAAAATGAGGCCCTTAGGGTGGGCCCTAATCCAATCTTACTGTATCTTTATAAGAGGAAATTTGGACACAAAAAGTGGCACCAGGGGCTTGCACACAGAGAGAAAAGACAATGTAAGGACACTGTTAGAAGGTGGCCATCTGTAAGCCAAGGAGAGAAGCCTCAGAAGAAACCAAACCTGCCAACACCCTGATCTTGGTCTTCCAGCCTCTAGAACTATGAGAAAATAAATTTCTATTGTTTAAGCCACTTTGTCTATGGTATTTTGTTATGGTAATACTAGCAAACTAATACAGGCAGTATAAAATTCTCACTGTCACATCAAGGTATTCTTCCCTAAAAGTTGTAGTTTGATGTTATTGGGCTATGGACTAGAAGTAAAATTGGACATACTAGAACGATTATGGAGCCCAAGAAATTATGTATTCAGTTTATTGTTCCAGTCTATAATGATCAGTTAGTTTATAACTCTAGCCATTAAGTATAACTGAATTATATATTTAAATTATGTGCAAAACATTGAAAACCAAGTCCTCTGACTTGGCTTTCAATAACCAAGAAATAATAACAAAATAAAGAAATAATAGATAAAAGAATAATGAGATGAAGAAATAATTAGATGAAGACATAGGAGTTTTACGATGGCAGCATTTAAATTTTGTCTTTCTTTTTTATTAGCTGAAATATTTTTGTAAAGGAAACTGTCTCATATCTACTATTTGGTTACCCCTTGTACAAGTTTTATAGGAAAACAGGATATATTCTTTATTCTTTCCCTCCATATACTGATTTTTAAAATAATGAGTTGGTTTACTAGTTACCTTCAAAAAGGACTAATTGATTTTTTTGAGATCTAAATAACTTGAGCACATGCATTTAAACGTACTTGATGTATTTCAATCCATTGCAGTTATTGCCCTTATTGATTAGCAAATTGTACCATCTTTGGTCTACAAGAGTCTCTTCATGTTGGCTTCTAAGACCTTGGGACATGACCAAATAAAGTGATCTTTAAAAGCTTCCTTGCTCTTTAGTAGTATAAAAATGTTCCAGACTCATCTTTTATATTTCATGCCCTGGGTCTGGAATTGCCATTTCTCTAAGGAAACCTGTTCCTTGTAATGGGTGCTAGAAGTGCTCATTGCTGCTGCATTGATCATTCTTTCAAATTCAAATTCAGCTTCAGGGTGTCTTTCTTTAACCTCTTCTATCTTGTATCAGTATTTCCTTTCTCCCCTACTTTGTTGTCAAGAACTGTAGAATTAAAATAACACATAATTACTAATTTGCTTAATCATATATTACATATACATTAGATTGCTTATAACAATACCACAACAATAATGATTACTGAAAGCAGTTTGAAGTTTGGGGGTTTGTTTTTGGTTTTTTGGCAGGGGTGAGGGGGGTGACATTTCTTTTTGTCCTTATGGTATCCCACTTGGAATATACCATCAAATTACTGTGTGTGCTGAAGTCACTTGGAGTAATTCTTTTCTGTGTGGTTATGCCATTAACTAGATATATCATTAAGTTCATTGTTTAAGTTTGTTTTTTTGTTTAGTTTAATTTTGTTTTATAATTTACATAAAATACCAGGTTCTAACGGCAGTTCCTACTCTACCATCCTATTTCCTATGGGTAACATTTTTAAATGTTATATTTTATCCCAGTTTGTGTTTTAATATAAGTATTATTCCCCCTTTGCAGATAAATGAAAGACTGTCATACACTATTTCTCCACTTTTCTTTTTTCACTTAACAGTCTATCCTGGAGACCACTATATAGTGGGTTATAGAGCTATTTCTCATTGTTCTCTTCAGGTGTAGTATTTAGTACTCTGTTGTGCAGTGTCATTGTAGTTTATTCAGCTTGTCCTTCTTGATGGACCAGTGAATGTTATTTATTTGAATGACTGTAACTTTAGCCTTGGCATTGTCTTTATTTTTCACATAAACAAAAATTCCTATGACTTACAAGAATAAAACAAATATTTTGTATTTGAATAATAAAACTTAAATGATTTGTTTTATTAACATTTTGGTTATTGATGTGATTATAATTTCTTTTGTCTCTTTTTAATTTTGTCACTACATTTCTTTTTTAGGCTTCTGCCACAGATGTTTAAGGAATGCTTTTATCTTGAGTAGCTTTAGTGTTTGTGTTAAACTTTTTCAATAGCAGAGAAAATTAGCCCTGTGTTAGGCTAGCATTATGTAGTTTCATAGTATATAGAATGGAATGTTGATTACTTAGTACATTTAACATATTTTTCTTCACGTTTGGAGTAGTTTTGAAGACATTGCTGAAGATTTCATATCATTATAATATACTGGTAGTGACATTCAGTGACATCTTCATGGTCTTATTTACAGCATGGAAAAAGTTTCATTAGCTTTGTAATTTGATCATTAAAGAATCAGCTATTTAAGGATATAACTGTTTAAAATATTTGTGGTGGCTTATTTATGGCGTGGCTTTTCTTCTTCATTATAACCTTTATTTCATAAACATACAACAGAATCCTCAAGATTTCTCTTGGCTTATCCTTCAGAATATATCCAGTATCTAACTATTTCATCACCTCGTTCATTTCTCCCTGATCCTGGACACTGTTCTTCACTGAAACTATTGCAGTTGGAATCATTCTAACCATAACCATCCTCTTCCCCCCATCTGTTTTCTGCACAGCAGCCAGAATGATCCTTTTAAAATATTGCAAGTGGAATAACATCACATTTTTATTCAAAGCCCTTCACCCTCCAGTGGGTTTATAATGCATTTAGAAACCAGAGTTCTGGTGGCCTACAGGCTATGGTTTGACCCTCTGTTACCTCTCTGATGTCATTTTCTCCACGTTCTCCAGGCTCTCTTTGTTAGCCAAACTGGTCCCCTTGCTGAGCCTTTAAACAAACTAGGCATCTTGCTTCATAGTCTGCACCTGCTGATTCCTCTGCCTGGAATTCAATAATGTTGTTATATTTGGTAAAAGAATCAAATTCCTACCAATTTAAGAACTATATAAATTGCACCACCATGCCTATGAGAAACGTTATAATATTCCTGATATCAAGCTCAGAAATGAGACAACTCTATTTTAATCTTAACTCCGCTAATTAACTGCTATTAACTTCAGACAAATTACCAGCTTCTCTGAACCTCTGTTTCCTCATCTTTAAAATAGGAATGTTAACGCTTATCCCTATTCTATAAGATTATTGTGAAGATTAGATGAGATAGTGTTTATAAGACACTTGGCACAATCTGTGGCATATAGTTATCAGTAAAGTTAGCTGAATTAGTTGTTGTTATTCATAATTCTATTTTTGGTCACTACTTTTAGTGAAAAATAACGAAGCTCTTGGTTTTCCTGGATTATTTAATAAAGAAAACTATCTTCTGATCATTTGGTCTTAGAGCAGACCTAGCTAGATGAGAGGAGCAGGGGAGAGTGAAGTAGTCATTTGTCCTATTTACTTTGATATGGGGGTATTTGAGCACCAAGAAGAGTTGGCAAATCCATGCATTTCGGTTATTTACATATTTCTTGTCAAGAATAATACATAGTTAGTGTAAAGCAGACTATGTATTTTGATTAGAAGTCTTAGAAGGTGAAACTGAAATTTTATTCGCAAGATACTTATTTGTATCTTGCTATAATAATAATGAGGTATATGTGCCCAAAACTAATATTCTCATATACATTCTTACTCAGTTTTTTTTAACAACTGTATGGGCGTGTTCACTGTTATTTCCATTTCACAATCAGAACTGGACCCTCATTCTCAAGACTCAAATTCTGATGTTCTTTCTGTTCTATCACAACTGTCTCCTATAGTAGAGTTAGGCATTGTAAGATGTAAAAATGACTGCAACCGCTCCTAATCTTCAAGCTTTGACTTGACATGTCAAGTCAATACCAGTACTAGATAGAATAAATGGACCAAGAGATGTACAAGGAACACTGAGGAAGAAGTGATCAATTCTGCTTAGGCCATTCAGAGAAAGATTCCAGAGGAGGTGACATTAACTGTTACATTAAACAGTGAGCAGGGTTTTTGCCTCTGGAAGTTGGGAGTTGTCTGAGAAAAGTCATGTTATTCATGAATGGGAAATAATACATGGTTAAAGCTGTTTTAACTGGCTTCCACTCTTAACTAACATTTGCCATTTCTTTGTTAAAACATATTGACTGATTCCCACAAAGTTGTTAAAACTGAACATTGCAACAAATAGACTACTTCTACTAAGCTCACTTACTTCTGTTTCCACCAGTTGAATTGCAAGCCTACCAAAAGTTAGTTGTGTGTGTTCTAGCCTATTAATATCTATTCCACTTGTTAGTGATTATATAATTTAATTAAATATCCAAAACTGATGAAATGTGTACAAAAAAGAAAGTTATTGCTATTACTAAGTTAAATATTTTGGAAAGCCTCAATAAAGGCAAGGTCCTAAAAATATAATTACTGTTTAATTAGGTGTGGGTGCAACAAATGAAAGATTGAAAGAAAAAATATCTAGGAGTATATACTCAGATTGCTTTTCTGTTGACTTCAAGTGTTTGTTTCACTTTAAGACACTTTGAAGTCTTAGTGCATTATGACTGTCATTTATGCAAGAAAGGGAGCATGGATTTAAGTCATTGGAGACGTTCTCCAATATTGTCTACGTTGAAATAAATGTCTTGCATTTATTTATTTTCAAATATGTATTATGTTTTACTATTCCCTATTTTAATCAGCTTTTCTGGTTAACCAAGTAAGTACTGGTCGTGATTGCATTGGATAAAGGGACTTCTTTGGAGTCGTCGTTTTTTGAGGAGAGGAGTGTTAGTGGAGAGAGTAACTGATAAGACAGGAAGAGGGAACTGAGACTACAGCACAGAGGAATTTGTATGCCTTGCTAACTGACCTTTAGTGGTGATGCGTTTTTAGGAACATGATGATCCTTACTCTGTATTTTAAGAAGACAATTCTTGACTGATGAGGGAGTTTGAACAGATTAGGGATTAGGGAGTTAGAGAGCCAGGCCAGTGGCAGTGAGCTTGGAAGTGGGGCAGATGTGAAAGAAATTTGGAAAATAAAATTAATAAGGCTTGGTGTGATTCACTGGATCTAGATAGTAAGGTGGGAGGAAAAATCAAAGGTAGTGATAATGCTGATAATAGCTAGCATTTATTGAGTGCTTACTGTGTGCCAGTCACTGCTCTAAGTCCTTTAATATACATAATTTTGGCCATCCTAACAATTACATGAAAATATATTGCTGCCACCACCCCGCAGGCCCAGATGCACAATTCCAAACCCTCAAAACTCTGAAAAATGAGAAAATAAATTGTAAGTTTGGTGTAGGCTCATTTGGCAACACACCATGACTTGAACTGATACAAGGCTCTTTATAGTCTTTGTTTCTCCCCCACTTAACTAAACTTATTTTTTGCGAAAATATTAACGTGTTTGGTTATGGCGTACTGCCTCAGACTCAATAAGGGTGTTGCATAATCTACAATATTATATTTCTAAAATATGAAAAGTTTTGAGGGCTTCCCTGGTGGCACAGTGGTTAGGAATCCACCTGCCGGTGCAGGGGACACAGGTTCGAGCCCTGGTCCAGGAAGATCCCACATGCGCCACAACTACTGAGCCTGCACTCTAGATCCTGTGTGCCACAACTACTGAAGCCAACATGCCTAGAGCCTGTGCTCCGCAACAAGAGAAGCCACTGCAGTGAGAAGCCCGTGCAATGCAATGAAGAGTAGCCCCCACCTGCCTCAACTAGAGAAAGCCCGCGCACAGCAACGAAGACCCAACGCAGCCATAAATAGATAGATAGATGATAGATAGATAGATAGATAGATAGATAGATAGATAGATAGATAGATAGAAAGAAAGAAAAGTTTTGAAATTTGGGTTTGGATGAGTGATGGTTGGCCGGTATTATGATTCTTATTTTATAGGTGAGGAAACTGAGTCAGAGAGAGAAATTACCCACGATAATTGGCAGAGCTAAGATTTGAACCTAGACAGTCTAACTTGTCAAGTCTGCACTTTAAGACACTACACCATTCTGCCTCCCTTTCTAGCCTTTGTAATTGGGAAAATGATGCCCTTTAACTTTAGTATTAAGGAATTAAAGAGAAAAATTGCGGGAAGCAGAGGAAAGAGTGTAGTGGAATGTGAATTTAAATAGGCCTAGTTTGAGGTGCCAATTAAAAAGGTGCAATAGGAAGCCAGGACTTCTTTGGGTATGTTTATAATGCGTAAACTGAATTTCATCAAATCTAAGATGCCATCATCATAACACATTGTCATTATTTTATGTACCAATTTAAAAGGTTAAAAAAAAAAACTGTAATACAGTGTGTGTGGTTTTTTTGTTTTTAAGCACCTTGGGGGTTTTTTCCCCCCCCTACACAGTATCATTCTTTATCTAATTGTAGTGTCTTGGATGCAGCATTGCTTAAGAATGTTTTATTGTTGCCTTTGGGATTTTCTTCTAAGCCACTGATAGCATTCTGCCAAGTGTTGTTGGTGGTGCTTTCTTGATCTTACTACAAGGTATCAACAAAAAGTTTCAGACACCATCCAGGAAAACATTTTAAGTAACAGTTAAGCTCAGTAAATAAGGTATCAAAGGTATGAATGCACATAAATCAGTTGAAGTTGAAAACAATATGAATAGCTGTGACTGGGGTTACCTGAAGACAGATGATGACAACCATATCGTGGCCATTATCCATTGCTAAGACATCATTGATTGTAAGATCAATAGATTGTAGAAGATTTCAGCAATATTAAAATTTGGGGAAAATGTATATCTTAGAATTATTACACAATGAGTAGGATTTTTGCCTCTGGGAATTGGGAGATACAGTAATAAAGTAAGACAGTAGTGCATGTAATTGATTTTAATAAACAAATATGCATTTTCAGGAGTTAGTGCATGGTCAAAGAAGTATAGTCACTGCTCTGGGGAATAATTAAGAGAAATAAGAAACGCTGAAGGCAGAACCTACAGAATTTCCTGTATTTAAAGGTGGCTTTGCAAAGAGAAGAGAGGAATTTAAATCCTTCTGCACATTTTGAATTTGTTTTTGTGTTTTGTTTTGTTTTGACAATCCGGGTGCCTAGATAACTGGAAAATAGAGCCCACTTTCACAAATAGATTCATTTCTCTCACACACAGTAGGCTGGTCTTTGCTATCGGCATAATTAATTGTATCTGTAGCATAATTGAGAAACCATGATGTCAGAAATTTAGCACAGTATTTGGCAAGGTACATTAGTCCATGTTATTGGACTAGTAACAGGGTTTATATATAAAAATAATACTTCCACCTGTGGGATTTGGACAAAATGAAATTTTTTAAAAGGTTAAAATTGGTAATGTTATAAACATTACAATTTCCTGACAATTAAAAATGAGAATTTCTGCTTCTTGGAAAATAGAATAGATATGTTTTTCCCTATTCCTCCTGCTGAATACAACTAAAAAGCCTGAACATGATATATAAAATATACAAAGACTCTATAAGATGGAGAGAAGACAGAACAGCTAGGGATCTCAGGATCCAAAGAATGACAGGAGTAAGTTTTTGGCTTTTCTCTTTGCCTCAGATATACCACACTTGGAACTGAGGAAGCTGATAACCCAGAAGCACCAATGGCCCCACACTGCCCCTCCAAAAAAGCCCCAACAAAAGCCTAACCTCTTTAGCCAAATACTAGGAGAGGGGCACCCTAAAACCTTAAAAAAAAAAAAAAAAAAACTCCAGCCAAACACTGCAGAAAAAAACCTTGGTCCCACCTACACCCTCACTAGCAAAGGCCAGGTAGGGAGCGTAGACTTCCAACATTACCAGGCTATCATGAGGTGCCCTAGCACCTCTACTGTCATGATGTCAGATTAGGCCAGACACAGAGCCTGCCGAGATTTTCATCCCCATCGGATAGTTAACTAGCCCTCCCCTAACTGGCACTGGAGACCACGTGGGAAGCCTGGACTTACACCCCCACCTGGCAGTAAAAAGGAGCTCCTACTCCTCCCCACTGGGGTGGAGTCAGAAGAGGCCTGGTAGAGAGTAAATACTTTCACCACCACCCATCGGTAAAGAGGCCTAACTCTTTCTCCCCTTATGGTGTCAGTGGAGGCCACATAGGGTGTAGTAGTGAGGCACCCATAGCCTCCTTAGCCAGGGAGGTATCAGTGAAGGCTTGGTGGGGAGTCAGAAGCAACAAGGAGCTGCTCCATCGCTAGTGTCAATGGAGGCTGAGTGGGGAACCTGAACTTCTACCCCTACCTTGTAATAATGAGATGGCACCTCCCCATCTTTTCTGCTAGACCAGGGCCAAATATAGTCAGCTAACATAGAAGATATAAGCACAATCTAGAGTCTCATAATATAATGCCCAGAGTGTTCAGATTTCAATTGAAAATCAGTTGTCATACCAAGGAACATCTCAAATTGAATGAAAAAGACAATAGAGACCAGCATTAAGATTACAGAGATATTAATCTTAAAATTATTTGACAAAGATTATAGAGCGGCTATCACAAAAATGCTTCAACAACCAATTACAAGTATGCTTCAAACAAATGAAAAAAAGTCTCAGCCAAAAAAAGTCTGCAAAGAAATAGAAGATATGAAGGGGAACCAAATGGGAATTTTGGAACTGAAAAATCCAGTAACCAAAATGAATAGCAAATAGGCTCAGCAGCAGAATGGAGGGGATAGAAGAAAGAATTGGTGAACTGAAAAACAGAACAATAGAAATTACCAAATCTGGGCAACAGAGAGAAAATAGACTAAAATAAAATGAACAGAGCCTCAGGGGCCTGTGGGAGTATACCAGAGAGCTAACATTTATGCCATTGGAGTCCCAGAAGAAGCGAAAGAGGGCATGGCTGGAAAAGTATTTAAAGAAATAATAAGTGATGGCTAAAAACTTACTCAGGGGCTTCCCTGGTGGCACAGTGGTTGAGAATCTGCCTGCCGATGCAGGGGGAAACGGGTTCGAGCCCTGGTCTGGGAAGATCCCACATGCCGCGGAGCAACTGGGCCCGTGAGCCACAACTACTGAGCCTGCGCACCTGGAGCCTATGCTCCGCAACAAGAGAGGCCGTGATAGTGAGAGGCCCGCGCACCGCGATGAAGAATGGCCCCCGCTTGCAGCAACTAGAGAAAGCCCTCGCACAGACACGAAGACCCAACACAGCCAAAAATAAATTAATTAATTAAAAAAAAAAAAACGTACTCAACCTTGGCAAAAGATATAAACCTACAGATTCAAGAAGTTTAGCAAATTCCAAACAGGATAAACCAAAGCAGTTCTGAAAACAAAAGACAAAGTAAAACTCTTGAAAGCAATGAGAAAGGAACTACTATAACATTGGGGCAGGGGGCATTGCATTAAAGCAGACTTCTCATCAGAAACATGGAGACCAGAAGGAAGTGGCACAACATTTGTCAGGTGCTGAAGGAAAAAACTGTTATTTTAAAGAAAACTTTCAAAAGTTCCAGGTCAGAACTTTTGTTTGGATTCTTACTGTTATAGTTACTTTCAGCTGTTTTTTATTGTGATATAGAACTTCAAATATGAAATAAGAAAGTGCATTCCCACTGAAGATGCATAAGGTTATTTACACTGATTTTATGTTGCTCAGAGGCTTCCAAAAGAAAGTAGCATTTATTTACTTATTTATTTTAAAATATATTTTATTTATTTATTTTTGGCTGTGTTGGGTCTTTGCTGCTGCACGTGGGCTTTCTCTAGTTGTGGCGAGCAGGGCTACTCTTTGTTGCGGTACACAAGCTTCTCGTTGCGGTGGCTTCTCTTGTTGTGGAGCACGGGCTCTAGGCGTGTGGGCTTCAGTAGTTATGGCACGCAGGCTCAATAGTTGTGGCACACGGGCTTAGTTGCGCTGTGGCATGTGGGATATTCCTGGACCAGGGATTGAACCCATGTCCCCTGCATTGGCAGGCAGATTCTTAACCACTGCGCCACCAAGGAAGTCTGCATTTATTTTTGAAGCTAATAGTACAATGTTCTCTTACCCGTCTTTGAAAAGTTCAGGTAGCTTAGTTTTCATAATTTCTGTCTCATTGGATGGCTTTGAGTAATTCATTTGAATTTTCAAGAAACAACTATTTCAGTGGTTTTCTGACTTTGTGGGGTTTTTTTTTTATTGTGGTAAAAACATAATATTAAATATATCATCTTGGCCATTTTGAAGTGTACGGTTTAATAGTGTTAAGCATATTCACATTGTTTTGCAGCAGATCTCTAGGATTTTTCATCTTGCAATACTAAAACTACCTGGTAAACACTAATTTCCCCTCCCCACTCCCCTAGCCCTTGGTAACCACCTTTCTATTTGCTGTTTTTATGATTTTGACAACTTTAGACGCTTCATATGAGTGGACTCATATAGCATTTGGCCTTTTGTGACTGGCTTATTTTGCTTACCATAATGGCCTTGAGATTCATCTGTATGACAGAACTTCTTTTTTAAGGCTGCACTGACGTTTTGAATTTTAAAAATTCATGTATTGAATACATGAAAAATCCATGTGTTGGTTAAAACAACTTCTTGATACTAGTTTTTCTACAGTAAATAAAACAATGTACATTGTTTGAACACTAAGTATACTCAGCTCTTGCTGATGAAATTTCTTTCTCTTTGTCTCTTTGATTACTATGTTCTCATTAGCTTCTAATTTAAAGACAAGGGCTTTAATTAAAACATCAAATTTTTAAAATGAACTATTTCTCCTTCTCAATCTCTTCTGTGGTTTGGCTTTTGACAAAACTCAGAATCCAAGATAATTATGAGACTGTCAAATTTGTCTGCTGAATTCAGTTAACATTGAATCATTCTAACCCAGATAGAATCCTATCCATCTAATATACCACATCCAAGTTGCAACTGATAACTTGGTTAACAAGTTTTACACCTTTTATTAGATTTTTAAATTCACACGTATGCAAATAATTTTGTAGAAATCCATTTGGATCATGTCTTGAATTTGAGGTTTATTAATTATCCAAAATTATTTATTGACTCAAAGCTGTAGGTTATTATAAATCTCAGTAAACCTAGCAGTTTACCATTTTTCACTTCAGTAATTTATAATGATTTTCATCATTCAATAAGTGGCATCTCCTATGTTGGCCTCTTTTGTATTGCTTAAGGACATCATTAACCATTGTTAAGCAAATAAAAGCCTGCCCTTTTTTTTTTTTTTTTTAAACTCTGAAGCATTCAAAAAAGTTACCCATCTGAGAAATAGCCTAATATTCTGACTTTCAGTTTGGGACTCCTGTGTGAAATCTTCATAGTTTTTTTTTTCCCCCCAAGAAATCTTACAATAAATATAGTGTATTTTTCCTAATCAGCAGTCCCATGAGCTGCTTTTAATACCCCAGCCCTTTTTGTTCTGAAGGAAATCTGACCATCTGTTTTCAGTATCTCCAAGGGTCCCACAAAGTGAATTTCTGGTATTCCAGATAGCCTGTATTTTGTTTCACATTATCTTAAACATTGCTTTCTAAGTGTGATGATTTTGCATGATGTGATAACAGATAGAATTTTAATTTTATTTTTAGACATTAACTCATTTAAGCATAACACAGCCCTGTAAGTTACCTATAAGCTAGGTTTCAAATGTTTTAAGTTAATGAATATCACACAGCTGTCAAGAAACAGAGGTGGGAACCAAACCCAAAGTCTGCAGAATTTAAATGTTTATGCTTTTTTTTCACCCAACCAATCTTTGAATGGCTTTTTGAGATTATTCGTGGTAAATAAGAATTAATGCCATGGGGTTTTATTTATTTATTTATTTATTTTACATTTGCAAATAGTAGTTCTTGAGTCATGGAGAGGTTTGTGAATTGTATGCATACATATTTTATACCTAAACTTTTGGCTCAAGGATTGCTCCAGGCCCTACTTCCTGCCAGCAGTTTTCGGAACTTTACTCTTGTTAGTTTCTCTTAACATCTTTCCTGTTTATATAAATTTTGGATTGTCTCTTTTTGGCTTTGACCTGTTATTTCCTTGAGACTCTGCTTCCCTCTGCTAGCACTGCAGCCACTCTGAGGTCTTCCTTTTATTCTGTCTTTACATCCTGTGAATGATTTCTAATACCTAAGCAAAATATACGTGGTTTTATGTAAATTTCTCTAATTGTTTGAGATTTTGCCTAGCAGAATACGTACATATTCCCCTGGAGCATAGCACAGGTTCTACTCCACTAATATCTTTTTTTTTTGCTCCAGATTCATTTATTTATTTATTTGTAGTATATAAATATTCATTAGTTTTATATTACATTTTTTAAAACTGTGAAACAGAAAAAGTTTCTTCAGTTCAAATATGACTTCTGTTTGTAGAAGTCCCCATGAAGATTATAAAAAGGAAACATTGTTTTGCACAAGGAGAAATGTTTATAACATATTATTAATTATTAAAAATACCAGGCTACAAAATGGCATGGTAGCCATTTTGTGGTCTAATATACATACACAAAATAAACTTGCTGCAGAAAACTAGGATAACAAAAAAAATCCCCCCCTTCCCCCGCTACGAAAACCCCAACTAATACAAATCCCTCCTAATGTGGGACTTCTCTGGTGGTCCAGTGGTTAAGACTTCACAATTCCACTGCAGGGGGCGCAGTTTTGACCCCTGGTCCGGGAACTGAGATCCTACATGCCGCGCAGTGCGGCTAAAAAATAAAATTAAAAAAGTAAAAAAGTAAATCCCTCCTAATGCTACCTCTGTTAACTTTATAGTGTATATTCGTTCCTTTTTCTATCTTTCTCTTTCTATGTGTGTGTGTCTTGTAAAAGTGACATCTGCACACAGATATCAATAGCTAGTTGGTAAAGTCCTTCTTAAAGCAAAAGATTGACAGACCTGACTTCATACAACCTTTAAATTTCACTCAAATACAAAATGCTGTAAGAAAAGGTTTTTTTTTTTTTTTAATGTGGTGACAATATGGAAAAAATATGTGCAACACATCTATTTGTCAGGAGGGAATAACTTATTTTTTTGTGTATCATTTATTAGTACCACCGTCGATCTATCACAGACAAGTCAAGAACTTCAGTGTATCATAGACACCTTCCTCGCCCTCGCTTCTCATATCCAGCTGATCTCTAGTATCTCCTAGATATCTCTGGAATTTATCCATTTCCTCCATCAAATTCAAGCTTCCAACATAATTTTTGTCTACTGCTACAGTAGCTCATTAGCTGGTCTGCCTACTTTCATTCTTTCTCCATTCTCATTTATTTTCCATACTTCACAAAGTGATCTTTTTGAAACACATACTTGATCATTTACAGATCTTACAAAATAAACATTCACTGACTTTGGGGTGTACCTGACATATTATCTAGAGATTGATTCTTTCATTTACTCTCAGGAGAATGAACCAAACCCTTGTCTAGCCATACACACTTCCTGTCACAGGTTTTTGGTGCCTTTTGTTCTCTCTTCTGGAACATACTCTCCTTCCATTATGTTTGCTAGTACCTATATATTGTTCAGAGAATCCTTTCCTGACCTTACTAAATCAAATTATTCTATTATTCACTTGTAGACATAACTCACTGTTATAAGACATCGAAGTTTTACATGTATTTAGGTAATTAATCTAGCTCTCTTTCTAGATTATAAGATCTTTGAGGGGAAGATCTGCATTTGTTTTTGCTTACTAGTACATGCCTGACATGTAACATAGTGGTAGATACATAGTAGACACCTGTCGTCAGCTTTGGCTGCTGTAAGAAAATGCCATAAACTGGGATGCTTAAACAACAGACATTTGTTTCTCACAGTTCTGGAGACTAGACAGTTCAAGATCAAGGTGCTGGCCAATTCTGTGTCTGGTGAGGGCTCTTTTCCTGACTTGCAGATGGCTGCCATCTTGCTGTGCCCTCCATGCAGAGAGACAGTGAGCTCTACTCTCTTCCTCTTTAAAAACATTAATCCCATCATGGGTTCTCCAACCTCATGACCTCATCTATACCTAATTACCTCCCCAAAGCCCTACCTCCTAATAGCATCATATTGGTGGTTTGGGGTTTCAACATGAATTTTGGAGGAATACAAAACCATTCAATCTATAACAACACCCCATAAGTATCTGTTGAGTTAAGGCACACATTAAAAATATAAGCAAAAGAAGTAAATAAGAAGTTCACAAAAGGAGAAAATACAAATGCTAGTGAACATATCCAGATTTTTTTTCAAACTCGTGTGTAATCAGGAAAGAAAACAATGATAAGATGCTTTATTCTCATCACGTTGAGAAAAATTTTAAAGATTGGTAATGTCAAATGTCCATTTAAGAACACATCCATTAGGAGGATGGCATTAAATAAAAGTATGATCCAGCCATATTGTGGAATATTTTTCATCTATTAGAAGGCAAGTGTTGCACTCCAGTACATTTAAAGTAATCCCATTAATTTTTTTTTTTAATAAATTTATCTATTTATTTATTTATTTATTTTTAGCTGTGTTGGGTCTTCGTTTCTGTACGAGGGCTTTCTCTAGTTGGGGCAAGTGGGGACCACTCTTCATCGCTGTGCGCGGGCCTCTCACTATCGCGGCCTCTCTTGTTGCGGAGCACAGGCTCCAGACGCGCAGGCTCAGTAATTGTGGCTCACGGGCCCAGTTGCTCTGCGGCACGTGGGATCTTCCCAGACCAGGGCTCGAACCCATGTCCCCTGCATTGGCAGGCAGATTCTCAACCACTGCGCCACCAGGGAAGCCCCCTAAAGTAATCCCATTAATTTTTGTTTTACAAAAAGAACCTCAAAAGTGACTGTATATATTTCTTTATAGACACACATATAAATTCATAGCAAAGGTACCAGAAAGATATTTGCCATGCTGTTGATAGTGTTTATCTCTGGGGAGGGAACATGACAACAGAAGGAGAGATGTAAGGGAGTTTTTTCTTTTTTTCTTCTGTTTTTAAAACTCTGAGGGCTTTTTTTCCTTCACTGTTTTGATAATGCGAATATTGTCATGTAGCCTGTAAAAAAAAAAATTTACAAATAAAAGATTGATTAGGAACATCGGAAAAAAGGGAGCCATTCTTTATATATAGAAAAGTAAAATCAGGGATGCCAAAAGAACATGGCTTAATCTGGAACTACAAACAGTTCCATATTGTTGGAGTCTAAAGTGTGATACAAGAAGGAAGAGGAATGAGGCTGAAAAGAAGACAAAACCAGATTAGTAAGGGCCACGTAGGTATGTTTTCTCCTAGCATGGACAACCATTCAAAGAATTTTAAGTTGGAAATTGACTCCGGTTGTGTTAAATAGATGATTCTGGGAGATGTGCAGTTGGCATAGTGAAAGAGATTCACAACCATTTTGTAACTGGATCCCTTTGGCAGGTTTGATGAAGCCTGTGAATATGTTCTTAGTATTGTGTTTTGGATGCATAAAATAAAATACTGAGTACAAAGTATGTATGTGCTTCTTTAGTAACACATTAAATAAAAAGACTTAGTAGTTGGTCTAATAATTACCTTAATTTCAAAATAGTGATGAACATACACAGTATTTTAATATATCTGTATCAGCTGAATGACCTTCTGAATTATGCCCATGAGCCCAAGGTTAAGAACTATTGCTTATGGCATGAGACTGGGAGCATGAAGTTCAGTTAGGAAACTAGTCAATATGGAGATAATGAAAAATCTTAATGATGACAGTCTGAAATAATCCTATGAAAGACTTTGTAATTATTTTAAAATAACATTTTTGTATTAGTTAATTGGTGTACATTATAGAAAAATTTTAGGAAACGTAAAATTTTAAAAAGGAAAGAAAACATGCTTCATGGTAGTTTCTTAAAACTTAAATAATACCTATGCTATCCTTGGTTTTTATTGCTGCTCTTGCATAGGAGCTTGCCTCATTAGCTATGCATTCAGTCTTATTTTGATGATACCATCATTGCTTAACTTTCTTCCCTTTAATTTTACAGGTTTTTGATTGGTCAGGGAGCACATGTAGGAGCTGTCAACAGTGAAGGAGACACACCTTTAGATATTGCTGAGGAGGAGGCAATGGAAGAGCTACTTCAGAATGAAGTTAATCGGCAAGGTAATGTAACCAACCTAGATGGAAAATATGTTTAAAACTGTTTTGTAAAGAATATGATACTTGACTTTTTCAATAAATGATTGTTGACATTGAAGGGCAATCAAAATTTGAGTGGAAAAAAAATCAGTTTACCTAACAATATGTGAAGTAAGGTTCTACTTGAAAAAATATATGATTCTTAACTCTACGTCTTTTTAATATTTTTAAAGTTGAAAGAAGTATCATGAGTGGTAGGGTAAGGTGTGAAATTATGTCAATAAAAGCTTTGGAGAGAAGTAAAACAGGCAAAGGGGATAAGGAAGTGTACGGGGTGAATGAGACACATTGCAAATTTAAAGAGTGGTCAAGAAGTCGTCACTGATAAGGTGGTATTTAAGCTAAGGTCTTACTGGGGTGATGGAATGAATCATGTAAGTCTGGGGAAAGAACATTGCATACAGAGGAACCAATGAATTCAAGGATGGGAGGGTGCCTGGTGTTTTCAGAGAAGCAGCGAGTGTGACCAATATGACTGAAGCAGGCAGAACAAGGAAGAGGCTGGAAGGAGATGAGGTCACAGAAGTAGCAGTGGACCATATCACATAGAGCTTTGTGGGCCATTGGAAGGATTTTAGCTTTTAATCTGAGTGAAATAGTGAGCTAGTGGAGGGATTGAGATAGAGGAGTGACATGATCTGACTTGCTTTAGAAAGGATCTCTGGGGCTATTGTGTTGAGAATAGATTGTAGGAAGGTAAGGGCCGCAGTAGGAGAATGGCAAGGGCAGGAGTAGGGTGGTAGTAGACAAAGTGATAAGAAAAGATTGGATTTTAGATATATTTTGAAGGTTTGGCCAAGAAGACTATTGAGTGATTAAAACTACAGTGTGTAAGAAGAAGGCAGGGAAGATTCTAAGATTTTTGGTTTGAGCCACTAGATGGGTGAAGTTTTTATGAGAGGTGTGAATGTTGTGGGAAAAGTAAGTTTTGTAGGGAGAGTTCAGGGGTTCATTTTTCAGACATGTTAAGTTTGTTTTGCCTATTAGATATCCAAGCAGTTGAATATGTTAATAGAGAGAGGTACAAGCTGGAGATATAAATTTGGGAGATGTCAATTTATAGATGAGGAATGATTGCTTATGGGTAGAATTTCTTTCAGGAGTGATGAGTGTTCTAAAACTGTGATAATGGTTGCACAGCTCTGCAAATTTACTAAAAACACTGAATTGTATACTTTAAATAATATGTGAATTATATCTCAATAAATATAAAGCTGTATAATACAGCAATTCCTCTTCTCGACATATAACCAAAGAATTAAAAGGAAGGTTTCAAAGAGATTTTTGTACATCCATGTTTATAGCATTATTCACAATACTAAAGGATGGAAGAAAACCAAGTGTTCATCAATGGATGAATGAATAAACAAAATGTAGTATATACTTACAGAAAATGCTGCTCAGCATTAAGAAGGAAATTCTGACATATGCTACAGCCTGGATGAACCTTGAGAACATTATGCTATGTGAAATAAGCCAGTCACAAAAAGGCAGATACTGTATGATTCCACTTAACATGAGGTACCTCAAGTACTCAAAATCATAGAGAAAGTGGAATGATGGTTGTCAGGAGCTAGGAGGAAGTGGGAATGGGGATTTGTTGTTTAATTAGCATAGCATTTCAGTTTTGCAAAATGAAAAGAGTTCTAGACATTGATTGAGCAACAATGTAAATGTACTTAACACTACTGAACTGTCTACTTAAAATGGTTATTAAGATAGTAAATTTTGTCATGCATATTTTACAACTTAAAAAAACTAATATATATATATATATATATAAATTACTGTGATTTTCACTATATTAAGTTATGTCTAGGCAGTGATTAAATGGGTATTATCAGAAGAGAACTGTGTTTTCCTAAGGTATGGGATATTGGTTTAGAAGGTTGACTCCTGCTGAAATGTGGTTCATCAGGAAATAAAAGCAGAGAAATAGAAGCTAAGTCAGTTCCTTGAAAAGAGATTTTTATTCCTTGGGATTAGGAAAATTCATAATGACTACCTGGTTGTTAAAATAAAAAAAAAAAATCTTAGGCACTAAAACTGAAGAAATATTTAAATGCCTAAATAGAGTTGAGGCATTGTAACAAGTGGCTGAAGGTACCTGGAGCTCAGGAGAAACAAGACACACATTAGGAAAGTAGTCATAACTGGAGCTTGGATAAATACACAGAAGAGCTTTTAACAGCTGTGTCCTAAGCAAGCAATTTTGGAGTAATGGGATCTTCAAGACTTGAAGAAGCTGGAAGAATGGGTATAAAGCATCACAACCTGGATGAAGAGTCCCTTATCTGTCCAGCTTGCCCTGGTGAGTGCCCAGATAGATATCAACAATATTGTTTAATAGTAGTTAGCAATTATTATGAACTGGGAAAGGCATGGATATGTACTGAAAACTTCTTGTCTTTAGTTTCCTTCTATATAAAGGAAACTGTTAGCAAGGCTGATTTTAGTTGTAATGATTCATTCAGTTTTGATTAAGGTGCCAGCATATGTTCTGAGTGCTGGGTATTTTTTTTAAGAGACACACTTTGTTCTTAAGGATTTCACAGTGTATAGAAGTGACAAATATATAAACAGAGCCCCACAATGCAGTGTGCTATGTGCTAAAATATAGGTAGGAACAGAATGATGTGGGAGAACAGAAAAGCCTATGACTAACTGTTTGCAGTAGTCAGGAAGGGTTTGAGAGTGATGACATTTGAGAGGGAGTTTACTTGGCAAAGAAGGGGGGTAGTGGACAAAAAAGGCATGTGAGACAGGGGTATCAACACGTGCAAAGAAAAGGAATTGGAGACATAGCATACGTGGAGAATTCATTAGAATTGGAATGGAGTAAAAAAGTCAGGATGGAATTAGTATGAGGTTGAGGCTTGAAAAGATTAGGCTGGAGCCAGATGGTGGACATCTCTTTTGTAGGCATTAGACAGATGCAACAAAGATCCCCAAGCAGGAAATTAACCTGATTGGATTTGGTTTTTAGTAATAAAGCAGCTGATGGTAATCTGGAGGATGCATTAGAGTGAGGGATACATGGTGGCATGCCTTCCTTGAAGAAGATTCTTCACTTAATCCAGGTGAAAGATGAAAAGGGCCAAAATGGTTACACTTAAGATGGAAAAGAGCAAAGAGCCAGGACTGTTTTCAGAAAATATTAAGGTAAAATTAAAACAGCTTGGTGGAGAATTGAATGTGGAGATGAAGGAAGAATTGAGGCCAGCTAATTTGCCTCCTGAAGTTTCCAGTTTAAGAAGTGATGATTGGATAAATTCACATGGGGAAAATGTGGGACAAAGCAGGAACGGATTTAGAGAGTGTATGAGTTTGTTTTGGGATATATTGAGTTTGGTTGCTAAAGCACATCTAGATGACAGTGTTCAGTGCACTGTTGGAATTTAGGAAATGTCAGGATGGAAAATGTAAATCTGGGAAAATAATAGGTGAGGGGAAATTCTGGAAAATAGTGTATAGTATGACCCTGAAACTGAAAAGTAAAGAGCTGATACTAAAAATAATAGCTAACTCTTATTATATACCGATTATTTGCCAGGCATTGAGCAAAAGGCTTTACATGCATTATTTCATTTCATCCTCACAGCAATTCTAAGAAGTTAATACTACTGTCACCCCATTTTACAGATGAGAAGCTGAGGCTCAGTGATTTGCCCAAGGTCATACATGTAGGAAGTCGTGCTGTATGTAGTTCAGTCCCAAACAGTGTAACAGATACCTTGAGCTCACACTCTTCATCACTGTACCATATTGCATTTTATTAGGAATATCTCCTAGAAAATATTTCATGATATTCATTTTATTCATATAATGGGAATACATGAATTTATATAGCATAACTTTATTCCGAAGAAACAAAAGATAGAGGCATCTCTAATAGGGTTTAACATTTATAAAAAGAGCACCCTAAATATATCTCTAGTAATGACAAGATTTCTCAAATTATTTATCCTGGTATGAAAGTTATTATTTAATATTTTAAAATTCTTTAATCACTCTCTTGGCTCTTCTTATTCTAATATATTTGATTAACAACTAGTCATGCTTGAGTAGATTGCCTTTGAAAGTAGTAATGATTGAATAGTAGATGAAAGTATTTCTGGTTTATGTTTTAATGCAATTTTCTTTATTTAGTGTGGGACACAAGTCAATTTTTGCATTTCTTAGCTAACAAAATTCCAATTTGATTTTATTTTTTCTTACCTATGAGAATTGGCTACATTTCAAGCTAACATTTACTGTTTTTTTAATAGCAGTGACAGATGTTAAATAGTCTTATCACTTTATTATATCACACCCAATTTAGTTCAATATACATTGTTTTCGTTGCTTAAAAACCTTGCAATTATAGGTGGATTAAGGACCAGTTAAATTCATTATAAGATCTTCTTCCTATTAGACCACGATGCAGTAAAAGAGAAGCAGAATCATAGACTTTTAGAACTGATCATGATAATTAACACCTTAGTGCTTATTCCTGATCTAAACACTTCACATATAATATTAATTTAATCCTCGCAACATTGTGGATAGGTATATACTTTCATTACTCCTATCTTACAAATAAAAGAACTGAATATTAGTGTAGATTGTGTCTTGCCCAAGATAATAGAGCTAGTAATTGGCAAATCAGGGATTGAAACCCAGCAGTCTAGGTTCAGATCTGTGTTCTTAACCCATTATACTAATATTCAAAGAAGTTATGGCTTTCTCAAGGTTGCTAGCCTAGTTAAAGCACTGGAATTAGAAAACAAGTATTGTAATACATAGTCCAGAGGGGTTTAAACAAAAATTAATTGTCTATTGCTCTACTCAGTGGTATTTTTGAAAAGATTTTAAGAACAAGAGTGTTTTTTTTTTCTAACTGGATTTTCTTAAGCATAAGAAATTTCTCTTCACATGTACTTTAATTTTAAACTTGAGTTGTATTTATATATAATTCATATAAAGGCACAATTTGGTGGCAACAGAGGGTAACTGCTTTGTAATTAGGTGAAGATAGCATGAAATTAGATAAATCCAGAAGTAAGAAGTAGCTGTTTTTTTATTTCAAGTCCAGAGGAAATTTAGAATAATTAAAGACGATAGAAGTCAGACTCTTTAAGATGATAAAGAGAAAAGGGATAATGATAATAAAGATGTTCATGTATTAAAAGATAGTAAAAAAAATTAAGCATAAGAAAATAAATCAGTCTGAGAAAAGTCATTTAGTAGAAAGATTATTCTTAATGTATTAACAATTACAGCTTTATAATTTCTTTTATGAATAACATTAGAAGGCATTTTAAATAAGATGGGCTGATTATCTTTTGAGAGGAAATTTATATATGTATAAAATTGCATTATTATAGAAATGGTGATACTTTGTAATTAAAGACTATAATAAGTTTTGTCCGTTACATATATAGTGTATATAATTGTTTTTATAAAGTCTATTTGGAAAACCTTATTGCAAGTTTCTTTCAAATGTAGTAATGAGGGACTTCCCTGGTGGTCCAGTGGTTAAGAATCCGCCTTCCAACACAGGGGACGTGGGTTCAATCTCTGGTCACGGGACCAAGATTCCACGTGCCATGGGGCAACTAAGCCTGCATGCTGCAACTACTAAGCCCACACACTCTAGAGCCCGTGCACCACAACTACTGAGCCCGTGCGCCGCAACTACTGAGCCCGCATGCCACAGCTAAGACATGGCACAGCCAAATAAATAAATAAGTAAATATTTAGGAAAAAAAAAGAAAAATTCAAGAGGATAGTTGGTTCTAGCACCAAGAGCAAACATTTGGGGAAAAAAATGGGATCTCTAGTTTGAAGATGACTTTACCTGCACTTCTGTAATCTCGGGATTTTAAAAATGTTTTTCAGTCATGGCCTACTTTTTTGAGATTGAGCTTCAATTGAACAGTTTAGTTGTGTCTTGAATAAATGGTAATTTACTAAGCAAGCAAGGTAAGGATACATTCCAGATAGAGGATACTAGCTTGCACCACAGCACAGGCACATGATGTACTTGATCTACGTGAAGATCTGTATGGTTAGAACACTGGGTGATGATAGAGGAGAAAGACTAGAGATTAAAAATGCATTGAGACCAAATCATAACAGGCTCAGTCTGCTACACTGAAGAGCTTTAGCTTTGTCTTGTAGGAGGTGAGCAATCATTGACAGATTTTTTATAGAAAAGAGAGATGATTGTATTTTGATACAGAAAAACCAGTCTGGCGATGATGTGGGGAATGACTCAGAGGGAACTGAGGAGAATGAATTAAGGGCCAGCTGTAGTCATCAAAGTGTGAGACATAAGACGAACTAAAATATTGATTAGGGGCCATTAAGAAGACATTTTAGGAAAAAAAAAAGAAGACATATTAGGAATGGCAACTCAGAATCTGCTGACTAATTGGATGGAGGCTGGGGATAAGGTAAAGGGAGGGATTAAAGATGACTTCCAGGTTTCTGGATAAGTATTGGAACCTAATATAGGAAACATAAGACAGACAGCAAGCAGATTGGCTAGGGAAAATTGAGATAAGATTTTAGCATTGAGTTTGAGGTGACTGTGTTACATTATTTTATTATGTATTATATTACATCCCTAGTTTTGACCTCTTCTCTGTTCTCCAGACTCAGATATCCAGCTAACTCCAATTAGATGTCTGTTAGTGCATTTCAAACTTCACATTTCCGAAATTGAAAATTTAATTTTTCTAGTTGCTCAGGCTAAAAACCTTTGATTCATCCTTGACTTCTCTTTTTCTCCTACATCCAAACTAACAGCAAATTCTGTTGGTTTGCCTTGAAGAATGCAGAATCTAACCTCTTTACTACCTTCACTGCTACCACCCTGGTTCAAGTTACCATCATCTCTTGCCTGAATTATTGTTGTAGCCTCCCAGTCTATACCTCAGTTTTTACTCTTAACTTTTCAGCTTAAGTGATCCTCTTAAATTGAGTCGGATGTTGTCACCCTGCCCCCTGCTCATTGTCCTCACTACTCTATAGACACCCTGCCTTTTCCTAATCGGAAGAACATTCCAAGCAGGCTTCTACCTCAGTGCTTACTACAGACAATCCCTGACTTATCGTGGTTCAGTTTAACGATTTTTCAACTTTATGATGGTGTGAAAGCAATACACATTCAGTAGAAACCATACTTCAGATTTTGAGTTTCGACCTTTTCCCGGGCTAGTGATATGCAGCACATATTCCCTAGTGACGCTGGTCAACAGCAGCAAGCTGCAACTTCTGGTCAGCCACATGATCATGGGGGTAAACAACCAAACTGATACACTTAAACAACCATTCTATACCTATATGACCATTCTGTTTTTCACTTTCAGTACAGTGTTCAGTAAATTACATGAGATATTCAGCACTTAATAATTTATTTATAAAACAGGCTTTGTGTTAGATGATTTTTCCCAACTGTGGGCTAATGTAAGTATTCTGAGCGTGTCTAAGGTAGGCTACACTAAGCTATGACAGGATAGGTATATCATATGCAGTTTTGACTTAGGATATTTTCAACTTTTGATGGATTTATCAGAATGTAACCCCATTGTAAGTCAAGGAAGATCTGTAGTACTTCCCTCTGTCTGGAATATTCTCTAAGATTATGGTATGACTGTCACTTTATTTCTTGCTGTAATGTCACCTTATCAAAGAGACTGTTCTTTACCAACCTATATAAAATAACTCTTTCTGATTACCCTCTATACCTTTACTCTGCTTTTTTTTCCTTCACAGATGTATCATCTGCCATGTAATAGGTTCACTTCTAAACCCCTAGCACCTAATAAAGTACCTGACATATAGTAGAGACTCAGTACATATTGACTGATTGATTGAATGAATGAGTGAATGAAAAATTCCAACCAGCCAATTGGATACATGGATATGAATTATAAAAGAGATCTTAGCTGAGAAGTTGTGTGTGTGTGCAATTATTTTTTACTCATGTATTTATGTATTCATCATTCATTCAGTAAACATTTACTGATCCCTTTTACTTTGTATCAGGTATCCATCCATATGGTGGGAATACAAGATAAAAAAGCAGTATATTTACCTTTTTTAATAAGCTCATTGTCTTCTGGAGTATAAATGCATCGTGGTATGTGCTATTTATTAAATAACCAGCATTTGAAGCCATAAGATAACATGAGATCACTGAGGAATTTCAGGATTATCATTTCTATTTTAATTTTTTTCTCAGGATGTTGAGCGCTTTGAAGGTCCTGTTCCTTTTTGAATTCTCCCCACTCTTATCACCTTAACCTAGCATAGCGCTTAATGTTTTTAAATGAATAAACATCTATATAACTTACTAAAATTATAAAACTGATACTGATGGTATGAACAATGTACTATGTTGGAAAAGGAAAGGGGTGTTGGTAGAAAAATAATCTGATTTAAGGTCTGTTCAATTTTAGATGAGGACAGGACCTCCAAGTTGAAGTGTTCAATAAACATTTGTACCTACTAGGCTAGAGTTCAGAGAACTGGTCAAAGCAGTGGATAAAAATTTGAGACTTAAATACATATGATTGTTTAAAACAACAAACTTTTTTTTTAGACCAAAGGATGGGGAATACCTTGGGGAATATTCAAATCTTCAAAAACAAAAGGAATAAGCAGAAAAGGTAAAAAGAAAGCCAAAATAATACTGTAGGGCAAAAATTAAATAGTCAATAGAGAATGCTAATAAAATATCTACAGTATTCCTACATTTCTTTATTTAACCAGCTTGTTCTAAGCAGCCCATTTTTCAAAAATATAATTTCACTTTCAATTTTCAATTAAACTTGGAATGTTTTGGATAATTTTATTTCCAAACAAAAACATTTACTATAGAGAAAAAAATGAAAAAAATTATTTTATTTTATCAGGGGTTGATATAGAAGCAGCTCGAAAGGAAGAAGAACGAATAATGCTTAGAGATGCAAGACAGTGGCTAAATAGTGGCCATATAAATGATGTCCGGCATGCAAAATCTGGAGGTACAGCACTTCATGTTGCAGCCGCTAAAGGCTATACAGAAGTTTTAAAGTAAGTATTGCTTCTCACAGTTGTTTTTCTGCTTTGATTTGTTTTCTTTATTTCACTTTTCCTTTTTTTAAGATACTTGCTAACATTATTTTGAAACAGCTTATGTAAGTTATTTAATGTCTGTTTACAGGGAGAAAGAGAAAACTACCTTGAATATTATTGCTTTATTTCTAAAGTTCTTTCTTTCACTCTCAAATTTTGAGTATTCAACTGTTCTTCCATTGCAGTTTTCCAATAAGTGAAATTTAAGTGTCAGACAACGATTATATGTTACCTTCTGGCCTAGTAAATTATTAGAGTCACTTTGAGATTCCCAGATAGGTTAGGTCTGGATACAGAGACTAAGAACAATGTTGTATATAAACATATTATCAAATTCTAAGAGCTTGATTCCTACTGATTGTTTATTTATATGTAATTTATCTGATTTTTTTTTTTAGATTTTCACTATATGAACACTGGAATTCAGAGTGCTGTTAGCATAATATTAAATATTAAACCATAAGCAACTTAGACGATATAGGGTTATATACTGATCAACAAATATCTTTGGGACAAAGCTCCTTTATGTCACAATAAATTTGTGTTTTGGTTTTTACTTATGCAGTGCAAAGGTGTTGGCAACTATATGGAAAAAACAATTCAGTGCATAACTTTTGTTATATCTATGTGAAGGCTAATAAGACTGGCCCTCAGCAAAATCTACTGCACCCTCTATTGTTGCTTTTGTTCCACTTTGGTTTCTTATATCAATCCCTTCTCCTTATTCCCTCTCCTCAGTAAAAACAGTGAAGAAGTTTAAGTGGGTCAGTTATTCCAGGTTTCCTCCTATTTCAATCACTACTCACTTCAGTAATTTAAGCCTTCTCCTAGAATAGTACAGTTAACTTTTTTAAAAATTTATTTATTTTATTTATTTACTCTTGGCTGTGTTGGGTCTTTGTTGCTGCATGCGGGCTTTCTCTAGTTGCGGTGAGCGGGGGCTACTCTTCGTTGCAGTGTGCGGGCTTCTCACTGCAGTGGCTTCTCTTGTTGCGGAGCACTGGCTCTAGGCATGTGGGCTTCAGTAGTTGTGGCACGCAGGCTCTAGAGCACAGGCTCAGTAGTTGTGACGCACGGGCTTAGTTGCTCTGCAGCATGTGGGATCTTCCTAGACCAAGGCTCAAACCTGTGTCCCCTGCATTGGCAGGTGGATTCTTAACCACTGCGCCACCAGGGAAGCCCCTACAGTTAAGTTGTAATTAGTTTCCTTGTCCCATCTGTTTCTCTCTAATCCAAAACTTTGCAGACTTTCAAACCCCATTAGAGCGGGTCATGAAATGAACTTAGTGAGCTGTGAACAGCATTTAAAAAGAAAAAATGGAAAATATCAAAGAGTATCGCATATGGTAAAGGTATTTTGTTTCTTAAAATTCTTGTTTCTATAAACATATATATGAGTACTGGATTGCACTGTAAAATAGATTTCTAGACTGCTTCCAAGTGGTCTTTGTAATTCAGTTGTCCAGGCTCTTAAAATCCTTCATTAAGATTCTCAGCAGGAATTGGGATGAATTTTAAACTCCTCAGCTTAGCACATAAGACCCATTAGTCATCTGGCCATTGGTTCCTCTTTCAAGCTAAGCTGCTACCATTGCTCCTCAGGCATGCATGATTCCAGCTGTGTATATCTACTTGAAGTTCTTTCATGATGCCTTAATGCCTACTCTTGTTTCTATCTAGATACCTTCATTCACCATCTCTTCAACTTGGAAGCAAATTCCTTTCTATCCTTGACTCAGTTCAAGGCTCTTAAGCCCATGAAAAAAAAATGCTCAACTTCATTCATAAGTGCAGATAAAGCTACAGTGAATTATCATTTTTCATCTATCATATTGGCAAAGATCAAAATGTTTGGCACACTGTTGGCAAATTTGGGAAAAGGCACTCTCTTACATTATTGGTGAAAGTATAAATGACTATTGAGCAAATTTTATCAAAGTAACAGTTATTCTTTGGCTTAGCCGCACTACCTCTAGGAATTGTTATTTTTTAATTTATTAATTAATTTATTTATTTTATTTTTGGCTGCGTTGGGTCTTTGTTGCTGCGCGTGGGCTTTCTCTAGTTGCAGCGAGCAGGAGCTGCTCTTCCATGCGGTGCACGGGCTTCTCATTGCCATGGCTTTTCTTGTTGCAGAGCAGGGGCTCTAGAGCGCAAGCTTCAGTAGTTGTGGCTTAGTTGCTCTGCAACATGTGGGATCTTCCTGGACCAGGGCTCGAACCCATGTCCCCTGCATTGGCAGGCAGATTCTTAACCACTGCGCCACCAGGGAAATTCCTAGGAATTTTTTTTACAGATATTCTCACTCACATAGGAAATAAGGTATGTGCTAGCAGCATTGTTTATAATTGGAGTAGGAGAATGGTTGAATAGATCATGATACATCCTTTCACTAGAATACTCTATAGCGATTAAAACACTACTTATAGATATGGAAAGAGCGCCAGGATGTGTTAAGTTGTCAAGCCAAGAACAGAACTATGCCTCATTTGTGTCTATGTTTTAAAAATTTAAGTTGTATTTATTTATATATGCATAAAATCTCTCTGTAAGGATCTAATCAAAAGTAGTAGTATGGGTATCTCTGGGGCAGGGAAACTGGTTGGCTAAAGGTCAGCAGTGGGGAAGTGACTTTGCTATCTAGCCATTTATTCTTTTTTAGTTTTAAAACTTGTGAATATTTTACTTAGGAAAGAAAATATGAAATCAAAAATAAATAGAAGAGATCCATTTCAAATGTAACTGTCTCCCCACTTACCCCCTCCCCCGCAAACACACACAACCCCTTTCAGTTGATTTTTATGCTTTTCAGCTCTGTACCCCTATTGCAGCTTCATCATAGAACCTGTCTGTGAGGGTTGATTGTTGTTTTATTTAACTTTTGTCCTCCATTAGAAGTTCCTTGAGCATAATAAATACTGTCTTATTTTTTTGAGTATCCTTGCATGGCCTGGCATATAGAGAGCTTTATGTTTGGGGGGCGGGGGGTGTGTGTCTACCTTTCTCTCCACACAGACTCTCAAGTACTTAGAATTTTGTATTGCTCAGGATATTTAACATTATTATAGTTCATATTTCCTATTGGGGGTATATTTTTATTAGCTTATATTCCAGTATTATTTCTGTCTCTATTAATAAAGTATCTGATAATATTTATATTAGTGGCCATATTTTTTTAACTTAAATCTTCTGACATATCTATTAGCGTGTTTTTTAGATCAGTGACTCTTAAATGTTGATCTGCAGGCAGGAGACAGGCAGTAATGTGAGATCATATGCAGGACTTATTAAAAGTACAGATTGACAGGGCCCATCTCCCAAGATACTGATTAATTCAATGGAACTGGGGTGGAGCTGGGGAATCTTTTTTGTTTGTTTTTTGTTTTTTTCAATAGCAAGTTTTTCAGATGGTTCCGCTATGGAGCCATAATTAAAAACATCTGCTTTAGATATTGTTAGGAAATAGGGGATCAGTTCTTGAAACATAAATAAATGGTTATATATTAGCTATCACTACCACCTCCTGTAGGTAAAAAGAAGCCCTTCTCAAGGTCAACATCTTGGAAAGTAAGGTAAAGGTTAACCAGATTTGAGTTATAAAGTATTTAGTGTTCGCCTTTGTGTGTGGCGCTGTGCTGTGTGCAATTTATAGACCCATTCTTTGCTCTCTGTGAGCTTAATTTCTAAATAAAATAAAGGTCGATGTCAGTATACGTTATAAGGGCATACTAACATTTATGCAACTCTTTTCATTGTATTAAAATGTATTCCTGTTTTCTAGCTTTGTTGATGATTAGAATATCTGCTTTCTACTGCTGCAGAAAAGTAGACTCGACCCCTCGGAATATTTGTTTTGCTTTGTTTTGTTTCTAACAGTCATTTTCCTATGAAAATTTCCAGTGGTAGGTGATAAAGGTTTATGAAGGCTTTCACAAACCAGTTCCTTAACCGCAAGGCAACAATGACACTACAAATAACTTTGTTTGATGCCAGTATATTTTTAGAACACGTTCAGCTTGAGATGATATATCATATGGACACTTGAAGACATTCCCTACAATAAATCAGTTTAACATACAAATTGATCCAATAGTTTTGAAAAATTATAGACTTTCCTGCAAAATTTTCAGTTAGAAACATATTAACAAGAATTAATCAGTGTCATACCAAACCATAAGACTCATAGTCATTAGGAATTAATTAAAACTGAATTCATTATTATGGCAGTAACTCAAGATCCGCTATGCCAGTGTTTTCTGAGAATTCTTTTATCCTAGTTAATTTGTTGAGGGGAGGAGGGATTCTGAACTATGAAAAGAAATATATTGCAAATTTTTGTTAACTTGCATGGTATATAGCTGTTAATTATGTCCAGTCATTTCTAGATTTTAATGATGATCTAATTCACTGTAATTTGTTTAGACTTTTAATACAGGCAGGCTATGATGTTAATATTAAAGATTATGATGGCTGGACACCTCTTCATGCTGCAGCTCATTGGGGTAAAGAAGAAGCATGTCGAATTTTAGTGGACAGTCTGTGTGATATGGAGATGGTCAACAAAGTGGTAGGCCTTTCAAATGTACTTTAAATATTTTAACTTCTAGAAATATAGTTTTAGTCTAAAAAATGTTATGAGAATATAAATTATTTAATTCTATTAAGTTTTATTAACTGTACAAAACATTTTGTGAATCATTTATTCATTTTTATTAAGTCTTTTCCAGCTACTTGTGAGGTGATTTGGCCTTGTTCGACAAAGAAGTATTACTCTTTCTGTATTACCATACGTGTCGAGTAGATTTGGGCACTTCCATTGATATTATATTCTTAGAAATTCATAAATTAAGAAAATTTTGCAAACATTTAAGGTAGAATATATTCTGAATAATGAACTTTCTGGCATTCTGGAAACTTGTACCAGTAGGGTTATTATAAGGACTAAGCTGGCAGCAGGAAAAATCCTTACTATTTTTGGTCAACAGCTCTTTGAAATTTTCTTTTCCACTATGAATAAAAATAGATTGACAGATGTTCATCTGGACTACTTTTTGAAACTAAGTCATACCTGTGGCTGGCTGAACCTTTAAGTAGTTTAGAAATACAGATGCTTATTTTATTATTCTACTACGAATTTAATTAATTTTTATGGCGGTAAAGTAGAAATAAGATCTCAAAAAGGTTAAACTTGGAGTTACCACATGACCCAGTAATTCCACTCATAGCTATATACCCAAGAAAATTAAAACAGATGTCCACACAAAAACTTACACACAAATGTTCATAGCAGTATTATTCATTGTGTACCAGAAAGCAAAAGCAGATGTCCATCATCTGGTGAAGAGATTAGCAAAAGGTGGTATATCATGCAATGGAATATTATTCAGCAATAAAAAAGAATGAAGTAGATACATGCTACAATATGGATGAACCTTGAAAACAGTTTGCAAAGTGAAAGAAGCCAGTCACAAAGGACCATATATTGTATGATTCCATTTATATGAAATGTCTGGAATAGGCAAGTCTGTAGTAACAGAAAGTAGGTTAGTGGTTGCCTCAGACAGGGGGAGGGGGAGTAGGGAGGGGATTGCTAATGGGTATGTCATTTCTTTTTGGGGTGATGAAAATGTTCTAAAATTGATTGTGGTGATGGTTGTAAAACTCTGTGAATATACTAAAACCATTGAATTGCATACTTTAAAATGGGTGACTTGTATGTGAATTATAGATCAATAAAGCTGTTACCAAAAAAGTAAGGGGAGGTATATCAGCTGCTTATCTCTCACATGGATTTCTCATACATCTCCTTCAAGTCATATGTACCATGTTTTATACCTACCATAAAAAATGTTATCTAACTTCTTTCTGTATAATCATACAGAATCACCGAAGGCATTTTATAATTTATTGATTTTTTTATTATCACCAACCCTCTTGTTTCCTGCATAGGGCCAGACAGCCTTTGATGTAGCAGATGAAGACATTTTAGGATATTTAGAAGAGTTGCAAAAGAAACAAAATCTGGTATGTTTGATGACTGTCTAAAAATTTTCTCTATTAGTGAATAGAATTGAATTTTAGACAGCTGAAAAAGTATTCTTGTGATGTTTTGTACTGTTTGGTTTTAAGTTATTCCTAGCGATCAAATTAAATGACAGTGAATGAGAATAAAGGAGTAGTGGTGGTGTTTTTTTAGCCTTTTGTGTTGCTTATCCCCATTTCTCTAGCATCCCTTTACCAAAGTGAATACGTCTACAATGTATATGTTCTCTATAATAGTATCTTTTTGTAATTTCATAAGAAAGTTTGCTTAGAGGGTGGAGACTATAAAATCTCAGATTTCTAAAATAGCATATGCTAGATAAGCAAGGAGTTAACAAAACTAGGAAGCAGATGTTTAAGTAAAATATTATCAGACATCCTAAATGGTTAATGGTCCCTGGTTTTTCAGTAAACTAAAGTTGGAGGGATCTTAAAAAAAAAATCCAACTTAGTCCTTTGTGGTTGTTGTTTTTTTGGCTGCACCGCACAGCAGATCTTAGTTCCCCAACCAGGGATCGAACCCATGTCCCCTGCAGGGGATGCGCAGAGTCTTAACCACTGGACTGCCAGGGAAGTCCCCTCTGTGGAGCTTTTAAACTGTCTAGTTCTTTTTATTCTTTATCCAAGCCCTTTTCTTTTTAGGTAAAACTTAAATCTTTTGTTTTGTCTGTTTTGTTTTCATTTAGTGTTTGGGAAGCTACTTTGTTATTATTTTAAATTCTGTATTTTGCTCATTAATGTTATTTTAATAGTATTGTTATTTTCCTTTGCATAACTTTTATAAAGCTCCATAGTGAAAAACGGGAGAAGAAATCTCCACTGATTGAATCAACAGCCAATATGGACAATAATCAGTCACAGAAAACCTTTAAAAAGTAAGTAAAATATTAAAGTAGGTTTTGTTATTGTTTTAAATGAGTTGGCATGATAGCCACAAGTATGATTATTAGATTTTGTGGTTCTGGGAAAAATTAATGTATTCATTATGTATTTTCACCTTTTGTGTTTATAATTATTTCAAGGCTTTTTTCCTTTCACAGCAAAGAGACATTGATTATTGAGCCTGAGAAAAATGCATCCCGTATTGAATCTCTGGAACAAGAAAAGGTTGATGATGAAGAAGAAGGAAAAAAAGATGAATCTAGTTGCTCTAGTGAAGAAGATGAGGAAGATGACTCAGAATCAGAAGCTGAAACAGGTAAAATTTGAAGGATAAAGGGATTTTCAGTGAATTTTGATGAAGTGTATAGTAAGATGAGGTCAGGCTTTAATTTTGAAACTTCTCAGACTGACATGCTACTTGTTAGGATACCTCCCAAGCCAGTACGTAAATTGCCTTTCAGGGAGTGTTAGAAATTTAAGTATAGCTGTGATTTTATTGTTCTCTGCTTACCTGGAGGCAGGTAATTGATCACCTCTGCATTTTACTGACCTATATTTTTAGGTTTGAAGAAGGTGAAGAGGCTTCTAAGATTCCCTTTGGATGGTGCAGATAGGGTTAGATGGGTTCCCAGCGGCTCAAGAACGCTCCTGCTGCTTTCTGAGACCTGAAAGTACAGGAAGCTGGCTCCAACAGCATCCCAAATATTTCCTCAGTAATACTAAAGTTTTAGAAAGTTGGGGCAGAGTCAAGATTTTTTCCTGTAGAGGTGTGGGGAAATTTACTTTGTTTTGAGAAATTTTAAAGATGCAGAAAAATATAATAAACATTCATATTCCAACTACCAAAACTTAACAGCTGTTGACATTTAGCTATATTTGCTTATAATTTTTCTTTTAATAAAATTAAAACATTACCATTGTCTTCTTTAACCATCAGCCCTAATCTACTTCTCTTTCCTTTCTTTCCCAAATCACTATCGTGAGTTTTTTTCTGAATCTTCTAGTCCATTTTTATACTCTTATCTTACATTCAGAAGTAATATATAGTAATTATAAGGTTGTTTTGTGTTTTTATTATTCCCTAGGAGTTGTTATGCAACTTGCATTTTTTACTTGAAAGTTGTATTTTTTAGGTTTGTTTGTATCTATATGTCTTTATGTATGTAACTTATCCTTTTAGTTGCTGCATAGTATTCATTAAATACATTAATTTCCCTTTTGATAAAAATTTACCTTATTCCCAGTGTTTTGTTGTAAATAATACTGCAACAATCATTTTATAATTGCCTCCCTGTGTATATGTGCAAGAGGTTCTCTAATAGATACACTTAAACATTGGATTATTGAATCATATTTTCACTTTTCATAGATGCTGCCAAATTGCTTTACTCTAACAATTTACATTCTTTCCCTTTTTATTATCAAGGATATGTTTTCTGCTTTTTTTTCCCTCTGGCTCACATGTTTTTATAGATTTTGTTTACTGAATTGCTTTTATTCTGTATCGGCTAATCACTCAAACTTCTGAAGAGGGACTTCCCTGGTGGTCCAGTGGTTGGGACTTAGCCTTCCACTGCAGGGGGTGCGGGTTCAATCCATGGTCGGGGAGCTAGGATCCCACATGCCTCGCAGCCAAAAAAAACCCAAAACATAAAACAGAAGCAATATTGTAACAAATTCAATGAAGACTTTAAAAATGGTCCACATCAAAAAAATCTTAAGGAAAACAAAACCAAAAAAAAACCTTCTGAAGAGTATGAGATTCCAGGATTGCTATCTTTGAGTTGTATAACCTGGCATTTTGGCATTTTAACGTATTTATCAGAAAAGGTATTTCATTTTCATTAAGGTTTTTATCAATGAAAAACTGTTATAATTATCAGGACCAGTTTGGTGATCATTCGTAAACACAAATGGAGCCCTAGAATTTCTTGGACTCCCCATATTTCCTCTAGACACAACAGCAACAGTTTTGAATCAGTTTTTTTTACTCACTCAATAAAATATTTTCTCTAAGAAAATATGAGAAGCTAAAGTTTACTAAATAAACATGTCAAGGAACATACTGATAATTCTATTTCCCATTAAAAACAAGATATTGCTAAATGGGCACAGGCTAGCTTTGTTGCCAGGTGATGTGTTATGGATTTCTTTATTTTCTTGAAGCTTACTAATCCTACAAGTAAATTATTTTTTTGGAAATACACAAAGAGTTTTTGAGATTTATAAATGGCTAGATTCTTGTCACTTAGGGATTTAATTTTTTATTTATTGCTGTGACATTGCTGATCAGGTGAGTCTACATATCTTTTGCCTTGACGCAGTAATATAGGTAAAATTGGCAGTAGAACAACAGGTGGTCATTGAATATTGTAATTTATTTGTATAACATGCTAATTAAAATATTTCTAATTATAAAAACAAATTATATGAGAATCAGCATGTACAGTGTTCAAGAACATGGACTGATTCATGCATGTAACTATAGATGTGGATAAGTTATTTAATCCCTGATTTCTCTGTAAAATCAGGGTAATAATACCTGCTTTACATGGATACTATATAACAATCAGTTGCTTTGTAATAAATGTTAATTTTCATGTAATAATTGTATAAAATTAAAGTCTACTAATTTAAATAAGATTAATGTACATGCTTACCTAATAACACTTCAGTTAAATTTGTTCAGTTCATTTGAAAGATGAAATGATATCATTGAAATTTAAATTGACTCAGATACTTTTGCAAGTATTTAAAGTTATTTTTATGTAGTTAATCTCCTCTCTGTGAGACATGCCTTGGCCCCCAGTCTCTAGTAAAATATATCATTACAAATTAAACTATATGCACATGTGCACACGAAAGCCAGGACCAGCACCCAGGTCTCCTAGCTCATGTAGTAGAATTCAAAAACTGGAAGTCCAGATATCTCACAGAGATTCCTGAGATTTTTCTACCTAATTTTTTCTTAATTGGTCCCTTCTATACAGTTCACTGTTCAGTATTAGGCACCAGGGAGCTATTTAAAACAAAAAAAGACCAGATTTAGGCCAGTCTTGCCACTAACTAGCAAGTCTCCTGACCTTTGGTTGAAATTTCCTTGCTTGTAGAATGAGAGGTATTGGACTAGGCTATCTGGATAGTTCTTTAAACTCTTCTATAAGTATGAATAGAAGTAATTACCATCAGATTGTATTATATTAATTCCCGATTTGGAGTTTAAGCATACCAATCTCTCTCGTCTCAGTGAGCTAACTTTAAATGTTCCTCTGAAGTATTGTACTTGATAATTTTGTTCTTCCTGTTGCTAGTAGCTAGTTGTGCCAGGAAAATTTAACTCTATCTCAAGAATTAATCCATGTAAATGCTGTGTGTTTCCTTCTCTCTCACTCTTTTAATATCAACAAGGCTTTATCATACTTTATTTGGCAAGCTTGAGAAAGCAGCCATTTCCCTGTAGAGGTATAGCTTGATCTGACAATTTCTAAACTGTCTCTTTTTTCTTTTTATAAGGTTATTTCCTTGGGAAACTGTTTTATGTTAAATAACTATTTTGCTGAATTTTCTTTCATAAAATATTTTCCAAACCATTTTTTAATCAGTTTCTTATAAATCAGATTGAAAATAGGAACTCAACCAAAAGTTTAACTTCCTTCCAAATGATTTATAAATTTTTCAGAGGTAGTTGAAGGAATGAGAATAGGGAAGCATAGTTTTGCTTTTAGGTTTTTTTTTTTTTTTTCTCTAGGACATGAAGTTTTTATTCTTCATTGAAATCAAATGGATAGAAAGGGCTTCAGTAACACTGATAATGTTTACTTAAGTTAGATGGTGGACACCTGAGGTTTGTTTCATTATTATTCTTAAACCAAACATAAATGTTTGCATACGTGCATATACATTCTTTGATGTATAGATTTCAATAATATAGAAAGTTTTTAAACCTAGAGAAAATAGGGGGAAAAGGAGAAAATAAAATGAAAAAAACACATGTTGAGCTTTGGTTTATTATTTATTTCTCCTACTAGACTGTAAGCTTTATGCAGTTAAGATATTTTGTCTTTTCATTGACTGATATATATCCCCAGTGCCTAGGACAGTACTTGAGGTATCAGACACTTAATAAATATTCGTTGAATTACTCTCTCCGGTTGGATGGATTGTTTTCCAGGAGGATGGTCTAATTAGAGTGTACATGATTTGTACTTAACTGTGCTGAATAGGCTTAGCTTCTGTTGAATGAAAAGAGGGATTTAACAATGAGAAAAAAGTTTATTAAACTGAGTTTTGCTCATTCAGTTTATTTGAAAAGCTGTGGTTAGGGTGATTTTTAAATATGCCAGTTTGGCCTTGTCCTTTGATATAGTTTAAGATTATGCTTTTCACCCTATTAACATCTTACAGATGTTTTCTTAGTCACAAATAGGACTGAATGAATCATTGCAAATTCAGAATTATTAGTGGGAAGTTTGTATTTGCCCTAAAGATAAGGATTTGTTAATGTTGTCTGCTTAATCATAATGGTAATTTATGGTGGAAGATGCTTTGCAAAACTGACCTAAAGAAGGGAGAGAGGTAGTATAATGAAAATGAGTATCTCATAGGGCTTTAAAAGCAGTATACTTCTTCACAAAAGTATAGAAAGATACCTGTCCTATCCCATTTTGAAACTAAAAGAATATTTTAAAACTGGATAAAATGACTTTTGACCATTTGAAAAGTGAACTTTTCTAGCCCGTTTATAAATTACAGTTAATTTAAAGGTTTAAATTTACATGTGACTTTTGCTAAAGGCCAGTTTGATTTATGTGTTCAAATACAGTCTTTGAATTTTTGCTCGCATCATATTGATTTTTTTCTAATATTTCAAAAATCTTTTTCTAAGTGATCAATTACTAGTTGGAAATTGTCTTGATACATTGTGAGAAGAGATTTAACCTAATTTAGCTGATATTGTGCCCATTTAACTTTATACTTTTTAGGGGTGAGAAGGAATGCTCTTTGTGACATTTAAGCATACTGTTTGACAAGAATATAAGTCATTATCGACAAAGAGCACTTTTAGATTTCCTAGAATAAAGAAGAGCTATAAGTTTTAGATAAGCAATGTAGGTTGTTTGTTCATTGGAAAACTGCATAGCTCTTGCATTTTTTGAAGTTAGGTTGTATTCATGTATTCAAGTTTTAAATATTAATTTAAAACTTAAAAAATTTTTCCGTAGTGTTAAAAGTACACAAGTCAGATAGTCAGATTTTATTTGTGCTTTTTATTCTTAAAAGTCTGGTTGTGTGTCATGTTCTTATTTAAGTCTCATACCTATTGAGACATTTCTAGAAACTCCTTGAAAATGTCCCTTGTTAAAAGGGATAATAGTGGGAAAAGACTGAAGTAACAAAACCTTAAGCAAAAATACAGTATAAAATGCTATTTTCAATACCATTGAAACTGAATTCATCTAGAATCATGACTCTTAGTGTTCTTTTTTTTCTTTTCCTTTCCCTAAAGATAAGACAAAATCCATGGCTTCTGTAACTAATGCCAATACTTCTAGTACACAAGCAGCTCCTGTAGCTGTTACAACACCTACTGTGTCATCCGGTCAGGCAACACCTACATCACCTATTAAAAAGGTAGGCCAAAATTGTGTTTGTTAAAAATAAATGTATTCTGTGTAAGTACCATTTGAGCTAAAGCATTAAGACAGTTCTAAGTTTATTTAAGGTTTTAGAATAAGAATATATTTTTCTTTATTTCCTCTGAATCTATTATATTCTTTTTTACAGGTACTTTTTGCAGTTGATATCACAGTTGATCATTAACAAAAATATCGGGTTGGCCAAAAAGTTTGTTCGGTTTTAAGTAAATTAAGAGACGTTTTTCATTTTCACCAAGAACTTTATTGAGCAACATATTCATTAACCAAATGAACTTTTTGGCCAGCCCAATAAATAGGAGAAAGATAAAATTTTTCATATGAAAAACTACTGATCATGGTAGTTTTTTATTTCCATTGAACTTTTGAGAAGCATAGGGTTTGTATCCTTTACTTCTGTTGAGTAAAGGTGCATTTTGGTAATTTCACATGTGTATAAGTTAAACACGAAAAGTACTGCCACAAGTTACTGAGAGAACTGGAATCTAGATTTTCTAATTCATTTACAAAGCACCAGGTATGTCAGAACAAACCAGAGGTCAACTGCTGACCCCACCTCTTGTTAGTTGCTGTGACCTTGAGCAAGTGACTATCTTCCTTATCTGTTCCCCCTAAAAAGGACAAAACAAAAATAATAACAAAGAGAAAATAAGTTAACATTGTTAAGCGGTAATTGAGAGAGCTTGGCTAGTGACTGAGTGCTCCCAAAATGTTGGTTTCATTTCTTCCTCTTCCTTATTCTGTTCTCCATTTATTCTTCATCCTTACTTTCTTGTTGATCTGTTAAAGACTTTTCTTCTCCCTGCTGTTTCAGAACCTATACTTCTTTTAACTGTAATTAAAGATTAAGGGTTTTCTGTGGGGTCTTGTTTTTTTTTTAACCTACTGGTCTCTTTTTAAAGGCTTCCCTCCACCAGCCTTTACCTAACTTTTACGAGCAAACTCATTTCCCTCTCTGTGTAACACACACATGCATGCACGCACGCACATGCACACACGTAGACATTCACACTCACACGTGCTTTTTTTTTTTTTTCTGGAACCATTTAAGAATTGACCGCTCTCACTGTAACACTTTATTCCTAAGTACTTGAGTATATATCTCTTAAGTACAAAGGCATTATCCTTCATGCCCTCACTGAAATCATCATACTTAGAAAATTTAACATTGATATAATACCATTATTTATGTTCACTAATATACAGACCATACTCAAAATTTTCCCAGTTGTCCTCCTAGTAACATCTTTCTAGCTGTTTGATTTTTCAAATTAAGGGTCCATTCAGGGATTAGACATTGTGTTTACTTATTAAGTCTCTGCCTTTGGACTTCTTTTTTTGTTGCTTCTCTGACGTTATTTGGTTTGCATGGGTTTGAGGACTGATTTTAAATCCCCACAGTGCTTCTATCATATTGTCAGTTTTGCTAATCTTTGGATTTGGCTCCAAGTTGTCAAAATTTGAACCTTTTAAAATCATAAACTAGAGAATTCTTTAAAAATCCATACTGTTATTAATAATCCTCCTCTAAAACTCTTCCAAAGGAAAGCAGTAGTATGAATTCTTAGTGGTAGAAATGTATGAATTTCACTGGTATAGTTTGAATATCAGAAGACTCTGTGACTGAATTATCTTATTACCTTCTGTATTCTAGAACTGAGGGTTTCTTGAATTCAATTAGAACCCATCTTCAAATGGTCATAATTTCATATGCTTTAAAATGAAATTCTCCAGAAGCAGTCTGTCTGCAGTATTTTCAAGATAGTTATCATGCCATAACTGGTGTCACCATGAGCTGCTTTAACTAAAGCTTTATTAATTCTAGAACCCCTTTATACTTCTTCAGTGAATACTAAACTTTAGCTCTTTTGATTATCTGTTAGAACTGTAGATTTATCAAGTTCCCAAAAGCCCCATGCCCCCTGGAATAGCTGGCCAAGAAACCAGCTGTCAGTCTTTTGAGTATTTAACTAAGCAATCTCTTTCCTACTGTAGTCAAATAGTTACAATAGGGTTCTTATGATCAATTATATTTTTCTCAAGCATAACCCTAGATTTATGGCAGTTTACTTCTCAGTTTATGCCAACTCCCCTCACTGAAAGCAAATACTTAATAGCTCTGTTAGATTAGTGGGACAGTAATTTCTTTGCTCTGAAAGTTCTTATTCAGAATTACTTCTGATTCTGTAATTAAATTGATCTAATGACAACTGTTTCTCTAATATGCATATTTAGAAACTCCATTTTATTCTCCATTTAAAGCATCATAACTTGCTTTAAAGATTACGTTGTTTCAGTCTTTGTTCTTAAAGTTTTATGGGCAAATTTTATTCAAAGTAATAAAGTCATGGTGGACAAAAAAATGAAGTATTTTTAGATTTTATCAGTATTCTATGACTTTTAAAGCCTGTTACCATGTTCAGTGATACTGTATTTACTTTAATTTAGCATTTTAGTGGGTTTTTTTCATTTGTTTCAAGATTTTCCTTGTAACTTAGAGACCTAACAGAAACTTCCTTGGGTGAATTCTTAATTTGTAAATGCATTGTAAAAGATTTTGTAATTAATTAGGAGTTCTGTCTATTTTTAAGTTGCCACTTACTACTTTGCTTCTATTATCTAGACAAGTTATCTTAAGTTCTCTAGCTTCCTCCACCAGTACATAAACTATGTATATAAATACATACACACACACACACACACACACACACACACACACACACACACACACACACACACACACACACACACACACGAACATTCATGGCAAGGAATAGATCACGAAACTGGAAGCTCTGAAACAGTATTAAATATCACTTACATTCTGTAATAACTCATGATAACTACAGAGAAACATAGGTATATTCACTTTAAATGATCTTCTCTTAAGTTGTTAACTTGTCAGCTAAAATTATAGAACATTTCTGTAGCAGTGAGATCAGGCCTATGATTTATGGATATATTATCTATAAAACCATTAGTTTGATCTTATGATTTATTTTAACTAAAAATAGTAAGTTTATCGCATTATTTAACTTACAATAAGTTAAATAATATACATCTTATATTAAATTTTTATCTAACAATAAGTTTATTGTTAAAGTTTCAACTAACAATAAGTTTAACTAACAATGTTTATATATAACTCTCTAGTCAAAATAAATATTGTTGGGATCTCTGAAAAAGATTACCTACTCTGCTGTATACACATACATTCCAATAAGCATAAACTATATTTTCTTTGCTAGATGGTAAAAATTCAGAGTTTTCTTGGAATTACATGTTCTTGCTAATTGAACCTACATCATAATAAAATTTAGTAAAAGACTACTGTGTGCTGTGGGTCTATGAAGTATACCAATAAAAGTATATAATTGTAGAATGATGGTTTTTAAATGGAAGAAATCATTTTTGATTTGAGGTCATGGAGTTAGAACATTTGAGATAGATCTTGAAGAATGAGGTAGTATTTCAACTAACAGAGAGGAGAGTTTGTACAGTCTGTTGAAAAAGAGAGAAGAGAAACAGTGTGATCAAAAGTAGGGTTAATGTGGAGTGTTGCAGGAAAAATGAGTTGTCTAGTTTGATTGATTTATAGGATAAATATACGAAGTAAAGCAGGAAAAGTAGAGCCAAACTGGAATGTTTTCATTACTATGGTAACATTTTCATAATTTGATAGATAGTAGAGGATCATAGATGTTTGAACAAGGCCATGAGAAAATTTTAGAATGTTATTCTGACAGCAATGTACAGGTGTATTCGAAGGTGAGAGACTGACTGAGAGAAGGTTTATTAGAAAGTCACTGAAGTTGCCTAGCATGATAAGAATATAAACCAGAGAAGTGGCAGTGGACTTATAAAGGAGAGGAGGAGATTTAGAGACTTGGCACTTAATTTGTAGATGGAGGAAGATGACAGAGAAGAAGTCTAACATGACAACGAAGTTTCAAATTTAGGGAGTTGGGACTTCCCCGGCGTCCAGTGGTTGGGACTTCCCCAGCGTCCAGTGGTTAAGACTTCATGCTTTCAGCACAGGGGGCATAGGTTTGATCCCTGGTCAGGGAACTAAGATCCCATATCCCACATGCCACACAATGCGGCCAAAAAAAAAAAAAAAGAAATTTAGGGGATTGAAGAGATTTTTGGTGCCAGTAACAGAAATAGGGAACTGAGGAAGAGTTCGTTTGGAAATAAAGGTGTTTGACTTTAAACATGTTGAGTTTCAGGTTCTAATTTTAGTTACATATAGTCCATTCTACAGGTAAATAGAAATTCAGGACTAGGAATTTAGGAATCAGATTGAGCTGGAGAATAACAAATTTGAGAATAAGCTGAATACAATTAATATTTAGCCTGAGGATATAAGAAGACCCTACTCCCAACATTCAGAAGAAAGTATAAAGAGAAGATAGGAGGTACAAGAACAGACTCTTGGAGTGCTTATGTTACAGGGCTATGACAAAGATAGTTGCTACCAACAACAACAAAAAGACCAGGAAAGGGGTAGTCAGAGAGTAGGAAAGTCAAAATAATGTCCTGGTTTTAAAAACCAAAAGAAGAATTTCAGGGACTAGGTATACTTGAGTTTTTCAGAGAGGTTTATTTATATACCAAAAATTGAAAGATGCTTTTAAACACATAAACCAGTATTTAAATCCATGTTAGGTGGAGAAGAGGTATATCAGTCATAACAGTGCAACAAAATTTCAAACTTGATAATATTGTCTCATTTTTCTCAACTCTAAAATATTGGATAAGAGTAAAATGCTATTTCATTGGGTGATTGTAGGATTAAATGAGATAACCCATATGAAGCACTTAGTTTAGGGCCTCACACAGGTAAACATTTGTTAAATGTTAGCTTCTGTTATAACACTCAGCAAATATTATTTGCTATATGATGATTTTGTCATGGAGGAATAACATTTGTTTCCAGTTTGGGGTAAGTTCTGGGGTAGGGAGGGATTGGCAAACCATGGTCTGTGGGCCATAGGTGGCCCACTACCTGTTTTTTGTACAGCCTGCAAGTTAGAATGGTTTTAATACTTTTAAATGGTTGGCAGAGGCAGGGGAGGATGAAAAGAAAAAGAATATTTTGTGACACAAATTCAAATTTCATTGCCTCTAAATAAAGTTTTATGTAACACAGCCACGTTCATTCATTTGTGTACTACCTATGGCTGGGTTTATGCTACAGCAGCATAGATGAGTAGTTACAGCAGAGACTCTATAGTCTACAAAGCCTAAAGTTTACAATCTGGCCCTTTACAGAAAAAAAAGTTTGCCCACCTCTGTTCTGGAGTACCATGACTTTAAACTCTGAAATCAATAAGGAATCATATCAGTGCCTATCATATTATATAAAATATTACAGAGCTTCCTGGACTTTCTCAGTCAGTGGAGACCTTAGTGTTTTACTAATTTTTTTTCACAGTGCCATTTGGCCAAAAAAAAAAAATACCTCTTGGTTTCATTTATTAAGTAGTTAGGTACAAATAAGTTAATAATGGCAATTTGTGCAGTGTCCAACAGATGTCACTGTACTTCTCTCAAAACTTTAAAATATCCCACAGCACCCCTGTGATTTTGTTCTTGTGCCCTGGAATGCCTCAGTGTGCATTTTGGGAACTGAAAAATGCTTGTATATCTTGAGTCTCTTTGCAACCTTATTGTTAGGAATTAATTATTGGAAGTATTAGAGGTATCTTGTAGCAGTTTTGTCTAGGAATTAGCCCTCCAACATTATGGGTGCTTTAACAAGCTCTATTAAACTGCTGTTATGGCAAACCTTGGTAATAGGTGTGAAAGAAAGGTTGTTTTGGTTTTTTTTGTTTTTTTTTTAATCTATATCCTATGCTTGTAGTAATTAGTTGCTATATTTACCATCTATATTTACTGTGGTTGAATATTTAAACTCTGTAAGTGAAGTTAATGAGGTGAACTAGTTACAGACAACAGATGTTTCATTTTTAGGGCAGTTGGAAAGCCCTGAAAATGAAATAAATATTTGTACAAAAACAGTTTTTAGTTGAAATGTTTAATGTTTGGTGGAAAAATCAAACAGTAAATTTAAGGCTATGATATTTAAAATATTAATGAATTAAATATTATAATTAGAAATATACTGATGATTACTTTTTTGTTGATGATGATGGATTTAAAATTTTTTAACCCAAGTACAAAATGAATAAAAACAAAATTCAAGGGCAGTAGTTTTTTCACTTCATACTATGATATTATCTGCTCTATGTGCCTTTAACTGCCTTAGAAGTTTCTGTATTAGATTCTTTCCGAGTCTCTCATGCTAAAACTGGAACTTGTTCCCAGTGACTTTTAAAGATTGGATAATTACCCAGTTGTTGGGTTTTAATTTGTTATAAAATTCTTTTAAAAAGAGAAAAGTCTGTTTTGCTCATAACTTCCTTTCCTGTTTTCATACTTTCAATCTTTATCTCTTTACCTGTCTTATTTTAATTGGCTTTAGTATGATTTCATTGCTCCTATCATGCCTGTGGTGGAATCAGTAGATCCTGCATCATGGAGGCAGGGCTTGCGCAAAACTGGCATTGTTCTTGTGCCCAGTAAGGGTGAAAAATCTATGGTGAGGCATTTCGATGTGCAAGGATTTATATTAGGTTACAACATAACAAGTTTAATATGAATATTGGTTTCAAAGATGCATGGTTTTAAGTCATTATGGTGTGCTCATTTCTGTTCTCTGTATTTGCATCATAATTTTTCTGTGTGATACAAAGTGTGGAGTGTGTGTTCTTAAATCTAACATCTGGAAAGGTAGTATTTCCGTCTTCAGTTTTAGATCTTTACATTTTTGACTAAGACATTAACCTGCTTAGTAAAAGTGTTTCTCCTGAAACTATTAACTATAATTTTAAACATATCTGTAAACGTCTCATTTTCAGTTTAAGGACTGATCAGTATTGTATAATTTTTCTTCTTTTCCTTAAAAATAAAATAAAAACAGTTTCCAACTTCAGCTACAAAAATTTCTCCCAAAGAAGAAGAGAGAAAAGATGAGTCTCCTGCATCTTGGAGGTTAGGACTTAGAAAGACTGGTAGTTATGGCGCACTTGCAGAAATCACAGCATCTAAAGAGGCTCAGAAAGAAAAAGACACTGCAGGTGTTATGCGTTCAGCTTCAAGTCCCAGACTTTCCTCTTCTTTGGATAATAAAGAAAAGGTAATCTGTTTCACAATTTGGTTTCTATAAAAACTATGATAATTTGTTTTCCAGGAATCAGATCCATTGGATTTTCTACTATGTATCATTAGATCTATGTATCAACTTAATTCACCTGACTTAATGAATTACATGATAATACAAATGTACCTACCTTAAGCAGATGTCTATATGGGATATAATTATTGGGAAGATCAGGTGTATTTGCCCAAAACATAAATTATGAGACTATACTCAATTAAAGGAATCCTTTATTCTTTTTGAGAATTTACAATAAAATGTATCAAGGAGCAAGCTAATTTTATTTATTAAGAAGGGTTTTGAAAGTTTAGGAACACATTTGTTCTAGAATGTGATTATACTCATAAGTTGCATTTATCCAATATCGCAGTTTCTTTACCTACTTTTTCATCTGATACATCACAGCTTTGTCCTAGTGAACAAGTTTAATAATTATATTTTGAAAGGCAGTATTAAATTGCATTAAATAGAATGCACCACAGTTCATTCAGTGGTATTTTGTATAATTGGATTATTTATTTTCTATTGCATTTTTAGTGCTTGGACATTTTTTTCCTTACAGTTTTCTTGCTCTATACAGGAGTGTTTACATGTATCAGAAATTCAGAAATGAATTTCTCATTAAGTAATTTTAATATTTTTTATTTTGTATAAATTTATTTTCCAGTTGTTTTTCCAAGTACTTGATGCCAGTATAATGAGAATGTAACAGATGTCATTGTCACTACACTCTCAGCCAGATTTGGTTAAATATAATTTAAATAACTTTTTGTTTTGTATATTTTAATGTTATATTTTTAAAACATAGAATATCAAGGTAGTAAATAGCTTGTATGATGTAAATAATTGAGACTTATCAGTGAACCGTATTTGAGACCTTATTTCTCTGAAAGAAGTAAAGATATTTTATCTTAAAATACTACATTACAGTAAATGTTACAGAAGTTTCAGAAAAAGTCATTAAAATGTGGAGGAATTTTTCTTATGTTATAAAAGAACTAATTCTAGATTAAAGAAGAGGGAAAAGAAAATTAATTTGAACAGGCTGTCTTTTAGTGTTTATAGTACTTGAATATTGATAGACATCAATTTTGGAGTTTAGCTCGGAATTATGGAAATATTATAAAATAAACTATGATGGCTATGTAATTATACATTGTTGAATATTCTTTCCATAATACTTTTAGCAGCACCTATAATCATCACAGATTTATGTTCACTCTTTTTTCTCCCTGTTGTATAGGAGAAAGATAGTAAAGGAACTAGGCTTGCATATGTCGCACCTACAATACCAAGACGACTAGCCAGTACATCTGACATTGAAGAGAAAGAAAACAGGTGGATTCATTATGATTTGTTTTATTTTTTTTTACTATAAAATCTTTACTATCTAGCATGAGAGTTAAAACATGAGCATTGTTGTAATTATGTGGGATATGGATTTCAGGAAGAGATGGAGGGTATTCCTAATAGGAAGAACACCAAGTACATGGACTTGAGGAGGTGCAGGCTTGGTATGTTCATGAAATAGCAAAAAAAAATGAAGGCATTACGGTTGTAACAGAGTGAGGGGGCAGTGGTGGCAGATGAGGTTCCAGACTAGTATATGTTTTCTAAATATTTGGAACATAATAGAAAAGGAGAAAGAAGAAGGGAGAAAAAGCCCTTACTTGATCACTGTCAGCATTTTAATTTGTTTCTTCCTACTTTTCAGCACATATAGAGTATGAGAAGTTTTAATATAATTGTAATCATGTTATAATATTCAATTTTGTGTCTTGACTTTTTCTTTCACTTAAGATCTCATAATGTTTTAAATGTTAGTGTGTATTTTCAATAAGCATTGTTTTTCATTAGTACATAGTGTTCCATAGAGTAGATTTGCTGAGGTTAAAGTAACCATTTCCCCTCCCCAAACTATGGGCATTTAAATTGTCTAATATTTTGTCATCATAAATAAAACTTCTGCAAACATTTAAATTTCCCCCCTGTAGTTAGGATTATACCTTTGGGATAGAATCTTAGAACTGGAATCTTAGTGAATTACTTTCACTTCTTAATAAATATTCCAGAGTGTTTTTCTAAGGGATTTTACTGCTTTCTGCTTCTACAGATGTTTATTAAAATACAGCTTCTTTAACCCTATTTTAAAATTATCTACCAGAATCTGAAGGATATTTTTTTCACAGAGATTCTTCAAGTTTGCGAACAAGTAGTTCATATACAAGAAGAAAATGGGAAGATGATCTCAAAAAGAATAGCTCAATTAATGAAGGATCAACTTATCATAAAAGGTAATAATATAATTCTTAAGTAACTTTTTTGTATTCTTTTATTAAAATATGAGGCAGTTTGGAGCTCTCAATTTAATATAACATTAAAAATGTGCCTTTATTAAATATATCTTTTGTTGTTTAAATAAAACTTCATTTAAAGACACAGAATATATATTTAAAGATGGGTGAAAATTTGCTCCTACTTATGCCTTCCTATTATATTATATATTTTTAAATTAAATTTGATATGCTATGAAGTATCTTTTAGATTATAACATATTAAAAAAGGAACTCTGTATGTAATTATATATAAGTCAATTATATAATTGACTAGAGCAGTTGAAATAGATCAATTAATTGATATGTGGTGACCTGGAAAGTTTCTACTTGTGTTAGAACTCAGAGCAATGGAAATGCCTTGAATTGGAATGTTGGTAATATCATATTGGAGAGGGAGTGGAAAATCTATGCATTATTTTCTCTGCTAAAAGCAACCAAAAAAAGACTAAAAGATCAACAAGTATAATATAGGCATGGGTCACTCCTAGGGATGTGACCCATTGCTGAAACAATTTCTTAGAAAATGCTTAAGTCTTAACTTTCCCCGAGTAAAACCAAACCAAAGTGTTTTTCCAGACCCAACCTGGCATGACCATATGACCTGGAACAGTTCCAGATATGTAAACTATCAGATCATCTTTGAATCTTGTTGGTGGGTGGGGGAATGCAGTAAAATGATACACTACCAAATTAGGGAAATCATCTAGACTCTAGCAAGTTGTAGATGCAACTCTTGGTGCTGGAGCCGGTGGCGTATTTAGGAACACAGTCTTTTAGATTTTTTCCTAGCTTTGTGAATCTGTATAATGTATAGGCATTGACTATAGAATACACATACAAACACATTCTATATAGATATGACTCTTTCCTTTAGTTGCTCCTTTGGTAGAAGACAAGATGATTTGATTAGTTCTAGTGTTCCAAGCACCACATCAACACCAACAGTTACCTCTGCAGCTGGGCTTCAGAAAAGCCTGCTTTCCAGCACAAGCACTACTACAAAGATTACAACGGGTTCTTCCTCAGCAGGCACACAAAGCAGGTGAGTCACAGATACATTTTGTGTTCAGGCCTACTGTGTGCTTATGTATGTGCATGCATTTTTGTTTAGAAAATTGTGGGGCTCTGGATTTTTTCATTGACCTTGTTAAAATGATTTACAAACAAAAATTGATTCCAAAAAGAGGCAATTATGCATGTCTGGGGAAAAAAAATTAAGTTCCTGACTTATGAACTTTCCTAGCATTAAGCTGCTTAAAGTGTAAATTTCTCTTTGACAGCTCTGGGTGAACTTTTTGGTTCATAGATGAAAGATGTCTCACCTTATGTTTTAAAAAAATCCATCCCTGTAGTCACATGTTTTCAGCTGCTAGAAAGTGCTTTCCTTGTTTAGCTGTTTTCCTTTTCTCTTTTTTGTGTTGCTGCTTATGATGTTATAGTACCTCAAATCGTTTGTGGGCTGAGGATAGTACTGAAAAAGAAAAGGACAGTGTTCCTACGGCAGTGACCATTCCTGTTGCTCCAACTGTTGTAAATGCTGCAGCCTCTACCACAACCCTGACTACAACTACTGCTGGCACTGTCTCCTCCACTTCAGAGGTCAGGGAGAGACGCAGGTGTGTAAAGGTCCTAATAGGACTGCTGATATATCTTGCCCAATGATGAAAGTTGTTTGTTTTGTTTGGTTTTTTAATCTTGGGAAGTTGGTGACTATCTCTTCAGTAGGTTAATACATGAGATAACCTAGATCAGCTCAGAACTATGTAAATTGATATAATTAGCAATTATTAGCCTTTAGGCTTGGTAACCCACCTCTGACAGAATTAATGTTCTTGTTTAAAGGCGCTGAGCCAGATAGTTGTCTTCATACTTAGCCATCTTAGTTTTAATGGTTTCTTTAATTCAAAACATTTTTGTGATGAAGATCTAAGCGCATACTCTAAACACATACTAAACAAATCATACTCATGGAAAACTAGATGTAACATGACAAAAACAGATTTTTTATTCTTCTCATTGTTCCCCCCTTCCACCTCATTATTAAGAAATTTGATGCATGTTTAACGGTTTTTGTTGTTGTTATTTTTGAGAATTTCATTTTAAAATTCTTTTGGTGAAGAATGGCTTCTTATGCATATGTGTAAGCCAAATAATTTTAAGTATGTTAACTACATTCACTTAGTTTTAATTCTGGTACATAGAAGGCACTTGTTAATTAAATTTTTTAAAGGGTCTGTGAATTTGTTTTATGTGCTTACACATTTTTATGAGCATTGCTCACTTCTTCCTGTTGCAGCCAATTGGTATGGAATCATAGATGTGGAAAGGAATTTACCTATTATCTTTTATGATATCCTTTACAGAAGGAAACTGAGTCCCAGAGATATTAAGTGACTTTTCCACTTTTATGTGGTTAGTAAGTATGAGAGCTAAGGGTAGGCCCAGTATTACAGGAGAATCAGTCCAGGGTTCTGTCTGCTATATCATGCATAGTCCCTAGCTTTGAATTTGGTTTTCCCTCTTGAGAAAGAACATCTTAGGAAACTAAACGTAACCTCTTTAAATATTTTATTCTTGAAAAATTAGCTACATAACTGATATTTTCCTTAACTAAAATACCAACCAGATTAATTTGGTTTTATTTCTAGCACATAGTATTCATATACAGTCTTATACATCTTTTGTCTCTGATGCCTAGCAAAGTGCATGGCCTGTTGTAAGTAGTAGCATCCTTATAGTAATATTTGTGTTGAATATATGAAAAGTAACAAAATGTTAAATGTTTTGAAAACTTTTTTAATTAAAAAAATGTTTTCCTGCCTATCATTACATCTTTAGTTTCTGTCAATATATTTATGCTTCATTTCTATTTTTATGGTGAAATTTAATGATACTTCTCTAACAGCACTACAAGCAGT